>NW_028318425.1:619000-1238000 GCF_062004578.1 Staurois parvus
GAATCCTGGGAGTGTAACACCTGCACCAACATCATTTCTACTTACCACACATTCTAATATTTCTGTAGTTTCATTTCTAAATCTGTAGAAACGAGCCATTAATGCCCATAAAATGTAAATTTACATGGCAGGTTTTGATCTGACTGGTGTATGAGGCACTGTGGTGTTTGCTGAGTAGTGTGTTATCTCTGTAGTTGCACAATGTTGACATATTACACATTACTTCAAAGCGTACATGGAAGCATTATCCAAAGTCTGTAACGGGCCCAGAGACTGGAATCCGGGGATCAGAGAGAGCCCCTGGCTACTCTTATGTCCTGGATACTCCAACACGGCGCTACCTGATTCCTGACTTTCTGCTTCTTCACTTGGGAGTTCTGGGTGTTCCCATTGTAGCACTACCCTTGTAGCAGCAGCTTGACTATTGCCCCGGTATTTCCAACTACTACAGTATGCTGACAGCCAGGCACAAGGTATTTTTAAGCAGCCATGTGCACACACTTTAACCTCCTCGGCGGTATGATTCTTTCCGATTTTTTGTGCTGAAAGCGGTACCATTTTTTTGCATGGAAATATGTCGTTTTTTATTGTAGGCTGTAATTTTTAGGAATAACTCACTGAAATCTGTCCGAACAAGAGTCTAGTAAACATTCCGGATATGATAAAACTTGAAACACGAAATCATAAATTATAATTTAATAAATAATCATAAAAAATAATAATATAATAATAAATTTAATTCAATAATATAATCAAACCAAAAACACTGAAATTTGAAATACAGAGGCAAATTCGCACATCGCTGAGCAAAGTCGCAAAATCGTTTTCAGTGTCTGATGACGAATTTCCCCACAAATCATTATCACTCAATTCTGCAAGTGGTTCTGATTTACTATCGCTGTTCTCTAGCTGGTGTAAAACCGCTTTTGACCTAAAGGGACGCTTTTTGGACACCATGGACTTTTCTAAGTTTCCAGGCAGAAAGAACAGTCAAATTGCAGGCAGGGCACAGGACAAAGCACTAGGGACAAAATGTATGTGAAATGCATTGAAACAGCAATGACAGCAAAAATGACATTTTTTAAAAATTTCAAATTTCCCGCCGGTTCCGGCGCCCGTACGTCCCGACGTCACAGGGACCGGAACATGGAAGCCGGATGCCGGCATTGGCCGGAGGAGATGGCCGGGGATGCTGCAGGGGACACATCGCGGGAGCGAAGGACAAGGTAAGTGCTGCAGGGACCCCCTGAGCAACGCCGCATGGTAAACCCGAGTGTAGCTCAGGGTTACCGCTCTTGGTATTGAAATTTTACCCCGAGGTACACTCGGGAAAACCGCTAAGGAGGTTAAAGGGATAGTTCACCTTTACCAAAAAGCTGCCTATGCAGATAAGGGGTGTCTGTAGATACAAACAAACTGTGCAGCTCTAACTAAAGTTGAAAAGTGCCCTTGCTATAAATCAGTGGCATTTATATACCTCCTGAAGCCAGACTGGAAAACTCCCAGGGGGTTGCTAGGTGAGGCCTAGTCATTACTGCTCACCTTCACCATCACAGGAGTGAGCTCTCAGACGCTGAGCTCAGAGCTACTACATCAGGGGAAAGCTGTCACAGCGTTAAGAAAGTAATTTATTATTTATTTCAGGTACTTATATAGCACTGTCAATTTACTCAGTGCTTTACACATATATATTGTACATTCACAGCAGTCCCTAACCCTCAAGGGGTGTACAATCTAAAGGTTCCTAACTTACATTCATATATATACTAGGGCCAATTTTAGACAGGATCCAATTAACCTACCAGCATGTCTTTGGAGTGTGGGAGGAAACCCACACAGGCACAGGGAGAACATGCAAACTCCAGGCAGGAGGTGCCGTGGCTGGGATTCAAACCAACGACTCTTGTACTGCCAGGTGGAAGTGCTAACCATTTAGCCACTGTGCTGCAATGCCAATAACTGGCAAATGACACAGAGGATATCTGCACTGATCATCAGGGCACTGATGATCAGTGCCCAGCAGTGCCACCCATCAGTGCTGCCCAGCAGTTGCACCAATCAGTGCCCTGCAGTGCCACCCATCAGTGACCAGCAGTGCTGCCAGTCAGTGCCAACAGTCAGTGCTGTCAGTCAGCACCACCCATCAGTGCCCATCATTGCTGCATATCAGTGTAGCGTCATCAGTGTCTCCTCATCAATGCCCACCAGTGCCACCTCATCAGTGCCCATCTGTGCTGCCTATCCGTGCCACCTCATCAGTGACCATCAATTCCCATAAGTGCTGCCTATCCGTGCAGCCTCATCAACACACGTCACTGAAGGAGAAAAATTACCTGTTTGCAAAATTGTATAATATAAACAAAGAAAAACTTTTTTTTTCTCAAATATTTTGCTCTGTTGTTGTTTATAGTGCAAACAATAAAAAACCCAGTGGTGATTAAATACTACCAAAAGAAAGCTCTATGTGTGAAAAAAATGATAAAAATTTCACATGGGTACAATGTTGCATGACTGCACAATTGTCATTCAAAGTGCGACTGCACTGAAAGCTGAAAATTGGCCTGGGCAAGAAGAAGGTAAAAGTGCCAGATAGGCAACTGGTTAATAGAGCGTATACAATTGAAACACAAATCATATTGCAATTGAATGTTATTAAAAATGACCTTTCCTTTTCAATCTTCAGCGCTCTAATTTTCTGTAAAATGCAATGCAATATGGCTACCTGGATGTTCTCTGTACACAGATGGTGTACAGAACACCCACTAGATATGCCATTTCCTGCTTGCGTGATTAGCTTACTGTCTTTCCCAGAAGTCTGCACTAAGATATAAGTTAAATTTTGGGCATGCCCTGCAAAAAAAAAGCAATTTTGGGTGAGATACTTCCAAAGGAAATCACGTCTAAAGGGATGCAGACCCTGCCACTTTCCTCATTAGAACCCTGCAAGTGCAGCAGTTGATTGATAATTATGAAACCACTCCCATTTGATTCACTCTGCATATGGACACAGACAAACAAACAGCTATTCCTTCAGAATAACAAAATGTAGGAATCTGCAATACAGTCTGTTAAAATCCCTGCAATGTACATAGATCACCTAGAGCGGAAAGGTTTTTTTCTCAACAAAAGTGGAGTTTCTTTTTAACCAATTATACCAAGCAGGTGCTAATGATCATCAATTTCATACGTAGGTTAAAACACAGTCATTAACAGAAACAGCTGAGTAGGAGGCTTGAAACTGGGTGAGGAACAGTCAAACTCTGCTACCAAGGTGAGATTGTGGAAGACAGTTCATGTCACAGCTCATACACCATGGCAAGACTGAGCACAGAAAAAAGACACAAGATAGTTACACTGCATCAACAAGTTCTCTTGCAGGCAAAGATTTAAAAAAGGGGTTTCAAGTACTGTTCAAGCTCTTCTGAAGAAGCACAAATAAACGGACAACATTGAGGACCATAGATGCATTCGTCAGCCAAGGAAACCTAATGCAGCAGTTAAAAAACACATCATGCTTACCTTTCTTCAACATCAGGAGATATACAGCAGTGCCATCAGCACAGAACTGGCGGAAACCAGTGGGACCTAGGTACACCCAGCATTCAGGCTCTAAAAGAGGTCATTCTTGAAGATTGGAAAAAGATAGATGTTGCAATATGTTGCCAACCTGTTCATTACATGCCTTAAAGACTTGGTGCTGTCCTTACAAATCATGGAGGTCATGCACAATCATCTTTAGGGTTACAGAGAATGGTTCGATAAAGAGAAAATATCCAGTGAGCTGTGTGCACAAAAATGCTTTATTGATGTCAGACGTCAGAGGAGAATAGGCAGACTGGATCGAGATGATAGAAAGACAACAGTAACTCAAATAACTTGTTACAACCAAGGTATGCAGAATACCATCTCTGAACACACAACATGTTGAACTTTGAACAGATTGGCTACAGCAGCAGAAGACCACCCCGGGTGCTGTCAGTTAAGAACAGGAAACAGTGGCTGCAATTTGCACAGGCTCACCAAAATTGGACAATAGAAGATTGGAAAACATTGCCTGATCTGATGAGTTGTGATTTCAGCTGGGACATTCACATGGTAGGGTCAGAATTTGGCATAAAAAAACATGAAAGCATTGATACATCCTGCCTCGTATCAACAGTTCAGACAAGTGGTGGTGGTGTAATGGTGTGGGGGATATTTTCTTGGCACACTTTGGGCCCCTTAGTACCAATTGAGCATCGTTTAAATGCCACAGCCTACCTGAGTATTTTTGCTGACCATGTCCATCCCTTTGTGACTACAGTGTCCCCATCTTCTGATGGCTACTTCCAGCAGGATAATGCACCATGTCGCAAAGCTCAAATCATCTCAAATGGGATTCTTGAACATGACAATGAGTTCTCTGTACTCCAATGGCCTCCACAGTCACCAGACCTCAATCCAATAGAGCACTTTTGATATGTGGTGAAATAGGAGATTCACATCATGGATGTGCAGCCAACAAATCTTCAGCAATTCCGTGATGCTGTCATATCAATATGGACCAAAATCTCTCCCTCTGCTGAAATACCCACTCCCAGCACAAATCTTTGCTTCCCCCCCAAGCTCAATTCCTCTCTCTCCCCATATGCCCCCAGCACAAATCTGCCCCCCCCAAAAAAATGTTGCCCTCTTAGCACAAATCCCTCCCCCCCCAAAAAAAAATCCTCCTTCTAGAACAAATCCTCTACCCATAAAATGTCCCCTCCAAGCACAAATCCTCTCCCCCCCACTCCAAATCCCCCCACCTAGCACAAATACCCCCCAATCATCCCTACTACTACAAATCCCCCCCCCCCCCCAATAAAACTAAAATTTCACCTACTAACACAAATCCCCCACCATAATATCACCTTCCCCTACAAGCACAAAACCCCCAAATCCCCTTCCTAGCACAAATCATCTTCCCCAATACCCTCTCCCAACACACATCCTTCCAAATCACCACCTCACACCTCCCCAAATTTCCCCTACCAGAACATGTCTTACCTCCTGCTGCCCCCCAAATTCCTCCTCCCAATCTCCTTGTGGTACCCCCCACCTCACAGGATGCCACAGTGCCAAGAGCAGCCGCCTCTACTGCCCCCCCCCCCCCTTTCTCCCAGTCCTGTATATAGTATATAAGTGTGTTCTAGCTATGACAATGCTTTGAGCTCTGTGTGGCTAAGCACCCCAACTCATTTCATTTCATAGTTTGAAAGATAAGACTGGAACAAGTCAAAATGAATCACTTTACTTAAATTATCAGTAAACCAATCATTTTGTGACACAGTACAGTGGATCTGGTAAGATTGCTCTCAACAAAGGCTGAGAGTCGCAAAAGCAGGGTGTTCAGATTTGAAGATGCGGATGCATAAAGTCCAATGAGAGCACTAAAGAAAAGGTTTGATAATCCAAAAACCAACACAGAAAGTCCAACACATTTAGGAGGTTCAGAGACCAGGGGCTCCATCCTAGCTCTACCACACTTGTAAGCCTGTACCATTCTCCTAATCACCATTCTCATTTTTTCACTATAAAAGGTGATGTGACGGTAACACAACCTTGAGGTCAGTGCCAGCTGGTTAGTTTTACACTTATGGGAGGGAATCTCTTGCTGCCTTTTTCAGGCTCTCTTTTTATCCAATTAAAGAAACAGAGATAATGGGAGAGCCCCAGGATCATGCAGCAAGAGATTCTCCCCTGTAAAACAGAGACTGATCAGCCAACACCAACCTCAAGGTCTTGTTACCGTCATATCTGTTTTCACAGCATAAAGAGGAGAACGTACACTGTGTCCTCACAAGCATCCACATGTGAGACTGATGGACTGACAAGTGTGAGCTTAGCCCATGGGCAGAGCCAGGAGAGAGACCAACTAAGTAAAAAGAATTGGCTTGAACATCAGGAGACAGAAAGACCCCAATCGTTGGAAGGTCTTCTGCACCATGAAGGACTGACTGGAATAGGTGTGAGTTCCCTGAATAAAGAGGAGCTCTTCAAGCCCCCAAAAAGTGTTTTCTTTTCTTTGCTTTCACTTTGTGAACAAATATTAATGTTAAAAGCTTTCAAGCTTTCAAACATTTTGTTTCCTACATCCACTGGTCTTTGTGCACATGATATATAAGACTGTCAGAAATTGGTCAGACAGCCAAAAACTCTGCAGCCACCTTTTTCATTAAAAGTAGAAGTCAACCTAAAACTTTTTATGATGCTGAACTATGGCCATGCATAATAGAAATAAAAATGCCACCCCAGCTGATGGCACCATATATTATTATTATACAGGATTTATATAGCACCAACAGTTTACACAGCACTTTAAAACATAAGGGCAGACAGTACAATTACAATACAAATGAATACAGAAGGATTCAAAGGACCCTACTCAATGGAGTTTAATAAATCTCATTTTACTAGTGCATAATGTACTAAAATGATTTATATGACCTAATCCAGGTTTCTGTGTCAGTTGACCATCAATTCCCCTGATTTCCAGTGCCAAAATGTGGGTAGCTACTCCCAGGTAGACCTTAAAGGCAGTCCAATGACAAACTGAAGGAGCCTGCACAGCAGGCTGACAACGCTGCTGCTTATTGTGGCTTAGTGTTGTCAAATGGGAATTATGTTACTGGCAAGATCTCCAGGTAGGAAACTTTGCAAGGCATTAAACAAAAAAAAGATTGCGTCAAAAGACACAATGGGGTTTATTTACTAAAGCTGGAGAGTCCAAAATCAGACTCCCTTCTGCATAGAAACCAATCAGCTTCTAACCTCAGCTTGTTCAATGAAGCTTTGGCAATGAAACCTGGAAGCTGATTGGTTTCTATGCAGAAGGGAGTCTGATTTTGGACTCTCCAGCTTTAGTAAATAAACCCCAATGAGACAGCATTACACAGATTGTGCCATCCTTCTACCCTCTGCTACTTTCTTTCAACACATATGCACTATAGCAGCGCATAATTGGCTGCTCTCTCTCTCCCAGTCTAAATTCTCAGGATTACATGAAATCTTTTTTTAAGAATATGTGACTGATTTAATATATTTATTTGTTTTTCTGTAGTTCAATTTTATGTCCCACCAAATGACTGGGCACATACATGTAATACTACAAATAAAACATTAGAGGGCAGCTTGTGCTCATTTCATAATAATTCCCTATCTGCCTATGATTCAATACAATAAATAATTGTAAAATAGTTTTTCACATTCTGCTACTACTGAGGACAGCTGCTGCTTTCAATAGGCAGTTCTACAGCTTGCAATTAAAGGATTTATATTGAAACATTTGCTACAAAACTATTTAAGGAATTTCAGTGTGATTATTTATAAACAATTTAAATACATAGTAATACTGAACTAAACCATGTCACGATCTTGCTCGCACGTGCTGTGGGGGCAGCAATAAAAATAGGTTTTATCGCCCTCCAACCTCCCCTTTAATCTTACAGATCAACCATAGGAAAAATTATACCCCCCCCCCCTTGCAATTGTCAGGCAATAACTGGCAATTGTGACCCATTAATTGAATGAAATCTTGTTGCAACTGCTCTGCAGCTTGCAAGCAAAGCATGCAGTTGTAGTGCAGTAGTGTGGGCTTTCCAGGGTTAAAACAGGTGCTGAGGATGCGGCATATTGCCTAATGGGGCTGCTGCATATGTAAACGAGTCATAAGGCCCTGGTGCAGAACCTACAGCTTGGGGGCCATATGAGGTCTTAGAGTCCTTCAGAGAGTAGTCTGAGTTTTCCTTACCTAGGTACTTATTCAAGTCTGTTAACTGAAAAAAAAATATTCGTTAGACTGAATTCCAGTATTTAAATGGTGTGGTTTATGTCATTTTTTTCTATCTCACTTTTTCTGTGTAGTCAATCTCATCTCCTTTTACATTTTATATCTTTTGTTGAGAAAAAAAAGATCAAATATGGCACATAAAATAACAAATATGGTCTCTGTCCATCTATGAAGTACATCTGCAGTCTCTGACCATCCCTTGTAGCATGCTTAGAGTCTCTGACCAATTCCTGTTGAAAGCTTGCTCACTTGTTCAGCTTTCTGTAGTATTACATTCACTAAATGTTATGTGTGGCTCTTTGTGATATCAAGGGCTGCACTTAAGGCTCCCTATATTATATACAGTGCCTTGAGAAAGTATTCATACCCTTGAAATTTTCCACATTTTTTCACATTACAACCAAAAACGTAAATGTATTTTATTGGGATTTTATGTGATAAGCCAACACAAAGTGGCACATAATTGTGAGGTGGAAGGAAAATGATCAATGGTTTTCACAATTTTTTACAAATAAATATCTGAAAAGTGTGGCGTGCATTTGTATTCAGCCCCCTTTACTCTGATACCCCTAACTAAAATCTAGTGGAACCAATTGCCTTTAGAAGTCACCTAATTAGTAAATAAGCCTGTGTCACCTGTGTGTAATTTAATCTCAGTATAAATACAGCTGTTCTGTGAAGCCCTCAGAGGTTTGTTAGAGAACATTAGTGAACAAACAGCATCATGAAGGCTAAGTAACACACCAGACAGGTCAGGGATAAAGTTGTGGATAAATTTAAAGCAGGGTTAGGTTGTAAAAAAAAATCCCAAGCTTTGAACATCTCATGGAGCACTGTTCAATCCATCATCCAATAATGGAAAGAGTATGGCACAACTGTAAACCTACCAAGACATGGCTGTCCACCTAAACTGACAGACCGGTCAAGGAGAGCATTTATCAGAGAAGCAGCCGAGAGGCCCATGGTAACTCTGGAGAAGCTGCAGAGATCCACAGCTCAAGTGGAATAATCTGTCCACAGGACTACTATTAATCATGCACTCCACAAATCTGGCCTTTATGGAAACAGGGCAAGAAGAAAGCCATTGTTGAAAGAAAGCCATAGGAAGTCCAACTTTCAGTTTGCGAGAAGCCATGTGGGGGACACATGGAAGAAAGTGCCCTGGTTACAGGAGACTAAAATTTAACTTTTTGGCCTAAAAGCAAAACGCTATGTGTGGTGGAAAACAAACACTGCACATCGCCCTGAACACACCATCCCCACTGTGAAACATGGTGGTGGCAACATCATGTTGTGGGGATGATTTTCCTCAGCAGGGACAGGGAAGCTGGTCAGAGTTAATGGGAAGATGGATGGAGCCAAATACAGGGCATTCTTAGAAGAAAACCTGTTAGAGTCTGCAAAATAATTGAGACTGGGGCTGAGGTTCACCTTCCAGCAGGACAATGACCCGAAACATACAGCCAGAACTACAATGGAATGGTTTAGATCAAAGCATATTCATTAGAATGGCCCAGTCAATGTCTAGACCTAAATCCAATTGAGAATCTGTGTCAAGACTTGAAAATTGCTGTTCACAGACGCTCTCCATCCAATCTGACAGAGCTTGAGATATTTTGCAAAGACATTTGGGCAACAATTTCACTCTCTAGATGTGCAAAGCTGGTAGAGACATCCCCAAAAAGACTTACAGCTGTAATTGCAGTGAAAGGTGGTTCTACAAAGTATTGACTAAGGGGGGCTGAATACAAACACACGCCACACTTTTCAGATATTTATTTGTAAAAAGTTTTGAAAACCATTTATCATTTTCCTTCCACTTCACAATTATGTGCCACTTTGTGTTGGTCTATCACATAAAATCCCAATAAAATACATTTACGTTTTTGGTTGTAACATGACAAAATGTGGAAAATTTCATGGGGTATGAATACTTTTTCAAGGCACTGTAAGTTGACCACCACTGCTCTAAGACTGACAGCAAAAGAGATGGCCCAAGTGGCTTGGTTGACATTACCAGCCATGGTAAAACTGAAATAAATATAATGTAGCAGAGACACATTCACACAACACAGTATGCATTTTGATTACAAAACATAACAAGTACATTTAAGTGAAACTTGAGATGTACAAAGAAAGATTGTTCACATGTCATTGGCATAAAAAATTGCCATGAAATGCTTTATGAATTGAGTTAAAGAGTAACTCCACTTTTGCTGAGAAAAATCATCCCCCTCTGGGTGATCTATGCACATTGCAAGGATTTTAACAAACTTTGCTACAGATTCCCACCTTTTGCTGTTCTGAAGAAATAACTGTTTGCTTGTCTTTGTCCATTTGAAAAGTGAATGTGATCTTCTGAACATACAGGGTTCTAATGAGGACAGTTGCAGGGTCTGATTTTCCTTTGGGAGAATCTCACTAAAAATTAAATTTGTATTTAAGGAGATGCCCAAAATCTGATTTGTATCTTAGTGCAGACTTCTGGGAAAATCAGTACACACACACACACACACACACACACACATGCAGGAAACAACATTTCTGGGGGCCATTCCGTATAACATCTATGTACAGATCGTCTCCAGGTTACCATATTGCACATTGCATTTAACAGAAACTTACAGTGCAGCAGATTTAAAAATATATATATATTTTAATAAAATTCAATTACAATATGACTTTTGTATCATTTGTATATGCTATATTACTTTTTTTAATTTGCTATTTTATTTTCCCACAAAAGTGGAGTTACCCTATTAAGGCAGCCTGTTCAGTGTTTTTCAACTTTTTTTCTGGTAATGCAGGGGGAAGAATAAATGGCAACGCTTAAAAAAAAACAAAAAAAAAAAACATTACTTATATTAGAGTAGGGCTTTCATCAAACAGTTGAACACCAGCAGTTCAGGTTACTTAGATGGCGTTTAGTGAATGAAATTGGTTTCTTTGATCTGTTTCATAGTCATTTAATTGCAGCAGCATCCTTTGTGTATCCTGGTGATGGAGTGCAGTAAGTGAACTCACAGGTTGTGGACAGCAGCTCTGGCTTTTGCAGCATAGACATTTGCCTACACAGCACATACTGCTTACTTATCACAATAGGGGAATTTGGGAAAAATGTAGAGGCAGCAGTTAGTTTGATCCTCCTGTGAGATAATTTTGTGAATGTAGAACAGAGCACAGCGCCACGTTTGCTGATTAATGAAAACCTGTTTTGAGTGAAATAAGACTGCCATTGCTGACCCTCGTTTCAGAGTCGCCAATCTGGAATAAATCAATTAGGAAAGTCATAACTTGTGATATAGATCCTTGTTTCAGGCCAGTGACCTATAGTATTTAAAGTGGAACTTCACCCTCTCAACCAACATTGACTATTTTTAATCCTTATGCTGCTAATGTTAGTAAACACATAGGAAAGTGTATTACATTTACTTGTTTTAAAGATTTCTTGCTGGTTTCCATGTCTAGGCAAATGATGTCATACATCTAGGGTTGCCACCTCATCCCTTAAAAACCAAACACATATTAACCACTTTCAGAATGGACACTTTCACCCCCTTCCTGTCCAGGCCAATTTTCAGCTTTCAGCACTGTCACACTTTGAATGACAATTGCGCGGTCATGCAACACTGTACCCATATGAATTTTTTAGCATTATTTTGAGACAGATAAAACTTTATTTTGGTGGTATTTATTCACCACTGGGTTTTTTTATATTTTTTTGCTATATAAATGAAAAAGTGCAAACATGTTGAAGAAAAGTGTTTTTCTTATAATATTTTGCAAATAAATAATCTTTCTTCATAAATATTGGCCAAAATTGATTCAGTTATCTTTTTAGTAAAACAAATAGCCCAACTTAGTTTATAACCAAAAATTATAATTTCTCAAACATTTTTTTACATTTTCTTTTCTTTTTTTATATTATTATTTATATTTTTGTTTTTTGTTTTTAACATACTGTCACCCTAGCAGTACAGTGTCACCATAGTGACACTGTACTTGTGGGGGGTGATGAAGATTTTTTTTATTTACTTATTTACTTATTTTTACACTGATTGCTTTTACACCCATAAAGGCTGTAAAAGCAATCATTTCTCCTTCTCTCAGGCTGCATTCTTGCAGCCATTGAGAAATACTGTGAGAGCTGTGATTGGTCACAGCTTGTCACATGGTACAAGGTTGTTGTGCATAACCTTGTACCATGTGACCTCTGTGATCATTCACAGATTTCACTAGTAGTAAGGAATGATGTCAGAAGTGACATCTTATTTACTACTATTCATGTGATCACTGATTGGCCAATCAGTGATCACATGATTGGGACCTCACACAGAGGTCGCGTACAGCGATCGGAGTGACACAGGAGGCACCGGAACACGCTGTCGCACGCTCCCAGGGATCACTCACAGCCTGAAAATGCGGGCGCTGTTTATGAACAGCAACCTGCTCCTGCACTGCTCCCGTCTGGCCGTTTATGTACATGGGCCGGACGAGAAGTGTTTAATTACACAGGTTCTGGGGATAATTTATTGCAGATAAGGCACTAAGTGAGTTTAATTACCACCTTAATCAACCACAGAACTTGTGTAATTCATATGTGTTTGGGTTTAAAGGGATGAGGTGGCAACCCTACATACATTGAACAAAAGCAGGTTTTACATCGGCAGAAACTGCACTCAGCAGTTTATACAGTTCTGATATCAAATGGGGTAAGGGCTCCGTTTATACATGTGGTGATTGGCTCTTTGCTCAAGACCCCTCAGCAGACGGAGTGACCCCCCCACCTGCAAGTGGGAATGACATATGTACAGAACCTGGTAGAGACTCTCTTCTCACCTAGGGCTCCGTTTATAAACATTCGCTTGAATGGGGTGTAGACAACGCCCTGACAGAGCGGCCATGAGTGGCAAAGAAATTAAGTAGTTGATTGTAGCGCCGTAAGTCCATGGGGAAACTCCCAAAACGGTCTCTAAGGGGAGTAACCTGCGCTCCTCCATGAAATTGCCACAACTAAGGTTACCGTCTATAACCCAAGATCTGAAACACCTCAGGCTTTCCCCAGGGGGAACCACTAGTAACCACCCAATGTAGCCAGCGTTGAGACAGGGGGTCAGAGTGAAAAGTTTGTTAATGCTATCCCAAATGCGTACGTCATGAGTTGTCAGGGGAGATGTGGTTATTGATAGTCCTCTGTATTCATGGGGCAGCCATGGGGCATAAGGTAGATTGCATCCCGCCAGGTATTTCTCCAGGGAAACCCAGAGTTTAGTATGGGTGTGAGAGCACCAATTTAGAAGCCGCTGAAGAGCAATAGTCCTGTAATATCTCTGAAGATCAGGTAGGCCCAGTTCCCCACCTGTTTGGACTGTTATAACAAGCATAGCGCCAATCGTGGTTTCTGCCCATTCCACACGAAATCAAGAAGCCCATAACTTAGCCCACATGAAGGGGAAAGCCTTGCATAATGCAGAGGCTAGCGGCCCAGATATAGTAATGGGCAGAACTTCAGACTTAGTGTAATTGATCTTAAAGTTAGATATCTTGCCAAAGAGCTGAAGTTCCCTCATCAGGTTAGGCAATGAGACAAGAAAGTCTGTAAGGTGAAACAGGACATCAACAGCATATGCTGAGAGCTTATGTTTGGTGGTTCCTACTGTGACCCCCTTGATATCTGGGTTTGCCCAGACAAAGCGAAGGAACCAAGGCAAAAAGAAGGGGCAAAAGTGGACACGTCTGTCTCATGCCATTCCGTATGGGGAACCGGGAAGAGAGGAGGCCATTAACCTTAACCTGCACACTAGGAGTTGTGTATAGAGAAATGATGCATTGCAACATTTGTGGTCCCAGATCCAGATTCTCCAGGCCTGAAGATAAGACCAATCCACATGATCGAAAACTTTCTCAGCATCCGTGGACAAAATAAGGTAGGGAACCGGGTCCTGGAGGGAGCGAGCCCGATGGATAAGTTGCACAGCACAGATAGAGTTATCTCTTGCTTCCCTACCAGATATAAATCCAGTCTGATCAGGGTATACAATGGATGGTAGGAGGCATTTCCATTGGTTCACCAAAATATTCACAAAACGTTTGATATCCGCATTGAGCAATGATATCAGGTGGTAGCTTTGTGGCTAAGCAGGATCCTTTCCCTCTTTAGGAAGCACAGTGAAGTGGTCAACAGAGCCTCCGGGGGGATAGGGCCACCATTGGCAAAAGAATTGAAGTGCCTGCATAGAGGGCTGAGTAGAAGTGGTAGGAACTTAACGTAGTACGCCTTAGTATAAAGGGAAAGAAACAGGAGGCACCCATCTAAGTGCAGTAATTAAAACTGTGTTTAATAGTAAATAATAAAAAAACACTCACAAGAGTAATAAAAAAACGGCTTTACCAGGAATCGATTTTGCCGTAGCGTCAACTTCCAAAGGGGAAATTGGGGATTCAAGATCTGGCCAGCAGATGCTAAGCAGGGGCGGACTGACAACTCATGGGGCCCCGGGCAATAGGGGATCATGGGGCCCCTGTGTCCTTGCCCAAACTCAAAAAAGCCTATGAAAAAGGTACCAGGGACATCTCATGGGGCCCCCTACTGACCCCGGGCCCTGGGGCAGTGCCCGAGTTTCCAAATGGTCAGTCCGCCCCTGATGCTAAGTAAGAGCTAAGCTTGTGCCTTAGAGGTCTTAGCGCAGGGGGAAAGGTCACCATCTAAGTTATAGAACATCTCATAATAATCATGGAACAGGGTGGCTATCTTAGAGGAATGCAAAGCAGCATCTCCAGTGGGGGTCATACTGCATCTGAGTATGGGCTTGCCGCTTCCTGAGAGCTCTGGCCAGCATTTGACCACATTTGTTACCATGCTCATAATATTTGTGGGACAGGTAACGGAGCTGTGTACAAATGCAGCAGTCCAGTAGGTGAGAGAACAGCTCCCTGAGGTCATGCAGATGTTGAAGAGCTTCGGGAGTACCTTGATGCTTATATTGAAACTCTGCCTGTTGCAATGCAGTCAACACCCATTGGAAATCTGTTTGACTCTCCTTTTTAAGCTTAGACCCCAAAGAAATTAAATCTACATGAACCAAAGTTTTATGACCCTCCAATACTGCCCCTTCCACAAGACCATCAGTGGTATTTTCATTAAAGTAATGTGTAATGGTGTCAGTAATCTTGGCTACTACTGAAACATCATCAAGCAGGTTTTCGTTCAACCGCCAAGACCAAGACCTCGGCACACCGTGAGGCAAGTTGAGCGTTGCAGAAACTGGTGCATGATCAGAAAGTGTAATATTTCCAATCTCAGCTGCCTGTAGCAGCTCTAGAGTGCCATGGTCCACATATAAGAGGCCTATGTGAGTATACACATCGTGTACCTTTGAGTAGTAGCTAAAGTCCCTGTCTGAAGCATGGACAGCCCCCCAGCTGTCCACCAGCAAATGAATCTGAAGTGCCTTACGAAAGTGCTTAAGAAAAGCATAGGAATGTATGGGTCGGTGGTGGGACGTGTCAATGACAGGGTCAGGGCTAACATTGAAATCACGCCTTAAGACTAAAAGGCCTTCTCTTAAGTCTGTCAGCCTTTTCAGGCTCACATCCAAGAAAGTGAGTTGGTGGGTGTTAGGTGCGTAAAGCGTTGCAAACGTGAACAACTGACTTGGCAATGAAGCCTTTCACAAAAACAAAGCGACCCATGCGGGTCTACAGAGCTATTCATAAGTTGGAATGGGCAGGATTTATGTATAGCAATCGTCATACCCTGAAATTTCACAATGGGAGAGTTGCTAAGGTACCATTGAGCATAAAGGTGCGTGGGCAATTTGGGGAGGGAATTTGTGTAAAGTGCGTTTCTTGTAAGAAAAGTATGTGGGCTCCCATTCTTTTCACTCCAACAACAGCTTGTTATGTTTGTGGGGAGAGCAGAGACCCCACACATTGTAAGTGAGTACCTTAAATGAAGCCATACTGGATAGGAGAAATGGTCAAGCAGCCGAGCGGCTCCAAGAGACCAGGTGAGGGCGAGGTGGCTCAGGCGCGTCCTAGAGAAAAAGGGGAAAAAATTAAGTAAAGAACAATTAAGCACAGACTAAGTAAGGTCAACTAACAAAGGATGATAAGGGTCACCAGATCCGGATGTTAACTAAAACAGGTCAGGCCTAGGGCGTTACTCCACAAGGGAGAGGTCTCCAAACACTGGCCTGGTGCCCGTCAATAGGGCGACAACCTATATAGGTAGAGCTTATGAGGGGTTGAACATGGGCAAACATGTGGGAGATGTGATGGCTCATTCCCCATCCACACCAGCTAAATAAGCTGAAGGGCGAGGGGCAGGACGGATGACGAGACACAAATAATAATAGGACAGGGACAGTCCCCAAAAGGAGAAGTCCATCATGGAGCCAAGGAGACAATCACCCAACCTAATAAAACTTAAGGCATCAGTTCAAGGGGCCTGGGCGAAAGGTGAGGTTAACAAGAGTCTCCAGGGATGATGAGAAAAAGAAGCCACAGTACTCTTCCAAGCTCAGGGCATCGAGGTTCAAGGGGAAGAACCAGAGGAGGGTTGCTTGTGGCTGCTGGATCAGCTCTTCCTTCTTGCAGGGAGCCAAGGTTGTGGTAAAGGTGGAATGAGGATCTCTTGCGAGGCATGCCGGTCCAGAAAGTCCACAGGTGCCAACTTGTAGGAAGCGCGGTAGGTCGGCCATTTTTGGTGACCTGTAATCTGAAAGGAAAGCCCCAATGATATGTGAGACCTACGTCTTGGATCGCAGCCAGTTGGGGGCGCAAGGCCCTGCGTTGAATGAGGATGCACCTTGAAAATTCTTGATAGAATAAAAGGTGGGCCCTATCGAAGTCAAAGAATGGCCTAATATGCATTGTTTGCATGATGCGGTTACTAAGAATGTATTTGTGGAGCTTACAGATAATGTCCCTGGGGCTCTCTGGATCCTCAGATGGGGGCCACAGCGCCCCGTGAGCTCTGACAGTCTCGATGGGTGTACTGTCAGAGAGCTCTGTATTCTGCAGAATATGCCACATAGAGTGGGGACCAGATCCTTAGTAGCTGTAGCTTCAGGCAAGCCGAGTATGCGAATATTCGCTTGCCTGCTGCGGTTTGCAAAACCGTCAGCTGGCAGAGGAGGGCCTCAATCCTCTGGTCTTGGGCAGAGCATTGGTCCTTCAGCTGAGAGATAGTAGGCAGGGTCTCATCAAATTTCTGTTCAAGCGTCCCAAGTCTATTCCCCAGTTGCATGGCGTCTGTTTTAAGTTGCTCTATGTCCTGCGTAAAAGCCTGTTCTACCCGACTAGTAAAATGCTCTAAGTCTTCCTTGGTAGGGAGAGACCATAGATGTTGTCTAATGTCTGTATCCCCACAGAGTTCAGCAAGGTTGGGGCCCTGGTCTTGAGAAGCGGTGGATCGGGGGGAAGCCGGGGAGACCAAATGACTCACAGACCGAGGAGATGGTATGGGAGACACCGTAGGCTGGTAAAACCATGCCTCGTGGGAATGTGAGGCTGCGTGCTTCGGTGCCATCTTGGATTTCCCACTCTGAGCCCTCCTGCTCTCTGGGAAGAAGGATTCCAGTGGTTCCTGGGGAGTGTGGCCAGATCTGCTTGTCTGGGAGGATACCCGCCGCATTTCCTCACTCCTCCATAATCAGACCACCTCCCCCTTAATTACCATTTTAACATGTGTGTGTCACCTTGTGTCTGTACCAAGGCCAAACATTCCAGGGTATGTAAACTTTTGATCAGGTCCATTTGGGTGATTTCTGTTATCATTATGATTTAAAAAAGGAGCCAAACAACTGTGACAATAAATGTGATAATACATGGCTTCATATGATCACTATCCTTACATAAAAGACAAGTTTTTTTTGCATTATCAATCATTTTTTCAATATTAATGCCAAAGTTTCACAATTTCTGCCAGGGTATGCAAACTTTTGAGCAAAACTGTACATATCAGTTAATGATGAGCTGAACTGCTCTGGTTTGAGCAGAGTAAAGCAAACTTAAACTAAAATTTACAAATGAAAAAAGAGTTTTTAAATTGCCAGCAAATTACATCTCCCTTCTGTTTTTTCCTTTTTTAAGAAATAACGTCACACAGACTCCACAAATAAAGTTTTATTATTAAATTAAATTAAAAATTAAAACATTGTCTGGGTCTGGTATATATTTTAAAGGGGTATTTCATGAAAATATAAGAAAAAAAATGTACCTCATGCAAAATAAGAAAACAATGTGCAAGATCCCCCATGAAATCTATACCAGACCCTTAATCTGAGCATGCAGCCTGGACTCATCAGTATGAGAAGGCATGCAACTTTTCCTCCCGCTATGTGCCACTTTCCCCTCCTGAACCATACCAGGCCACATTCCCTCAGCATGGGTGGGACCCCCTGGTAAAGCACCTTGTCCCTATGTTGTTGAGGGCAAGGGCCTCTTCCCCACAACCTTGGCCCAGTGGTTTTGGGGTTCTGTGGGTGGAGGGCTTATCAGAATCTGTAAGCTTCCTTTCATAATAAAAACATAAAAATCACGATGCCTGCTGACTCACCGAGAAAAAAAAATTCTGATGACCTGCTGCACACAACTGATTCTGATAGTACACAAACCTGAATGACAGCTTCCTGAGCTCAGCTATATAAAGGAAGGGGAAGGGATAATGGTGACATCATTGCCCAGATATGGTCACGGCACCCGCTGCCTCCTTAGCAATCACTGACAGCCAGGCGCTGTAAAAGTTGTCCAAGATGAATTGGTGTTTGGTCCAAACTTACAGACCGAACACTGAGGTCATCTCTAATAGCATGCACTAGGCAGGGGAAAAAAGTTAAAACTCGTAAAAACAAATATGGGAATGCATATTTTGTATTTCCATATTATTATTGTATGAATGTAAACAAAAGTATGGGAATGCAAAATATGTTTCCCACACATCTATTGTGCTGATGTACTCACTCTATCCTCCTTACTCCCACTGCTCCCAGGCAATGATCCTGTTCATACCGTGATACTGAATGGGTCTTCCTGAGTCAGCCCGATCCAAGCCTGGTGGCAAAAGCCCCCCTAGACCTAGGAGACCTGTCCCAGGCCACCAACATCCTCCTCAACACTCCATCTTCCACCTGACTCCCCTGCTAGCATGACTCCATATTTATGGGCTAGCCTTACCACACTACCAGGGCCTCTTAGCCTGGGATTGATCAGACTCCCATAAACATGCAGATTATATATACAGTTGTGTTCAAAATAATAGCAGTCAGACATCACTAACCTGATGAATCACTGTTTTTGGTAGAAATGATATTTCTACATGGCAAATAATTTACTAGCAGGTGTAGTAGAGTAATAGAAATCCAACAGACCCAACAGTCATGACATGCATGTTGCTGATTCTGTGTAATTGAATCACTAATTGAAAGGGGCATGTTCAAAATAATAGCAGTGTGGAGTTCTATTAGTGATGTCATTCATTCTTTGAAAAACAGGTGGCAATTATTGCCCTTATTTAAGGAAGGAAGGCAGCAAATGTTGTACATGCTGGTTACAGTGCATTTCTCTCTAAAATTCAGAGGAAAATGGGTCGTTCCAGACATTGTTCAGAAGTACAGCGTACCTTGATTAAAAAGTTGACTGGAGAGGGAAAACATATAAAGAAGTGCAGAAAATGATAGGCTGCTCAACTAAAATGATTGCAAATGCTTTAAAATGGCAACCAAAACCTGAAAGACGTGGAAGAAAGCGACAAACTACCATTCGAATGGATAGAAGAATAGCCAAAATGGCAAGGACTCAGCCAACAATCAGCTCCAGGAAGATCAAAGAAGGTCTAAAGTTACCTGTGAGTACTGTTACAATTAGAAGAATCTGCAAGAAGCCCCCGCAAAGTCCCACTGTTGAAAAAAAGACGTGTGCTGAAGAGGTTACAATTTGCCAAAGAGCACATTGACTGGCCTAAAGAGAAATGGCGCAACATTTTGTGGACTGATGAAAGTAAGATTGTTCTTTTTGGGTCTAGTGGCCGGAGACAGTTTGTCAGACGACCCCCAAACACTGAATTCAAGCCACAGTACACTGTGAAGACAGTGAAGCATGATTGTGCAAACATCTTGATATGGGGATGTTACTCATACTACGGTGTTGGGCCTATTTATCACATACCAGAGATCATGGATCAGTTTGAATACATCAGAATACTTGAAGAGGTCATGCTGCCTTATGCTGAAGAGGAAATGCCCTTGAAATGGGTGTTCCAACAAGACAACAACCCCAAACACACCAATAAGCGTGCAACATCTTGGTTCCAGACCAACAAGATTGACGTTATGGAGTGGCCAGCCCAATCCTCGGATCTTAATCCAATAGAAAACTTGTGGAGTGACATCAAAAATGCAGTTTCTGAGGCAAAACCAAGAAATAGAGAAGAACTGTGGAATGTAGTCCAATCATCCTGGGCTGGAATACCTGTTCACAGGTGCCAGAAGTTGGTTGACTCCATGCAACACAGATGTACAGCAGTTCTCAGAAACAGTGCTTATACAACTAAATATTCATTAAGTGATTCAAAGGAAAGCAAAATCTTCAAAAAATTTTCAGTTTATATAGTGAATGTTTGAGTTTGTAAAGAAGAATACAAACACTGCTATTTTTTTGAACAGTCTAATATTCACTTTTCTTCAATTTGTTTAGAGGAACAACACAAATTTGATATATTTTTCTTCATGTTTTGATTTGGAATAGAATGCGTAGTGTTTCCAATGCATTTGTGTGTATGGAAATAAAAGCTATTACAAGGATTTTGAGCTTTATTCACTTTTTTCAACACACTGCTATTATTTTGAACACAACTGTATATGTATATACATCACTACCCATGTAAGGGTCGCTGGTTAGGATGGGTCTTTGCAACAATATTTTTCAAAACACCTCAGCCCCTTCAACACACCAAACATACAATATCACAGGAATCACTAAAAGTAATACTTAGTACCCAGTAGTAGTGCTATAAATGAAAACAGGCACCAAACCAGGTAGTAAAGGCAAATGTAATATACTGTCATTCAACGTGGTTGGTAACTAGGCAAGCATAAAACAGATTAACAATGGTAATAACCAACTTTAGCATACAAAGTGATTAACAGTAAGGACTGGTATAAGATGACATTTGGCATCCAGATCAGCATAATCAGTAGCAAGGCCACCTCAAGTGCAGCAGTGAGCAGTGATAAAGTTGAAACTACTGAGTGCTGGAACGATACTGCCAGGGTGCATTTATGGCGGCAATGCTAGTCCTAGTATGACTGTGTATGCACTGTCCAAAAGAAAAGTGGGGGGAACAGGGGAACAAAGGGGATTTGCAGAATAATTATTATGGGAGGGGCAGTTGTTTAAGATGTTCCTCTGCCAGCTATCGTTGGGGCGATAGTTCTGGTGCACATAACGACAGCCCTAGTTAACCTGTATTCAGTATAGGTACAGTATAGTCTGTGCATAGGTGCAAACTAGATGTGGTTCAGATGCATTAAAGGTTCAGTATAAGGTTGGTATACTGTAGGTGCAGTCCAGGTTTTGAATAAGTGCGTTATAAAGTGCAGTGTGGATACGGTATGGATTGTGTACACTTTAAATCCTGCTCGCTGTATCAGCAATGGGCAACTAGCCCTCTCACCACTCCCAGGGACGCTGCAGTGGCCTTTCGCTGCACAAAGGGGAGGCCTCCACAGTCTCTCTGCAAAATGCCTCCAGTGATCAGCAGTGGGAAGCAGAGGGTGAGAAGATGCTCTGGTCTCCCTGTGGAAACGGTGCAGATGCAGTCACTGCCCCAGGTGTCTTCACCCCCGGGCCTCAGTCTCTGGCTTTGTTTACTCGCCCTGTGGATGATCCATGTGCACCAGGACCAATGTACACACCATGGTTCCCAGACTGCAAAGAGGAAGAGGTTTCCAGTGTAGGCTAGTAAAAGCTGTTTCATGGTTCCCTTTCCTCCTCAGTGTCCTCAACTGTATTGTAAAGGTCCATCAGTCCCATTCTGTGATGTCTCAGACTACAATTCCAAAGATCCATCTGGTTTCCTGGCTATAGATCTCCCTCTTATGACTGTAGCGGGTAGTACACGACAAATCATGCAAAACAGCATAACAGCTGAAAGTGAAAGCAAACTGTAAAGAGGAAAATGTTTCTGTAGTCCAGCACCTGGCTACATTTAACAGGTTCCTGCCTGGCATATAGCCAGATGGCGGCCTGCAAAACCCCTCGTCCCTCCGGGTGGACGCCATATGGCGTACTTTCAGGCATGTGCAGTTTGTACACCCGCAGAGCCGCGCAGCGGCGCGATCTGTCACCGACTGTGTACCAATCACAGCAGGTCACATGACAGTTGTATACAATGGATGACTTCCTTTCATGCCATCCATTGTATACTAGTGTGTCTAGCTGTGACTGGTCACAGTGATCACATGCACAAGCTGGGCCAATCACAGCCCAGCTGTGTCATGTGATTAGCCGTGGTCAAATCACAGCTAAGCAGAAAAAAACCCCCCTGAATGAATCGATGTCATTCAGGTAAATGCTTGCTTACAGCAAAGTAATTCTTTGCTATAAGCAAATTGTGTAAAAAAAAAAAAATGCTGATCACTTCCCCAAAGTAGTACAATGTTACTATGGTAACATTATACTGCTTTGGTCATAGTGAAATATGAAAAAAAATCTTAAAAAAAGAAAAAAAATGTATTAAAAATTAAAACTAATAAAAAAATAAAAACACAAAAATTATAATTTTTTTTTCACACTGTCACCAGTCAGTGTCCCTCATCACCGCCATGTCAGTTATATGATGATGCTGTACTGCACTGGTGACAGTATGTAAAAAAAATAGTGAAAATAATTTTTTCAATTTTTTCATTTTCCAAAAAATTATGACAAAAAAATTACAACTTCAAAAAACTCGCCATGCCTCTTATGAAATACGTCGGACTATCTACTTTGCAAAAAGGGGTCATTTGGGGGATATCTGTACTGTTCTGACATTCTTGGACCTCAAGAAATTAGATTGGCTGTCAGTACTTCAGGATTGATCAATATTTAGATATATACCATAGTTTGTGAACTCTATAACTTTCCTACAAACTAAATAATACATCCTAATTTGGGTTATTTTCACCAAAGACATGTAGCAGAATACAACTCGGCCTAAATTTATGAAGAACAATTATTTATTTGCAAACTTTTATAACAGAAACAAAGAAAAATGTGTTTTATTTTAAAAATGTTCGGTCTTTTTTTGTTAATTTAGCAAAAAATAAAAACCCCAGTGTTGATTAAATGCCACCAAAAGAAAGCTCTAGTTGTGTGAAGAAAATGATAAAATTTTAATTTGGGTACAATGTTGTATGACCGCGCAATTGTCATTCAAAGTGTGAGAGCGATGAAACCTGAAAACTGGCCTGGGCAGGAAGGGGGTAAAAGTGACTGGTATGGAAGCTGATAATTACTTAAATTATTTTTAATAAAATAATTTAAGGGGTATAATTTAAACAAATGTGTGTGAAACAGAGATCATCTTATTCTAAATCACATTAGCAATCTGTGCTAACATTTTTCAAAACTTGGTTCTCATCACAATAGATAATGTAGGCTCTGATTCCTGCTTTGCAGTGCTACCCAGTGGTTGTACTTTAATGCTCCTTTTCACAATGCCAGTTTATAGGTTGGCTGAAGTGCAGTCAAATCCTAACTATACTGGTTTGTCTCAATCTTCCTACTTCTACATCTGCAGGACAGCTTGTTCTTTTGAAAAACAACAGACTTAGTGGCTGGATCACCAGATGAAAATAGAAGAAAGAAAGCATAAGAAAGAAAACTAATACAGCCATCAAATCAAAGAAATGGTAAGCTGCATATACAACATTTAGATAATAAATGTTAGTATTTAGGTTTAATACCTATTTAAGTCCATAATGGTACTATTACAGGGGCGGACTGACCATTCGAGCACTCGGGCACTGCCGGGGTCAGTAGGGGTCCCCATGAAATGCCCCTGGTACCTTTTTATAGGCTTTTTTGGGTGTGCTTTGAGTGTGGGCAAGGACACAGGGGCCCCATGATCCCCTATTGCCCGGGGGCCCCATGAGTTGTCAGTCCGCCCCTGTACTATTGAATGTTCCGACAAATGACTTTTCTGAAATTCAGTATGAACATTTGAACAAAATTCTGCTGGTGCAAGCCAGATTTAGGGCTCATGTACACTGCAGCTGATAAACTCAGGTTTAGGAGCTTTTCTGCGTTTTTTTCAGCAGCCCCTGAACTCACCCTAATGTTGTCCTATGTGTCCATGTACACTATGTAGTTTACAGTCGTTTACAGGCAGTTAAGTTTACAGTCGTTTTTTTGAACGCAGAAAACTTGCGTTCAGCAGTAGATTTTATCAGCGTTTCAAACACAAAACGCTTGTAAACACGGCTAACCGTGTTTATAGGCATTTGCGCTTGAAATTTTTTTTTAACTCTTCCATTTCCAGATGCTGTCCAGAGCCCATTTTTCATCGTGAAAAATGCATGAAAAGTGTTTTCCCGAAACTCAATTGGACCTAGTACACCATACTTTGAGGTTTTGCATGAAAAAAAATATGTTAGACACTGCTGCAATAATTTCTGCACAGAAATGAGCTGGAACACATCCAAACACCACAAAAAAAAAAAACAAAGACAGCTAATCTCAACAAATACTGCTCTCTCTGCTTCTGCTCTCTCTATTTCTCTCAAAATGTCTGAAATAATTAATAATTTACTGTTTTTCAGTGCATTCTGGGCATTTTGGAAGGTCTACTGAGGTTATCTTTAAAAAACGCTTGTAAACGCAAACGCTCATAAACACGCATAAATGCAGTATGCAAATGCAACTAAACAGACGTTTTTTGACCTACGTTTTCCAGCAGTCAGTTTCCATCGTTCAGAAGTGTCCCGTGTACATGGAACCTTAAACTGGGTAAATGAAATGCAGCCTGTTTGCAGGAACTAGCCTTATTTCAATTAATGTGTATCCCTCTGTGTTCATCATAAATCGATCGTTGGACTGACTCCTGTCAAATGGTCCTGCTGGAAAACCAATTTTCGATGAGCACGGTGGGGAAGATTCCTGCATCCACATCTCTCACCTCATTGTGTGTTCCCAGTTTTAGGCTAAAAGTGACACCAATCTAACAAACAGTACTTCTCCTTTGTGGGGCTATCAGACAGAAAGTCAACTGTGCATTTGAATATTTTGCTCACCAGTCCCCACCTCCCATTCGCAATACCATTATTTCAGACAGTCAGAAACTTTAATATATCAATCAACAGTATAAAAACCCTGTCCGCAAAAGTCAGAATGAATTTTTTTTTTGCTTAGTGTCTATTTTCAAACTTTACTTTTTGAAAATAACTACTTTTACTTACTATAAAAAAAAAAGTAAACTAAAAAAAACACTTGCAAAGTAATTTCTCATTGTTTGCCATCTGTCAGTGGCAAGGGACGATGGGTAGTCGTCACCCCGGATTCCTTCTCTTTTTTTGTCTGAACTGACAGTTTTGGCAGCATCCCCCTTTTAGTAAACCTGGTGGCTTTTGCAGAAAAATCCAGGGATACAGAGCTGTCAGCCCAGATCTGGTTCTCTGAATCAGTGCAGCGGACAGCTCTGCGTTCCTCAGAAGCGGTGGGAGCAGCTGCCACCCCCTTGTTCTGCGATCACTATAGAGCTGGTGCCAAGGACCAGCACATCGCTGTCTATCAGCGATAATCGCCCTGTCCAGTCTAGACTTTTCTCTTTTTATAAATCCACTGATGAGTTTGCACATTTCAGTAAACCTAGTTAAGCTTTTTTTTTCTCTCAATTTGCCCTGTGTTCTCAGACAAGAGGTTTAGATTGTCATTGGTAGTCACGCCCACCCGTGTTACCTAACCAGTGGACTCAGCGATGGCTATATAGCCAGGTAAAGGGCTTAGAACCCTCACACTCCCCCAGCAAAGCAGCAATGACTCTCACCAAGGAAACCCGTGTCACTCTTAATGATGGCAATATGATGCCAATCCTAGGACTTGGCACTTATGCTGCTCCTGAAGTGAGTATTATTAATGGGGTTTTTTTTTGCTGTTGTTTTTTTTTCTCTAATTAATGGCCAGTAATGTGGTTCACGACTGAATCATGAGATGTTTAGCCACAAACTGATAAGGAGCACCTGCAAGCTCCCACATCTGATTGGCTTCTTGTTCGCTGTTGAATACAGGGATGAAGCTTTCAGCGATATATTGTAACATCCATCACGTAGGAGTGAGAGGTTGTGATGGATCTCAGCGATATAAGATTTAGAAATGAGGAGTCAGGTTGTAATCTTACCATTTCTCTTGGCCTGAAGATAAATAAGGATGTTGAGATTTTTGTATAGAAGCAACTTTAAATTATGCCTAAAGTCAGGATTTTTATATTTTGCCTTCCCTGGTTCTTCCATTCTCCCCCTTATTAACATGCTAATGAAATGTTGAAATAAAACATTTCCATTTTCATGACATACCTTATTCTGAACCCAGTGATATAATACCTGGGTCTCTGTGATCCTCTGTGCAATACAGGTAGATCATGGTGAATGGGAGGGGTCGACATGGCGAACAGGGGACTGGCTCTTGGGAGGAGTTATGCAAATATTAAAATGCCTTTGTAGGTGGATGTGAGTCTGGAGGAGGGGCTGTTCCTAGGCAGATTGTATTTGCATGAACATTGTCTTAGGTAATGCCCACATGTGTTGCTGAGCTTCCATGATTTAAAGAATTAATTTCACTGAGTGAAAGAGGTGGGACAGTCAGGCTGGGGATGAAAGGACTGGATGATGCAAGAATTGAGACAGACTGTAACTGATTTGCTGCAGGTTTTAATGCACATTGTGAGAAGCTCACAGTATGCAGTGAAATCATAGTGAGGAATTTCAGTATAGTAGAGGAGTCTATACAACTATGCAAGACTGAAGGGAAGGCTGGTCAGCGTTAACATCCCTGATGGGCATAATTTGTCTTTGGTTTTTTGTTTTTTTTTTTTTTTTTGCCATCTGTGCCCTGTTATGGAGTTTTTCCTCATTTTTAGTCCTAGAGACAGAGCAGGAAGTGAGAAATCCCCTCTTCAACAGATGTCACTAAAACAGATGTCCTTTTTGGAAAAACTCATCCTGTTTCAGTGACAACCATAACTTTTTGAATTTTATATCACTTTGGACAGTGGTCGCCAGGACAATAAAGGTAATCTGCCTGGGGAGGAATAAAATCTAAAAAAAAGGTTGGCATTAGATCTACAGTATATTTAATAGATAGATATAGGGTGTTTCAACTTTAGATACACTTTATGTAGCACTAGATATAAGATGGTATGAAATGCTAGTGGGAAGATGAAAAACTAAACTTTTATTTCCTTCTCTGATTGAGACTTGTGGCTTAAACATGCATGCTCCGTTATGAAAAATGTTAAGTCCTTTGTGTCTTCTGTACTGTGATTGGACATAATAGGTGGCAGATAAAGAGGGTAAACTGGGTCAGGAAAGGAATAATAATGGGTGCTGGTGAACATGGCATGGTTCTCATTTCTAGTGTTTTTTGGGATCTCTGAGATCGGCACACATTCTTTCATTGCAACCATCACTTGTGGAAAAAGAAAAAAGCAACACACATCTTTGATGCTACAACAGCTGTGACAACCCTAACCAAATACCCGGATTACTAAGGACTGTGCAGAAGAAGAAAAGAAGGTAGAATAAATGATACAGTGGAGACCACTTAACACCTTAAAGGAAACTTACCAAGAGAAACAAGAAGGCTACTATCATCTTGTCTCATTTGGTGAAATGGAATGGTATTGAATTCAGAGGGTCAACATAACCACCAGCATTTTCCGAAAAAAGCCCACAAAGACCATATCTATATTTTTCCTATGAAAGGTTTATTTTAAAAAGAGGCATACACCTGTGATGTCACATGAGAGAGGAGTTTTGGTTCCAAACAAGGACACTTGTATAGACTCTATATATTTCACTGTGCGCTATCAAAGGTTCCAACTCACTGGCCACAAGAGATGAAGCGACAGTTCTTGCGCAAACGCTTGTTCTTAAAGTGGTTGTGAACCTCAGACATGAAATATGAACAAAGCATATCCCTTTATAGTTTGTACTTGTCACAAGCTTTATACATTCTGCACTTTGAACAGATGTAGAGAAGAGAAGACTGCAGATAAACAGGTAGAACATATGTAGTTTTGTTTAATCTCTGAATATCATCTGAAGCCAGTCATTTCACTGGGTGTATGTAAGGGTTTACTACCACTTTATGCTGCAGAGATTCAACAACAAGCTAGACTGGCACATGGAAATTATCACTCAGGGCATACACTGTTAGTTCTTTTTGTTCAGCCAGGAGGCTGAACAAAACAAAAAAGGTGCTCTTTCTGATGGGTTTCCATGGAGTGGTAAAACCAGGGGGGGGGGCTGACCCGCAATCTTACCAAACACCTGAACTATCCCCATATAGCCAGACCGGACTATATGGATGCCATAGTCATGTTGCTTGTGGCCATGGCATTTTCAACTTGGGGTACAGAGTTTGACAGGTGTACTGCCTCTCAAACTCACCCATTCAGTTCTAACACAATTGCAGTGCGGTAGTGCAGAATTATAGGGCTAAATCAGATGATGAGAAGGTGTAATAACACCTCCCCACCGCTTGTCAAATACCCTCTAAAAAGTGAGGGTATTGCACTCTACCACATGTATGAAACATTTTCCTTCATTCACACAAACAAGGTGGCTGGAGGAATACACTGCACCAGAGCATTGTATTCTGACAGGTACATCTGCCGCTGTCAGAAAACACTGATCAGTGGCGTAAGCCACTGATCGAGAAAAATTTTCCAACATATCTCTTTGACAGAAATTGATCAAATGTTCAACTTCTGTCGATGCAGCTACACACTGATAACAATTCTGCTGACCCCCTGCTGAACCAGCTGAATGTCAGTTAGTATATGGCCAACTTTATACATATCTTCTTCTGGAATGCAGTATACCCATTGTTTCAGTAAATTCCTACCTAATAACTATTAATAACTGCCATTACTAGAAAAAAGGAAAGTTGAGGAATGTCGAAAAATAGTGCTGAACCTGTAGAGTTACTTTGCTGGTATTGTTATCTTAAGGAATTAGTGTTGGTGTAAATTATCTGGTTCTTGGGCAGTCGTCTTCTGCACCCCAGAGGATCTCCATGATCTCTTTGGCTTGTAGCGTTATGTAACGAGATTTGAAATTGATGCACCAAACCACTTCTAAGAGCTCCAGATAAAACTTCATTCTATTAAAAGTCAGGGGTACAATCCAAAAATAGCCAATGCATTTCGAAGGCCCAAGTGTCCCCTTCATCAGGGCTTGACTGGCAACAATGTGAACATACTGGAAGTGAACTGTACTAACTCGTACAATGGTATTTTTTCCAGTGTGAAATACAAGCTGCTAAACAAGCTGCTGACAATGTCTGTGCTTGTAATTCGCACTGGAAAAAATACCATTGTAGGTCCAGTTTACTTCTGGTTTGTTCATATTGTTGGCAGTCAAGCCTTGATTAAAAGGGAGCTGGGACCCTGAAATGCATTTGGATTGTACCCCTGACTTTTAATGGAATAAAGTTGTATCTGGACCTATTAGAAAAAAGGAGACGCATGGATGAGGACCCATGGTCTACATACCTTTACTGGTTGGAGGTTATTTAAGAAACCAAAGACTGAATGAGTAACATAGTAAGTCCAAAGCCAAATTTTCTATTTGTTTTTCATTTTGGATAGAGTTTTCTTTTTCGTTTTGGATAGAGTAGAGAATGATTAAAACCCATCAGTTTTTCTCAGTCTCTATAACTCTGTGGAGATTTTCCTTTGCTTACTATCTCATGATACAACAATAAGTGAAAGAAGATATCTTCAAAGAATGGAAAACCCTCTCTTAGACAGTGTCCCCACTAAAAGATTACCCCTATTATGGTTCCAGTGACAACTCCAAAATGTTTTAGTTTCTTTCTTTCCCAGTACAGAGGTTATAAGGACAAACAGAGAGGGACTCTACCCTTCAGAACACAGACAGAAATAAAAACCTGGCTGGCTTTGTACACAATGTTTTGAAATCACTCTTTTCCCATTTTCCCACTCCAACAGTAAGTGTTGCCTGATCTGAAATGCAATTCCGACCCCCTTCTAGGTGCCCAAAAGTCTTGGGGAGGAAGCTGTGAAAATTGCCATTGACCTTGGTTACCGACACATTGACTGCGCCTTCATCACCGGCAATGAGATCCAGATTGGGAATGGCATTCGTTCCAAGATTGCTGATGGAACAGTCAAGAGAGATGACATCTTCTACACGGGAAAGGTGAGCTGCTAAACTCTTCTTAGACATAGTCTGACATAAGGCACATGGCGAAGATTTACTAAAACTGGAGAGTGAAAAATCTTGCAAAAATTGGCTACCATGCAGCTGTGCATGGTAGCCAATCAGCTTCTAACTTCAGCTTGTTCAACTAGGCTTTGACAATAAAACCTGGAAGCTAATTGGTTTCTATGCAGAGCTACATCAGATTTTGCACTCTCCAGTTTTTGTAAATCAAACCCACTGATGAAATTTGTCTGCTATTTAATTTTTGGTGCTACTTTCACATTTTTTACAAGCTTTCTCTTCCATATTTTGTTATTACATCAACTATATAGAGACATGCAGCTTAACTACTAGAGGAAGATCTCAGCTTGATTATTCCTGTTCTCAGATTTTGACACAACATATCAGCCATACACAGAGTGCATTGTTTTCATAGGTTGGCCAACTCATAGGTATTTATTTATATAAAAATTTGCATCCCTGTTCATCATTCAAAGCTGAATGTAAATTTGTTTGCAAATGGGGCAAACTCAAATGTTCTCAGGAAATATTCTCTGCAGATTAAATCATATTTATTGAAGAAAAAAAGTGTGAATGAGGCAATATGGCCACTGGATGGTGCTGTGTATCATAGGAAATATGTATGCTCCTCAGCTCCAACTAGTGGCCATAAAGCAGTATTTTGCTTATTCATACGTTTTTTTTTTCAGTGAATAACGAAATAAAATAATAGAGAATATAGCCTGAGAACATTCAGTTTTGCCCTTTTCGCAAAGAGAATGATTTTACATGCAGTTTAGATGGAGGAACAGCTGTACGAACATTTTACACCCCTCAGACTGGAGGAGCAGTAAACCAAAACTATTGTGTAGTACTGCAAAGCAGTAAACAGATCCTGAGCATTCGATGGGCAAATGTGGCTGCCCTAGATTATACAGCATTACGAATTTTCTACAGAAACTATTTTCAAAATGAACATACATTGATAATGTTTATTCATTAATTTACATATATACAGTGGGGATCGAAAGTTTGGGCACCTCAGCTAAAAATTTGTATTAATGTGCATAAAGAAGCCAAGGAAAGATAGAAAAATCTCCAAAAGGCATCAAATTACAGATTAGACATTCTTATAATATGTCAACAAAAGTTAGATTTAATTTCCATCATTTACACTTTCAAAATAACAGAAAACAAAAAAATGGCGTCTGCAAAAGTTTGGGCACCCTGCAGAGTTAATATCTTGTACTGCCCCCTTTGGCAAGTATCACAGCTTGTAAACGCTTTTTGCAGCCAGCCAAGAGTCTTTCAATTCTTGTTTGAGGTATCTTTGCCCATTCTTCCTTACAAAAGTCTTCCAGTTCTTTGAGATTTCTGGGCTGCCTGTCATGCACTGCTCTTTTGAGGTCTATCCATAGATTTTCAATTATGTTGAGGTCAGGAGATTGTGAAGGCCATGGCAAAACCTTCAGTTTACGCCTCTTGATGTAATCCCCCGTGGATTTCGAGGTGTGTTTAGGATCATTATCCATTTGTAGAAGCCATCCTCTCTTTAACTTCATCTTTTTCACAGATGGCATCAAGTTACCATCCAAAATTTGCTGAAATTTTATTGAATCCATTTTTCCTTCTACTCGTGAGATGTTCCCTGTGCCACTGGCTACAACACAACCCCAAAGCATGATTGATCCAACCCCATGCTTAACAGTTGGACAGAGGTTCTTTTCATTAAATTCTGTGCCCCTTCTTCTCCAAACGTACCTTTGCTCATTCCGGCCAAAAAGTTCAATTTTAACCTCATCGGTCCACAGAACTTGTTTCCAAAATGCATCAGGCTTGTCTATATGTTCATTTGCAAAGTTCAAACGATGATTTTTGTGGTGAGGGCGTAGAAGAGGTTTTCTTCTGATGACTCTTCCATGAAGACCATATTTGTACAAGTATTTCTTTATAGTGGAATAGTGTACCACAACTCCAGTGTCTGCCAGATCTTTCTGGAGGGATTGTGCAGTCAAACGTGGGTTTTGAATTGTTTTTCTCACAATCCTGCGAGCTGTTCAGTCTGATATTTTTCTTGCTCTTCCAGATCTTGCTTTAACTTCCACTGTTCCTGATGACTGCCATTTCTTAATTACATTCCAAACAGAGGATATTGACATCTGAAAATGCTTTGCTATCTTCTTATAGCCTTCTCCAGCTATGTGAGCGTCAACTATTTTCAGTTTCAGTTTTCTAGACAACTGCTTAGAAGAACCCATGGTGCTGATTGTTGGGGCAAGGTCAGATGAGTCTGGGCATTTAAAACCTTTGAGATTGACATCACCTGGTCTTCCCAGATGATGATTGAGAACAATCCATGACACTGGCAGGTGTCAGCTTTGCAAAGGGGGCAGTGCATGCTATAAATTCTGCAGGGTGCCCAAACTTTTGCAGACGCCATTTTTTTGTTTTCTGTTATTTTGAAAGTGTAAATGATGGAAATAAAATCTAACTTTTGTTGACATATTATAAGAATGTCTAATCTGTAATGTGATGCCTTTTGGAGATTTTTCCATCTTTCCTTGGCTTCTTTATGCACATTAATACAAATTTTTAGCTGGGGTGCCCAAACTTTCGATCCCCACTGTATATATATATATATATATATATATATATATATATAAAACAACCTGTCAACTACCTACTACTGTTCTACACAAATTACCAGGGCTGGATTCATAATGTATTCCTTCTAGGTCAACCATAACATCTCAATAAATTATCATTAATAAGCAAACTACTGTCTACAGAAACATAAATAGTTATAATAACACAAAAAGTTAAGAGAGAATTGTCTGCAAAGACACACTCAGTACAATACTGAGACAACCAGTCTTGGCATGTATCAGACTTCAGTTGTGCCATGTTGAGTTGCCATTAACTGTATATAACTGTAACAATATTGTGTGCTAAATCCGGCAGGGTCATTTTCATTTTTTTTGCATTTAAAAGTAAATGCATTGCACATGTGAAAGACAATTGGTATGTTATTCTTCCCCAGCTCTGGTGCACGTACTTTTCCCCTGAAATGGTACGCAAAGGTCTGGAGAGATCTCTGAGGGATGTTGGACTGGATTATCTGGATCTCTTCCTTATGCACTGGCCCTTCTCCCTGAAGGTGAGTGACAGTACAGCTATATACAGACATATACAGATAGCTCTTAATTTTTAGACAAATTTTCAAATTCTTAATGCTGAAAATAATGTATTATTATTATACAGGATTTATATAGCGCCAACAGTTTGCTCAGCACTTTACAATATAAAGGGAGACAATACAGGAACAATACAGTTCAATGCAAAAGGGTTAGGAGGGCCCTGTTCCTTGGAGCTTAATTTACTTATATTTTGCTTCCCTGGTTCCTCCCATCCCCCCATCAATATGCTAATGATGCTATTACCATATTCTGTTTTAATTACATACCTTATTTTATACCCAATGACATCATCACTAGGTCTCTGTGCTTCTCTATGAAGTGCAGGAAGATCATGGATGTTGGAAGGGGCCAGCAGGGTGCTCTACTTAGTCTCCTGAAAACATCACAGTACCCTGTCTCAGTACCGCTCTCAAGAGCCCTTAACCCTGGTGCCAGTGGTGGGTTGTCTCTTGTGAGAAGTTATGCAAATATTAAAAAAAGCCTTGATAGGTGTATGTCATTTGTAGGAGTGGGAGAGGAAGGCTGTATTTGCATGCAGACCTCCTTAGGTAATACCCACATGTGATGCTGAGCCTCCAGGATGGGAAGAACTGAAATCCAATGAATGAAAAGGGCAGGCCAGGGACGGTCTGGAAGGGAAGAAAAGAGCCATATAATGCTAGATGCCCTCCAGCCAAGAAATTGGGCAGGCTCTGTCTGACTTGTTGTAGCTTATAATGCGCACTGTGAGAAGCTCAAAATGTGCAATTTCAGTACAGGAGAGGAGCCTGTACAACTGTGCAAGATTGAAGGGATGGCATTTCTACAGATTTAAAATTTCAAAATGTTTTTACATTTGCAGGTAAGACAGGGTGGGTTAGAACCTCTTTCAGGATTTTTTTTATTGTACCCTCTTTGGGAAGATGTCTGCTTGCTTGCTTCCTGTGTAGTTAAAGTGTCACTAAACTCACATTATAAAACAACTATCAATAAATACTGTATTACATACTGTTCATAGTCACTCAGTCACTATGAGATACATTTTCTGTATTCTGCAAAAAAAAAAAAACGGGTTGAGAATTCTGCTCTCTATCTCCCCCTTCTGTCCAAGTCCCCAGTGCAGCTAGGGATTTTGCAGAGCAGTGTTGGCAGCTCTGCACATGCTCAGTTTTCAGTGAGTTTCTATGCTAAGTATTTCCTCCATGTCACATCCGAGCAGCCCATGTGAAAATAGAGTCACACATATGGGAGTATACACAGTGGTAAATGACAGCCCACTAACCAGCTAAACACAATGGGGGTGAGATATTACATGTAGATTGATGGAGGCTTCACCTCCCTCTTTTTCTAAGACACAAATTGGGGGGTCATGGCACAGCCTGTGTCTGGCAGAAATCTGCCCACACCATGTTATTGCCATGAAATAATAAAGATTTGATTTCAAATATATGTGTATGACTATTTAAAAGAGTTTATTGATATAAATTACTTTTTTTTTACTCTGTACCCCAAAGGCAGTCTTTTTTTTAACATGTGACCAGCAGCAGAGGACTAGAAGCTCCTCCTGCTTATGTTTCCCTGCAGACAGGCTAGGAAAGAACTGGCTCAAGTGACAGCTGTATATCAATTAGAAAAAAGGTACTTAGATTTTTTTTTTATTAAAACAATTGCAGAGCCATCATCCACATACAGAAAGAAAAGGGGCAATGTAAATTAAACAGTGTGTGTTTAGTATCACTAACTTGGCAGGGAGAGAGGGAAAAAGAATGGGAATACTAGCGATATAATCAATTTGTAAACAACAAATGTGATAAATCAGAACTATTTAGGCAGCTTGTAAAATTTGAGTATTTAGCTTTTTGCCTGAAGTTTAGCTTTCCTCTCCAAAACCGCTGGAATGTATGGGAAAAGTGGTTACCCACTGAGATGAGAATTGATTCAATATCGCTCCCATTCTCTACAGCTTCCAGGAATAAAGAAAAAGCAGATTATTCACGCATAACAGCCTGCAAACAACAAAAGTGCTTTGACAGTGCTAGGCTTTTTTAGCCCTCTGGACGCTTTCCATCAGCGATTGTCACTGGCAGAAAACAATGAGACTTGGCTGCAAAAATGTGCACGCAAGCAGAAAACTAAACTCTTTTTTTTTCAGTGAGCAAATCCTACCTACAGATTAGGCAACTTTGAGAAACAAAAGATAACAGGAATGCAGGGGATGTACAGCACAGAGCACAGAAGTCACTAAAAAAGCAACATTCAATATTAGGAAATAAGTCCCTTTCATATGATACATTTTAATTAAAACTTTACTATTAACCATCAGTGGTGAAGAAAACGTATTTGCATGTTGAATCGTCTATAGAAACTGGGAAATCCAAATTCTTACAGTTGTCACTAAAGCATGAGATAAGGGGTTAACATAAGGGGGGCACCTCTTACTTTGGGGAGATTTCTTCTCACTTTCTGTTGTGTCTCTAGGGCAGAAAGTCAAAGTAAATCTTCCCAATGAGATACAGAGAAAAAAAAAACTTGCCGAGGTTTTAACCCTTCTCTACTTTATCCAAACTAATAATAAAAAGGCTATACATACTGTTTAACAGGTTAGAGGAGTGATTTCCATGGTGGCCACTTTTTTTGTAGTTTCTAGCAGGGTTTTTTTTCTTAGAGAATACGTGTCGGTACTCCAACCTTCCGAATCACCCTTTGTCTCCGCCCCCTATCTACCTCCTAGCACTGTCCCTTGGTTCCACCCCCTACCCTCCTCCCAATACTGCCCCATTTAAAGAATAAAGTATAACAAAATAAACTATTTTGTGGCGCTAAGTAATTTGTATGGAATTTGTTAATGATAACAAACAAGCAATAAAATAGATCCCCTGCAGCCAGCAACAAGTAGACCACCCCAGCAACAACATATCCTCCTAGCAAAAATAGATCCCTCCACAACAAATACCTCTCCAGCAACAATAGATCCCCCAGAAACAATAGATACCCCAGCAACAATAGGTCTCCCAGCAGCCATCAACTATACACCCCTCAACAGCAGATCTCTTCCAGCAAAAATGGACCCCTCCAGCAACATATGACCCATCTAAAAACACTAGATCCCATCATCCAGCAATACTAGACCTCCCGAGCAACAATAGACCCCCTACAATAATAGTTCCCCCCAGCAACCAGCTTCAATGAGCCCTCCAGCACTCCTTGCCATTACATACATTCAGTGTTGGAGGTGCCAGAACTGCAAGTCCTGATTTCTAGAGATATGATGTCAATATTTCCCAATATTTTATAAATTTGCATCACTGTTCTCAAAATATAAAATACATTTTAAAGACAAGGCTTATCTGCTGTGCATGCTACACATTGATGGGGTGATATCACAATAGTTTACATTTGTTACATTTTACATAGACAACATTGCTGCATTTACATTTCCAAATATATTTTACTGAAGCAACATCAACATTCTCCAACTGACTTATATTTTCCAGACATGCTCTGTATTGTTCTGTAATGTTCTGACCTCACAACTCACTAAATATAAGTTGTATTTTATGTGAGTGACATCATTTTTCAGCACCAAAGCTAAAACAGGAATTTTACAGGAATTTCATCATTAATCTACTAGGATATTTTATATTCACATTTAAACTTTTAATTTTTTTTACTCTGTTACAACATGAAATACAGTCGGCTATGTTTATAAGTGTGACTTACATAAATGCAGTCTGTGTTGGCTGACAACCACCAAATTTGACTTATCAGACTGGAGTTCAGTCAAAGCCATGAAGTTTTAACTAGGTCGGGAGATACGGGTAGTTTTTTGTAACATGGAAATCCAACCAAAGCTATAATGTTGATTTGGATGTCTTTAAGTATGAACTTCTAATGTATCTTTTATGTTTTATTATTTATGTATTTTATCTTACATTTTCTGCTGACAAATGTTTATCTTGCTCCCTTTCTCCCTAAGGAAGGGGGACTGGTAAGCCCCTGAAATGGGTTGGATACTTCTGAAATAAAAAATCAACTAGACCTAATAAACCTTAGTTGGTGTTCTCACTTCTTGGCTGTTTTGTTTTTTACAACGCTACTATAGTGACCTCTTTTGGGCTCACCTGTTTTAGACAGAGCTTCCCTCAGTACATGCCTACACCATGATGTCCAGTGCTCTACCAACACTTCAATTACGAAACAAGAGATTTCTCTGTATTTCCTGTTCAAGTAACACAATAAGAAAAAAAGTTCTTCTGGGGACATACACAACATAAAAAAAGATACGATAGCCTTCCCTACTCACCCAAAAAAGCGTTTGACTGTAACACACTTTTCAGTACAAGACCAGCAGTTTATTAATACTTATTTATCACCATATTCTGATTGGGTATGTATTTAGCAAATGATTTGTTGCTTTTTTATCCTGTGCAGCCTACTGGAGCATCTGATCCCTCCGATAAGGACAAGCCTTTCATATATGATAACGTGGACCTTTGTGCTACATGGGACGTAAGTGAATTTGCTTAAAGGGTAACTCCTCCTTTGTAGGAAAAAAATAGCAAAAAAAAAAATATATTGGATAACATTTCTACACAAGTCATATTGTAATATAATGTTATTAAAATTACCTTTCCTTTTCAAACTGCAGTGCTGTAATTTTCTGTAAAATGTAATTCAATATGGCAACCTGGAGGTGTTTTTTTTTTTTTGGAGATGCTCCCAAAGGGAATTCATGTCTAAAGGGATGCAGACTCTGCCACTTTCCTCATTAGGTGCAGGAGATGATTGTTAATAATGAAATCACTCCCATTAGATTCACTTTCTACATGGACACAGAAATAAACTTCTATTGCTTCAGAATAACAAAAGGTAGGAATCTGCAACAAAGTTTGTGAAAAGTCCCTGCAATGTACATAGATCACCCAGAGGGGAATGTTTTTTTCTCAACAAAAGTGGATTTACTCTCTAAAGTGAAACCCTCTATCATACAAGGAATATATCAAACTGTATTGCTTCTGCTGCAGAAACAAAATTGACACTCTGATTCCCATTGCTGCTGACTAGTTTCCAGAGTGACAGTCAAATGGGAGACAAGCAATCTAGTGCAATAAGTCTTCTCAGAACTCGGATTCGACATTGGTCTCTTGGAGTCTAGTCATTGTTGTCACCCTTTAGTACTTGCCACTGTTATTTATTTATTAGCTTATTCATATGTATTCTTTTTATTTATTCTGATTGCTGATACAGGCTCTAGAGGCATGCAAAGATGCGGGTTTGGTGAGATCCCTTGGAGTATCAAACTTTAACCGCAGGCAGCTGGAACGTATCCTGAACAAACCAGGACTGAAGTACAAGCCAGTTTGCAACCAGGTACTGAACAGAAACAGATTTAGGAAGATAGTGCTTGAGTAACAGGGGTGTTGCTAAGGTCATAACAGAGCCAGGGCACCCCTGTGTGCATAGATTGACATATTGTGGGGTTTCTATAATAAAATAATTAAAGACAGCGGTTTTGGAGTTACAAGACACAAGTTAAAGTGTATGTAAATGCCAACAATGACATTCTCCTACTTGCTTTCTTTTGCTTTGTTAAATGTACATTCGGAATGCTTTCAATGGAAGAGGAGAGTGGAAGCATTCTCTTCGATAAGTAAAAAAGAAACTGGTTGATCTTGTCAGTAATTCAGAGCTGTCCTGTATCCTTTGCACACTTCCTTGTGTTATCTCTGAAAGAGCCCTCCTAGTTCTCACCTTGAGTTACAGAACAGGGGCGGACTGACAACTCATGGGGCCCCCGGGCAATAGGGGATCATGAGGCCCCTGTGTCCTTGCACAAACTCAAAAAAGCCTATGAAAAAGGTACCAGGGGCATCTCATGGGGCCCCCATTGACCCCGGGCCCTCGGACAGTGCCCGAGTTTCCAAATGGTCAGTCTGCCCCTGTTACAGAATCATTAGACCCTATGTTGTACAGATCGGAGCATGGGAGCAATTGAGTAGTTTAGCAAAAGACACTTAGAAAGGTGCTGACACCAATTAGTCTACAAAAATAAGATATATGTTACAAATACCACCGTGTTACTATAACCCAATATATGAATAGAAAATGGAAATGAGAATAAAAGGTCTGAATTATATATGAAATCTGATAGGCCTGCTGCTATACACTGACATGTGTTCCCACATCAATGTAAGTACAACATCACCGACTCCGCCCCAAATCAGTGACGTCATCATGCCAGACCAGAAGTAAGGTCGTTATGCATGGTTAGAAGGTGATGCCAATTTCCTGATGTTCATTAAGGGGGCATCGCACTGTAAACTTATGACTCATATATCCATGTGCATGGTTTAAAGTGCACTTATTCATGTGAGGGTATATTTTGGAGTTTAAAATAAAAAATGAGGATTTTATAACAGTAAAGGGTGATGAATGCCTATCTTTGATTTTATTTGAGCTGAGAGTGTTTGAGGATCCATAGTACTGAAGGAGAAGGAGGTGGTTTATTTGAAGATATTCCATACCAGTGGATTTATCCCCCCAAGTGGGGGAAGGCGTGCTGTGACCGAAGCAATTTGATTTACACAGACAATAGTTATCATATGTGTTTTGCACAGGACATTTATAAATATTTTGAGGGGTTTCCACCACTATTCACAAGTGCTTTTGGTCGCTCAGGATATATTTGAAGTAGAACATTTGAATTTGTGTATATTATAGTACCATTTATTTAATTTTATTTATGTTGTATGAGTGATGTAAATCACGCTCACACTATATTACTGCATCATATTTTATGCTATATTGCAACACTTGATGATTTATGTTATATTGCAAATTATGGATGATATTTGAAGTTGAAATGAGTATTTCACTACTGTTATGGTGATGTGTGGAGATATTTTAATTTCATGCAGAGGGGATTTTCACCATTATTCATAACCACTTTATTTACATTTTGGGTAGCTCTACACTTTCTTTTAGTTGTAGTCTACAAAAATGCTGTGTGTTGTGAGCCCACAACAGGGCTTAAGAGCTAAGTGCATTTTTGGCAGATCAACAGGTATTTTTCTGTACTTTCAAGGTATTTAAAGCGGAGCTCCACCTAAAAGGAGAATTTCTGCTTTAAGGACTGCTCCCCGCTCCCCATTAAGGATTGGCACCTTTGGAGAGCGGGGGGGGGGGGGGGTTTGAGCGGGTACCCAAATTCGCCTAGGCAATCGGAAGTGGAAGGTGCCCTCCCTCCCTCCCTGTAGTGTTTTGGGACATATGACAGGTCCCAGAAGACTACAGGACCATTCATGAAGCGCAGCACTACTCGTGAATGTGCAGTGGGGTACACAAGCTATCACAGCCGGGTGCCCACAAAGAAGATGCCGGCCTCCTGGTATACAGGACGGCCGGTGAAACGGACTGCAGGGGACACACCGCTGGACCGAGGGACAGGTAAGTGCCTGTTTTTTAAAAGTCAACAGCTACAGTTTTTGTAGCTGCTGACTTTTATTTTTTGACAGCGTGAGTGGAACTCTGCTTTAAGGGGATAAAACATGAGAAAATGTGAATGTATTGGAAAATTGTACAGCATATGCTCTTTTTTATTTTTGTCTTGCTATACACTTTAAACTTACCTGATATTACAAAATCCAATTTAATGCAAATGGAAGGATTTGTAGCTTTACAGTCTACAGTTGTATTAATGGTCCCAATGGTATCCACCAGTTGCCATTTTGATTTACCTCCGCTGTTTTGGATTTGTACAGTTGTAAAAACATTTTCCTTACAATTTACAGGTGGAGTGTCACCTATATTTAAATCAGAACAAACTTCTCTCTTACTGCAAATCCAAGGACATCGTTTTGGTGGCTTACAGCGTCTTGGGCTCACACAGAGACAGGAACTGGTAAGTATGCAAACTGTGGCCAAAGCTGAATTCCAGTGACACAAGACATGCCAGTGCTATTGAACACATTCTGCACTTAACATTTTATAGCTATTTAAAGTTTATCCCATATTTTATTTGATTCTACATAGAGTGTAAAAGGCTTAGCACCTTAACCAGGTTCTAATACTGTCTCAACTGTGGAGTTTTCCTTTACCTACAGTACATGTTCTGATGGCTACTGTCACTGAGAAAAAAACTAGCATTTTTAGTTGAGTAAAAGAGAAATTTGGATGGCAGCACTCCAACTCGATAAGGTAGGACAACATACAGTGGGGTAAAGATGAGCAAAGTTGATGCGTTTTGCATGTTAGCGCTTATACATAACCTCTTTCATATCATATCAATATGCACAATTGATGAGTAGCACCATCCAAATTGCATCCAATATAGCCAGTGGACCTGCATCCAGGAAACCGAACTTGATCAAAATGCATGCCAAACCCACTAAGTAAAACAAAGCAAAACACAATTTATTTCAATTAATAAATGACTGTGGGGGACTCCACAGGAGGGAGGAAGAGAAAAATAAAATTATATATATATATATATATATATATATATAAAAATAAATAAAGGAAGGGATGAACACAAATGGAACACACACACATATATGTCACTCATAAAACTGCATAAATGTGTGTGAGGTCCCATTCAAAGCTCATACCCCTTCATATATGTGTCTACATATGGAAGATCCAAAAGACCTCACATTTGCAAAGTAGTTTGAACACATCTCCCCCCGGGAGGATTGGAGGTTGTGAATAAGCGTTAACGCGTGAAACGCGTCAACCTTGCTCGTTTCCCCCCCCACTGTATATAGTCCTGCCTTTTGGATTTTATCATATTTCAATACAGAGGATTAAGTTGGAGTACTGCCATCTGGGATTTTTCTTTTTTCTCAGAGTGCAGCGTACGAGCTGGGTGCTCACCCTTCCTACAGGTATGTAAGGGGTGGGTAGTGGGGACCGTCCTGGAGCAGCGGTTATCCAGGGTAACATTTATAGCTGCCACTGTAAATGAAATAGGAAGAATAAAATTTTCCTTTGTGGAACACTTATTCTGGTGACAATTGTTCTAAAGAGTAGTCCTTTTCTTTGGAGAGATCTCATCTCGGTTCCTGGTGTGCCTCAAGACAGAAAGTGGAAGAAAATCTCTAGAGAACCAGAAAGAAGAAAAATAAAAACTCCCTAGCACTACACACCAAACTGAGCATGTTCAGAGTGTATCCAAGGCTCTGTTCTATCAGGAGATAAAATGGGGAACATGGAAGAAGGGGAGGATCAGAGAAGACAGAATCAAACATCCTTTTTACACAATGCAGAGGATTAACCCCTTAAGTTCCACAGTGAGAATAACAATGCTTTACTACATATACAGACTGATTTTACTGTTGTGGGTTTAGTAACACTTTAACTGTCCATCAGATTGTTAGGGGTCTGAACTATGGCTGTAGCAGCAAAATATGCAGATTGTCAGTGGGAATAAAAAAAAATGCCCCCCACCCCCTTCCCCACGGTTTCAAAGGTAAACATTGCTCCAGTTTCAGGGATTAGTGGGAGTAAAAAAATGCCCTGATAGTCAGGGAAAGAATAGTGCCCTATCATTGGTGTCAGTTGGCGGAATAGTTTCCCTTTGTTGGTGTCAGTGGGAAGAATACTGCTCCTTCGTTGGTGTTAGTGGGAAGAACAGTGCCCCTTCGCTGATATCAGTGGGAGGAATCGAGCCCCTTCATTGGTGTCAGTGAGAGCAATAGTGTTCATTGTTATTGCTGATGGGAGGTAGGGAAACTACTACTGCTACTAATGCTGTGGTAAGGCAACATGCAACCAACAAGGGATAAGGCAAACAAGTATGGAACAAAAGGCTAAAAATATATATGTGGGCCATAAATGCAAGGTCTGATGGTTCCCAAAGCAAACCTGTACAAAGTGTAATATGTATTGGATTTAAATATGCTGGTTTCGTCAAGGCTCTGCATAGGGGTACACCTCAGCACTCTGATATCCTTTTCAGCTCTACATCCAGTAAATGTTTGTTTGACTTTTTAAAATTCTCGAATGTTTAATATGTATTTAATATTGATGCTCCCTTCAGGGTGGACCTTAGCTTGCCAGTCCTACTTGATGATCCAATTTTGAATAGAGTTGCTGCTAAGTACAATCGCTCCCCTGCAGAGGTCGCCATGCGCTTCATTCTCCAGAAGGGAATTGTGGTCTTGGCCAAAAGCTTTACCCCTGCTCGTATCAAGCAAAACCTTGGGGTAACTACAGCTTTTTACTATATCTTCTGGAACTTTCATGTGCTGTGAAATTACATTTATTGCAAAAACAATTAAACCATAACTCTAATATTGTTTTTGACAGTCCAGTGTGAAAACATAAAGATGTAAATTATACATACCTACCTACATGGTCTGAGAAAAAGATTTTTTCTGATGTAAAATGCACCTTCCTCATGCGTAGACTCCGTGAATGCTACTCTGCAATATGTTGGGTTCTAAAAATCACTGTAGACTTCAAAGTTTCTAATTTTTGACTGATTTGGTAATCAGGAGGTGAACACTTGTCAGGTCCAACACAAATTGTCCAAGTATATTTCATGGCTTTACACACACCTCCTCCAGATAGACAGAATGGATCTTCAAGAAGAAACCCATTGGTCCAGGTTAGATTTTACAAGTAAGTAAAATGCATTTTTAGCATTGTCTTGTTCAGCAATCATCCCGTGGATGCAGTTTTAGAGAATGTACACAAAGATAGAGCATTCCGTAGACTCGGCCAATTCCGTTTGCACCATGGTAAAAATCAAAATGTGATCATCTTCCAATAGCGTCCCTCGCAGATATATTGGAAAAGTTGGTTGTATATGAGTCTCAAAAGTAGGCTTAGGCTTGGAGTTCACATTCCTATGGTTTCATTCAATATAATTTTTTCATAGGTCTTTGAATTTGAACTAAAACCTGAAGACATGAAAACACTTGACAGCCTAGACAGAAACCTACATTATGGGCCTTTCAAAGAGTAAGTGTTCTAGATATGTGTAGACATGGAGGAAGCATCAGTACTTATTTTGCCTAGAGAAACAAACAAAGATGGAGATGTGCCAAAGTGTATGTTACCCTAAATATTTATTTTTTTATATGTGTGTGTTCATGTATGTGTATGCTATGAACCATAGTGTCTATCATTTTCATGTACTTTTTTTATCTGAAGTACGTGGTTGATCCTGCCACTCGTCTTGCTTCCTTGTTCTAAACTGACCACACAAAGTACAGAAGCTGATCTGTGTTAGATGGTCAGTTTCAAAGGTAAAGGACATTGTGCAGACACACAGCATGCCTGTATTGGGTAGTTTGTTCAGCCACTACACCCCCTAACCAATCACAGCCGGCCTCTGGCACACACCCCTTCCCAATCACAGCCTGCATCCTGCCTCAAGCTGAACACAGTATGAAATGCAGGAACACAGTGTGTCTGCACAGTGTCCTGTAACCCCGCCCCCACTATCAGGAAGAACAGATGCATGGTCACATAACAGAACATTTAAACATTATCAAGGTAAAAAAGATAATTTCTGGAGCTACACAAAATCAGTTATGGTGTTATACAGTTATGGTGTTATACCAGTTATGGTGCTATACCAGTTATGGAGTTATACCAGGTATGGTGTCATACAGTTATGGAGTTATACCAGTTATGGTGTTATACAGTTATGGTGTTATACCAGTTATGGTGTTACACAGTTATGGTGTTATACAGTTATGGAGTTATACCAGTTATGGTGTCATACAGTTATGGTGTTATACCAGTTATGGAGTTATACCAGTTATGGTGTTATACCAGTTATGGTGTTATACAGTTATAACTGTATTAGAATATGTCTATAACAGTGTATGTTTACAACTACTATAAGGCAAGTTCCCATATCTGTACAATCTTTGATATATTTGGCATTGTATATGCATTTTCTGTATAGAAGCCCTTTTGATTTCCCCAGCCATTTTAGACAAAAAAGAAAACAACCAGAGACTGTCAACTTTTTCCTTCAGCTGGGATTACTAGGTAAGAAGTTAGTAGGAAAATCACGTATTTAGAGAACTTTCCTCTTTTAGGAGTTATGAAAATATTACTGTACAGTTCAAAAAAAAACTTTAGACCCAGTGGATTCAGTAACCAGCACATTATGAAATAAAGGTTTGCTTTAGGACAGTTGTCCTAGGGGTGTGGCTATTACTCAGCAATGCCAACAAAGAGCACTGTATTGAAAGCTTAGGCTAAATCAGCATTTTCCCAGAAAGACAAGAGTGTAGTAAGAAAAGAAAATACATATATATTTATATATATATTTATACACTGTATATTACAGTGTACTTACCCTAATGATCTTATTGCTTCCTCTAGGATGAAGCAGCACCCAGAATATCCCTTCCATGATGAGTACTGAAGACCAACTGAGTGCCAATGCAGTCTCCAAGAAGATGCTTACTGTATTATATATGTAAAGCTTTAGTAGAGCTGCACCTTGTTACATACAGAAAAACATAACATTTAGTCATTTGCCCAGTATTTATAAAGCATTAATGATTGGATGGGAACGTTATGTCTTATGCCATGTTGCCTCATGCATAACAACCAATAAATTTAATGCTGAACATCAAGAAATGGTTGTGGTGGTCTGTGACTTTTCAGAGGCTTTTCATTATGTTTATGGGGGCTGGAGATAATGATATACATTGCAGGAGATTTACTAAAACTGGAGCATGCAAAATCTAGTAAAGCTCTGTATAGAAACCAATCAGCTGCCAGGTTTTATTGTCAAGCTAAAGGTGGATCTAAAGGCAGAAGGTTTTTTTACCTTAATACATTCAGTTCAGTATCTTCTACTTACCTGAGCCTGATCTCAATTCAACGATGTGCATGAAACATTCCTGGGTCTCTCCCTCCACATTGACTCACACAGCAGCAGGGGCCATTGGGTCCAGTGAACCAATGAGGAGAGAGTGTGAATGGACAATGTCATGTGTGAGGCTGCTTGAGTGCCCTCATAGCAAATGGCTTGCTATTGGGGGCACTCGGCACAGGGGAGGAGCCAGGGCCTCCGGCAGGGGGACCCTTTGAGAAGAGGATCAGGGCTGTTCTGTGCAAAACCATTGCACAGAGCAGGTAAGTATAACATGTTATTTTTTTTTTCTATTACAACCTTTAGAATAACTTTAATTGAACAAGATGAAGTTAGAAGTGTTACTAAGCCCAGGACCCTGCATTCACTATCTGGTCTCCCTTAGTACACAGAACATTAAAATGCAATTATTTTAGTAAATATAAACTGCTAAATACCTTTTCTCATCAACAGTTAGAGCAGTCTTGTGACTTCTATCAGTGTCCAGCTGAGAACTGGTTAAAATTTGTAGGAGGAGTTTTCTCTAGGAGGATGTAGAGCCCCTGACCTCTGTCTGGACAGTGCTGATTGGCCCTGTGCTGATCACATGCACTTTCCCAAGAAAAAAAACCTCTCTAGCAATACACACTAAACTGTGCATGTGCAGAATGGTTACGGGTTCAGTCTGTCTTATCAGGAGATAAGATGTGGACATTTGGAGAAGAGGAGGGGCAGAGAAGACAGGGTCAAATAGCCTTTTTACACAATGCAGAGGATTAACCCCTTAGGTTCCACAGGTAGTATAACAAGCATGCTTTACTGCATATACAGACTGATTTTACTGTTGTGTGTACTTTAATCTCCCCCACAATGTCTTTTTCAGGGACTCCGATGTATTTAGGCTCATTCACACATGAAACTATAATTGCTGCACCTCTGAAAAACACCTGCAGTGGATTACTTTTCAGAGGGTGTTTGACTGGCAATGGGGAGGCGATATGTAGCCACATCAGTGCATGTTTTAACAGTCAAAATACCAACCCACCACGCTGCAACTGTGTGCATTGTACATGGTTGCAGTGCAGCCCCACTCACATATTTTTGGTCAAGTAAATATTGAATATTTAAATATAAAGTTTACAGACAGCCCTTAAAAATACAAAATAAAACCTGAATTTTTTCCCAAGCTTCGAGAAGATTGTCAGCCTGGGTTGACACTGATGCGGTGCGGAATTTGCTGCGTTTTCTGTGCGAATTCCGCACCTCATCACAATCACACCCCGTTCATGCGAATCACTGCAGGTGTGTATGTTAACAGAACCCGAAATCGGTCCACAAAATGTGGTCCATTGTGCATGTACCCATGCGATCCGATTCTAGTGCAGACCAAAAAAATGGTCCTGCATCTTTTTCATGCAGATACATATAAAATGTAGGGCTCCAATCTCACCGCATTCAATCTCACAATTCGCATTCGCAATGCGGTGCGGTTCCTCTTCGAATCACATGCGGTATACTGCAACGCACAAGTGTGAACTCAGGCTCACACAAGTGTTAATTAACAGTTGCACATTACAATGTATCCTTCTTAATTCAGCAACTTCCGCTATACCAGGGTTTGTCATCCAGGGTACCATGGAATCCAAGGGTTTCTCCAGAGGTTGCTAGGGTTTCCTTGAGCAATGAGCAATTTCTACCTCTCAGATAAATTCCCACTGACACCATTGATTCTTTTAGCTATCTATAATGGGATTATTCTTACCAATGACCACAATTATAAGGAACATTCTTCCCACTGACTGTCACACATGTATCAGGAGTTGTAGATATAATCATTTTTAGCAGGGTTTCCCTGAGACCGGAACATTATTTCAAGGTTCCTCAATGTTGAGAAAGGCTATGCTATACCATTGTACAGACACTGTTTCTGCTGTAGACAGCTCCACCTTAATTTATAAAAAGTGTAACAATAACAGACCTACTGGCAGGAGTAAGATATAATAAAACTATGGTACAGGGGAAGAAGGCTTAAAGGTTTAAATTAAAAAAAAAAGATACCAAACATGTCTATACTTACCCGCTCTGCTCAGTGGTTTTGCACAGAGCAGCCAGGATCCTCCTCTTCTTGGATCCCCTGCCTGCGCTCCTGGCCTCTCCCTCCTTTTGAGTGCCCTCGCAGCAAGCAGCTTGCTATGGGGGCACCCGAGCATGCACACTGTCCAGCCACTGCTCCGTGTGTCCATTCACACATAGAGCTACGTCTCAGCCCCGCCTCCTCTCTCTTCTCATTGGCTCACTGGCTGTGATTGACAGTAGCATGAGCCAGTGGCTTTAGCCTTCACAACCACTTTAATGTTAGAGAAAAATTCCATCATATATTTTTTTTCAATTTTATTTTGTCCATAATTCCACTTTAATCTTCCCAGCATCCAGATGCCTTCTGAAAATTTGTACCCCACATCCCCCTGCGGTGGTTTAATTTGCCCCACAAAACTTTTATGTTTACCCAGTCTATATGTAACACCAATCCTATGAGCCCCCTATGGTGGTGATGGTATTAGATGACCCCCTATGGTGGAGATGGTGTCAGGTGACCCCCTATGGTGGTGGTGTCAGGTGACCCCCTATAGTGGAGGTTAAACTTCCCAGCATCCAGATGCCTTTTGAAAATTTGTACCCCCCTGTGTGTACCTAACATCCCCCTGCGGTAGTTTAATTTGCCCCACAAAACTTTTATGTTTACCCAATCTATATGTAACACCAATCCTGTTAAAACGTATGAAAATCACTCTTCATGGCATAATATTTTCTTTAATAAAACATCTGCAAATGTAATACTACAGGCAGTTTGGTGCTAGACTATTTTGCACCCTAGGCAAGACCAGCTACTTCCACCTCCCCCTTCCTCCCTCCAAAAAAAACAAAACACACATTGCATTCCCTTCTTCTCTTACTAACTCCTTCAGGCCTACCAATCATGGTGCTTGGACCCCCTGGTTCATCACGATGATGATAGTGGTATAAGGTAACCCCCTATGGTGGTGGTGGTGTTAGGTGACCCCCTATGGTGGAGATGGTGTCAGACGACCCCCCCATGGTGGTGGTGGTGTCAGGTGATCCCCTATAGTGGAGGTGTTGCCAAGTGACCCCCTATGGTGATGGTGGTGTCAGGTGACCTTTATGGTGGAGGTGGTGTCAGGTGACCCTCTGTGGTGATGGAGTCAGGTGGCCCTCTTACAAGTGCAAGATATAGAAATAATCCTTGGTGTGATTCGGAGGTTGTAGTGACACACAGGAAGGACAAAAGATTTCTGATTCACTGACCTGATACTGACAACTCCAACACAGCCTGCTCTAGCCGATCACACACAGCCTCCTGATCCATGTGCCCAGGAAGCAGGAGAAGGGGAGGACCCTGGACAAACCTTCTGCACCACCCATGTTGGCAAGTACATGTTTTCTTTCATCCAGTAGGTGGCACTGTGCCATTACACAGAGTTAATGGGGTCTGTAGAGGGAACTTTCCACTCATGGACTCCGTCAGTGTCTCAGAAATGCCAGTGGTCTGATTGGATGCTGCAACTTCTGGTGAACTTTGGCAGCCATCTTAGTGTAGGGTACATGAGTCATTTTGGCATGCCTGGGCATGTAGTAGGTCAGGGAAAGAAACTCAACTTGTTAGGGAACTTACCTAGTGCAGGAGAAAGTTTCTAGCCAGTAGGGTCAGCACAGGGACAATGCCTGCTTTTGAGGAAACATTCTGGTATCTGGATTAGGAACCCTGTCACTGCTCACTGTCAACTGCCACTCCTGCCAGAGAAAGCCAGAATGAAACTAGAAACTGGTGGGGGTTCTGCACCTAATTAACAAAGAGGATGGGCAGTTTTCAATATTAAAAACGTCTGCTGATCCCTGCCAGCTTGGCCCTGGTGTACCATACACAATAATACCCCCCAGCATTGGTGTCAGTGGATACAATAATAATCCCCAGCACTGGTGTCAAAGGACACAATAATAACCCCCAACAATGGTGTCAATGGATACAATAATAATCCCCAGCACTGGTGTCAATGGACACAATAATAGCCCCCAACAATGGGGTCAGTGGATACAATAATAATCCCCAGCACTGGTGTCAATGGACACAATAATAGCCTCCAACAATGGGGTCAGTGGATGCAATAATAATCCCCAGCACTGGTGTCAATGGACACAATAATAGCCCCCAACAATGGGGTCAGTGGATACAATAATAATCCCCATTACTGGTGTCAATGGACACAATAATAACCCCAAACAATGGTGTCAGTGGGCGTAATAATATTCTGCAGCACTAATGTGAATACTATCAATATTGTTGGTCACTGGCAGAAAAATGTAATCCCCCCACCCCCTGCATTGGTAACCATATGCAGTGAGAGTTAACACCCCCTTTCCAAATTGGTGGTCACAGACAGTAAAATTCAACCCCCCATCCTCCTTGCAATCGTGGTCAGTGGCAGTGAAATTAAGCACCCCATTGGTGGTCATGACAGTGGATTTTAACCCCCCTCTGCATTGATGGTCATGACAGTGAACGTTAGTGCTCCCCACCACTGGGCATTGGTGATCATGGCATGAAAAGTAACTTCCCCATACCCCCTTCCACTGGTGATAACCATTGCACGCTCCCACGCTGCTCTCTCTCACAGGCCGGGACTTGTACTGTGAGTGGAGATATCTCCATCCCCTGTACAGTCTGTCTTTCAGTGGCAGTTCTGGAACACAGAGTGCTTTCCCTGCTGCCACTCTGCTTTCTACATGGTGCCCAACAACCCATGAGCCATGTGTGGGGCACAGTGGCTCTATAGCCTTTCTCAATCAGGTTGCTGCTCTAGACAAACATATAAATAAAAAAAACACCATATATGCAAACGGGATCTGTGATTTTGTCCAGCTTTGATTTACACAACCCTGCCAGACATTACAATCAAGAGGGGGACCTTACTTTTTTCTACTAAAGTTAAGCAATACTGCTAGAGAAACAGAAAACTGATGAGTCATCCCACTTATCATTTTCTGTTATTATGGTCTGTAGTCAGCATACTGTATATGATTGACTTAGAATACTGCCAAAGTGCTGCCTTATAGGACAGTACAAAAAAACAGGTGTCAAGACAGATTCAGGTACTTATACTAGCATTTATCAAATACATTGAGTTATGTTTTAGTGAATGCATCAATGGTATTTTTATTATTTTTCCAGTATGTTAAATTTGGGTTGTTAGATGGTATTTACATATGTACTGTAAGAATTTTGAAATAGCTTTTTTTTGTTTATTAAATAATTTTTTATCACTCAAAATGTGGCAATTTTAAACCCATGCCATGCTCTTTTCTCTTTTATTTTGGGATTACTGACGCAGGCTACTGGACAAATCACATTTGTCATGATTTGGCAGCATTATTTTCAAAAGTCCAAAAGTTGAGACCTTATCAAAGTTATAATGTGTACTTCCTATGTTACATTATACTATATAGTCCTTGAGTTATCTCATATCCTGCTGACTTTGTATATAAACAGGAACCTTGAATGGAAGTTTGTGATAAGGGTATATTGAGAATATTTCTCAAAGAGAAGCCGTAATGTCACAAGGTGATTTAGGAATTGCCATGTAATGATGACACTGCTGCTGTCTCCAGGTTTACAGTAGATGCATTTCACTTCAAAGAGAGTCTTACATAACAGACTAGGGTGACACACATCATGGTTCAATGCCACACTTAATCTAGCACCCTTGGCTATATTTTATGGCCACACAACTGCAGCACATGGTGAGAGGTATGTCCCCTCCAGCTGGTAACACCTTTCTGTCCCATGATGCCACCTTACCTATAGCCCTTCGCTTTGCTAATTCAACATCTTAATCCCACATACCCTGAACTGGCCCAGCTTCAATATGTACCCAAGTCAGGGGTGTATTTACCACAGGGCAAACAAGGCACTTGCCTAGGGTGGCAAATTTCAGGGGGCAGCACATCCCCTCAGAAGAAGGGATGAAAGAAGGGATACATGTGCCATGGGAACCAGGTGGGATCCAAGAGAGACTGCGGGCTGCTTGATGGTGTATGTGGAGCCTGACTCCAGGTATGTCCAGAGCTTTGAAGATGAGTGTCTTTCTCTATTCTCTATAACGTTATCTTTAATTTAAAAAAAAAAGTGTATTTAAAATACTAATACTAAAAATCAGTGTTTCAAACACAAAATTCTTGTAAACGCGGCAAATTGCGTTTATAAGTGTTTTTGGTTGAAAAATGTTTTTAACTCTTCCAGTTCCCAATGCTGTCCAGAGCCTTTTTTCATCATGAAAAATGCATGCAAAGCATTTTCAGGGTATTCAGATTGACAAAACACTGAACACAGGATGTTCCTACTAAGCTTGTCAAGCATTGCAATGACCAATTCACACCTCAGACCTCTCCCACCCTTGGAAACAAAAGATATGTTAATGACCACTCACACCTTAAATTCCTCATGAAGACCCCCAGGTGGCCTTAATGACTCACTCCACCAGACACCTTTCCCACCCTTGGAAACAAAAGAAATATTAATGAGCAACTCACACCTAAGCTAATCTCAACACATACTGCTGTCTCAGCTTCTACTCTCTGTGTTTCTCTGAAACAGTCTGAAATAGTTAATAATTTACCACTTTTCAGTGCATTCTGGGTATTTGGGAGGTTCTCCTGTGCTTATCTTTAAAAAACGCTTCTAAACGCAAATGCACATAAACGCGTTATGCAAACGTGGCTAAACAGACTTTTATTAACCTATGTTTTCCAGCAGTCAGTTTCCATCGTTCAGAAGTGTCCCATGTACATGGGGCCTAACACTACTCTAGATACCCTAACAATGGGAAGAGCCCTTACCTCTGTCCAACCACCACTGCACATTATTATTATTATACAGGACTTAAATAGCACCGACAGTTTGCTCAGCGCTTTACATTGGTACTGGGCATTAATTTACACACAAATTCAAGTGCCTACATTAACACCTGCTATCAAATCAGATGCTGCAGCTGTTTGCGTAGTCTGAATGCAGGCTAAAGAAAAGAAATCTAACGGTTTATGGCCAGCTTAATACATTTTGATGAAGATAAGATATCTTCTTTCAAGGTTCTTTTTCTCTGTTTACTGTACAGTCTCGGACAGTACAGTTTACTGTTCAGCTTGTCAGTTGTAGCCACGCCCTTGCGTGTTATCTAATAATGTATGAAGCGATGGCTATATAGGTAGGTGAAGAGACGTAACATTTTACACTTCCTGGCAAAGCAGCATGGCTTTCACCAAGGACACCCATCTTCCCCTTAATGATGGTAATACTATACCAATCCTAGGACTGGGCACTTATGCCTCTCCTGATGTAAGTAGGAAAATATTTTGTTATCTTTCATATTATATTATATAGGCTAATTGTGTAAGTGAAAACCTTTGTATAAAAAAAGTAAAGGGCATAAGACACCTGAGTTCTAATATATGACATCATTCTCAACTGTGTCTTTTAGAGAGACATTCCTTCTTTTGGAACCAAAGCAACCTTTAGATTTGTATAAACAATTATACTTTCCATTTATCAGAAGTCCTTATATTGCTTTCTATCTTGCAAACTCTTGGTGCCCACCTGTGGCCCAGGAGACCTTTTGGCCATTATTATGCTGCCCCCGGGGCACCTGCAGTCAGTAGTCTGTGTTTTACTCACTTAGATGCTTACTAAGTAAAATAAATGTTTACTTTAGACTGAATTCTAGTAGTTAACTTGCTTGATTTATTTCTTTTACATACCCCATACTGGTGTCCTGATCACCGCCATTTCCCATACCAGCAATCTGATCACTGCCATACCCAATACCAGCATCTTGATCACTGCCATGCCCCATACCAGCATCCTGATCATTCCCATACCAGCCTCCTAGTTACTGCCATACCAGCGTCCTGATCACCGCCATATATCATGCTAACATCCTGAGCATTTCCATACCCCATACCAGCAATCTGATCACTGCCATACCCAATACCAGCATCTTAATCACTGCCATGCCCCATATCAGCATCCTGATCACTGCCATATGCCATACCAGCATCTGGTATTTTAGGTTCTCAACTGATCAGTTTTCAAATATATATCTCATAGTTTGTAGACTCTATAGCTTTCACACAAACTAAATAATATACACTGTTTTTAGTTGTTTTTACCCCACAAATGTAGCAGAATACATTTTGGCCTAAATTTATGAAGAAACATTATTTGTTTGCAACATTTTTGGTATTTTTTAATTTATATAGCAAAAAATAAAAAAACCCAGTGATGATTAAATACCACCAAAACAAAGATCTAGCTTTCTCAAAAAATGATAAAAATGTCATATGGGTACAGTGTTGCATGACTGAGTAATTGTCACTCAAAGTGTGATAGTGGTAAAAGCTTAAAATTGGCCTGGACTGGAAGTGGGTGAAAGTGTCCGGACTTGAAGTGGTTAAACATGAGTTTAGTTGGCCTACACATGGACTGGCTGTATTTACAAATGTTTGACACATAACAGCACCTCATCTTGTAACTTTCTACATATTTACAAGGTTGCAATTTGGGAAGAGGAGAATGAAAAAATGTTTCCTCCACATGCAGGAGATAGATGACATCATTGCATCAGATAAATCAAGTTAATAAAAAAATCAGAAGGTGCAGCATAAAAGAGGTGCTGTACACAAAATAAAAATACAGTATATTGCAGCTTTCCAAAACTTAAAAGTAGTGGCTGCATTCGTTTTCTTTGTTAGGCTTTTGTCCCTCTGTATTCACCTTGTGATCTGGCCAGTAACACACCTCTTGTATTAGAGTGCTCCTACTCTGGATGAAGCAGCACAAGGGGTATGTTTGGATAGCACTGTCTGTGGGGAGGAAGTGTTAGATATACTAGCAGATTTAGATACACTAACACATTGAAGACAAATCCCAGATAACAGTTTATAACCAATCATTTTGTTCCTTTTGGGATAAAAGGTTTTATATGCATAAATAAAAGCTTAATATTGTAAGCACCCCTACCAGTGCTAAAGTATAACTAAAGGCAAAACATTTTCTTTTAGTTTTGATGGATTAGAACGCTTGTCAGTTTTTATTGCCGTGTGTGCCCCCATTGTCCTTGTAATATCATATTTAGATGCCTTTCAAAACTGCAGTGTAGGTAAGACTATGAAGACGAAAGCTGTTAGTACAAAGTCTATCCGACTGTATATCTATATAACTGTGCTCTAAGAACACCTTTCAAGATAAGGTAGACTGTATGCAGCAGGTCAAATGAAGGATGAATATGTGAGATTACACATGCATGTTGTTTTCCACAAGTGACTCTATAGGAAAAAACACTTTTTTGCAAAAACTGACTTAAATGCAATTGTAAAACTTTAAAAACATTGTTCTATTAAATATTGTACTTAGAAAACAGATACATCAGGTAATAGAAATCTGCTTTCAAACGTGCAGTAGTGGCGTCACTATGGAGGTGTGGGCCGCACCCGGCTGACACCCACCAGAAGGGTGACAACTTGAAGTAAGAAGCAGCATAGAACAGGGCTAGGCTGGTGGTGTACATGGTATAGGCTGATCTCACAGGGGGTGGGTCCAAGACTCCCCTCTCCTGGGTGCTCTGTGTATGGAGGAGGTGCGGCACAGGACTAACTCTGATAAACGTTTAAATTTCTCCGCTCTCCTAGAGTCTCCCCAAATCCACTCTGATTGGCTGTGACACTATCCTATGCAAGGTGGCCTCTCCCCTGCACCCTGGACACGCCTCCCTCTCATTGCTTTGTATGGCAGAGGCACAGGGAGCAGCCACACCTTCTGCCTGCCCATCAGCCAATAGCAGCAAGGAAACAAGTTAGAATAAAACTCTTCAGTGTTCCAAAGCAGTGAAGGAAAAACCTGGAGGTCAATGTGTAAATTATCAGGAACCACAGACATGGCAGTTATCAGGGGCCATAAACATGGCAGTTATCTGGGGCCATAAACATGTCAATTATTAGGGTCTAATAAAATAATGTTTTATGGCACCAGGTGGCACCAACCCTAGTGACACCACTGAGGTGCAGTGACTACTGGCTTTCTTCTTTTACTGTGCAAGCAGCTACTTTAGATAAAATGTTGTGTCAGGCATCTCTGTAGTGCTCCTTGTTCCAGCAGCCACTCAAAATCTCAGGCTTATTTAGCATTTTCTTACATTTACCTTTTAGGTGTCTAAGACTATGGGCGAGGAAGCCACAAAGGTTGCCATTGAACTTGGCTACCGACACATTGACTGTGCTTACATCTATGGCAATGAAGTCCAGATTGGAAGCGCCATTCGTGCAAAGATTGCTGATGGTACAGTCAAGAGGGAAGACATCTTCTACACAGGAAAGGTTTGCACTCTTATGAAAATTATTCGCTTTGCAGGAGAATTTTTCCTTAATTAATTTGATAACTATTCACGTTGCAAGGAATACCCACCCATGTTCAGGCAAAATAAAATAAAATGTATTTTTGCTTGCATGTGATTAGATAATGGAAGTCAGCACAGCTTCTCCGCATTCACTGAGCTAATGTAAACTGTCCCTGCAAAAGTGCAATTTTGCTTGCAAAGTAAACAGCCTATTTACTAGAGATGTGCACAACGGAAAAAATTGTTTTGTTTTGTTTACGATTTCTTCATTAAGTTTTTATTTTCTTTTTGTCATATTCGTTATGGTCGAATGATTTGTTTTCAGAATGCTTTTGTATTATTGTTATTTAAAAATCGATTCAAATTTCTAAATTCAAATTTTGGAAGAAGGCTATATTTATTCTATTTTATTCAATTCTATTTTTTTCTATAAAGCAGCCTTAGTAGGAATCATCATCTTCTTTCATGTTTAAACTATACTGTATATCATATAGTATTTATTGCAATATGTTTTCATTTCAAATTTAAATTAATTTTCGAATTTAAATTGATTTTCAGATCCAAATTCGGATAATTCATTTCATTATAATTTATTTCTGATTGATTGAAATTCATTACTAATGTGATTCAGACATTCAGATACATCCAAATCTTCTAATAATAAAAATGTTGTCAGTTTTGATTTGTAACAAAACGCACGCCTACTATTTACCTTTATTTAAATCATCCCCTATGTGTGCACAAGAATATGCTAATTGGAGATTAGAAAAATTTTGGTACAAAACCAAAACAATTCGCAAAATATTTGCCATTTGACAAAATGCCAAGAAGTCAATGGGTAAGACAAAATTAAAGTTGTTGGAAAGCCTCTTTTTTTTTTCTCAAAATAACAAAGAGGTTATACTGACTTGCTCTGTGCAATGTTATTATCTCCTTTTCTGGGGTCCTCGCTAATGCTTTCCACTCCTCCTCTTCTATTAGTGTCCCCCCCCCTCAGCAAGCTGTGCGCTGAGGGGGCACTCATGTGGGTGTGCCCCTATGCTATGCTGTGTGTGTGCATAGACACACACAGTGCAGCTCAGCCGCACCCCCTGCTCCCTCACAGAATTTGACTGACAACAGCAGGAGTCTATGGCTTCCAGTGCTCACAGCAAGTCCTGTGAGGAGAGGATGAGAGACCAGTGCTGCTGCAGACAGGACAGCATTAGATAGAGATAGGATTCAGGTGGGTGTTTAGGGATGGGGGGGAGCAAGAAGAGATGGAAGGCATTAAGGGTAAAATTTCTTGCAAACAGGCTTAAAATGATTCCTGTAAATTGTCCTGGAGTTTTTTTGTTTCAAAAGCTACTAACCCTAGCATTATTCATAACCCTATTGTTTATGGGATCACCATGTCAGGACAGTTACATGACTTGTTTATCACCAGATCCACATAGAAATGACCTTCCTGCTAATTGGGTAGAGGCGAACATTTATTTTATTTTCATTTCCTTTTTATGAGCAGCCTTGAGGACATACAGGGAGCTGAATTCTGCTTTAACACTTTACCCACCACCTAGCATCCCTTTGCCTAAGTCACAAAATGAACCTCCAACCTTCAATTCATCTATGTTAGTTAACTTTGTAGTTTTTTCTTCCCAGCTCTGGCTCACATTCTTTTCCCCTGACCTTGTACGGAAAGGTCTGGAGAAGTCACTAAGTGATGTTGGATTGGAATATCTGGATCTCTTCATTCTGCACTGGCCTGTCTCCCTCAAGGTAGGTGGAATTTACAGATGCTTATACTTTTCCACATACACGTTTTCACAATGCTGTATCCTGTGTGAGCAGGTAACATTTTCCTGGGATAGGGTTGAGGGAATTGAGTGGGATACTCCAAAAAGAAAACTATGTACAGGTTGAGGACAGTAAACATCTTTCTGAAAAGCAACAGTTTATGCAATAGAAAGACTTGGCTTTGTAGTAGAAGCAGTTAAAAGCAGACTTCTTTCTTTAGGGCAATCAGAGCCCCTTCACAGAGAACTAAATAAACTAAGCCCTTCAGTCAATGTTCCCTTTAGCAAACACACAGCTGACTCTCTAGCACAAAAGCAGCACAAAATTCTCTAAGATCTCTCACAGCAGTCTGTACTCACAAATATCCAGGGAAAGTTGGTTGCCTCCTTTAACATCCATGAAACTTCTTTCTTCTGTGACACCAGAATAGATCTTCAGAAGAGAGCCCCTCAGTTCGCTTTCTAGAGCTTCAGCATCCAGGCCCTCAGGTCGCCCACGTAAAGCCTCTCGAACAGCAAGCACATGGCAACCCTGCCAAGAGGGCAGCAAGCCCTCCAGGCTGGACTTCTCCTCTGAAGGCAAAGACCCAGAAGCTCTGTGTCCCAGAGTACTTACAGACTCTCAGCAGCCTTCAGGGCCATCCTCCTGGGGATTGGCTGTATAAATATTCATACTGCTATTTGCACTACTCCACACCTATGTTCCAGAAGATTCTACTTCTCTCTGGAAAACAGCGGAAACAATCAAACTAGCAACACCTGAGACACTGAACTAATCACATGTAGCTGCACTGACTACAGTGAGCAAAATTAAAGTTACTAGCAACAAAAACCCAGCTCCACTGAACATAATGAGCCACAACTAAATCTACCTAATCCTAGCACCTATCTAGTTAAAAAAGGTGACACCAAAACAACTGTAATACCATGGAATTCCCATCTTTTTCTGTTTCAGTAACAATTGTCACTAGGACAGGGAGGCTGAATCACCCCAGCAGGAACAAAGACAGCAATAAAAACAAGGGCTTAGCTTTTATGATATTAAATTAATGTCAATGGTAATGTCAATGTCAGTTAAAAGAGACTTAAATGAGAACCGTTGGCTTTGCTCAACAACCAACAATAAAATAACATTTTAGATCCGAGCTGACATTTGGCATTGGAAGGTTTAAACAAATTTGGTGCCTGTGAACCGAACAGACTATTTTTATATAAACATTTTTAGACCAGAGCTTTGACACAAATATTTATATGCAATATGGAGTCAGCAAGTGACACAATGTCTTTCCTTCCTGTGCAGCCTACAGGAGCAGAGAGACACATCAACTCCGACAAATCTTTTATCTATGATGATGTGGACTTTTGCTCTACATGGGAGGTAAGTGACACATTTCTGAAAGATACAGATATTTTCTTAGAAAGGAAAACTCCACAAATCATAAGGAGTTTAGAAAATTGCATGTTGTGGACATAAGACAGTTACCCTTTTTTGGGTGAGGTACCATCGTATTTCTAGAGTGAGAGCCAGTGGGAATAGGAAGAAAAGATTAGCCAGTAAGGAATTTCTGTATATGAAAACAGAACAACATGCCCCATGATTCTTCAGTTAATTAAGGTAGCTGTTAGAAATGTCCTCATTCAGGCTGAATACAAATGTTGCATAACAATAATTTTTTTTACCTCCCATAGTCCCATACTATCCCATAACCAGCATACTGTAAATTGGAAGAAACCTGTTCTACCTGCTTCCAAAATTATCTTACTCTGCTGTCACAGAGTGCAGTGCATAGATTGTCAGTCAGGGTTGCAATCACCTTCTTGCCTGTTCTCTGTTGATGACATGAGAAGAGATGTCTCCTGGGAGTTTATAGCACATGTTGTTTTCAGTTTTGTAACAAGTGCTTTTATTAAAGTTAATTTAGGTAGTTGCAAATCTGTTTGTTTTTGGCCAAAAAGTTAAAAGTCATTTTAATGCCCTTATATAAAGAAGCAGTGCAAAGAGCATTGGTGTAGGGGCTGCGATTAATCTGCTCTTCCTCGGCCAGGGCAAACTCAGAAGGCTGGAAAGTGGTGAGATTTCTTTTATTATTCAGAGTATCCATGTACTGAAGATTGTAGGTCATAGTGGGTTAGGGACACCTCCTTTGTCCGAAATAAGGTCAGTCCCAAAATTTAGATGGTATTAGATTTGGATCATATTAATTCAAATGTCCTAAACCAAATCAGAATTTTAGAGTTCATTTATACCAGTTCAGATTCCCAAAAGTCTTCTGAGAGTAAGGGACCAAAGGCCCTTTCTACCTTATATCTCCTCCTCCTGAGCACCCTTTTATCTGGATTGCTAGTGCCACCAGGTCCCATCCTTCTATTAAAATCCCTGGTAAAATGTATATAGGATGTCTGGTTTTTTTAGCCGCATTAACTTTTCAGCCAGGACTGTCAGGAGCTTCCCAAACCACTCTCCATCATTATATGTCCTTTACTATCATACACGCTCTTTTTGAGTCTTGTTTGAATTTCCATTGACTTCAATGGGATTTCCAGGTTGGAAGTTTAGAATTTCAGAGGTTGCTGAATCTTTAAAAATAATGGTTAGCTTTCACCTGTTTCAGGAAGCAAGCCAAAATTCTCAGCTGTACAGATTAGGTAGGTTATCATTAATACATTTTATCATTATTATTATAATTACTTAATAATATTAATAATGCACTCTTTTTTTATATCATGTTAAAACTGTTTTTGTGCATACAGCAGCAGGGCCATTGAGTAGTCTGGGAACAATTCCAGGCTCATGATGTTAAAAAAACATATTATTTTGTACGAGGTCACATTCCTCCTGCAGGATATGAGAAATACAGCACAACTGAGAGAACAAAGGTTACTTGTTCCAACACAATCTGCCAGTTGATGTGATCCATTTTTTATATAATTATTGGATGTGGGATGAGCCACAGATACTAAGATATATGAATGTAAAATTCAGGGATGGAGTCGCTGTGTGCATAAACATGCCTAAAAAAAGCCTTCTGTGTTCCATGTAGTGGCTATTTCTTTTGCCATTCTGTCTCTAACCTGCACTGCAAGGAAGGATCTGACTGGTTACTACAAGTAACATTGTCTTTCTTTCAGGTGCTTTGATACTTGAGGCTTACTAAAGGGTATCTTTCATGAAAGAGTGATGCAGAATGACAGGGTAGCTTCAGATCACGCAAAGTAGCTGTTTTGTGAAAGTGATTCTGTGCATAATGGTATTCTTGGAGCTGTCCTCTGTTTTAGCAGAATGAAGTTCCAATTTTTGAATTCCATTGAAAATAGGCCCTTGGAGACACCGTCCATTTTGTTTCCACTGCAACCTTTCTTCCTAGGTCATATATAGAGCAATATGTTGATACATTTGTGTTCTTTTCAGGCTCTAGAGGCATGCAAAGATGCTGGTTTGGTGAAATCCATTGGTGTATCAAACTTTAACCACAGGCAGCTGGAGCGCCTCCTGAACAAACCAGGGCTGAAGTACAAGCCAGTCTGCAACCAGGTACTCAGCAGAAGCAGATTTAGAAAGGCATAACTAAATTAAATTCAAATGAGTGTTGAGGCCTAGGACTTTTTTATGTGGATGTGTGAATTCAGCCTTATGGTGGAAACTACAGGGCCTCGCTGTGTGCCACTGAGCTGCCATTATTATTTCATGCAATCCTTAAAGCAAATGTATGGCCAGGCTATGGAAATTCAAGTATTTACATATTCATATCAAGCAGAAAATATGATTTTAAACACACCTTCGCTGACCTCTATAGCTGTGTACCTCTGAGCTGCTAAGTAGTTCTCTTAGCAGCTCAATCCCCCCTTCCAGTTGTGACCCAACAGCTCAGCTCCCCCTGCTTTCCCTCCTAGCAGTGCCACAGCAGCTCAGTTCCTTGATCCCTCTTCCCAGCAGTGACTCAGCTATCCCTGCTTTCCCTTCCCAGAAGTGACTCAGCAACTCATCTTTCCCTTCTCCTCCCTCCCAGCAGTGACTCAGCAGCTCTTTCTGTTCCCTCCTCCGAGTAGTTAATCAACAGTCCAGCTACGTCCTCTCAACAATGACTTAGCAGCTCAGCTCTACCTGCTCCCCCTCCCAGCAGTGACTCAGCAGCTCTCTCTGTTCTCTCCTCCGAGTAGTAACTCAACAATCCAGCTCCCTCCTCTCAACAATGACTTAGCAGCTCAGCTCTCCCTGCTCCCCCTCCCAGCAGTGACTTAACAGCTCCCTCTGCTCCCTCCTCCGAGTAGTTACTCAACAGTCCAGCTCCCCCCTCTCAACAATAACGTAGCATCTCAGCACTCCCTGCTCCCAGCAGTGTCTAAGCAGCTTAGCTCACCATGTTCTCCCCTCCCAGCACTGACTTGGCAGCTGAGCTCTTCCTGCCCCCCCAAAATTCCTGCTCTGTGTTTACATTAGGGATTAGAATTCCACTATGTTCCTAGATGTTATTCTTCCCTACTACTACCCACAACATGTGCAGTTATTATTACTCTACAAACCAGTTTGTAACCTACATACAGTGTATGAACTGGCTTTTATACAGTAAAAGGATTCAGGACATAATCATGTAACGTGCAACACAGGTTAGCAATTATTAAGCATCGATTTATTCATCAACAACACAAAACCGTGACAGTTCAGGCATTTGCATACAGCCACAATATGTCACATACCTGCCATTTACTATTATGTTTGCATTTACGTTGGGGTTAATGATATAAACTACCTCTGTATCTTGAGTCCAGTTTAATGATTAACACTTCAATATATGTATGTGTTTGGAATTACATACTTTGGTGCTAATAGAAAATCCTAGTCATCTTAAAGCGCCCTGACAATTATTAGGAGGTGTTGGCCAAAAATGTTAAGTGTATGTCAGGGCAAAATAAAACAAAATACGTAATCAGTACATCTCTGCAATACTTTGTCATTCCCACGGGTTTTTTTCATAAAGTTTTATTCACTTTTTTTCAACATACTGTAGTAAATACAGAATAGTTTTCCCAAGTTTTGCCTTTTCAAAAAAAGCTGCAAGTGAAGAAAATACCTATTGATCCTGCCAGAAATCCAGAGCGGTCTGAACTTCTTGTCTGGGCTGATGCACAGTGCCTCTGTTGCACTTAAATCCCAACCAGTCTTTTCAGCCTTGCTGGCTGGAGTTCTTCCTACCCTCACCTCTCTCTGTCCCTGTCTACATTCATACATTGATTTACTTACCAGTAAAATAATGCTCCTGTCTTGACCCCCTAAAGTCTGCCAGTAGATCGGGGGTAAAATTGGGAGTTACAAAGACCAGAGACTATATCAACAGGAAGTTTCCCAGCAGCTGCCCCCACAAAACTTTTGCAAGACTGTTGATGATGTCACAGGGAGTTTAAAAAAAAGTTGTTTCTCACTACCAGAACAAGGAAAAAGAAAAATTAAGGCTGGAACATGATCTGGAGGGGTAGAGGGAGATTTGAGAGTAGAGTTGGGCCATTCCCCCTGATGATGTCAGCTCTGACCAAACGCGTCAGCATGGCCACGTGATGTGATGTCGTTACGCTGATCGAGACCCGGAAGTGGAGTTTTGCATGACATGAGTGGAGGAGAAAAATATTGTGAAGACTGTATGATCACTGCTGGTCTTTTATACACTCTTGTGAGTAGTTTTAATCTTTAATAAATTGTGAAGTTTTTTAACTACTACACAATGAGAGTCCCTGATGTTTCTGTTTACCTTTATTGATATCCTTGAGATACTACGTTGAAAGGAACTTTGTTATTCAAGATATACATATCCCAAGTGTGGATTGATTTGAAGCCTTTATGACCATACCCTAACCAGTTATCGAATCATTTGGTAAGGATCCAATCACATGCACAGTGGTGGATTGGGGGAAGTGTCTAGTTCTTATTGCCTTGATTCACATTGATTTGGAAGATTCCTTTTCTCCATGAGGACGGCACTGAACTTGCACTTTTTATGATGGACTTTTCATGGGAATTTTCTGTTTGCATTATATTTGTTTGTATATAAGATTGCACAGTTTTATATTATTTATTATTTGTTAATTATAAGTGCTGCACTCAAGGGTGTATTTACCACAAGGCAAACAAGGCATTTGCCTAGGGCAGCATTTTTCAGTGGGGCAGTGGCATTTTCAGTGAAGCAGCGCCACCCCCCGAAAGATGGGATGGAAGAAGGGATATACACAGCATGGGGACCAGGTGGGATCTGAGAGAGGTTGCGGGCTGCTTGATGGTGTATGCAGAGCCTGACTCTTGTTCCCGGGGATGTCTGGAGCTGTGAAGGTGAGTGTCTTCTCTCTTGCTGGGGTGGGGGGGTTTCCAGTGTATGGGGGGCGGTGGCAGTGGAAGGCTCTCTTGGATGGAGGTTGGGGGGGGCTGGGGTGTTATTGGTCAATGTCAGACTGTCTTCCTGGGGGAGGGCGGTGTTGGTCGGTGTCAGGGTCTCTCTGTGAGGGGAGCCAATTTTTGTGTTGCCTAGAGCACTACGAAGCCTAAATACACCACTGGCTGCACTTTTATTTACAGTTATCTTTTAGAGCTGGGTCATGCCTGGACATACACTGTAAAAATTACAAGCTCAGAAAGCAAATACTAGAAAGGAAAAAATAACTTTGCTTCCCAAAATTGGTGTTTGCATAAATGTCTTGAGTTTTTGGAGTTCCAAATTACATCAGTGGAAAGGTCCACTCTTGTTTTATTTAGAAGCTCAAGCAAGGCTTTCTCTTTCAATTATTTTTATTCAAGATTTTAAAGGGTACAGAACATAACCTCATGAAGATATATAAGCAAAATCTATATAATGGTGAATTCCAAAACAGTATCATCACACATCAAAGAAGAGTAACTGAAAAGTAGAACAATAAGTATACTGAAGTACACGTTGGTAATACAGTAATGGTTTGGCAATGTATGCAAAAATATGGATTAAGTGCCAACAACAATGTAAGGGGTGATCATGAGTTTGATGTGGATGTTAAGTCTGCCATGTAGAGAACAAAACAAAATGTAGACAGGTATCTCCACAGCAGGAGAGCTGAGGAGAAAAAGAGGAGAAAAAGTGTAGAGAAGGAGGGGAAAAAGGAAAGGAGGGAAGGATGTTGAAGACTTCCTAGCCAGAATCCTGGGGCCTCAGTGCCTATAGTAGCACATAACTAGCTGTAGGCATGGATGGGCATACTGAATCCAAGGGACCCGTGTTTTCAAATATTTGTTGTGCGTATCTAGAAGAGTTCTCGTGAACGTTTCATTGATAGAGAAGAAGTCTAGGCTGTGGTGAACTTTGGTAAAGGGTACAAACTGTTGTTTCCAAACTCTTGCCATAGTTTGTTTCCCCATCCCACACTACATACATTGCCAGTTTAAATTTCAGACCTTGTAAGGGCTGTAGATACAGCAGGATTTACCACAGATCTCTAGGAAAGGTGCAAGTAAGTAATGATTTTAGGAGTTTAAGAGCTTTTGTTCAAAACCTAGAAAGCATTGGACATGTCCACCATGCGAGAAGGGCATCCCCTGGAACACAGCAGACACTGATACATGTCTCAAGGGAAGATGGGTTAAGGTGTGTACAACATTGAAACAGTTTTGAAAGCTGATTCAACTTAGAGTGTGTTAATGAAGCAAGGAATATATATATTATACTGTGTATAATGGATTTCAAAACTATTCTAAAGTCTAAAGATAATTATGGACTCCAGTTTGATCCAAGTGTAACCTTTGTCTATACTGTGCAGGTAGAGTGTCACATATATTTGGGCCAAAGCAAACTTCAAGCCTACTGCAAATCCAAGGACATCATTTTGGTAGCATACAGCGTCCTGGGGTCACACAGAGACAAGGACTGGTAAGTATGATTTGGGTGATTCTCTGTGTCATTAATGCAATAGAGCTCAGTTTCAGTCATTACTGCTCAGACCTACAATAAATAAACTACTTTTGCTACACAAGATATAGGATGATTGCTGAAGGGGTAATTTTAATACAGTAAGAGGTAAAATTTTTGTATGTTATTGAAGCGGCTTTCCTCACTTTTTGTTCCAATGATTCCCATGCAATTAATTGTAGTCACAAGAAGGCAGCGGTAGTGATAAAAACATTGCCTTTTGTAATAATGTTTTCTCACTCAACTAAAAATGTGTTTTTTGTTTTTGTCTTGGGCACTATTGAAAAGATTTCTTATCACTTCCTGTCCTGATAAGAAGCGAGGGGAAATCTCCCAAACTAGTACATAGACAGAAATAAAAACCAAACAACGCTAAGCCTTTCTTTTTCTACCTAAATAAAATAAAGAGTTTTAGCGGAAATGACGTCAAGCTCTACATGCTATAAAAAGATAAGTTGTGACCAAGAGATAAGAAAAATGCATGAGGAAGATTGACTAGAAATATATGGACCAGAAATACAAAGATAGGTAGATCTCACAGCATCTCTGGACAAAAAATGATATGGATTGTACTTTGATTTGCTGGTGATTTCAGGGTTCTGTAAAGGGGTCCACAGCTAGGCCAGGTACTCTTTTCAGTACCATGTTTAGTAAAATATGTTCATGCAATCGTATAATTACAAAACAGTAAAATTTATATTTCATATCGATGTGTCTTCTAGGGTGGACCCCAGCTTACCAGTCCTGCTTGAAGATCCAGTCCTGGGTAAAGTTGCTGCTAAGTACAATCGCTCCCCTGCAGAGGTCGCCATGCGCTTTATTTTACAGAAGGGAATTGTGGTCTTGGCGAAAAGCTTCAGTGCTGCCCGTCTTAAGCAAAACCTTGGGGTGAATATAACTTCTTAATATACAGTATCTTCTTGAATTTTGATTCAATGACATACTATAAATTTTGATGTAAAAACGAAATGAAAAATCAATTTATTGATCTCAAAGAGATGGGTAAAGCTTAAAATCACACTTCATGTGCAGTCCAAGGATCTTATGCTGCTTGTTTTCATTCACTTTAGCTATCTGTTTCCTGAATACTGCTCTGAAGCAAGCTGTTTGTCAGGGAGTAAGGAATTCTCCATAAACTTCCATGTTTTTGACTAACCCAATATGCATGTCTCACTCAGGGAACGGAAGAGATAAATGTAATTAACAGCTCTACACTTACCTTTCACAAATCCAAAGACTAGGTCTTGTAGACCAGGTAGTTCTTTGAAAGTCAAGTCCCTAGACCCAGATTAGACTTGAAGCAAAGAGTATTTTGTAATTACATTTTTACCTAACTTTAATGGATACAAATTTTTCTACAATATGGTTTCCTTAGTAGTCTCAGCACACACAAGTGCTGGGTCCACAAACACCCATCTCTTTAGTTATACCACGGAAACAAGTTACATAGGAGTTGGTTTGCTAAAACTGGAGAGTGCAAAATGTGATGCAGGTTTATATAGAAACCAATAAGCTTTTTTTGTCAAAGCTTAAAGTGGTTCTAAAGGCTTAAGGTTTTTCTACCTTCATGCATTGTACGCATGAAGGTAAAAAACCTTCAGCGAGCAGTGGCCCCCCAACCCCTTAATACTCACCTGAGCCTGATCTCAATCCAGCTATGTGCACAGGAGACTCAGCTTTCCCTGGTCTTTCCCTCTTCATTGGCTGAGACACAACAGTGGCAGCCATTGGCTCCCACTGCTGTCAGTCACAGCCTGTGAGGAGGAAGTGGGGGCGGGGTCAAGTCCCGCTCTTCTGTGTCTTATAGACGGAGAGAGCGGGGCTTGGGGACAAGCATATACCAGTGCCCCTATAGCAAGTGGCTTGCTCTGGAGGCACTGCTCAGAGAGGAGGAGCCAGAATTGCTGGCGGGGGACCCAAGAAGAGAAGGACTGGGGCTGCTCTTTGCAAAACCACTGTGCAGAGCAGGTAAGTAAGACATGTTTATTATTTTAAGAAATGAGGGTTTAGAATCACATTAATTGAACAAGCTGAAGTTAGAAGCTGATTGGCTACCTTGCACAACTGCACCAGACTGCACTCTCCAGCTTTAATAAATCAGCACCACAAAGTCTTCTGGAGCCTGTGTAGGAAACAAGCTGTACATTGTCAGGAATGTAAGCTATGCTTTTCAGTCCATATCTTTATAAACAATTATAATATTTGTTTGCAGGTCTTTGACTTTGAGCTAAAACCTGAAGACACGAAAACACTTGAGAGCCTTGACAAAAATCTGCATTATAGTCTTTTCAAAGAGTAAGTCCTAGTTCTAGATTCTGTATGACTAGTGTATAAGTGAGGGATTTCAGTACTTTTCTTGTATACAATACATTATTCACAAGGTTATCTTGCACCTTTTATATACAGAATTGCATTCAAGGAGTACAGCAATACATTATTTTTTTCAAAAACATCCATAACCAATTCATGGATAAAGGGGTACCACCCGTCCTCCTGTATGGGGCCCAGGCCAGCAGGGGGTCCGGGCAGCTGGGTGAACCAGATGTGGGCAGGGAGGGTGATCGGCATGCTGGGGGGGGGCATTTACTGGAAACAATCCCCTGTATGGCTGTCTCTGCAGAGACTGAAAGCTAGCTTCTCATCCTCTCCCTCCCACTGACTTTCAGCTGCTGCAGAGAAAGCCATACAGGGGATCAGTTCCAGTAATTGCCCCAAGTAAGTGTAAGCATCATCCTTCCTGTGCACTATATGTTTCCCCCTGCTGCCCAGACACCACAGTGTGCCCCCACCCCCTGTGCCAGCTTTTCTTCTCTCCTTCCCACTGACAGCTGCAAGCACACATTAGAATCCTTCAAGATGGAGAGTGAGGGGAAGGGTCTGGTAAATATGTCACATTTACGAGTCCCTTCCTTTCCTAAATGAACACAACGAGTAATCGGTACTGATTACTCACTTGTGTTCACTCATAACTAAAGCATAGTAAGCTTTTTTTGAGGGGGAGGCCTGTCAGATTGGCTGTATGAGGCCCCGTGGTTTATAACAGCAGTCCTGCATGTGATAGTAAGTGATATAGCATGGGCAGCACAGTGGCTAAGTGGTTAGCACTTCTGCATGGCAGTACTAGGGTCGCCAGTTCAACTCCCAACCACGGCACCACCTGCCTGGAGTTTTCATGTTCTCCCTGTGTCTGTGTGGGTTTCCTCTGTGTACTCTGGTTTCCTCCCACACTCCAAAGACATGCTGGTAGGTTAATTGGCTCCTGTCTAAATTGGCCCTAGTATGTGTATGTATGAATGTGAGTTAGGGACCTTAGATTGTATGCCCCTTGAGGGTTAGGGACTGATGTGAATGTACAATATATATGTAAAGTGCTGGATAAATTGATGGCGCTATATAAGGACCTGAAATAAATAATAAATAAATAAATATAGGAAAACACACAGAAATGCAAAGATAGTTATCTCTCTCAGCATCTCTGCACAAAAAAAAGATACAGATTGCATTTGGATTTGCTGGTGATATTACGGCTTTGTAAAGGGACCACGGCTAGGCTCTGGTACCCTTTTTGGCACCATGTTTAGTAAACTGTTGTTCATGTAATTCAACACTTTATATTGTTTCTCAAGTATATAATTGCAGAATTATGATCAGTACAGCATGTCATTTATAGCTAATGTGCACCCATATACAGTACACCAATGCCGTGTATCATCAAGAATCAACAAATAATAAACATATATTAGCCATTAAGACATGTCAGCAAGCAACAGGTTTTGATAATGCTAATGTTGGGTAAAGCACCTATTAAATTCCCTCTTCCTGGTCTGTAATCCATCCTCACTTTGCATTGTAAGTTACTTAGCTATCTCTATATGCATATGTCCATACTTTACTGTTGTGCTCTAGCATGATGTATTATCTATTTATTTTACCATACCATTATATATGCCTGTTGCTGGAATGATATGTATTCATTGGTAATATGCTAACATACAGTATGAAAATTAAAACCCACAGTGATGGTGTAAAAGTGGCACACACACTTAGCAGTGATAAACTAATCATAGAAATAACAAATATTTCAAAAAATTAAACAAACAGTAATATTTCAAAAAATGTCCTTAATATGTGAAAAAAAAATATATAGTGAAAAAAATTGATTAATGTGAATCAAAATAAAACATCACATATCTAAATCCACTATGTGACAAAAACAACTTCCAGTGAAAATAAAAAAAAATCCAGTGATGGATGCCACTAAGAAACACAGAACTTTTTCCCCCAGGCAGAGAGGAGATAACAGGTAGATGGTTTAAAAAGGAAGATGTTCAACTGAGAGATATAATAGGGAAGGGGAAATTGAAGCCATTTAAAGATCTGGTAAGGGAAAGGGGAGAGATTTTTGCTAGGTTTGATAAGTGGCGTTATCATCAATTAAAATGTTTTGTGGGAAATCTCCCAAAACCTATGAGAATGAAAAAGGATTGGAATTTGTTTGAAAGGTTGATAGATTCACGGGGGGATGGGAAACACGGCACGGCTAAAATATATAGAATTCTTACAGAATTAGACACAAACACAAAACCAATGCACATAGTGAAATGGGAAAGAGATATGGGGTGGTATTAGATGAGGATAAACAGAAGAAAATAAATAGATTAGTTCACGAAAATGTAAGTTTGAGGGATGTAGAAATAAACTACAAGTGTTTGATAAGATGGCACATTACACCAAGTGTTGAAAATAAGATATGTGGGAGAAAATCACCATGGTGTTGGAGAGGGTGTGGAGAGTTAGGGACAGTGTATCACATCTGGTGGAAATGTCCAAAAATTCAAGTATTCTGGAAAATAATAATACATTTAATTGAGATCATAACTGAGATAAATATTGGGTTAGACCCAGAGATTTGTTTGATACATAGTTCAGAGCTATCAGTTAGCAAATATAAGAAATTAGGTTTAGGGTATTATTTAAATGCCGCAAAAAGTCTGATCCCTAAGTATTGGAGAAAAACAGAAGTACCGAAAGAGGAGCATTGGATAGAAAGAATAAACTGGATTAGTAAAATGGAGAAGCTCTACTATTTGCAGGAAGATAAGATGGAGATATACCATGCGAAATGGGAAAAATGGGAAAAAACCTACGTAAACGCGAAAAAGTGAAATGTAGAAGGATATAGAAAGGGTGGTAGGGTAGGATATTCTTGCTTTAGATGAGAGGTTGTGAAAGAATGCAGAGTGGGTGGTTGGGGGGGGGAGAGGATGGGTGGGGGGGGGGGTAATGGGGGGAAGAGGGAAATGTTTTAAGAGGGAAAAGAAAGGTAATAAGAAATAGTTATGTATATTTTTTGTGAATATGATGAAATTGTTTTTAATTACTTTGAAAAATTAATAAATATTTAAATAAATAAAAAAATAAAACATCACATATCTAAATCCACTATGTGACAAAAACAACTTCCAGTGAAAATAAAAAAAGTCCAGTGATGGAAAAAAAAAAAAGATATGTAATGTTTTATTTTGATTCACATTAATACATTTTTTCACTATATATATTTTTTTTCACATATTAAGGACATTTTTTTAAAGATTACTAGTTGTTTCATTTTTTTTTAAATATTTGTTATTTCTATGATTAGTTTATCACTGCTAAGTGTGTGCACCACTTTTACACCATCACTGTGGGTTTTAGTTTTCTTTGGATTTATTTATATAGTGGCAGCAAGGGATGTTATGATATTGGTATTTTCACATATGATTTAATTTATTTTTTCATCCAGCGCGATATTGTATATTTCACTATTGATTTCATACACTAGGTTTTGATTAATATACAGTATGTCTATCCTTTGAAAATGCTATGTATGTTAGATGGTATAGATGTAAATACAAATATTTGTGTGAAGAGAGAAGGCTTATATGAACAAGAGAGAAAATAGATGGCATTTCTGTTTTAAAGAGCACCTGTCACCAACTTAAAAATATTACAGGTAAAAGCTCAGAAATATCAAATATTTTGAATGTTTACTTGCAGTGTTTTCCGTACTATAAGTTATTTCTATTCACTTACAATGTGCCTTGGAATTTGCTACCAGAGCCCCCCTCCCTCCTTGCACACTATAGCTCTCTTCTCTTCTGGGTAATTACTGCTTGTGCTGGCCCAGTTCCTCTACCCCTAACATCCCTACATAGCCTTTTAGAAAAGAGAAGAAGAGGGGTTTCCTAATTAGTAGCCAACATCCCCAGAATGACAAGATAAATAAAGGGAAAAGACCCCGTATAGGACTTGGGACTTTGAAGGCATAGATATATACTGAAAAAAGTTTTATAAAAAGTACAAGCTTTTTATTGTGTCAAAAAAATTTTTTTTTGACAGAATAAAAGGCTTGTACTTTTTATAAATTTTTTTTAGGTATATATCTATGCCTTCAAAGTGCCAAGTCCTATACAGGGTATTTTCCCTTTATTTACATAACCTTTCATGTAGCCTCTGGGGAAGAAGTGAAGGGGAATACTTTAGACCGGCAACCCGTCGATGGTGACTGCGATTCTGCCTCCGCTGCTTTCATGATACAGGCAGAGCGGAGAGCAGGAGGCAGCATAGTGCTGGAACCAATCACCAACCTGGCAGCTCCTGCTCTCGCCTTCCGCCCAGCACTGTGCTGTCTTCTGATCTCTGCTCTGCTCTACATAAGTAGGCAGTAATACCTGTGTGTGTGATACAGGAGACTCTTTGGGAGGGGGGACGTAGGAGACACTGTGGGAGGGGGGACACAGGAGACTCTGTGGGAGGGGGGACATAGGAGACACTGTGGGAGGGAGGACACAGGAGACTTTGTGGGAGGGGGGACTTAGGAGACACTGTGGGAGGGGGGACACAGGAGACTCTGTGGAAGGGGGGGCTTAGGAGACACTGTGGAAGGGGGGCCTAGGAGACTCTGTGGGAGGGGGGCATAGGAGACACTGTGGCGGGGGGGTGACAGAGTAAACTACAGTGGAGGGGACACTGCTTTGGGGGATGGGGAGGCAAAGGGGGCAGAGTACACTGCATTGGGGGGTACAGGGCACTACAGTGGGAGGGGCTATGTAAAGGGGGACAGAGGACACTACTGTGGTTTTTTTTAAGGATCCCCCCAGGGGATCTTTGCTTTCCTCCATGTTGTCCAGGTGAAAGGTTGCCTATCCCTGCATTAGACTGTCCATTGAGTGACAGACCTGATTTTGCTGAGGCGGCTGACATTGCATCCAAAGTTGTGGCACCGAGCAGCAGTAAGAGGGATTTTGGGTGTCTGCATAAGGGAGGCTTTTTCAGGTAAATACCATGCATAAAATAAATGTACATATAATCTATGCTAAGGTTTTTGTTGAAATTACTGATCTGGTGACAGGGTCTCTTTAATATAACCATACTGTTCTTTAATGATAGTATCCTCCTGAAGGACTACAGGTTCCCTTTCACATTTTAATGTCATTGCCTTTTCTAGGATGAAAGAGCACCCAGAATACCCCTTCCACGATGAGTACTGAAGATGGGTCTAGCACTGAACCATTTTCTAAGAAGACACAGATTATATTATCTGCACACATTTTTTGCACTGTCAGTTTTTAAAAAGCATTAATGGTTGAATTATTTGAATATTATGTTGTGTGCCATCTTGCCTCAAGCATAACAGCCAATAAAGTTAATGCTGGACATCAATAAATGGTCATGGAAGTTATTAGATAAATCAGATTCTGGGCTTAAAGTGGATTTTTTAGTAAAGTTTAAGTCCACTTTTAATAATTTTAAAGCTGTCCTTGAGCACCAACCTGGTGACTGTGTCTAGGATGCAATGGGTCAGTCTGCTGCAGGTAGGAAGAAGCATTTCTTCAGTCTTTTCTCTCTGAGTGATTACATTGTAACATTGTAGCAAGTCATGAGGTAAGATGCTGCAGCAGGGGCTGATCTGTGTGAGCCATTTGTAGACACAGCTAAGAACTACACAAGTACCAGAAATTATATAATCTCAGTCCAGGTAGTAGATGGTGACTATGAATGGTACCTGAAAAAAGATGACTGTTCTTCTGAATTGAAACTAAGACATTTTCAAGGGGAGTACTAAAATGAATACCTATAAGTGTTACACTGTCACTTTACTTAGCATACATATATTTAACACACATTTAAACACCAAAGCAAAAACGTTATATATAGATAGGAGTTTATACCAGTCCATAGCTGCATGGTAGCTGCATTAGTGTTCTCTTTAAGGTGTTTTTCCTTAGTTTTTTTACCTGGTAATCCTGTGAATAACACACTTCCTTTCCTAGGGTGGCTACGCTCACTCCTATGTCTATCGTGGGAGCCATGGCTGTCACACAGCCTGGAATTCAAATATGTCTTCCTCTTTTCATCTATATTGCAGAGGGGCATGGGCAATAGTAGATTACAGAAGAAAGATAACATTGAGAATTCAGTTCAGTTCCCAGTAAGTGGCAAGAACAAGAACAACAGTTTTTTCTGCACATCTAATAAACTGATAAACTGCAATGTATTATATTTTTGATCAGGAGTTAAGATATCCTTTACCATGTAAACATTTATTGAAAGATAGTTCCACTTTTACAAAATGTGAGTTGGCAGCTTTAATTGCAGAAGAGACATGATATGTCTTCTGCAATAAAAAAAAGACTTGCCTGATCACAATCTTCTAATGAATATACATTAAACTGTGCATGCGCAGCTCAGCATATATTCTAGGCACTGTGTCTGTGTGCCAAGATGAGTGACACTCGTCTACATGTTTGGGAGTTATATCATCCTCGCTGGCCAATCTAGAGGGTGGAGTTATTAGATACAATCTCTGGAACGCATGAAGACTGGCTCAGACAAATTTTGCGATAACGTCTCTCATGTGTTCTAAAAGTGGTGCAGTATGTGCCAAATTTATGTACCTGTCTAGAACTTGTACTTAAATTTGGTGCGTGCTGCACCACTGTTAGAATGCACGTGAGACACTTTAGTAAAACCTGTCTGTGCCAGTTTCTCTCTATATACCAAAAGAGAGTTGTTCTTAATTAGCTTCTTATCCCAGACGGAGTGATACCAAAACACCTTTCTAGCAGCCTGGACAGCGATGCCAGCAGAAGCTGGAAGTGAAAAAGAAGGTCTGTGTATTAAACAACACATACACTGCACTTTTGCAATAGGTATATTAGCATCTATAAAAGGGATAACAACTATTAGGCTGCTTTCACACTGATCAGCGGGTGCAGAGCAGTGCATCTGCGGCTTTCCTGCGAGTTAGCTGCACTGAGCCTTAGACTTCTATGGTGTACTTTTTAGAAAGCGCACCACACCCGAAAAATATAATAGAAGTCTATGGCAAAGTGCAGCTAACCCGCTCTGTAAAATGTTGAGCACCCCTGACTTAGATGCAGTGGCGGAACTACCAGAGTCGCAAAGGTCGCCATTGTGACCAGGCCCTGGTGTTCCACCGCTGTGGGGGGGGGGCAAGGGGGCAAGACTGCAGGAAAGGGATCTGGCCTGCTGTCGGCTCGGACCTGCCTGATTGCTACTACTGCTCGGATGGCAGGTGGCGGGTCCTGGGATGACAGTGTGTGAAAGCAGCAGAGGCTGTCAGGCTGACCTGAGTAGAGGAGCACGCAGTGTTCAGACTCTAGTCCTGGGACTCTTCGCCCCCCCCACACTTCACCACAAAGAGGGCACCTGCTGCAGGAAGTGACACCATCAAGGACCCACAGTAATCTACAGGTACAGTTAACATGGGAACATAAGCCTCAGGCTGGGCCAAATGTTGGGGCAGGGAGAGGGCAAGCAGAACTGGAATATGGTGGCTGTGTGGTGGGCATTGTGCTCCGCTCCTCCTAACATTGACATGGCAGGAACAGGCTGGCCCTTTACTTCATCCAGAGTGCTCTCTTAAATCCTCCAGCATGCCCTCTACAGTAGAACTAAGAGGGCACTCTGGAGGAGGATGTAAGGGGTCACTCTGAAGGTACTAAGGGGACACTTTGGAGTACTATGATAGTACCACAAGAGTGCCCCTTTAAATCCTCCAAAGTGCCCCCTTTCATCCTCCAACGTGCTCCCTTAGTAGTACTAAGGGGGCACTCTGGAGGTACTAAGGGTGCATTCTGGAGGTAATAAGTGCCACTCTGGAGGATATAAAGGCCACTCTGAAGGATGTACGGGGGTCCTCTGATGTGAATGTGGTGCTCATCCTGACTACTGCACTCCACATGTTATTTTGTTTGTTACTCCTGATCCTGCACTCTACACATTTTGCTGTACATAAAGCTGACCAAGGTGTTCATTAGCTCAACAGTTGCTGGTTTTAATGACGTACCTTTTTAACCTCTTCGCGGCAGTGCCTCCCAGCCCTTTAAGAGTTTCAGAATATGCGGCTGCTTGGCATCAAGGCCCAGATGCCGAGAGGCTGCGTATTTGCGTGTAATCGGAGTCAAGGGGTTAAGGTAGGCTCATAGTGAAAAAAATATCCTTCTTGTCTGCTTAAAAACATGGAAACGTTTAATTTAAAAAAACGTTCCTTTGCCTTAGGCTAATTTGGGTCTGTGAAACTGTCAGTTGTGGCGCAGTAAGAATTTTGTAGGTACAAGGACTGCGGTATATGTGTGGCATGTATACAGTGTATAGGTTCTGTTCAATCCCCCTTTAAGTCACTCCCACTGGCCATGCCCATTGTTCATTGTGGTGCACTAAGCATGCAGCAGAACCTATTTTTTTTGTTCCTTTCATAGGTGCCCCAGGTCTTAGTTTTTTTCACGTTTTGTCATGCAGTTTTGACTATTTCATTGCAAAGCCTTCAGATCGCTTGTTATGAGTGTTGTTAGTGTTTAGATATTGTCTGTACTGTTTAAATTGTTTACCTTTAGGAACAAATTATATGTAACACCTGTATTTAAGGTGTAATATGCTGCTTAGCAGCAGTGTATTTACCGCAAGGCAAACAAGGCGTTTGCCTAGGGTGGAAATTTTTAGGGGGCAGCACAGCCCCCCCAGAAGAAAGGACCTGGTGAGCAGCAGCGGACTGACCCATGCAGGGCCACCATCAGAAGGGTACCACCGGTACTCCTGTAGGTGGCCTGGAGCAGAGGAAGGAGTGGTGGGGGAGGGCAGTTGCAGAGCAATGCACTGTCTATCTCTCCCTCCAGCAACTGAAAGCCGGTTTCTCCCCCTCTGCCTCCTGCCAGCTTTCTGCTGCTGGAGGGAGAGACAGACCTGGCCGGATCGAGGGGGTGCCCTGGTGTTCCTGAGTGGCCGCTCTCCGCTGAGCTCCTTCCCCCTCCCTTACTCAGAGCCACATGAGATAGGATCACTGATAGATAATATGGGACTGTACACACACAGTATGATTACCACCCCCTACCCACATTTCCTGCTGAGATGAGCAGCCCTTGGAGGAGGTAGGGGGTGGGGGGGGTGGGGGGGGGGGGGGGGGGTGTGTGTGTGTGTGTGTGTGTGTGTGTGTGTGTGTGTGTGTGTGTGTGTGTGTGTGTGTGTGTGTGTGTGTGTGTGTGTGTGTGTGTGTGTGTGTGTGTGTGTGTGTGTGTGTGTGTGTGTGTGTGTGTGTGTGTGTGTGTGTGTGTGTGTGTGTGTGTGTGTGTGTGTGTGTGTGTGTGTACGAGCGCTGTTCTGGCAGGAGGGAGAGCATGGAGAGCACAACACAGCTCACCTCCTGCTGCTTCTTTCCTCTCCACCTTTTCTAGGAGTGTAATGGAGATTTTGGGGGTTGCTATTTGCTAGAAGGAGGAATGAGGGGAATATGTGCTAGTAGGAGGGTGTGGAGGATTTGAGCCAGGAGTGGGAGGAATGTTTATGCATGAAGGGGGGGTTGGAGGATGTGTGCTAAGTGGGGGGAATGCTGACAAACATTGATTTTCACTTTACAATTGAACAATTTTCAATTCGTAGATAATCATTGAACAGTATTTATATGATCATTGACACATATATAACCATGAGACAGTTCATTGATTATATATATATATATACACACACACACACACACACACACACACACACACGATCATTGAACTCTGTCGCTCTCTCAGTGGGCAGGGGCAGGGCACTATTTTTGTATTGCCTAGGCAACAAAAAACCTAACTACACCACTGTTGCTTAGCACCCTGAACCACTCACCCCATGATCAGCACTGTCTCCAGCTTTCTACCTGAGTCTGCAGGAGCCTGACATTGCACTTGCCATCCACTGATCTACTGAGTGCAGATGCAATGCTTTGCAGGCTCCACTGGGAAAAAAAATAGTAAATGCACTTTTTTCCTGCAAAATTTGTGTATTTATTATTTTTTTTTCCTTAACCACTTGCCCTACAGAAGATTTACCCCCCTTCATGACCAGGTAGCTTTTCATACCCAAATGAAATTTACATTCTTTTTTCACACAAATAAAGCATTCTTTGGTGGTATTTGATCACCACTTGGTTTTTTATTTCCTGTGAGATAAACAAAAAAGACCAAAAATTTTTAAAAACCACCCGATATTTTATACTTTTGGTTATAATAAATATCCAATAAACTCAAAGTTAGTAACAAATTTACACCAAAATGTATTCTTCTACATGCCTTTGGTAAAAAAAAATCCCAATAAGTGTATAATTATTGGTTTGTGTGAAAGTTACAGCGTCGACAAACTATGACATATATATATATATATATATATATATATATATACAGTGGGGATCGAAAGTTTGGGCACCCCAGCTAAAAATTTGTATTAATGTGCATAAAGAAGCCAAGGAAAGATGGAAAAATCTCCAAAAGGTATCAAATTACAGATTAGACATTCTTATAATATGTCAACAAAAGTTAGATTTTATTTCCATCATTTACACTTTCAAAATAACAGAAAACAAAAAAATGGCGTCTGCAAAAGTTTGGGCACCCTGCAGAGTTAATATCTTGTACTGCCCCCTTTGGCAAGTATCAAAGCTTGTAAACGCTTTTTGTAGCCAGCCAAGAGTGCTCTTTTAAGGTCTATCCATAGATTTTCAATTATGTTGAGGTCAGGAGATTGTGAAGGCCATGGCAAAACCTTCAGTTTACGCCTCTTGATGTAATCCCCCGTGGATTTCGAGGTGTGTTTAGATTCATTATCCATTTGTAGAAGCCATCCCCTCTTTAACTTCAGCTTTTTCACAGATGGCATCAAGTTACCATCCAAAATTTGCGGAAATTTTATTGAATCCATTTTTCCTTCTACTCGTGAGATGTTCCCTGTGCCACTGGCTGCAACACAACCCCAAAGCATGATTGATCCAACCCCATGCTTAACAGTTGGACAGATGTTCTTTTCATTAAATTCTGTGCCCCGTCTTCTCCAAATGTACTTTTGCTCATTCCGGCCAAAAAGTTCAATTTTAACCTCATCGGTCCACAGAACTTGTTTCCAAAATGCATCAGGCTTGTCTATATGTTCATTTGCAAAGTTCAAACGATGATTTTTGTGGTGAGGACGTAGAAGAGGTTTTCTTCTGATGACTCTTCCATGAAGACCATATTTGTACAAGTATCTCTTTATAGTGGAATAGTGTACCACAACTCCAGTGTCTGCCAGATCTTTCTGGAGGGATCGTGCAGTCAAACGTGGGTTTTGAATTGTTTTTCTCACAATCCTGCAAGCTGTTCTTTCTGATATTTTTCTTGGTCTTCCAGATGTTGCTTTAACTTCCACTGTTCCTGATGACTGCCATTTCTTAATTACATTCCGAACAGAGGATATTGACATCTGAAAACGCTTTGCTATCTTCTTATAGCCTTCTCCAGCTTTGTGAGCGTCAACTATTTTCAGTTTCAGTTTTCTAGACAACTGCTTAGAAGAACCCATGGTGCTGATTATTGGGGCAAAGTCAGATGAGTCTGGGCATTTAAAACCTTTGAGATTGACATCACCTGGTCTTCCCAGATGATGATTGAGAACAATCCATGACACTGGCAGGTCTCAGCTTTGCAAAGGGGGCAGTGCATGCTATAAATTCTGCAGGGTGCCCAAACTTTTGCAGACGCCATTTTTTTGTTTTCTGTTATTTTGAAAGTGTAAATGATGGAAATAAAATCTAACTTTTGTTGACATATTATAAGAATGTCTAATCTGTAATTTGATGCCTTTTGGAGATTTTTCCATCTTTCCTTGGCTTCTTTATGCACATTAATACAAATTTTTAGCTGGGGTGCCCAAACTTTCGATCCCCACTGTATATACAGTTAGGTCCATATTTATTTGGACACAGGCACAATTTTAGTTTTTTTCAGGTATTTACCAAAACATATTCAAGCTATAGTTATATAATGGATATGGGCTGAAAGTGCACCCAAATTGGAGGAAGGGTTTAGGAATTACAGCTCCTAAGAGTGGCCATCCCAACTGTTTCAAGGCACTAAAAGTAATTGGACAATTGAATATAATCATGTTTATTTTTAATATTTTGTTGAGAATCCTTTACTGGCAATGACTGCCTGTAGTTTGGAACCCATGGACATTACCAAAGACTGGGTTTCCTCCTTTCTGATGCTTTGCCAGGCTCTAACTGCAGCTGTCTTCAGTTGTTCTTTATTTGTGGGTCTTTCTGCCTTTAGTTTTGCCTTCAGCAAGTGAAATGCATGCTCAATTGGGTTGAGATCAGGTGATTGACTTGGCCATTGCAGAATATTCTAATTATTTTCCTTCAAAAGCCCCTGGGTTGCTTTTGCAGTGTGTTTTGTATCATTGTCCATCTGTACTGTGAAGCGCTGTCCAATCAACTTTGCTACATTTGGCTGAATTTGGGCTGACAGTATATCTCTAAACACTGCAGAATTAATCCGGCTGCTTCTTTCTTCTGTCACATCATCAATAAACACCAATGACCCAGTGCCACTGGAAGCCATGCATGCCCATGCCATCACACTGCCTCCACCATGTTTTACAGAAGACGTTGTGTGTTTTGGATCATGAGCTGTTCCAAGCCTTCTCCACACTTTTTTCTTCCCGTCATTCTGGTACAGATTAATCTTAGTTTCATCCATCCAAAGAATGCTTTTCCAGAACTGGTCTGGCTTTTTTTAGATGTTTTTTGGCAAAGTCTAATCTGGCTTTTCTATTCTTCAGGCTTATGAATGGTTTGCATTGGAAGATAGGACCCGAAACGGGAGTTACTATAGAGAGGGGCCGGCTGCTCTGACAGCAAACCTAGCTAACCATATGAGGGCAGTGGAGGTGGAGGTGGAGGGGGGGATGTGCAAAGGTGAGCTGCAGTCAGGTGTTGCAGAGGTAAATTGAGTCAGGTGAGTTGCAGACAGGGTGCATAGGTGAGCTGTGGCTGGGGGGGTGCAGAGGTGAGCTGAGTTGCAACCCATCTCTGCACCCCCCCGGCCACAGCTCAACTCTGCACCCCCTGGCCACAGCTCAGCTCTGCATCCCAGGTCTGCAACTCACCCCTGCACCCTGTCTGTGGCTCTTATCTGCACCCTGTCTGAAACTCACCTGTCAAGTCACCCCTGCAACACCTGACTGCAGCTCACAACTATCATCAGCCAGCCCTCTCCATAGTAACCCTCATTCACAACTTCCTGCAGCTCACCTCTGCACCCCCTGTCCACACCTGGACATTTAAAAAATAAGACCTACCCCAAAAATAAGACCTAGTGTGTTTTTTTGAGCCAAAAAAAAAATAAGACCGTGTCTTATTTTTGGGGAAACACGGTATCTCTCTGATGGATTTGTGTAGATTTTGAAGCCTTACAATGGCCTGCTTCACTTGCATGGACAGCTCCTTTGACCGCATGATGTAGGTTCACAGCAATAGATTCCAAATGCAAATCCAGGCCTTTTACCTGCTTAATTGATGAATAAATAAGTAAGGAGTAGCCCACACCTGGCCATGAAACAGCTTTTGATTCAATTGCCCAATTACTTTTGGTCCCTTGAAAAAGGGGGGGTGGCTACTCTTAAGAGCTGTAATTCCTAAACCCTTCCTTCAATTTGGATGTACAGTGGGGATCGAAAGTTTGGGCACCCCAGCTAAAAATTTTGTATTAATGTGCATAAAGAAGCCAAGGAAAGATGGAAAAATCTCCAAAAGGCATCACATTACAGATTAGACATTCTTATAATATGTCAACAAAAGTTAGATTTTATTTCCATCATTTACACTTTCAAAATAACAGAAAACAAAAAAATGGCGTCTGCAAAAGTTTGGGCACCCTGCAGAGTTAATATCTTGTACTGCCCCCTTTGGCAAGTATCACAGCTTGTAAACGCTTTTTGTAGCCAGCCAAGAGTCTTTCAATTCCTGTTTGAGGTATCTTTGCCCATTCTTCATTACAAAAGTCTTCCAGTTCTTTGAGATTTCTGGGCTGTCTGTCACGCACTGCTCTTTTAAGGTCTATCCATAGATTTTCAATTATGTTGAGGTCAGGAGATTGTGAAGGCCATGGCAAAACCTTCAGTTTACGTCTCTTGATGTAATCCCCCGTGGATTTCGAGGTGTGTTTAGGATCATTATCCATTTGTAGAAGCCATCCTCTCTTTAACTTCAGCTTTTTCACAGATGGCATCAAGTTACCATCCAAAATTTGCTGAAATTTTATTGAATCCATTTTTCCTTCTACTCGTGAGATGTTCCCTGTGCCACTGGCTGCAACACAACCCCAAAGCATGATTGATCCAACCCCATGCTTAACAGTTGGACAGAGGTTCTTTTCATTAAATTCAGTGCCCCTTCTTCTCCAAACGTACCTTTGCTCATTCCGGCCAAAAAGTTCAATTTTAACCTCATCGGTCCACAGAACTTGTTTCCAAAGTGCATCTGTCATGCCTTCAGCAATTTGTTCTTTGTTAATTAGGCATTATTAGTATGCCTTATCAGTTTGTAATTCTCTGTTCATTGTGTAACTGCTCCATCTAGTGGCTGTTTGTATACACTGCATCTTTTCACAGTAGAAGATTGACCCATTTCAGCTTCCATAGCTTGTAGCCTATGAACTCTGATTACATCATCAGCCCTGCTCATAGCAGCCATTTCCTCATCACAGACTCCATTCCTGTGGTAACCACGCTGCTGGTAGGATCCAACCCTGAAATTCAGGCTCACAATAGCATCGTCGGTACGTCTACACACATGTCTATATCTTATGCATCTGTGTTTTATGTAACCTACATGTCTTACATGTGTTTATATGTGCATTGCCTTACTGTAATGTACTGTAATGTATAATATGCTTTGTCACATGGCAGACAGTGTTACTAAGCGCCTTATTTTCTGTTCCTCAGTTTCACCTCTTATATCTTTGCAATAAAGACAAAGTTGGACGTTGCTTCTTTGTCAACTCATTGCCGAGAAAGGTTTAGCTGTCTGTCAAGCTATGTACCTTCACACATAAGGAGGACAGAACAGTGAAACGACGGCTTCTTACAAGCTGGATACGAGGACTGCGACTCCTGAAGTCCTGACTGCAGTGAAACGACGGCTTCTTACAAACTGGATACGAGGACTGCGACTCCTGAAGTCCTGACTGCAGTGAAACGACGGCTTCTTACAAGCTGGATACGAGGACTGCGACTCCTGAAGTCCTGACTGCAGCGAAACGGTGGCTTCTCACAAGCTGGATAGGAGGAACTACGCAGCATCGCCACCCGCAGCGGTTGCAAGTGTGCTAACCCGTTCACAGCATCATCATGTCAGCAAAGGAATCCGGACAGTTCGAGACAAGGTCTCGCATCTCAGTTAACTCCAGAGGCTCAGGGAGATCTTTGAGCAGCTCCACCGTAGCCATTGCCCGCGCGAAGGCCGAGGCCGCCAAAACCCGCGCGACATTTGCCGAACAAGAAAGACAATTAAAAATAGAGAAAGCATGCACGGAAGCAGCTCTAGAAAAGCTAACTGTGGAAAAAGAAGCTGCAGCTGCTGTAGCAGAAGCAGAGGCTTTAGAGGAAGCAGCAAACTTCACAAGCGATAGACTCAGCTACATAAGTAGGCCCGAACCCAGTCTTCACAATAACTCGCAACGCACTTCAGATTACGTACTGCAACATGCTAAGTCAGAAGACGGCCTAAATCCCGGTCCAAGAGCGACATCAACCCCTGCTAAGGAGCTCCAACAGACTCCAGTCATACAACCTCAGTTAACCAAAGACCCTGCATGGAACAAGTCGACGGTTCCATAGGACATCAACCCTCAATGCAACCTGCATTCAAACCCACAAATGATCGCAGTATGGTCAAACCCTTTAAGGAAGAACAAGTAGATGGTGCCTATTACAGCAACAATCTGTCAAACAGAGATACAGGTATGTCAGATTTTCTAAAATTCTTTGCCCGACGTGAGTTAATAACCAAGGGACTCTCCAAGTTTAATGACAGACCTGAAAGCTATAGGTCATGGCGATCATCATTCAGGAATAATATCAGAGATCTGGATCTGTCTGCATGTGAAGAAGTAGATCTTCTTGTCAAGTGACTAGGAAATGAGTCGACAGAGCATGCAAGACGGATTAGAGACATTAATATTAACTACCCAATCAGAGGGTTAAACATGATATGGGAGAGACTTGAGGAGTGTTACGGCTCACCAGAAGTGATAGAGAACGCACTTTTCAAAAGAATTGAGGATTTCCCTAAGATCCAAAACAAAGATTCCCAGAAGCTAAGAGAACTGAGTGATCTGTTAACAGAGCTACAAGTTGCCAAAACTGAAGGAGACTTACAAGGTCTGGCATTCTTAGATACTGCACGTGGTGTAAACCCCATAGTACAAAAATTACCGTACAACCTGCAAGAGAAGTGGATTGCTCAAGGCTCCAGGTACAAGCAACAGTACGATGTCCCGTTCCCTCCATTCTCTTTCTTTATGGACTTCGTGCACCAACAAGCAAAAACTAGGAATGATCCCAGCTTTAACTTCTCGATGTTTGACACCGCTTACCCCAAATCAGGTAAACCTATCTCACTTCGTAACATGAAAGGTACACCGGTTGCAGTACACAAAACCAGTGTGTCTCTTAAAGACTCCTCAAACAAAACCTACAGTACTACAGAGTCTGAGACGATCTCCACAAAGGACCCATGCAGAGAATGTCCTCTACATAAGAAACCACACTCATTGTTGAAATGCAGAGGATTTAGAGGAAAACTTCTCAGGGATCGCAGAACTTTCCTCAAGGAAAACCACATTTGCTACAGGTGTTGTGCCTCAACCTCTCATCTTGCAAAGGATTGCACAGCGAACATCAAATGCTCGGAATGCAACAGTGAAGCGCACAATACAGCTTTACACCCTGGGCCAGCCCCATGGACTCTCACACCCCCAGACCAGGCTGTAGAGCACGGCGGGGAGGAGGGAGACACAGTACCTCCTGAAGTGACACCCCAGTGCACCCAAGTCTGTGGAGAAGGTCTTAGTAACAAATCTTGCTCCAAGATTTGTCTTGTTACAGTTTACCCCATCGGTCATAAAGAGAAAGCGGTAAGGTTGTATGCCATCCTTGATGACCAAAGCAATAGATCTCTTGCAAACTCAGCCTTCTTTGATATCTTCAGTATTAAAGGACACTGCTCTTCATATTCACTTAAAACTTGCGCTGGTGTGAGTGAAGAAAAAGGCAGAAGAGCTACTGGTTTCCAAGTCGAATCCATAAATAGTGAAGCATCCCTACAACTACCTACCTTGATTGAATGCAATCAGATCCCAAACAATAGAGAAGAGATTCCTACACCTGAGGCAGCATTACATCATGAACATTTAAAGACCATAGCGCATCTCATACCTGCACTCGACCCAAAGGCCCAAATAGTACTTCTCCTTGGGAGAGATATCATAAGAGTCCACAAGGTAAGAAAACAAATAAATGGTCCTCATAGTTCTCCATATGCTCAGAAGCTTGACCTGGGGTGGGTCATCATAGGTGATGTTTGCCTAGGAAATGTTCACAAGCCAACCACAGTGAATTCTCTTTACACAAATACCTTGGAGAATGGACGTCCATCCCTTTTTCAGCCTTGTCCTAACAGATTCCTTCTAAGAGAGAAGCCGGCAAGTGTGCTATATCCTGACTTTACAGAAACCGAGAACCACTCTTGCAGTGAAGACCAAGATCACTTGGGGTGCACGGTGTTCCAGAGGACAAAGGAAGACCACAAGATAGCTCCCTCTATTGAAGATGAGGCCTTCTTGGGCATAATGGAACAAGGATTCTTCAAGGATAAAACAAACACCTGGGTTGCACCACTACCTTTCAAAACACAGAGACGTCATCTTCCTAACAACAGGTATCAAGCCTTAAAACGCTTCTGTTCACTTAGACGCAACTTTCAGAAAAGACCAGAGATGATGGAACATTTCTTCTTATTCATGAAAAAGATGTTTGAGAACAATCATGCAGAAGTAGCTCCACCCCTAAAAGAAAAAGAAGAATGCTGGTATCTACCAATCTTCGGCGTTTACCACCCTAAGAAGCCAGGACGAATCCGAGTGGTATTTGACTCCAGTTCACAGTATGAGGGAGTCTCTCTCAATGATGTCCTTTTGACAGGACCAGACCTCAATAACACACTTCTCGGTGTCCTCATCAGATTCCGTAAAGAACCCATCGCTATAGTTGCCGACATACAACAAATGTTCTATTGTTTCCTAGTAAAAGAAGAGCACAGGAACTTCTTGAGATTTCTTTGGTTCAAGGACAATGACCCTACTCAAGACATCATAGAATATCGCATGAAGGTGCATGTTTTTGGCAACAGCCCATCTCCAGCTGTCGCTATTTATGGACTCAGACTCTCTGCTCAAGAAGGTGAAAAAGACTATGGGAAAGACGTTAAGAAGTTTGTTGAAAGAGACTTCTATGTAGACGATGGCTTAAAGTCGCTTCCCTCACCAGAGGCTGCGATCAGTCTACTCAAAAGGACCCAGAGTATGCTTTCCTGTTCAAACCTCAGACTTCATAAGATAGCTTCAAACAGCAAAGTTGTTATGGAAGCCTTCTCTACTCAAGATCATGCCAGTGATTTGAAAGATCTAGACTTAGCGACAGACCCGATACCCATGCAGCGCAGCCTAGGGCTCAGCTGGGACCTCAAATCTGACACCTTTACCTTTCAGGTCGACCAAGAGCAAAAGCCTTTCACACGACGTGGAGTGTTATCTACCATTAACAGTCTATATGATCCACTTGGATTTGCAGCTCCTGTGATCATCCAAGGTAAGACTCTGCTCAGAGAGTTAACCACAGATACGTGTGATTGGGATTCGCCACTTCCCTCAGAGAAAGAAGCACTATGGATAGCATGGAGAAACTCTCTACAGGCATTATCTAACTTACATATCTATAGGCCATATGCCCACTTCTCCCCTGCAGAAGTTCAGTCTAGGCAGCTGTGCATATTTTGTGATGCTTCGGTAAAAGCAATCGCTGCAGTCGCTTACCTTAAAACTATAAACATTAAAGGTCAAGTCCAAATTGGCTTTGTAATGGGCAAGGCAAAACTGGCACCAAGCCCTGAGATTACCATACCAAGACTGGAACTTTGTGCCGCTGTTCTGGCAGTAGAGCTGGCAGATCTCATTGTGTCAGAAATCGATATAAAACTTGTCAGTACAATGTTTCATACAGACAGCAAAGTAGTATTGGGCTACATTTACAATGAGACTAGGAGATTCTATGTCTATGTTCATAACAGAGTTCAAAGAATTAGGAGGTCAACACAGCCTACCCAGTGGTGCTATGTACCAACTGACCTCAACCCAGCAGACCATGCTACAAGAGCTGTTCCAGCAGCTCACCTTAAAGATACTACGTGGTTCACAGGGCCACCATTCCCCTACAAACCTGTACTTGACACCCTGGAGAAATACTCATTTCAGCTATTAGAACCAAATGCTGATGCAGAGATTCGTCCTCATATTTCTGTACTCACCACAAGAGTTTCTCACAAAGAGCTTGGATCCAAACGATTCGACAAGTTTTCTACGTGGAAATCACTGAACAGAGCTATAGCCGGCTTGATCCACATAGCCAGATCCTTTAGAGCCACACCTACAGGATCAGATCACTGCAAAGGTTGGCATTACTGTCACAAGGCCCATACAGTGGATGAGCTCACACAGGCCAGAGACGTTATCATCCGTTGTATCCAACAAGAGGTTTATACTCAAGAATTTGAACTCATCCAAAATCAAAAGAGTGTTCCTAAAGACAGTTCCCTCAAGAGGCTTGACCCTTTCATAGATGCTAATGGACTGTTGAGAGTTGGGGGACGTATTTCAAATGCAAAGTTCGAGAGTAAAGAATGTAATCCCATAATACTTCCAAGCAATCACATTGCATCTTTACTTGTGCAACACTACCATGAGAAGACTAAACATCAGGGACGTTTGTTCACTGAAGGAGCTTTACGTACAGCTGGATTTTGGGTAGTGGGAGCGAAAAGACTTGTGAGTTGTCTTATTTTCAAATGTGTCACTTGCAAAAAACTACGTGGTATGTTTCAGTCACAGAAAATGGCAAACCAGCAAACCCAACATGGAGGTTGGTAATGTTGTTCTTGTCAAAGACTCTCAGTCAAGAAGAAATGACTGGCCTTTGGGACTGATAACCAAGGTGTTCCCAAGTGAAGATGGGAAAGTCAGAAAAGTGGAGGTCAAGGTCTGCAGACAACAGGAGCCCAAACTCTTTCTCAGACCCGTTACTGAACTGGTTTTGTTGCTCTCTCCAGGGGTGATTTAATGTGGTATCCTTTAGATACCAGACGGGGAGTGTCATGCCTTCAGCAATTTGTTCTTTGTTAATTAGGCATTATTAGTATGCCTTATCAGTTTGTAATTCTCTGTTCATTGTGTAACTGCTCCATCTAGTGGCTGTTTGTATACACTGCATCTTTTCACAGTAGAAGTTTGACCCATTTCAGCTTCCATAGCTTGTAGCCTATGAACTCTGATTACATCATCAGCCCTGCTCATAGCAGCCATTTCCTCATCACAGACTCCATTCCTGTGGTAACCACGCTGCTGGTAGGATCCAACCCTCACATTCAGGCTCACAATAGCATCGTCGGTACGTCTACACACATGTCTATATCTTATGCATCTGTGTTTTATGTAGCCTACATGTCTTACATGTGTTTATATGTGCATTGCCTTACTGTAATGTATAATATGCTTTGTCACATGGCAGACAGTGTTACTAAGCGCCTTATTTTCTGTTCCTCAGTTTCACCTCTTATATCTTTGCAATAAAGACAAAGTTGGACATTGCTTCTTTGTCAACTCATTGCCGAGAAAGGTTTAGCTGTCTGTCAAGCTATGTACCTTCACACATAAGGAGGACAGAACAGCATCAGGCTTGTCTATATGTTCATTTGCAAAGTTCAAACGATGATTTTTGTAGTGAGGATGTAGAAGAGGTTTTCTTCTGATGACTGTCCCATGAAGACCATGTTGTGGGAATATGCGCTAGGGCTATTGATTCAGGTATACCATTTTGTATTCATTATGCTTGCATTGTGATAAGAGTTAGAGTGATGCTTTAAGTAGATGAAATTATTATGTCTTAAGTAAAGAAATGTCAGCATTATTGTCGAGCTTATATGGAAAATTTTAATTGTAACAAGTACAACCGCAAAATGTTACAGGAAGAACGCTAGACTGCAGGTGTCTTCAAAATATCGTAGCAAACATAGATAGATGTTCAGATAAGAGATCTGGGAACACAGCCAAAAATGGTAGGATGTACTGACTGAGGTTTAACATTTTAACAGTTTAAGAAAAGGTGCACCTTGTCTAGTATCTGGGTAGAAGTTAAAGGTACGCTTTACTATTGGATAATTTAAGTTTGTCTTACTATTGGATAATTTGGGTTTGTGGTTTTTGCCTTTATAAACTGTTGTGTACGTAATAAACTTTGCAATCTTCCTGTATCCTACTTGAGTGTTGGTTATGTTGATTGCCCGATCGCGATTGAGCCACACCCAGACGCTGCGCAGCACAAAGAAACTATAGGAATAAGAATATAAGGGTTCCAGGAAAGGGGGAATTCCTAACACATATTTGTACAAGTATCTCTTTTTAGTGGAATAGTGTACCACAACTCCAGTGTCTGCCAGATCTTTCTGGAGGGATCGTGCAGTCAAACGTGGGTTTTGAATTGTTTTTCTCACAAATCTGCGAGCTGTTCTGTCTGATATTTTTCTTGGTCCTCAAGATCTTGCTTTAACTTCCACTGTTCCTGATGACTGCCATTTCTTAATTACATTCCGAACAGAGGATATTGACATCTGAAAACGCTTTGCTATCTTCTTATAGCCTTCTCCAGCTTTGTGAGCGTCAACTATTTTCAGTTTCAGTTTTCTAGACAACTGCTTAGAAGAACCCATGGTGCTGATTGTTGGGGCAAGGTCAGATGAGTCTGGGCATTTAAAACCTTTGAGATTGACATCACCTGGTCTTTCCAGACGATGATTGAGAAAAATCCATGACACTGGCAGGTCTCAGCTTTGCAAAGGGGGCAGTGCATGCTATAAATTCTGCAGGGTGCCCAAACTTTTGCAGACGCCATTTTTTTGTTTTCTGTTATTTTGAAAGTGTAAATGATGGAAATAAAATCTAACTTTTGTTGACATATTATAAGAATGTCTAATCTGTAATTTGATGCCTTTTGGATATTTTTCCATCTTTCCTTGGCTTCTTTATGCACATTAATACAAATGTTTAGCTGGGGTGCCCAAACTTTCGATCCCCACTGTACATACCTTCAAATTAAACCTGAGATTTTGCACTTTCAGCCCATATCCATTATATAATATGTTTTGGTAAATACCTGAAAAAACTAAAATTGTGCCTCTGTCCAAATATATTTGGACCTAACTGTATACTGTATGTAACAGCAGAGCACACGGGCATATGATGAATTGAGTCTGTAGACCAATATGACTGCAATTCGTTCTTTTTTGTAATGCCCATGTTAAATGTTAGGCCTACAAAAGTTTTAAATTCAGAAACCGTGATAGGTTTCCATGCGAATTGTCTAAAAGAGCTGAATTTGGGTGGGTATTGTGCGAATAAATTGCTTTGGTCCACAATCATTTTTTACAAATCTTACGTGAAAAACAGTGGAGGGGCAAAATGCTAGTGCTGACAGTGAACGGGGTTGATTCTGCTAACACTGAGTTTTTGGGAACACTATATTAACCACTTCCCGACCGGCCGTTGTATATAAACGGCCGGACGCTGACAGTGCAGGGTCGGGTGGCCGTTTATAAACGGCTTCCTCGCACCCTGCTTGTGCGTGCTCCCTGGGAGCGCGCAGCACCGCGATCCGGTGCTTGCTGTGTCCTCTGGACACAGTGAAACACCGTTCGTCAGACGGGACCTCTGTATGAGGTCCCGATCATGTGATCACTGATTCACTGATCAGTGATCACATGCAAAGTAGTAAGCAAGATATTACTTGTGACATCATTGCTTACTACTTGTGAAATCTGTGAATGATCACAGAGGTCACATGGTACAAGGCTATTCACAACAGCCTTGTACCATGTGACAAGCTGTGACCAATCACAGCTCACTCAGTACTTCTCAATGACTTCAAGAATGCAGACAGAGAGAAAGAGAAATGATTGCTTTTACATCCTATATGGGTGTAAAAGCAATCAGTGTAAAGAAAAAAAAAAAAATCATCATCACCCCCCACAAGTGGTGACACTGTACTGCTAGGGTGACAGTATGTAAAAAAAAAAAAAAAAAAAAAAAATTATAATATAAAAAAAAAAAAAAAATGTAAAAAAAAATGTTTAAAAATTATAATTTTTGGTTATAAACTAATTTGGATTTTTTTTTAGCTAAAAAGATAACGGAATACATTTTGGCAAAGATTTATGATGAAATATTATTTATTTGCAAAATTTTATAAAAAAACACTTTGTTCAAAATTTTTGGACTTTTTCATTTACATAGCAAAAAAAATAAAAATCTCAGCGGTGAATAAATACCACCCAAATAAAGCTTTATCTGTCTCAAAAAAATGGTAAAGAATTAATTTGGGTACAGTGTTGCATGACCGTGCAATTGTCATTCAAAGTGTGATAGCGCTGAAAGCTGAAAATTGCCCTGGTCAGGAAGGGGGAAAAAGTGTCCGGTCTGGAAGTGGTTAAGGAGGAACTAGTATAGTTTGGTTTGTGATCAATATATTGATCTGTACAAACTATATACCAGTAATGGAGGTGATCAGCAACCTATACTGTGAGTGTGACAGTGTGAGTGCAATCTAACGCTAGTTGACCCTGGCTGGGAGGGGCACTAACTGACCTTGATGCTATCTGATGTCACTAGTGGCAGTAATACAGTGATCCGTGAAAACTTTTGTATACTGATACTGTACTAACGGCACTGGCTGGGTGACGGGGGGGGGGGGGGGTGATCAAAGGGTTAATAAGGGCACTCAAGGGGTTAATTGTTCTAATCTGATGTGTGTGTAAAATATAGTGCTTTTACTCAGTGTGGTGTTCTCTCTTCTCTCCCTGGACCGGCATAGGGGGCAACGGGGGGTGCACATCCGGAAATAGAAAGCGACGTAAGGTAGATCGCTTTGCCCAGAACCACCACTAGCCCTCAACATTGTGGGCAGGCGGGCGGGTGGGAAGTAGTTAAAAAAAAATATTCTCTCAATATTTTTATTTTTCTTTAACCATTTTTTTTTTGCTATTTTTTAAAATACTTTCTTCAGAGTAGTTCAATGTTACCAACATTATATTACTCTGGGGGGAGTGATCAGGGATTTTTTTTTTTTTACATTTTGCATTGCAGGAGCAAAAAGATTATTGCTCTGCAATGCAATGCTTGCTTTGAACTGTTATGAATGGGTTAAGTTCATGACAGTTCAAAATACAGTGATCTGTGATTAGCTCCAGCTGGCCACATAGTACAGTGTGCTGTGATTGAGCCATGTACCATGTGAGAGCTGTGGGCTAATCACAGCTCTCCAGGAACAAAAGCAAAGCTGTTATGAATCAGATTGATTCATAACAGCTTTGCTAGCATTGTGATCATGTGATTGCATAGCGATCAGATGATCACCAGGTCTCGATTACCGGGATCCACATTCTGCTGTGTACGGTGGACACAGCGGACGTGGGGGGGGGGAGCTGTGTTGTTCGGGAGAACAGCATCCCCCTGTGTTGGTACCAGGGGCGGACTGACAACTAATGGGGCCCCCGGGCAATAGGGATCATGGGGCCCCTGTGTCCTTGCCCAAACTCAAAAAAAGCCTATGAAAAAGGTACCAGGGGCATCTCATGGGGCCCCCTACTGACCCTCGGGCCCGAGTTTCCAAATGGTCAGTCCTCCCCTGGTTGGTACAGCCTCAGGGACATACGGGTACATCACTGGTCCTGTAGCTGCTGCCCATCCACAGTACATTGTGGGCAGGCAGACGGGAAGTGGTTAATGGTGAATTTAACCTTTACATATCAATTGTCTTTGTTTATAGAAGAGTTTCAGTCATAGTTTAGGTTGCCAGTACAAAATGTGCTCAGTCAGTAAATTTTTCATGCTTTTTCAGTAAAAAAAAGTAATGGGGGTTGGCAATACTGGATGAGAGTAAAGGGCCCTGGGATCAGTGGGATGGGTCCTGGGCCCAGATGGGGGAGTCAGGGGATCCCTTAATGGTTTCTTGCACTGGGGCCTTGAAGGTTCTAGGCCACATGCTTAGATGTTTAGTGGTAAAATAAAATGAAAGTCAGTTTTTTTTAAGACAACTATAAGTATTTTATTTTTCATAGTAAGTAGCAGGACACACTATTTTCACATTATCCTCTGTCCAATTGAAAACTTTGCTATTTAAATAGAAACCTAATGTTTGAATTGTTTGGTCAGGGCAAATATCTTGACGCTTCAATATTCATCACGGAAGGGAAACTCAGGATGGTTGATCCACCTGAAAGAAAAGACATGGTTACTTATCCCCCACTGAGATATGAAAGAGGAACACAGTTTAGCACAAAATGTTAAAGTTGAACTCCACCCTTCCATTCATTCCAGCACAGTAGTATAGGTGTAATGTAATATAAAGTTTTTAATAGCTATTGATTTACAAGAATACTAGTAATAGTTTTTATGTTACTAACTGCCTCCACCCGGCCTATACTAATATAAGTGCTCTCTCCTGGGTGGACGTCATATGATCTGTCACCCACTATGTCCACCACACATACACTTTTAGAAGAGTTTAGTGCCAGGAGAGTTTAGAGGATGTAAAAAAAAACCTCTGCCAATGTGCCCAGGAACAGCAGAGTTTTGGTTGAAAAAACACTTGATGCGTGTAATGTTTGGCGTGTTTAGCGCTTGAGCATTCATTTACTTCAATTGGCAGCATACAATTTTCAGCCCAATGAAATTAACGCCCAAACGTTTCATGAAGGTAAACGTGGCTAATTGCATTACACACTTTTACAAGCATCAGGCTTTTTTTTGCTCCAAAATGCTGCTGCCAGGAGGAGGCTTCTAGGAGAGTTGAAAAAATGTCCTGTCTGCATGAAGCCTTAGAGTAAAAGCTGAAATTTTCACCCCTATGTCTGAATTAAATCATATCCATGGTTAAAATTTTAAAACATTTACTCATTTCCACATAGTGTTTCAACTGAAAATTAGAAATATGACGAGTGGTGGATAGTCATGTTACACCACATCCCTATATAAATACATACAGATAAGGATAGGTTATGGGATGTTAAAGGTGTGCAACAATAATTAGAACATTTCTTTAAAAAATTTTCACAATTTTAAAAAATTGTAAAAAAATGTTAAAGAAATGTTTCTAATGATTGTTGTGCACGTTTAAAATCTCATAACCTATCCTTATCTGTATGTATTGTGTTTCAACTGTTTCTCGCCTACTTCTAGTAATCTGAATAACCTTCAAGTTTGTAAACTTAAGGCTCCATGTACACTGCAGCTGATAAACTGACGTTTAGGAGCTTTTCTGTGTTTTTTCAGCAGTCCCTGAACTCTCCCTAATGTTTTCCTATGTGTCCATGTACAGTATGTCATTTACAGTCATTTACAGGCAGTTGAGTTTATAGTAATTTTTTTGAACGCAGCAAAATTGCGTTCAGGAGAAGATTTTACCGGCGTTTCAAATGCCTAACACTTGTAAACACGTGTAAACGCTTGTAAATGCGGTTAACCGTGTTTATAAGCGTTTGAGTTTAGAAGCGTTTTTGACTGGTCCATATCTAGGGCACAATTCACTAAGCGGTATCCTACCGCATCCAAGTAGGATACCGCATAGCATTTAAAAAAAAAAAAAAAAACCATTTGAATCCACTAAAAAGTCATGCAGAATTTTAGTAGTGAAAAGCATGCATCATATTTCAGCTGTCAGCGGGGTTCCCACTGGCAGCTGAATGTAAGAATTATATTTATATTATCCTCCTGCACTCAGAATGTCAACCTCTAAATATAGCCGCTAACACCCTACCACATACATTCAACATGAATGTAAGAATTGCCAGCAATTAAAAAATAATTTTGAAAAAATGGCTTGTATGGATTTAGAGGGGAAGCCCCACGCCAAAATTTAAAAAAAAATGGCGTGGGGTTCCCCCCAAAATCCATATTAGACCCTTATCCAAGCATGCAGCCCGGCAGGTCAGGAAGGGGGGGTGGGCGAGCGCCCCCCCCGAACCATACCAGGCCACATGCCCTCAACATGGGGGGGTGCTTTGGGGTAGGGTGAGCTCCAATCCAAAGCACCTTGTCCCTTTGTTGATGGAGACAAGTGCCTCTTCCCCACAACCCTGGCCGTTGGTTGTGGGGATCTGTGGGTGGGGGGGCTTATCAGAATGTGGAAGCCCCCTTTAGCAAGGGGGCCACCAGATCCCGCCCCCCCCACATGAATGAGTATGGGGTACATGGTACCGCTTCCCACTCACAAAAAAAAGCTGTAATGTGAAAAAATACAGGAGTCATTCTTTGACAAGTCCTTTAATAAAAGAATGTCCCCAAAGTAGATCCAATGTCAATTACGATGCCCACTGCTCCCGCTCTGGAAAAAAAAAAAAAAAAAGGCTCCGCTTCTGACACTGGCCTCCGGCCCTTTGCCTCTGAGCTGGTTTGACAGTTCTTTAACCTCCTTGGCGGTATGATTCCTTCTGATTTTTTGTGCTGAAAGCGGTACCATTTTTTCGCATGGAAATAGTTTTTTATTGTAGGCTGTAATTTTTAGGAAAATTTCCCCACAAATCATTATCACTCAATTCTGTAAGTGGTTCTGATTTACTATCGCTGTTCTCTAGCCGGTCTAAAACCGCTTTTGACGTAAAGGGACGCTTTTTGGACGCCATGGACTTTTCTAAGTTTCCAGGCAGAAAGAACAGACAAAATGCAGGCAGGGCGCCGGACAAAGCACTAGGGACAATATGTATGTGAAATGGGATGAAACAGCAATGTTTTACTATTTAAAATTGAAAAAAAAAAAAATGACATTTTTTAAATTTTTTAAATTTCCCGCCGCCGGCGGCGCCCGTACGTCCCGACGTCACGGGAACCGGAACACAGAAGCCGGATGCCGGCATCGGCCGGAGGAGATGGCCGGGGACGCTGCAGGGGACACATCGCGGGAGCGAAGGACAAGGTAAGTGCTGCAGGGACCCCCAGATCAGTGCCGCATGGTAAGCCCGAGTGTAGCTCGGGGTTACCGCTTGTGGTATAGAAATTCTACCCCGAGCTACACTCGGGAAAACCGCCAGGGAGGTTAATATGATTCCCCACAACCACAGCTCAGGTTTGTGGGGAAGAGGCCCTTCTCCCCATCAACATGGGGACAAGGTGCTTTGGGGGGGGGAGCTCCCCCTACCCCAAAGCACCCCCCCATGTTGAGGGCATGTGGCCTGGTATGGTTCTGGGGGGAGCACTCGCTCTCGCTTGCCCCCCCCCCATTTCCTGACCTGCCGGGCTGCATGCTCGGATAAGGGTCTGGTATGGATTTTGGGGGAAATCCCACGCCATTTTTCTTAAAATTTTGGCATGGGGCTTCCCCTCAAAATCCATACCAGACCCAAAGGGCTTGGGGACCCCATGTCGTTTTTTAATTATTTTTTAATTGCTGGTAATTCTTTCTTTTACATTCAGCTGTCAGTGGGAATCCCGTTGACAGCTGAAACATTAATGCATGCTTTTCACTACTAAAATACCGCATGACTTGATAAAATAACTCATGCGATATTTTAGTAGCCTTTTTTAGTGAATTTACTATTTTTCAGTACATTCTGGCCATTTGAGAGGGTCTCCTGAGGTTATCTTTTAAAAACGCTTCTAAATGCAAACGTGCATAAACGCGGCATGCAAACGCGGCTAAACTGAAGTGTTTTAACCTATGTTTTCTAGCAGTCAGTTTCCATTGTTCAGAAGAGGTTTCCAAACGCCCCGTGTACATGAGCCCTTACTTTGTAAGTACTACTGTGGCACACATTTCACAGAGCCTGCCTAACTAAAGGGCCGCTAAGAGGAGGAGTTTCAGGAGGCGGAGTCAGTACAGGAATCACTGCTTGCAGGAAGCAAGGTACCATGGGATATGTACAGAATAAAAAGAGGAAGCTATGAAAGTGATGGCCACTTGAAGGAGAGCTTTCAAGTAAGCCTATATTGGATTTCCAAAAATAACCATTGTTTGTATTGTTATTACAAAGCTGATGTTATAAAATTAAAGAGTATACTGTGAGCATAGTACTACTTTAACTAGGTTTAAGGTTTTCACAGGTAATCTGTGCTTGTGTGTGTTTTTCACCTATATTCAGATGAAAATGCCCAAAAGTTAAAAAATCAATGGCTCAATGAGCAATATTCAATAATACTTACTGCCTAGCTTCGACATAGCGATAATTTCTGTTGAGAGCTTCAAGTTCCTTCATGTCTTCTGAAGGCAAATTGAAGTCAAACACCTGTAAAAATGACAGATTATTATAATTTGCTGGCTTTTTAAATAAGGTACCTGCCAGTGTCGGGAGTCTACAGTAGTTCTGTCTTCTGCAGGCAGTTCTTCCTAAAACTTTGCCGTTATCAGTAACAGATTCTGCTGCTAACCCCAAAATAAAAAGTTAAAAAAGGCCCTAGTAAAATTATATTGAAATAAAATATGACATGGATTCCCAATGCTGCCATATTGGATATACAGTGGAGAAAATAATTATTTAATCCCCCGCAGATTTTGTAAGTTTGCCCACTTACAAAGAAATGAAGGGTCTATAATTTTTATCATAGGTGTATTTTAAATGATAGAGACAGAATATCAACCAAAAATCCAGAAAAAAAACAAACAATACAAATGTTATAAATTGAGTTGTAGTTCAGTGAGTAAAATAGGTATTTGATCCCCTACCAACCAACAATAATTCTGGCTCCCACAGACTGGCTATGTGCTCATGTGGTACACAGATTAGTCCTGTCAATTTAAGAAGGTGCTTCTAATGACAACTTGTTATGTGTATGTAGCGCTACTCTTGTGAGGGTCGCTGTGTTTTGGGTATCCCTAAGCCTCTCTCTGCACAGCTAGGCAACAGGTATTTCTTGCACCAACTTGCATCCAAAGACAATGACCAGTCCTTGGCTTGATTTTGTTATTTTATTAGGGGAAATCAACTTGGATGGGGAATAGGGATTATTGGATGCCCAGTCTGACTTTAAACAATGGAATGGGAACACCTCCTCCCTATGTACAAAGGCAGATGCTGGTCTGGAGCTCCATGCAAAATTTCACCTCTTGGCTTAAGGATGATCATGAGAAAAGTGAGAGATCAGCCCAGAACTACATGGAAGGAGCTTGTGAATGATCTAAAGGCAGTTGGGTCCACAGCCACCAAACAAACCATTGGTAACACAATATGCTATCATGGATTGAAATCCTGCTACGCCCCAAAGGTCCCAATCCTCAAGAAGACCCATGTACAGCACCATCTGAAGTTGCCAATGAACATCTAAAAGATTCAGAGAAGGATTGGGAGAAAGTGCTGTGGTCAGATGAGACCAAAATTGAGCTATTTGGCATTAACTCGACTTGCCATGTTTGGAGGAAGAAAAATGCTTTGGGGCTGTTTCGCTGCTAAACATACAGGTCAACTTTGCCACATTGAGAGGCCAGTGGAAGGAGCCATGTATTGTAAAATCATGGATGAGAACCTTCTTCCCTCAGCCAGAACACTGAAGATGGGTTGTGGATGGGTCTTCCAGCATGGCATGACAAAACATACTGCGAAGGCAACAAGGGAGTGGCTCAAGAAGAAGCACATTAAATAAGAACTCCGGGATAGGTAAAAAAAATCACCCATTAGTACACCCCCCTACACAAAACACTAAACAGTTAATACATTTGTGAAATTCCTTACCAATGAAGAGAAAAGTCAAACTGCATTTTCAGGAAGTCATCTCTGTAATTCAAAAGATAACAGCATCTGTTCTGCCAAGGAGGAAGTGTAACATCAGGGATTACATCATAGCCTTTCCTCTCAGGAAACTACACTTCCCATCAACCTCTGGGAATTGCAGTGAATGTAGGTGGATACACTAGGCCTGTACATGCTGAATGAGTGCTCACCCACTTCAATGTAAATCACGCCTCCTCATTCTCCAGTCACACTGCTCAGCACCCCACAGCAGTACAGTTAGCAGACGATCTCATAAATGTAATGAATGGATGTGCAAAATGTTTACCGTATTTGCCGGCGTATAAGACGACTTTTCAACCCCTGAAAATCTTCTGAAAAGTCGGGGGTCGTCTTATACGCCGGTATACGGCGAGCCGGTGTGTCAGGGCGGCACTTTTTCCAGGGGCGGTGTCCTCCAACGGACACTAAGTACAGGGGTGGGCAGAGGGGCTGCTGTACCTTACCTGGCTCCGATCCCGGTCCCACGACGATCCGGTCCAGGAAGCGCGGCTGCTCCTTCTTTCAGTTCGGCAGCTCGATGGTCATTAGTGTCAGTGGGAGGAGGAATAGTGCCCCATCGTTAGTGTCAATGGGGGAGAGGAGCGGCTGCTCCTTCTTTCAGTTCGGCAGCTTGATTTTCGCGGGGCCGTTCGGCTCCGCCTCCTCACCGGTGATTGGGCGCCAGCGCACACAGGCGACCAATCACCGGCGAGGAGGCGGAGCCGAACGGCCCCGCGAAAATCAAGCTGCCGAACTGAAAGAAGGAGCAGCCGCTCCTCTCCCCCACTGACACTAACGATGGGGCACTATTCCTCCTCCACACTGACACCAATGATGGGGCACTATTCCTCCTCCCCACTGACACCAATGATGGGGCACTATTCCTCCCCCACTGACACCAATGATGGGGCACTATTCCTCCCCCACTGACACCAATGATGGGGCACTATTCCTCCCACTGATACCAATGATGGGGCACTATTCTCCCCACTGACACCAATGATGGGGCACTATTCCTCCCCCACTGACACCAACCATGGGACACTATTCCTCCTCCCCACTGACACCAACGATGGGGCACTATTCCTCCCACTGACTAATGATGGGGCACTATTCCTCCCACTGATACCAATGATGGGGTGCTATTCCTCCCACTGACACCAATGATGGGGCATGATTCCTCCCACTGATACAAATGATGAGGCACTATTCCTCCCACTGACACTAATGATGGGGCACTACTTCATCCACTGACACCAATGATGGGGCACTATTCCTCCCACTGACACTAATGATGGGACACTATTCCTCACACACTGACACTACTGATGGGGCACAATTAGTGTCAGTGGGAGGAGTAGTGCCTCATCATTGGTATCAGTGGGAGGAATCATGCCCCATCATTGGTGTCAGTGGGAGGAATAGCACCCCATCATTGGAATACCATACTGAAATACCATACCATATTGAAATCAAATCTGATGTTTTTTCATTTTTATTTAGTGTGCGTTGGAAGAGGGGTAGTCTTATACGGCGAGTATAGCTCAAACCCTATATTTTAACAGGAAAAGTAGGGGGTCATCTTATACGCCCAGTCGTCTTATATGCCGGCAAATACGGTAGTTCTTTCTATGTAGTCTACTTTATATTGGATTCTCCCTCCTCTAAGTTTCATGTTACTGGCTGTGGCTGCTCTCCCCCTTCAGCCACAACAGCAGATAAACTAATTGAGCAGATACTGTAGCTATACTACAGGAGATTACTAGAAACGCATCCTATGGTGTCACAGAAAAGAACACATTTATAGTACAGCGTTGAACCTCTGACAATGTTTTTATGGCTGCTCCTGTGCCAGAGTCGGGAAGTGAGATGAAGTCTCCCTCCAGTGGGGTCGCAGGGACAAGAAGTGAGGGGGAGTCTCCCTCCAATGAGGTCACAGAAACAGGAAGTCAGGGGAAGTATTCTTCTGGTGGGGGTCACAGAAACAGGAAGTGAGGGGCAGTCTCCCTCCGGTGGGGCCACAGAGACAGGAAGTGAGGGGAAGTCTCCCTCTGGTGGGGCCACAGAAACAGGAAGTGAGGAGAAATCTCTCTCCTGTGGGATCACAGGGACAGGTACTATGACATTAGTGTGACTGGTGGGGGGGGGGGCTGTGTGACAGGAGGGGGGGTAGTGTGGCAGGTGGTGGGGGTGGTGTGGCAAGAGGGGGGTTGGTGTGACAGGGAGGGCAGTGTGACAGTTGGAAGGGATGGTGTGACAGGAGGAGGGGCAGTGTGACAGAAGGGAGGGCAGGGTGACAGAAGGAGGGCAGTGTGACAGTTGGAATGGATGGTGTGACAGGAGGAGGGGCAGTTGACAGGAGGGAGGGCAGTGTGACAGGAGGAGGGCAGTGTGACAGTTGGAATGGATGGTGTGACAGGAGGAGGGGCAGTGACAGGAGGGGGGACATTGTGACAGTAGGTGGGGCAGTGTGACAGTTGGAATGGATGGTGTGACAGGAGGGAGGGCAGTGTGACAGTTGGAATGGATGGTGTGACATGAGGAGGGGGACATTGTGACAGGAGGTGGGGCAGTGTGACAGCAGAGGGGGAAGCAGTGTGACAAACGGACACACCATATACTGCTGGGATTAGGGTTGGCACCTCATCCCTTTAAAACCAAACACATATGAATTACACAGGTTCTGAGGCTAATTTATTGCAGGTAAGGCACTAAGTGAGTTTAATTACCACCTTATTCAGCCACAGAACCCGTGTAACTCATATGTGTTCGGGTTTACAGGGATGAGGTGGCAACTCTAGCTGGGATAGTGCTGGGCACAGCTGTAGCAGAGAACCAAAAAGCGGCAGCCAAGTCGGGGCGGAGCTAGGAGGTGGAGCCAGCAGTTGCAGCAACCTCTGGCTGCCAGAAACACATAGAGCAACTGATGCTCTGCATTCTCCTCCCTGCAGCTGATTGCCTGCTTCTTCTCTCCCTCCCACAGGCATTCAGCAGCTGCAAGGAGGAGAGCACAGGGCATTGGTTGCTCTATATGCCACCCGCCGACCCTCTCATCCAGGTCGGCGGGACTGTAGCAGCTGTCAACGGCCAGCCAATGATTGGACAGTTTAGGGAAATGGGCAAAGCCACAGAAACCTAGCGTTTCACCCAGTCCCCATCCCATTGAGTGGCCCATGACAGCTGCTCTGGTCCTGCCCACCCCTGACATCACCGCTCAGTATTGACAGCTGGCTTTCTCCCACCTCTATCTTCACCAACCCCTGAAAAACTGTTTTATCTGGCTGTGAGAGGAGCACTGAGTCTGTGGTCAGTCCTCCTGTGTCCTAGCTGTATCCTCCTCCTCCAGCCAGTGCAGCCTTTCAGAATGGCCCAGAAAGACTGTCTTTTTTTGAACCTTGCCACCATGGACGGTTCAGATCGGCGATCTCCAAGTCCTGTTATGCCCACTATAGCAAGCAGGAACTGAAGTACATCCCTGCTTCCTGTGGATAGAACTACAATGAGAAGGGCCAAGACCGGTGGCTGGGGGAATAGGAGGAATAGCAGCCACCATTCTTACAAACAGGAAACTCCTGGGAATTATTGGTTTGATATGAAAATCATCAGGCTATATCAGAGCAACTACTGAGTTTACAAGAAGATGGATGATATATTCAGTGAATGTAGGAAATCAGCAACAAGGACATGTAAAGACGTTTTTACACAAAATTCTGCTTTAAGGTCATGGAGTGGCCTAGCCAGTCTCCAGACCTTAATCCTATAGAAAATTTATGGAAGGAGCTGAAACTTCGAGTTGCAAAGTGACAGCCAAAAAACATTAAGGATTTATAATAGATCTGTAAAGAAGAGTGGACCAAAATCCCTCCTAAGATATGTGCAAACTGGTAACCTACTGCAAGAAACGTCTTACCTCTGTGCTTGTCAACAAGGGTTTCTCCAGCAAGTACTAAGTCATGTTTTGTTTGGGGAGCAAATAATTATTTTACTCACTGAACTGCAACTCAATTTATAACATTTGTATCATGTGTTTTTTTCTGGATTTTTGGTTGATATTCTGTTTCTATCATTTAAAATACACCTATAATAACCATTATAGGTCCTTAATTTCTTTGTAAGTGGGCAAACTTACAAATTCTGCAGGGAATCAAATAATTATTTTCCCCACTGTATATCCAAGATGGCAGCATTGGGAATCTGTGTCATATTTTATTTCAATATAATTTTGCAAAGGCCTTTTTTAACTTTTTATTTTGGGGTTAGCAGCAGAATCTGTTAATGATCAAAAAATAATTTTCCCCACTGTAGGAACCAGTGGTGACTTCCTACTTAATCACAGCTAGCTGCCTACTGTGCATGTGCAAGATCTTGCAGCACTGTGTGGCTGGTCCTGCAGCCTCCTGGGATGTGTGTGTCCATAAAGGAAAAAATATCTAATGTGTTAGGGTTGAGGAGAAGAAATAATGGCACTTTCACTTTGAAGACAGGTTGTATTCAGAAAGACAGCTGTAAGTGGACACCTACCAGTGTAGCATTCCACTGGCCACCAATACCAGGGCACACCTGGTTCAGTTACAAGAGGCATACATCCTCTCCCTGACCACAGTTACTGAAGCATTCTTCCCACTAACAATTCAAGGAACATGCTTATTTCCGCTGATACCAATGTACTGTAAGTGGCATTCTTCCTCCCACTGATCACCAATGTAAGGGGACAATTTTCCTCCCACTGACCACCAATGTAATGGGCATTCTTCCTGACAATAACCACTAATGTAAGGGCATTCTAACTGACACCAATATAAAGATATTCCTCCTCCAACTAACCACTAATGTACAGAACATTATTCCTCGAAATGACCAACAATTTAAGGGGCATTCTACCCCCTGACACCAATGAAATATTACATTTTCCCTTCCACTAACCACCAACATAATGGGAAATTCATCCTCCCACTGACCCTGCATTTATTGAGCCTTCTTCCTTCCACTAACCACCAATATAAGGGGCATTCTTCCAGCCACTGACCACTAATGTAAGGAGCGTTCCTCAAACTGACACCATTGTAACAGGAATTCTTCCTCCACTAACCACCAATGTAATGGTAAAGTCATCCTGCAACTGACCATCAATGTGTTGGGCTTTCTTCCTTCCACTGACCTCCAGTGTAAGGGGCATTCTTTAAGCCACTGACCACTAATGTAAAGAGCATTCCTCAAACTGACATCATTGCAAGAGGCATTCTTCCTCCCACTGACCACCAGTTTAATTGGAAATTCATCCTCCCACTGACTATCAATGTTTTGAGCCTTCCACTGACCACCAATGTAAGGGACATCATCCCTCCCACTGACCACTAATATAAGGGGCATTCTTTCCTTATTGACACCAATGTCAGGGGCATCTTCATCTCACTGGCCACCAATATTAAGGACATTCATCCAACTGACACCATTGTAAAGGGCACTATTCCTCCCACTGACCACCATTTTTCCTTCCACTGACCACCAATATAAGGGACATTCTTCCAATGACACCAATGTAAGGGGTATTCTTCTTCCCACTGAGCAGCAGTATAAAGGAACAGTTTTCCACCCACTGACACCAATGTAAGGGACATTCTTTCACACACTCACACCAATATAAAAGGCATGTTGTATGTCCGGTGAAAACAGGTTTTTTTTTATCTCCTACAAATCAAGGAATAGTAAATTACAACCCTCATGCTGAGCTTTTACACTAAACACACTTGCTTTTTTCTACAACTAACCTGAAAGTTTTCTTTGATCCTTGTGGAATTAAAGCTTTTTGCCAGGACAACAACTCCAAGCTGAAGAAGGAACCTTAGGGCCACCTGAGCTGGTGACTTGTTGTGTTTCTTGGCTATGGTTACCAAAGCCAGATCCTCCAGGACAACCGGAGCATTCTGATCAATCCTAAAAAAATATTTACAATAACACAAACCTTATTTCTTTTTCCCTGGTAGCAGCTCATATACAACCTCCAATAGCTTAGCAGCAAATTCAGTACAAAGAAGACATCCTATAAGGGGTTAGCCTGCTTAAAATAATTTTGGTTCTTAAAGTGTACATCAAGCAAACTGTTGTCTTGTGTTAGAGAAGAGAAATGAGAGAAGAGATAGAGTGAGTAATGATTTGAACTCTTGTCATGGTACTACTGCATTGCTGTTCTACTGACAACCGTTTCACTAGACAGGAAGAAGGGGAACAATCTACAACATCCTTTTTCCTACTCTACTATAGAAGAGAAATTTTATTTGTGTTTGTGTTGCTACTAAAAAATGTGTTTCACTTCCTGTCTGGTAAAATGTATCCAATAGGACAAGAAGTCAGGCTAAATCTCCCTGAGTGCTGGATAGCAGTAAACACATGACAGGGAATGTAATGCTTCCCCACTTATGAGGCGGCAGCATTTTGAAGTACCATATCTTTTAAATGGGTTGAAAACTCATTAATTAATGCACTTTGATGTATTGTGAGTATATCTACAGATTGTAAATTGTAAAATATTGTAATGGATGCAAAAAATGTTCCAAACAAATATGTGTTCAATCTTGTAGATGATGTCACCCATATGCAGAGTTCTTCTTTTTCCCTGAGGAAGGAGTGAAGTCACTCCGAAACGTGTTGGAACATATAGAAACTATCTCTGTAATCATATGTATGGATGGTGATGTTACAGCATTTTTTAATGGTAGTCAAACATAGTCATACTGGGTATCCTTATCATTCAATTAATACTTTGATGGTGATACTGTACTATGACTTTGGATGATCTATTGTTTGGTATGTCTACATGTTAAAATATTTTTTTTTTACATAATAAAAATCTTGCACTTTTTATAAAACTTTTTTTCGGTATATATCTATGCCTTCAAAGTCCCAAGTACTATAGGGGGTATTTTCCCTTTATTTATCTTGTAATTCTGGGGATGTTGGCTACTGATCAGGAAACCCCTCTTCTCTTTTCCAAACAAATGGACGAACACACCATGAAAAATACTGGCTGATCTGGACTCTGTATTCCTTCCATAAAGAGTAGTCCCCTCTAGCTTCTCAATGGCAACTTCCAGTCTCCTAAACCCCATTCCACTCTCGGAGCTTGCCGATGGATAGCAAGGTGAGGAGGGAGATCTCCCCCCATCCCACTTCTCTTTCCTCCCTCCCCCCAATTTTATGTATTTATTTCTACTTATTTACTTCCCTAGTCTTGTTGAGTCTTAATCTATGTTTTGAAATGTGTAAAAAAAACCTGGCAACAGCAAATGTTATTAGAATGTAGCTTTTCACATATATTGTTTAGCTGTTTTTTTTGTAAGATCTGTCTTTTATGAGATCTTGATGTAATGACATGGAGATACACCTGTATCCTACTGTTACTTTCTTCAGTTATGCTATATTTTTGTATGGCTTCTATGATTTTAAGACCGGCCATATACCAATAGCAATAACCAATAGTAGTAGGTGGCTTTCTATGACTTGCTTAAGCCTGTTAGTCACATACATTTAACCTGGAAACTCCTAATTAAATAAGACTCAAATCCATTACAATGAATTTGAAGCCTCTTTCTTTTTGCTAATATGTGCCGTCTGTGAAAACCAGTAGGAAACTCAAAAACTACCAGGAGAACATACAAATTTCATGCAGGTAAAAGCTGGACAATTGCTGAACCCGTGAACCCAGTGCTGTAAGGCAAGAGTGCTATCTACATAATCACAATCCACTCGTATATATATAACACAATTGCTACAGCAGGTGATAATACTTTATTACTGGATGCCAATATATATGGGCCTCACCATCTCTCATCTCTGCTGGAGCCTAGCACGCTGTACCCAACAAGAACAATGTCCTGAGATTTGCAGAATTCCAAAAGCTTTCTCTGGTTCAGGTAGATGTGACATTCCACCTGTAGGGGGCACCAGTAATCAAATAAATTAAAAAGCAAAAAATAGAGTAAAAAAAAAAGTATTCTATTTGTACACAGAAAAATATTTTCTACACATTTCTTTCGGAAACTTTTTAAGCAGGTATAATTAAATGAGAAAAGACACTGTGCCCTAAATTTCAGCTTTACAAGTGTCAAAATTATTTCTTACCTCTGAAATCATAGGCAATGATATTTAAAGAGATCCTGTCACCAGATCTTTAATTTCAACAACAATCTTCCCAGATAGCAGAGCAATACAAAGCAAAGTGCTTACACAATAACCCCCCCCCCCCCCCAGTGTCAGAATGCCTGCCGCAGTCCTGCTATAAGTCGCTGATTGCCGTCATTATTAGTATTAAAAAGTAAAAAAAGTCCAGTATATATACCGCCATTTGTAAATGCTAGAACTTTCACGTAAACTAATTTACTAATTTAGGACGTATTGAGATTTTTGTTTGCAAAAGACATGTAGGAGAATACATTTGGCCTAAATTTATGATGAAATTTGATTTTTTTAATTTATATAACTGGACATGTTTAATAGCAATAGCAAAAAGTAAAAAAAAATTGTTTTTTTCTCAAAATTGTCGGTCTTTTTTATTTATGCAGAGGTGATCAAATGCCACCAAAAGAAAGCTCCATTGGGGAAAAAAAGGACATAAATTTAATTTGGGTGCAGTGTTGCATAACCGCGCAATTGTCAGTTAAAGTAACGCAGTACAGTATAGCAAAAAATGGGCCAGTCAGGAAGGGGGTAAATCCTCTGGAGGGCAAGTGGTAAAGCTTTGTAATATGAGAAAATACCTAAACTTTCTAATCAATCTGTATCCAACCAAGTAGTCTCATGCAGGGCACACTTGTTGGTAGATATAAAGAAGATTAAACAATCATATTATAAAGTATGTGCTGAGCTTTAGATGTGCAAGCAGAAAGGGGCTGTGATAGAAATTGACACTTTCTGGAGCAGTATTTCCCTAGCAATTTCAAAGGAAAGTTGCAAGTGAATAAAAATTGTTTATGGGAGAATTTCAAACACTAATTTTTTCTGTGCTTTTACCTGCAATTTTGACATTGGCGACAGGACAATGGTGTGGCAGAAAGTGCAGAAAATGATGTATTAAAGAATTTGCAAAACAATACAGCCTGGTGGGGTGCAACAGCCAACAAGGAACTCACAGTTAATGCAGCGGCGAGTCAGCAGTAGTAAACCCGAGCTGAACAGAGTGCTTTCCAAGGGAGGTGGAGTGCGGTGTGGCCATCCCAATAGGGCGCTTGAGGAGGTGAAGTTTGGGTCTAAGATATGCAATTACTGGGCACTGTGTAGATGTCTGCAAGGGTGGTCTGGTTAGGTTAGGGAGTGGAATCAAGATGGTACCCAATTTAATAAGCTGGACTAGCACTTTCCTTTTGTGAACTTTAGACAGCATGCGGGTGGTAAGACACGCCCTGGGCAAGGAACAGACCACCTCCTACAGTGGCGCCAGGAGCAGCTTTTGTGTTGGCAGAGTGTAGACTAACCTCACCAGGCCCGGACTGGCCATAGGGCACACCGGCATTTGCCCAGTGGGCTGGGGCTGCAGGAGGTAAGCGTTGACCGCAGCCTGGACAGAGCTAACACAGATTACGGCCGCCGCTCACCTCTCGCTGTGCGCCTATGCCTAAAGCAGGGCCGACAGGAGGAGCGGCAGTGACGGCTCCAGTGAAGAGCAGGAAGCTACCGCTGAGGACAAACAGACACCTCCTCAGCTGGCCGCTGCACACAGCTGCACTGAATGGACAACGGCGGCATCTCTCCTTCACTGGCGGGCACACTGTGACAGATCTGTAGCGGCGGTGGATTGGGCTGTCTCTTAGCTGGACGGGCTGTCTCCTTGCTGGATGGACTGTCTCTTTTCTGGATGGGAATGTCTCTTTGCTGCACTGGGCTGTCTCTTTGCTGGTTGAGCTGTCTCTTTGCTGGACAGGCTGTCTCCTTGTTGGATGGGCTATCTCCTTGCTGGACAGGCTGTCTCTTTGCTGGACGGGCTGTCTCCTTGCTGGATGGGGATGTCTCTTTGCTGGACTGGGCTGTCTCTCTGCGCAGTTGGGCCCAGCAAAGAGACATCCCAATCCAACATAGAGACATCCCAGTTCAAGAAGGGACATCCACATCCAGCAAAGAGACATTCCTGTCCAGCAAAGAGACATCCCGTCTTTTTGCTATATGGGGATGTCCATTTGCTGGATGGGGATGTCTCTTATGTCTCTTTGCTGGATGGGGAATGTCTCTTTGAATATATAGGGGGCACTGTAATTAGATTTCTAGGGACACTGTGATATAAAGGGGACTGTGCTGTAAAGGGGCACTTTATTACAACGTGGACGACAGACTCCGTGAGTATTCCATCACCAACTGCCCCCGTGAATGCCCCAACCCCCCCAGAAATTGGCTGTTCAGTCTAAAATGCTCTGGCCTATTTTTTGTCCCAGCCCGGCCTGACCCCCACCCATTCTGGTTGGTTGCTGTAGGGCCTCACGGACCTTGACCACATCGAGCCACACTGCTCCTAGGCCAAAGCCCTGCGCCCACCAGCCCGAGTGCTCAAACTTGGCAAGCAAGCGGTGTAAGTCCAAGTCTTTTAGCACATTCATAACCAGAACAATGGGTATGGGTGAAATCATTGGGCAGCGAGTCACCACCACCCCCACTTTTTCGATCACTTAGTTCTTTGTCTGAATCCTCACCCAACTTACTCCCTCCATCAGGATGGATAAGTTGTTGACCACTTTGAGGGATAGCCAGGAGGGGTCCAGTTGTTTTATAGTCCCGAATCTATGGGGGGAGAAATCATACACCACAACAGTCACTTCCGAACCCGTATCAATCAGACAGGGGACCTCCTGACTGTTGACCAAGACAGTGACTACAGGACAGGATGTGAACATGGCTTCTGGTCTGGTGGGATCTTGAGTTGCTGGTCCCAGCAATTGTCCCTCAGCCCTGGGAGCTCCTATTATAATGGCAGCCTGCGGTAAATTTTGGCCTCTGGCCTGCCACAATTCCTGGCTAGGTGTCCGAAGCAGCCACAATTCTGGTCCTCATCTAGGTCTCTCCTCAATGAATTCATTGGAGAGGTGTGCCAGCTCCTACTTCTGCCAGTCTTCATTCCCACCGTAAGCTGGGTACTATCACATGGGCTGTCAAGTTTTCTCTGAACAGACTTTCCAGGCATGCCACGATATGTTCCAAGTTAGACTGGGCATCTTCCGGCAGCACCATCACTGATCTGTCTGGTAGGTGCAGCGTGGTGCAGAAAACAATGCATTAAAGAACTTGCAGAACAATACAACAGCACAGCGAGGTGAAGCGCCAAAATGGGAACTCACAGCCAATGCAGCAGAGAGTCAGCGGTAGTAGGCATGAGGTGAAGAGAGCACTCGCCAAGGGGACCAAGGAAACCATAGAGAAACAAGATTTCTCCTGTCTTCCCCTCCAGCTGCAGTACCGCACCACCTGCAGTGGAGAAACTGGCTGCACTTGCCTACAACAGCATCAGTCTGAAGAAGGGACTGCATGCACACCTTGCCTTTCCATGGCGTCCTGCTGTTACCATTCAAGAAGGTTGTGCGCATGTCTGTCAACACAAACACAGGTCTAAATCCATGGTTAGCATTGACAGTAAAGCACAGGACACAGGGCAGCAAAAAGGAGACTGGTCAAGATCTCCAGAACTGATTTAAGGAAAGCTTTACCTTTGGTTTACATACACTTTAAAGTAGGAAAATGTCTCAAGCTGTGCTGATTGGAGAGCTCTAGCTCTTACTCAGCAGACCACTGCTTCCACACAGAGATCAAGGGTCCTTCTCTACATTATGCTGATAGGGGACAGTCTTTTCCACTCACGCTATGGCTACTTTCTAAGGAAAATGGACTGTTTTGACAAATTTGGAATGTATTTAGCTGATTTAAAATGAATCTTCAGTTGGAATTTAAGACAGATAGATATCTATGATACCTGGTTACACACTGGCTTGTACTTGAGTCCTGCTTTGTTAAGAATCAGTTCAAGCTGTCTGCGGTTAAAGTTGGAGACTCCAATAGACCTCACTAGACCTGCATCCACACACTTCTCCATAGCCTAGAAAATATAAAGGCTGGGTAGAAAGGAGTGGTGGCATAGCAAAAAGGAAGGACAGGAACAGGAGAGGAGAGGAGAGGTAAACAAAGAACAGAAGCTAGAAGAGGAAAGGAGACAAGGGGAAAAAACAGGAGAGGAAAGGAGAGCAATGGGATGAGGAGAGGAGAGGAGAGGAGAGGAGAGGAAAGGGTAGGGTAGGGTAGGGTTGGGAAGAGAAAGAGGGAGGGGAAGAGAGGAGAGGAGCGGAGTGGAGAGGAGAGAAAATGAGAGAAGAGAGAAGATAGGAAAGGTGGAAGGGGAATAGAGGCTAAAATGAAAAAAAGGGGGAAGAGGAAGAGAGGAATATAGAGAAAAAGAGAGGGAATAGAAGTGGGGAAGTCAAAAGGGGAGGAGAAGAGAAGAAAGAAAAGATAAGTGGAAAAGAAAGGAAGTATTCTAGGTACAGCTATTGCGTCCATCACAGTATTACATACATATACATTGCCATCTAAAACTCACTGTACCTCCCATGTATCTCGTAAGTCTGTATTGTGGAAAATTAATTGTCCATTTTCATCTACAGGAAAGGGATCATCACCTGGCTACAAGAGATAAAATACATACTGAGCAGAAACACAGACAGATACAGTAGATGAGAAACTAGACAGAGAGAAAACAATCAAAGCACCAATAGCATTATAGACGGGGCATAATACTGTGTATTTGATCATTTTCCTTTTGCTAGAAAAATACAAATAGATATAGTTGTATAAAAAAAGATTTCCTGACAGTTCCATGTCAGCACAGCTGGGGGTAAGGGCCCCAACCCCCCCATGCTTCCAGGACCTAACTCATAAATTTGAGCTCACCTGCAACATCAGCGTTCCTCTATTTTCTTTTCATGTGCAGGACCTAGGAGTACTTCTCAACCTGGCTGATCTAAAGGGCTGGCTGTCCATCCATGTGTGTGGGTTTCAGCTGGATGGGGTCCCGGGTGTACTGGGTAAATGGCCCATAATCCAGGAAGCCCCTCTGCTGGTCCACGGGGAGGCTTTTATCACAGCTAACAGCCTTGACTGGGGTCCACTGAGTCCAGGTGAAGTGGGCAACGGTGTCAACAGAGTCTCCACTATGCACACACACCTGCGCAGTGCCAGAGTTTACAGTCGGATGGCAGAGGTTGGTTGAGCTAAATTTAAAAATGCTTTGCATCCAAATAAATGCTGCACAGCTAGGTATTGTTGTGCCTTGCTCCCTGCAGCTGCTGTGCATACCCCGAACTGCTCCAGAGGTAGTACTCGGCATAGCAGGTGCACAAAGTAATACTTTGTTCACACATGGCATTAACCTGTTGGTGGCTCCTCATGTTTGCTTTACTATTGTGCCATTATGCTACCCCCTCAAAAGACCAGCATTCCCAGAGAAGGTAGAGGAATTGCATGTGAATGACTACTGTAGCCAACATTGCCTGCTGGAGTATAGGATATCCTTTTATATTTGTTTGTGCTCTCCAGTTTCTCAAAAGGAAAAAAGAAGAGAGAAGGTCTTTATGATATCAACAATTCCCTTGGATGGTTTGTGTATATTGCAGAATATTATTGTAATTCTCTTGCAGATTTCTACTGTTTTGTTGCTCTTCTTACCAAAACGTTTTCATTATCTCCTGGTCTCTGACAAGACAAAGTTTGGTTCATTAACCACCTGGTGAAATCTGGCTGTGGTTAGAAGCTGCACTATTAACCTCCATCTAGCTGTTGTTAACCCTTTAGAGTTTGTTACTAAGCAAGGTATTTTCTACTTCATTACATTATTTATTTATTTTTAAGCTGCTTGTTTTAGCTGCTTGTTAAAACCCTGTGAAAGGATTATCTAGTCTGGCAATGAGCAGTCTCAGAGCTTTCCCAAGCAAAACAATCCTGTTTAGACTTTTCAAAAAGAAGACGCAGATGAATATGACTGTATGATGAACATGAATGTAAGTGTTTTGCTCACCCTGTAAAGGGGTTATATGTTCAGTCTCATAGCCTTCCCAGGAAATACAGCCTCTTCAGACTCTCCAGAGGGGAGACGGATGAATATGATGGCATGAATCTTGCTTTGTTCAAGCAACCAGAAATGAGGCTGAAGACACCTAACATGTTATCACATTCATTAAACAAGTGGCCAGAACACTCAAAAGGAGTTGTTTCCACTTACCCTGTGAAAGGGCTATATGTTCTGGCAATTAGAAGTCTTATAGCCATGCCAGGCAAGACAGCCTGTTCAGATTCTATGAACAGGAAGATGCGGACAAGCATGACTGTATGTATCCTGCTGGTTTAAGCAGCCAGGGATAGAGATGACACATAACAGGATGTCACATTCAATAAACACATTATCAATACACTCTAAAGGAGTTATCTGCTTTGGCAATGAGAAGCAGCTTAGCCTTCCCAGGTGAAACAGCCATCTTGAGAGTTTCCAAAGAGGATGATGCGGTTGGACATGACTGCATGAATACTGCTTTGTTCAAGCAACCAAGGATACAAATGTTGATACCTAACAGGTTGTCACATGATAATACACTCTAAAGGAGTGTTTCCACTCACACTGTGAAGGGGTTATGTATTCTATCAGTGAGCAGTCTCATTGGCCTTCCTGGCAAGCAATAGTCTTCAGACTCTTCCAAAAGAAGAGTCAGATGAGCATGACTGTATGAGCCCTGCCGGTTTAGGCAGCTAGGGATAAAGAAGATGACATCTAACAAGTTATCACATTCATTAACCATGTGGTCAATACATTGTAAAGGAGTTTCTTCCACACATCTTGTAAAGGGGTCATCTATTCTGACAATCAGCAGTCACAGAACCTTCTCAAGCAAATCAACCCTTACCAGATTCATCCAAAGAACATGTGTATGAACATGACTTTATGATTCCTGCCTTGTTCAAGTAGGCAGTGATTAGGACAATAGTGACCAAGTTGTCACAATTAAGCATGTGGTTAAGACACTCTAAAGGAATTTCTGAATTCACCTTCTGCAAGGGCCATCTATTCTGGCAATGTCCAGTCTTCCTTTTAGGGCCATTATAACTGGTCTCAAAGCCTTCTCAAGCGAACCAATCCTCTTCATTCCCTTCTGAACAAGAAGATGAGGGTGACCATTGTCCAGGTTTTTGATTCCTTCATTTGTAAGGTTGATGAAATGCCTTTAAATAGAAGCAAAGCTGTGGAAGTATTTCAAGTGCCTCCAGAGGACAGCTTGACAATTCCCTTTTGGTGACTGAATTAAGTGCTCAGTCTACAAGATTGGAGCATGTTGTCACAGCAGGATGTCAATGGGTTTGAATCACCCCTTTGGTCGTTGTGTTGAAACCTACCTAAGGGATTATTGTTTGTGAAGTGGGATCTCCCATTGGTGTTGAACGAGTTTGCATCAGCTGCCTTTATGTCAAAGTAATCCCCTGTGGTACTTCTTGCTGAAAACTGTTTTCCTGGTGGCAATTACATCAGTCAGAAGAGTGTTCATACTAGAGGCCCTGGGGTTTAAAGAACCCTTTCTTACGTTCATCCCGGATAGGGTGGTACTCATGCTGATGCTCAAGATTGTGCCTAAGTGGCCTTCAGAGTCCATATTACACAAAAAGTTGTCCTTCCATGTCTCTCTTGGGGAGTACCCAAGAAGTTAGGCCATCAGATATGGACCAAGCTTTAAAATGTTACATCAAGGCGACATCTGGCATCAGGAAGTCGGCTTCCAACAAGAGTATTGCCTTTTGGTTGGTGAAGCTCATCACCTTGGCCTACAAGTTGAAAGGGTTGGCTGTGCCAGGGGGATCACACCACTGTCTACCTGAAAGGACCCGACCCTGTGAGCGGCCGCAGGCTGAGTGTTCCCACACACTGTCTGTAAGGCAGCTATGTGGCGGCCAATATATATACGTTCATGGCTCATTGCTGTATAGAAGTAGTCTCAATGACAGTTGACTTGACAGAGGCATCCTGGCTTCTAATTTTAGTCCGAATTGAGGCGTGTGTAGCATTTTCCCTCCTCTGTGTGGCTAGTTAGTTCCCAGCTGTGCTGACATGGAGCTGTCAGGAAATTGGAAAATTGAACGACAGATAATTACTGTAACTTTCCTTTCGTGATGAGCTCCATGTCAACACAATTCCCAGCCAGCTTGGTAGGACTAGTTACAGAACGCTGAGTTAGGTCCTGGGAGCATGGGGGGGGGGGGCGAGGGCGAGGGCGAGGCCCTTATCCAGCTGTGCTGACATGGAGCTTGTCAGGAAAGGAAAATTACAGCAAATATCTGTCATTCAATTTTCCTGTATTTTTATTACCATTGAAACTTAAAATCACATTAAACATTTGGAGGTTTGACTTTGATGGTTTTTAGTGATTGTTACATTTATCAAAATGAACCTTTTGAACTATTTGACTCCCAGACCATTTCTGGCATTTCTGTCATACTGTACATGTAAAAATCTGCATTTTTTTGCTAGAAAATTATTTAGAGCCCCCAAACATTATGAATTTTTAAGCGAAGGCCCTAGTGAATAAAATAGTTGGTGTTGCAATTTTTTATGTCGCAGAATATGTGTGCAGTGGTTTTCAAAAGCACTTGTTGGTAAAAATACACTTTAATGAATTTTAGTGAACACAAACATAATATAATGCCCAATTGTTTGCTAAAATATAAGAGCTGGTGTTACGCCGAGTAAATAAATACCACACATGTCATGTTTTAAAATTGTGCACACTTGTGGAACTGCGACAAACTGCAAAAATAAATTATCCATAGACAACGCTATTAAAGCCTTTACAGGTTACCAGTTTAGAGTTACACAAGAGGTATGTTGCTAGAATTATTGCTCTTACTCTGGCTTTTGCAGTGATACCTGTGGTTCGATCACCGATTATATGCATGCAGGACTTACATGCTTGTTCACATTTATACATGAGCATGATGGGAGCATTTTTTAAAATTAAAAAATAAAAATTATTTTATTTACATTTTTTTTTCTTACACTGTACCTGTGTTTTTTTTAATCAACTTTATTGTTATCACAAGGGATGAACAACATCCCAACATCTCCCCGATGGGACAGGAGAGCCCAGTAAAGGTGGCGATGGAAGGGGTCAGCCCCCTTCCACTGCATGTAAAAGTGATGCAGCGACTGTATGCACTTTTACATAGTAAGAAATCACAGGCTGCAAATATTGATACCAGAATCATGGTTGTAGTTGCAGCAACGATCTTGGTATATACGGGTGTTGAGTGATTAATGAAGACAGTGATAATGTAAGAAATTTCCAGCAAGACGAATCGTGATCGGAAATGCGCGATCACGCTCACACACACACGTGCACACTCACGGCGAAGATTGGCACCAGACGGCCTATTTAAGGAGTGTCTCTGCTCATGTTCAGTGCTGGCCTGCCTTCAGCTCCCCCATGTCCTGCTTGTTCCTGTATGATTCCTTTGTTGCTGACCTGGCTTGTTCCTCACCTGACTCTGATTGCTCTCCTTATACTTGTTCCTGACTTCGGCTCTGCTCCTGACCTTGGCTTTTCCTTCTGATTCTGTACCGTGCTGCCCGACTGTTGATGACCCTGGCTATTCCATGACATTGCTCCTGTCTCTTGTCCGCACTACCTGCCTTGCTCTGGTGCATGCCTGGCAATCTGCAAAACCTGCTCTGCCTACTACTACTGTGCCTGAATCAGAGGATCATCAGCCTTCCAAGGTTTTCATCTGCAAGAGCTGCAAACAACAACTACTGGCACTCTTGTTCCCCTGGGTCCTAGACTCCCTCTGTTCCCACTCCAGCAGGGTCAGGACTAGTGACACAAGTGAGGCCGACCTCGTCATTTCAGTCTCCCATCAGGTACGTGACAGATAACCATTGAAAACAACTGATTGGTATAGTCCAATCTCCATTGAAGGTATTGACATCTTCAATAAGGAATTTTATGATATGATCTCTGATGCCCATAGTCACAGTATTGTAGACAAAGATACCTTGTTTTCAATAAGTTCTCACATATCCCTTCATTTTAAGCTCTTCCCAAGATACATAAAAGACTAATAGACCCCCCTGGGTGTCCCATTATATCAGGTGATCAAAGCCTCACTGAAAATGCGAGTAAATGGGTAGCTTAGTTTTTAGGATCCTTTGTATTAAGTGTGCCACCCTATGTCAAAGATACAATTCATTTTTTGCAGAGTATTGAGAACTTGCATATCCCTATTTCTGTTATTTTGGTAACTATTGACGTAGAGGCATTATATTGTTCAATCCCTCACAACAAAGGAATTAAAGTTATCAAACAATTTTTTAGACAGAGCACACAACATTCAGAGCTTTTGTTTGATTTTGTCTTAGATGTTTTGGCATTTATTCTACAACATAATGTTTTTGTTTTAGATGGTTTCCACTTTCTCCAGGTACAGGGCATAGTGATGGGGACATGCTCTGCCCCATCCTACGCCAATCTGTACCTGAAGGAGTGGGAATGTCACTTTCTCCTCTCCAAGGAATTTTCAATGTTTTCGGATGATATATTGACTTGGTTGAGATATATTGTTGATGTGTTTTTGATATGGGATGGTCCAATTGATAAATTACAGAAATGTCTAAAAATCATGAACAAGAATAATTATAATTTGGCTTTTACTATGTCATATGACGCCCAAAAAATTACTTTTCTGGATGTGGAAATTGAGATCGCTCCAGATCGAACGTTATCCAGTAATCTATATAGAAAATCTAAGGCTGGCAATATGATTCTAAGAGCTGACAGCTTTCAGCAGACACCTCTCCTAAATTCAATTTCATATTCTCAATATTTGAGATTAAGGAGAAACTGTTAAAGTGATATCAACTTCAAAATAGCGGCTGATGATTTAAGACAAAGATTACTGGAAAGAGGATACTCTAGGACTTGCTACGCAAGGCATTCAATAGAGTTTTGAAACAATCACATGAAAAATTTACTTTTTGAACCATCTTCAAGAAGTGTCAAGAATCAAAAAAATCCCCATTAGAATTATAACAGCTTACAATAACCAACACTTTTTGGTCAAGGAATATATTAAAAGATATTGGCATTTATTGACCTCAGGTCCCCAAATTGCTAAATAAATTCCTTCTGCGCCACAAACCACATATAGAAGAGACCCTTCTTTGAGCGATAAACTAGTTAAAAGCAATTTTACCTCAAGGGGTTGTAACAACACCGACTTAGAAAATAGTACTTTCCCCTGTGGGTCATGTAATTATAGTAAATGTATCTGTCATGAAAAATGCCCAATACTTCCAAATGGCAAGACTTTCCATCTGAGACAGTTGATTGTCTCACAAGGGGGGTGGTGTACATCATATTTTGCCCATGTGGAGCTTTCTCTGTGGGCAAGACAATGCGTGAATTTTGGCATAGGATATATGAACATACACATGCTGCTGCAAGTTGCAACATATACTCACCAATTGGAAAACATATTGTTAAAGTACATGGATATAGAATGCAAGAACTAAAATTCTGGGCTCTGGAAAGGCTATATCTTAATAACAGGGGAGGCAATTTGAATAAGATTCACTTAAAAAAGAAATGAAGTGGATTAATCATTTGAAAGCCAATGTATTTCCAGGATTAAATGAAAAAATAAGTTGTAAACCATTTTTGGAAGGCTTTATTTCTGGCAGATCAGAACATGATCTATGATTGGAAAACCCTGGATTTCATGCCTTCGTTTGATTTGAATCTTTATTTGTGGTATGTCTATACAATTTTTGTATTTTTTGGATAGCTATTCTTATTTTGGTTCTGAGACTGCCCTAATGCGGAAGATGCTGGGAAATCCTTTTCCTCTGTCTCCCTCTTGGGAGGGTCTCTTTATTATCTCTTTTGAGAACACAATCATTTATATTTTGTTTTGTGTGTATTGTGTTGTTTGTTGTTTATTATTGACCATCCTTGCTGGCCTCCCCTGTGTTATTAGTGCATCCGGCACGTGTGGCCCCCATACACGATGTCTCGTGGAATGGGGGTCTCCTTTAGACCCGTCTCCTTTGCAGGTTGAGTGGCTGTCATCTGTCTCCCTTTCATTTGGAGACCTGTTGCTTGGCAACCTTGGGACACAAACATATCTCGGCGCTGACCAGAAGTGACGTTCCGGCGCGGTGCAAGTGCCGGAACTGACGTCACAACGGCCCGGATATAGGCGGTGGACATCTTGAGTGATGACAGACATCTTTCCCATGTGCTGGGCATTAGCAAATTTATTAATTGGAAACCGATGTGTTGTCTAATGTTGTCTATATTGGATTCTAATGTTATGTAAGATGTTGAGTTTTATTTCACTGGTTGGAAGTGGATGTCCCAGCTGTGGTGCTCTGAAGCTCTAACATTCTGGCACAAAATAGAGATATATATTTTTTGATATATTAGTACTACTTGGCATTACTGTTTTCTCCTATCTGTTTATGAGAGTAGTTACACCAGTTATACAATTGTTTATTTTTTTTAGGGGCCATGTTTGGAGACATACTGTAGGCCCTATACTCTGAAGTTTGACAGAGGAACAACTGCAGGAATTGCTACATACTATATACCCATTGGGAGATCCCATTGCTTGAATTTATTTCAGGTATTGTCTTCCTATTTTGGAGTTATCTAATACTACATACTGTGTATTTGTATATTTAAATTTGTTTACTCAGTATGCCCAAACAAGGGGGAATTTTGATGTTTTTGCCCCTTTTTTGTAGATGCCAAGTTTTGAATGTGTTCCATTATGGCTTGAATGTTTAGACATGCACAGCTCATTACAGCCCTTCATTGGTTTACACTAGTCAATTTGATGTAGGTTTTTTCTTTTCTCCTATATATAGTATAGATGTCAACGTCAGTGCACTATTTAGTGTTTAATTCAAGATCTTTATAATTGCATTCAGTCTATATTTACCCAGTTGGATCACGTGAGGGTCTTCTTGCCTATACGATGCTGGGAATTAACCAGCAAGGATCTTTTAATTTTTGATACACGTACTATATGGTGATTAACATTTTATTATTTTATAGAATGTTTGTGCTGCGCTCTACTGTTTCCCCCTGAAGAAGATTGAAAATATAAATTCTATGAATTGAAATTCATTGGGGTTTCTCTCTTTGGTGATATGTAGCCAATTCATTGCCATTTCTGCACAATGCTATGTATAATGTACTTTTCCTTTTAAAAATTGGATAAATAAAATTGTGTTTTACATGTCTTTTTTGTTGCAATTTTGGTGCTTGTAAACTCCCGGTTTTTCCAAATGTATGGTTATTCTGGTTCTATAAGTTTGGATAAACACCGTTTATATCTAACATAACACCATATTTCATAAAATACATATTAACATTTTGTGCAAAAAGAGCATTGAACATGGTATTTTCAAACTCTACAAATATAAATCATGCATCCTCAAATGTCAGTTAATTTTGTTTTCTTGAAATGAACTTACATTAGATGTTAAATGCATGTAGTGTATCCTATTGCTCAATGGTACCCATGGTACCCCTTAACACATGAAGCTTATGAACTTACCTTCATCTCCAGAGGCATGTGGATAATAAATAGGTCCATGTAATCCAGATGCAGTTTCTTTAGTGACCTCTCTAGAGCAGGCTGGACAAGTTCCGGGGTATGAAATGTACTCCAGAGCTGTTTGGATAGAAATTATAATTGTCTTCAAGATGTAGAGAAAATAACATGATTAATTGGCATTTCAGCCAAAACCTTTTATTCCTTTGCTTTTTACTTTGGGTTAGAGTGGTAAAGGCTAGAACTTTAAATTCTGAAATGGACCCCCTCTTAGGTGAGTTCTCATCAATTAGTGGTCAGGAGAAGGTTTTGAACGCTAATGGAATGTATCTTGAATTCAGGACCTGTATTAACTTACTGCGGCCATCCACCCCTTGCAAAGCCTTGTAGGGAAGTTATAAGGTAGTGACCCAAGACACAGAACCAGCGCTTAATAATGTGAAATTAGGTCATATCACCAACCATGTACGGGGGCACCATGTCATTTGGCATGCTGTGGGGCTCTTCTGATAATTAAATAAGGAGTCCAAAGTGCTGAGACTCATCAAATTATCAGATTCCTCTGACTCCAGACTGCCCCAGCCTGTGACTGGAGTATAAAGGAGAAGCAGCAAAGCAATGAAGTCATCTCTTGGTTACTCTGCTCTCTCCTATCAACATGCACTTTGTCAGCACATGAACTGATTGGCTCCTTGTGCTGCCCTTTCTTCTCTCAGTATGAATTCTGCTGTATAAGGACTGCAAGAGTCTGCTACCAAGTACAATTAAGGTATTTACACTGCTTGTGTTTAAATTTTTATTTTTATTTTAATAGGATGCATTTTTTTATTTTGCATGAAAAAAAACAAAAATGATTGTACAATTCATACATAAAACAGTCCAAAAAATATTACTGATCCATACAGTAACTATTTCCATACAGTAATGCCAGCTAAGCATATGCACTCCACTTCCAGTGACCAGTATGAGAGAGTGAGAGCGATAACACGAAATGTAACACACCTGCTCCCCATTCACACCTGAGACCTTGTAACAGTAATGAGTCACATGACATCGGGGAGGAAAAATGGCTAATTGGGCCCAATTTGGACATTTTCACTTAGGGGTGTACTCACTTTTGTTGCCAGCGTTTTAGACATTAATGACTGTGTGTTGAGTTATTTTGAGGGGACAGCACATTTACAATTGTTATACAAGCTGTACACACACTACTTTACATTGTAGCAAAGTGTCATTTCTTCAGTGTTGTCACATGAAAAGATAGAATAAAATATTTACAAAATGTGAGGGGTGTACTCACTTCTGTGAGATACTGAAAATAATAAACTGTTTATGCATCCTCAAGGTTCAACAAAATACTGTACCCCTGCCCACTTACAAAAAATGTAAACAATAGATTTACTCACTGAGCCTTCTGACAAGTCCTTTCATTTAAAAAAAATTCTCACGATGTAAATATATCATTAATTACATCATTCAGTAATGCAGACACCCAGAACCTCACTGAAAGAAGGAAACCTGCCAACTGCCGACAGAACCCACTGCTGTTGCTTACTTGTCGTGTATGACCTCTCCAAGTCATCGTCACTAAAAGTGAACAAAACGGCAGGGTCTCCCGGGTAAAGTCAGTGACCAAATATGGATATGTAGTGCGGCGCTAATAAATATCATATAAGATCTGTGGACCCATATATGTCTCAGATAATCTAAAAACACAGTATAATATATAACATTAGGCAAAAATAATAACCAGTAAAATAAATGATAATGTCCAAGCGAATAAACGCAGGATCTTGCATAGAAGCTAGTAAGCCCAGGATCAAACGGTAAAATTGCGCACTCACCGGACGCGCTAAACAAAAGCGCATATGCAGTATGACCCCTGGAAATCACTCATCAGGCGGGTACAGTAGATAACCATCTGGGAACAGACGATCTTGGTATAATGGACAGCTTCCAGATCCAGAAATCCCCTTTAGACTAGGTGAATAATGAGTGAGGAACTCCCTCCGGTGGCCAAGATGCGTAGTAAGATGTCCTAAAATTTATTAGCTCCAGATAGGAGCCAAAAAACACCTCAAAGTGTAGTAGGTAAAATCAAAAACATTTATTCCAAAACTATGATAATTAAAAACAGGGCAGAGACACTGAACCAGTGAATGATAAAAAATGAAGTGTAACTGACCAAAAGTAATATGGCCGCCGGTTGGCCTCCCCTCTGATGATGTGCTGGAGCACGAAAGGCCTTAGGAGGAGCCAGCAGAGCGTGACATCTTAGCCGTCCGGAACCACGAGGAGGCCCGGCGGCCATATTACGTTTGGTCAGTTATACTTCATTTTTTATCATTCACTGGTTCAGTGTCTCTGCCCTGTTTTTAATTATCATAGTTTTGGAATAGATGTTTTTGATTTTACCTACTACACTATGAGGTGTTTTTGGCTCCTACAGTTGTGTCCAAAATTATTCAACCCCCACTGAAATTGAGTGTTTTGGCCAGTTTGACATTGCTTTTGATCATTCAGTCATCTTGCTTACATTTACATTAAAGAGGCACTTGTAGGTCAGACAAATATAACATAACAGTTATAATGAAATAACCACAAATGTCTTTTCTGTGCTCACAGCATTATCAGTTTTATTCAACCCCCAAGTGACATTCAATCTTAGTACTTAGTACAGCATCCTTTTACAGTTATAACAGCTTTTAAACGTGAAGCATAGCTTGACACAAGTGTCTTGCAGCGATCTACGGGTATCTTCGCCCATTCTTCATGGGCAAAGGCCTCCAGTTCAGTCACATTCTTAGGCTTGCGCACTGCAACTGCTTTCTTTAAGTCCCACCAGAGGTTCTCAATCGGATTTAAGTCTGGTGACTGCGATGGCCACTCCAAAATGTTCCAGCCTTTCCTCTGCAACCATGCTCTAGTGGACTTGGAGGTATGCTTGGGATCATTGTCCTGTTGAAAGGTCCAACGTCTCCCAAGCCTCAGGTGTGTGACGGACTGCATCACGTTTCCATCCAATATCTCCTGGTACTGAAGAGAATTCATGGTACCTTGCACACGCTGAAGCTTCCCTGTACCTGCAGAAGCAAAACAGCCCCAAAGCATGATTGACCCTCCACCATGCTTCACAGTAGGCAAGGTGTTCTTTTCATCATAGGCCTTGTTCTTCCTCCTCCAAACATAGCGTTGATCCATGGGCCCAAACAGTTCTAATTTTGTTTCATCAGTCCACAGAACACTATCCCACAACTTTTGTGGTTTGTCCACATGGCTTTTGGCATACTGCAGTCGACTCTTCTTATTCTTTGGAGACAGCAAGGGGGTACGCCTGGGAGTTCTGGCACGGAGGCCTTCATTACGCAGTGTGCGTCTTATTGTCTGGGCTGAAACTTCTGTACCCACATCTGACAAATCTTTTCTCAGTTCCTCAGCAGTCACACGGGGACTTCTCTCCACTCTACGCTTCAGGTAGCGCACAGCAGTCGAAGTCAGCATCTTCTTTCTGCCACGACCAGGTAGCGTTTCAACAGTGCCCTTTGCCTTGAATTTGCGAATGATGCTTCCTAAGGTGTCTCTTGGTATGTTTAACATCTTTGCAATCTTCTTATAGCCATTGCCCTTCCTGTGAAGAGAAATCACCTCTTCTCTTGTCTTCCTGGACCATTCTCTTGCCTTCACCATGTTTGTAACCACACCAGTAAATGTCTAGAAGGAGCTGAGTATCACAGTCATTTTAAAGCTGCCTAATTGGTGCTTATTATGCTTGATTGCTGCTCGGTGACATCCACAGGTGTTTTCAATACCTGATGGAAAGCACCTGTATGAACCTCTGTTCTTCAGAGTGGTAGTCTTTAAGGGGTTGAATAATTGTGGCAATGAAGAAACCACATAAGAACCATTTACTACTGTATTACATAAACAATTGATGTCATTTTAGTTGCATTTGGGTAGTTACAACGTCCTTGTAGGATTTGATTCTGAATACAATTCCAAATGTACACTATAGTCCCTAAACCCCTTTACAGCATTGGGGGTTGAATAATTTTGGACACAACTGTATCTGGAGCTAATACATTTTAGGACATCTTACTACGCATCTTGGCCACCGGAGGGAGTTCCTCACTCATTATTCACCTAGTCTAAAGGGGATTTCTGGATCTGGAAGCTGTCCATTATACCAAGATCGTCTGTTCCCGGATGGTTATCTACTGTACCCGCCTGATGAGTGATTTCCAGGGGTCATACTACATATGCGCTTTTGTTTAGCGCGTCCGGTGAGTGCACAATTTTACCGTTTGATCCTGGGCTTACTAGCTTCTATGCAAGATCCTGCGTTTATTCGCTTGGACATTATCATTTATTTTACTGGTTATTATTTTTGCCTAATGTTATATATTATACTGTGTTTTTAGATTATCTGAGACATATATGGGTCCACAGATCTTATATGATATTTATTAGCGCCGCACTTCTTATTATTTGTGTATTTTTGAAGGTTTTGCTGTGATTGCCTTGGGTGCATTGGCTGCTGATGTGAGAGCGCTCACTTTCTTATTTTTCCTTTCCTTTTTAAATATGGATATGTACCGTTACTCATTCCCATGGGGGGATGGGGTTGGAATATCAGGACCCCCTTATTGTTAAAGGGCGATTCCAGACTATGTTGAGCCCCCCTACCTAAGACCTTCACAGCGACTGGGCCAAGGTTATGGGGAAGAGGCCCTTGTCATGATCAACATAGGGACAAGGTTCTTTGCCAGGGTAGTTCAACCTGGCAAGGTGCCCCCCCCATGTTGAGAGCATGTGGCCAGGTATGATTCAGGAGGGGTCGGACACTAGGGGTCCCTAGAAATTCTGGATAACGCTGGTTCCCTACCCCTTTCCTGGCATTCCAGACTGCATGCTCAGATAAGGTTCTGGTATGGACTTTGAGGGGTGTTCTGTTTTTATTTTCATGCATTTTAGACAGGGTACTTACATACATACCAGACTTGAAGAGGGAGACCCCACAACCTATTTTTTTTTGTTTTGTTTGCATGGTGTCACCCTTACAACTCATACCAGACCTTCATCAAGGATAAGAGTGTGGTATGTAAATTTAGGGGGAGCCCCACAATGTTTTTTTTTTTTGCGGGGTCCCTATTGATATCTATACCATCAACAGAAAAAATGGTCTGGTAGAGATGAAGGAAAGCCTCAGACACTCTGTTTACAAACAGAAGTCACGATCTGCCATTTATCAGCAATTTAAACTGCATTTTATTTCTTTGTAAATGTCAATTTTGCTGCAGTAGGTTGTATACATCACACAGATGTGCTACTTCACAAGCAGGGCCAGGGCATCCCCTAGGCACATTATTTAAAGGAATTTAGAATTTTTAAATTATGCCCTTTAATCATTATCAAAATCATTGTTCCCAGCCAAATAAAAATTTTCTAACTTTTTTTATTTGCTCTGGTGCATATTCCCATGACAGTGGCCAGCCACTATGTCCTTTGTTTGACAACCCATTGCCTATTAGTCTAGAAAATGACCGATACTGGTTTTAAAGTTTTGTTTACTTTGACTTCCAGGGGGTTTAGATTAGGCACCCATACTTTATTAATGTTTTTCAAACCAAACCCAGGCATGTTGGACTCATCCCTACTGTTGATTATTCTCAGAGAATACACGGTCACCCCATCACACAATGGCACCAATGTTCCTATTGCATCACAATAACATTCAATCATGGACAGCAGCACTATATATATATATATATATATATATACCGTATATATCTCCTATGTATGTATTCTGCTCACCTTCCCAGTATAGAACAGGTCTTCTCTTCTTATGACTCTATCTGCAATCTTCTCCCGGATTGCCTGACCAACTTCCACTTCATTTCCATAAATATAGGCGCCATCGATATGGCGATACCCAACCTCAATGGCAACCTTGGTTGCTTCCTCTGCCTGGCTCTTCGGGCACTAAACAAATGGACATAACATTGTTCTATCGTGTACACATGATTTGCTATTTATCTCTGAATAAAAAATAAATACCTTTGTACCTTAATTGACCTGTGTTGATCACATCAATTTAACATCCATGTGAGATGCTTCAGAGATCATTCAGTATCCATTGACAGGTGCATTTTACCTGAAGTAGACCTCATTCTGATCTGCATTTGACCCGCTTCAAGTGGGCTTTACAATCTCATACACATTCAGAAAAACCAAGGCTCTTCCAACACTAGCAATAAAAAAGAGCAGAGTTTGTGGGGACCCTATGTCTCTAGTCATACATGTGGAACAAACCAATAGGTTTCAGGTTCAGTATCCTTAAGCTTTTGTTATTTTGGTGCTGGAAAGTTGGAGCTTGGTGCTGAAGCTTCAGGTGCTAGTGAAAAGTATAAACCTCAACTTAATGGCATTTAGCTTGATAAAGTACTGTGTGGCATCTTTTTAAAGAAATAACTGTTTTCACCTTTTTTCATCCCTTGTTTTATGTTACGCCTCTATAAAAAATTTTCTCCTAAATCCGATCAAATACAGCAAAGGAATCATAATTCACTTACTTTTTGTGGAGCATAGGTGCCAAATCCAATCACTGGCATTTTATGTCCATTGTTAAGGATTACGACAGATTCTGAGCAAAGGTCCATGTCTTCTCTTTTTCATCCACTTACTGTTCAGAAGAAAAGCAAGTCTTCGGCAGTGTGGCTCTTTTATATCCCACTATGAAATCCCTCCCTTCTCAAAGAGTTCTAATTTTATAACTTGCCAATTCAGACAATCAGAAGGCAAAAAAAAAAAAACCCAGAAAAAATGTGCTCTGTTCAGTGCCATCTGGGTTATATTTTGATCTTGTAAACCTTGATGTTTTTTAAAAAACAGTACAATACAGCACAGAAAATGAGTGCATCAAATATTAATCACAAATGATATATGGTATAGTCCAGGTAAACTATACTTCTTAACGTATATACACGTTTTTAATTTCTATTGAAAATAAATACTTATACATAATTTTTGATACAACTGTCACATTTACTTATTTGCTGTTCCTTGTTTTGATTTCTGCATTTTTAAACAGCTGTCTCTAAGGATCACTTGTGTAGTAGCATTCTCACCTTATAGCCAAAACTTAGCTATAACAGAAATGGTAAGTTTCACTCATTTTTCTGGGTGAAATGTGCTTGGAAAAAAAAAATTCAATAGTTTGATTAACTTAGTGTTCCCTGTAGTTGTGTTTTTTATTTTGCATGCACAGTATCTCACAGAAGTGAGTACAGCCCTAACATTTTTGTAAATATTTTATTATATCTTTTCCTGTGACAACACTCAAGAAATGAAACTTTGCTACAATGTGAATTAGTGAGTGTACAGCTTGTATAACAGTGTAAAATTGCTGTCCCCTCCAAATAACTCAACACACAGCCATTAATGTGTAAACCGCTGGCAACAAAAATGAGTACACCCCAAAGTGAAAATGTCCAAATTGGGCCCAAATAGCTATTTTCCCTCCCCGGTGTCATGTGACTTGTTAGTGTTTCAAGGTCTCAGGTGTGAATGGGGAGCAGGTGTGTTAAATTTGGTGTTATCGCTCTCACTCTCTCATACTGATCACTGGAAGGTCAACATGGCACCTCATGGCAGAGAACTGTCTGAGGATCTGAAAAAAAGAGTTGTTGCTCTACATAAAGATGGCCTAAGCTATAAGAAGATTGCCAAGACCCTGAAACTGAGCTGCAGCACGATGGCCACGACTGTACAGCGGTTTAACGCGACAGTTTCCACTCAAAACAGGCCTCACCATGGTTGACCAAAGAGGTTGAGTACACGTGCTCAGCGTCATATCCAGAGGTTGTCTTTGGGAAATAGACATATGAGTGATGCCAGCATTGCTGCAGAGGTTGAAGGGGTGGGTGGTCAGCCTGTCAGTGCTCAGACCATACGCCGTACACTGCATCAAATTGGTCTGCATGGCTGTCAGCCCAGAAGGAAGCCTCTTCTAAAGATGATGCACAAGAAAGCCCACAAACAGTTTGCTGAAGACAAGCAGACTAAGGACATGGATTACTGGAACCATGTCCTGTGGTCTGATGAGACCAAGATAAACACACCTCCAAAACGACCACTGCCTTGCTAAAGAAGCTGAGGGTATAGGTGATGGACTGGCCAAGCATGTCTCCAGACCTAAACCCTATTGAGCATCTGTGGGGCATCCTCAAAGGGAAGGTGGAAAAGCGCAAGGTCGCTAACATCCACCAGCTCCATGATGTCGTCATGGAGGAGTGAAAGAGGACACCAGTGGAAACCTGTGAAGCTCTGGTGGACTCCATGCCCAAGAGGGTTAAGGCAGTGCTGGAAAATAATGGTGGCCACACAAAATATTGACACTTTGGGCCCAATTTGGACATTTTCACTTAGGGGTGTACTCACTTTTGTTGCCAGCGGTTTAGACATTAATGGCTGTGTGTTGAGTTATTTTGAGGGGACAGCAAATTTACACTGTTATACAAGCTGTACACTCACTACTTTACATTGTAGCAAAGTGTCATTTCTTCAGTGTTGTCACATGAAAATATATAATAAAATATTTACAAAAATGTGAGGGGTGTACTCACTTCTGTGAGATACTGTATTTGATTATTTGTGTCATGTTAAGGAGATTTTTTTTCCTACCTTCATGCATTCTATGCTTTAGGTTAAAAAAACCTTCTGTGTGCAGCTCCCTCCCCAGAACCCCCTTATGCTTACCTGTGCTCGATCTTGATCTAGCACTCTGCATGTGAGCAAAGGCTGTCTCTGCTATCTCCCTCCTTATAATCTCAGAGACAACAGCAGGAGCCATTGATTCCTGCTGCTGTCAATCACAGCCAGTGAGCAGAGAGCCGCATTCTGTGTGTCAATGGACACACAGAGAGTGGTTTGAAATCAAGCCAGACTCAAGTGCCCCCATAGCAAGTGACTTGCTATGAGGGCACTCAGTATGGGGCAGGAGCTTAGAGCAGCAGAAGAGGAGGATCAGAGCTGTTAGTATAACAAGTTTGTTACTTTGATAAAATAAAATTCAAACCTTTACAATCACTTAAAATGTTTACTTTGCTTCCTTTTGCTGTCTATTTTGTAGTTCTTTTTTTGAAAAAGAAATAAGGCTAATAAGGGGCTATTTTTTGGCACAAGAACAAGCCCAAGATTGGAAAGGAGCTTCTGTAACCCTCAAACAGCCATTTAAAGCTTGATGCGCCCTTAGGTCTTAATGCCTCCTAATGCCTTCCCTCCTAGCATGAGAAAAGCTGCTTAAAAAACACGCCTAAAGCCATGTTTTGCAAACTCATTTAGGCAGGTCTAGCTTTTCAATTTATTCTGCTCATTCAAGTAAGTGAACACTCAAGAGCTGAATGCATCTAGTATTTAGGTATGTTTACAGGTGTTTAGGTGCATCAAGCAATTTTTCTTCTGGATAGGCAGCACCGTGGCTTAAAGGTTAGCACATCTGTCTGGCAGTACTAGGGTTGTTGGATCGAATCCCAACCACAGCACCACCTGCCTGGAGTTTGCATGTTCTCCCTGTGCCTGCATGGGTTTCCTTTAGATTCTCTGGTTTCCTCCCACACCCCAAAGACATGCTGGTAGGTTAATTGGATCCTGTCTAAATTGGCCCTAGTATGTGTATGTATGAAAGTGAGTTAGGGACCCTAGATTGTACACCAGTTGAGGGTTAGGGACTGATGTGAATGTACAAATATACATGCAAAGCGCTGTATAAATTGATGGCACTATATAAGTACCTGTAATAAATAAATATAAATGATGGGCTTTTTTTCAGCCACTGAATGCTCCTCTTCTAATAAGCCTGTAAATACCCAGGTGTGCACAGCTACATAGGCTAACATAGAGGGTCATTTAGAGACTGAAAAAAAAATGTCCTTAAGTGGTAGTTTTTATGCCCAGTGTGGCCTTAATTTTGCCTTTTCTGTTTACTCCAAAGCATTTCACCAAAATGGCTAAATTTCCCCGAAATCTCCAATTTTCGGAACATTCTGGGAAAATGAAAACTGTCAAGTTTTCTCATTCCTTGGGTTGGTTTCAGTAAGTTAGTGTTTTTTTTGACAGTATGTTTGCCCATATAAATAGCACTGCCCTGTACAAATACAGCGCACCTTTGGCTGAATCTAGAGTAGTTTTAATATGACAAAGAGCCATGTGTAAAGTGCAGTGACCTGTGGTAACCTAGCAAAACTCACTTTTTGCAGATGATCACATGGAATTTAAAGTGGAGCTGAACTCAAGAAGTGAAGATTTGCTAAGTTATAGGGAACCTTTAGAAGTGTTAAAGAAGAATTCTAGACATGGATTTTTTTTTACATAGTGACTAGAGATGAGCGAATCGAACATGACGAAGTGGAATTCGTTCCGAAGATTTGGAAAAATTCTATTCGCGACGAATCCGAAGATTAGCAAACTTCGGATGCACGAATCGAATTTTCCCAAAAATGGCGGCGACATGTGTGGCCACGGAGAAAATGGACAGAGAAGATGGGGCGGGGATCTCTGGGAAGGCGCGCAGACAAGGCGCGCTGACCCATAATGCATTCATGACATGTGATCGCATTAGCCAATCATCAGCCAGCCAGCACTATAAATCGCGGCCATCTTAGAATTCTCCATTAGCCTCCGGTCATTCAAGAGAGACAGACCTGTGTGTATTAAGGGACAGAGTTAGGGCCACAGAGACTTTAGGGCCACAGAATCGTTACTCAGGGACACAGAATCGTTACTCAGGGACACAGAATCGTTACTCAGAGACACAGAATAGTTACTTAGGGCCACAGCTATCAAAGAATCGAAAATTTAAAGTGACATACAACCTTTTTTTTTTTGGTGGCTGTCGTGCACAGTTGGTGCTGCAGTTTGCCGATTGTGCAAAATAAACTGACTTTCTGCTTCACAACCACTATTGTACGTTCAAAGAGTTAAATCCATTTACACGCCGGCTGGCGGTAATATTTTTTGGGTGATTAGTGCATTCCAGTGACACAAACGTACAGTTTCCAGCCAACGGCAAGCTGCAATTGACCGATTGTGCTAAATAAACTGACTTTCTGCTTCACAACCACTATTGTACGTTCAAAGAGTTAAATCCATATACACGCCGGGTGGCGGTAATATTTTTTGGGTGATTAGTGCATTCCAGTGACATAAACGTACAGTTTCCAGCCAACGGCAAGCTGCAATTGACCGATTGGGCTAAATAAACTGACTTTCTGCTTCACAACCACTATTGTACGTTCAAAAAGTTAGATCCATTTACACGCCGGGTGGCGGTAATATTTTTTGGGTGATTAGTGCATTCCAGTGACATAAACGTACAGTTTCCAGCCAACGGCAAGCTGCAATTGATCGATTGTGCTAAATAAACTGACTTTCTGCTTCACAACCACTATTGTACGTTCAAAGAGTTAAATCCATTTACACGCCGGCTGGCGGTAATATTTTTTGGGTGATTAGTGCATTCCAGTCCAGTGACAGAAACGTACAGTTTCCAGCCAACGGCAAGCTGCAATTGACCGATTGTGTACAATAAACTGACTTTCTGCTTCACAACCACTATTGTACGTTCAAAGAGTTAAATCCATTTACACACCGGGTGGCGTTAATATTTTTTGGGTGATTAGTGCATTCCAGTGACATAAACGTACAGTTTCCAGCCAACGGCAAGCTGCAATTGACCGATTGTGTACAATAAACTGACTTTCTGCTTCACAACCACTATTGTACGTTCAAAGAGTTAAATCCATATACACGCCGGGTGGCGGTAATATTTTTTGGGTGATTAGTGCATTCCAGTGACATAAACGTACAGTTTCCAGCCAACGGCAAGCTGCAATTGACCGATTGTGCTAAATAAACTGACTTTCTGCTTCACAACCACTATTGTACGTTCAAAGAGTTAGATCCATTTACACGCCGGGTGGCGGTAATATTTTTTGGGTGATTAGTGCATTCCAGTGACATAAACGTACAGTTTCCAGCCAACGGCAAGCTGCAATTGACCGATTGTGCTAAATAAACTGACTTTCTGCTTCACAACCACTATTGTACGTTCAAAGAGTTAAATCCATATACACGCCGGGTGGCGGTAATATTTTTTGGGTGATTAGTGCATTCCAGTGACATAAACGTACAGTTTCCAGCCAATGGCAAGCTGCAATTGACCGATTGTGCTAAATAAACTGACTTTCTGCTTCACAACCACTATTGTACGTTCAAAGAGTTAGATCCATTTACACGCCGGGTGGCGGTAATATTTTTCGGGTGATTAGTGCATTCCAGTGACATAAACGTACAGTTTCCAGCCAACGGCAAGCTGCAATTGACCGATTGTGCTAAATAAACTGACTTTCTGCTTCACAACCACTATTGTACGTTCAAAGAGTTAAATCCATATACACGCCGGGTGGCGGTAATATTTTTTGGGTGATTAGTGCATTCCAGTGACATAAACGTACAGTTTACAGCCAACGGCAAGCTGCAATTGACCGATTGTGCTAAATAAACTGACTTTCTGCTTCACAACCACTATTGTACGTTCAAAGAGTTAGATCCATTTACACACCGGGTGGCGGTAATATTTTTTGGGTGATTAGTGCATTCCAGTGACATAAACGTACAGTTTCCAGCCAACGGCAAGCTGCAATTGACCGATTGTGCTAAATAAACTGACTTTCTGCTTCACAACCACTATTGTACGTTCAAAGAGTTAAATCCATATACACGCCGGGTGGCGGTAATATTTTTTGGGTGATTAGTGCATTCCAGTGACATAAACGTACAGTTTCCAGCCAACGGCAAGCTGCAATTGACCGATTGTGCTAAATAAACTGACTTTCTGCTTCACAACCACTATTGTACGTTCAAAGAGTTAAATCCATTTACACGCCGGTTGGCGGTAATATTTTTTGGGTGATTAGTGCATTCCAGTGACATAAACGTACAGTTTCCAGCCAACGGCAAGCTGCAATTGACCGATTGTGCTAAATAAACTGACTTTCTGCTTCACAACCACTATTGTACGTTCAAAGAGTTAAATCCATTTACACGCCGGCTGGCGGTAATATTTTTTGGGTGATTAGTGCATTCCAGTGACCTAAACGTACAGTTTCCAGCCAACGGCAAGCTGCAATTGACCGATTGTGCTAAATAAACTGACTTTCTGCTTCACAACCACTATTGTACGTTCAAAGAGTTAAATCCATATACACGCCGGGTGGCGGTAATATTTTTTGGGTGATTAGTGCATTCCAGTGACATAAACGTACAGTTTACAGCCAACGGCAAGCTGCAATTGACCGATTGTGCTAAATAAACTGACTTTCTGCTTCACAACCACTATTGTACGTTCAAAGAGTTAAATCCGTTTTTATTTTTGGGGTGCTTATTGAATTAAAGAGTATGTCAGACAACATGCAGAGGAGTGGCAGAGGAGGCAATGTTTCAGGAGCGAGCAGACGTGGCAGCAGAGGAAGGGGTCGAGGCAGCACTAGTCGCAGCCAGAGGCCAGTGCTCCCGGTGTCATCCAGCGGTCGTGTCTCCACCGACAACCCTGCCGTCGTCGATTGGTTGGCTCGGTCGTCTTCCTCTTCCCAGGTCACCTCTGACACCTACAGCCAACGGTCGGTGGGTACGTCAGACACAACCGTTAGTTGGCATGGCCCGGGAGCAAGCCCACTGAAATCACGTGTCCTCTACCTGCCCCTGTCCTTTGGTGTTCCCTCACCAAGCGAAGTATCGCATGCTGTGGGCTCAGCCCCACTGTACAGTGAGGAAGAGCTAACAGAGGAGGGTCAGGAACGGGGGGAGACATCCGCCTCTTCAGCAGCCAGGCGAAGAAGTACTGGCGAGGAGAGTGGCTCGGTAGCCGGTCTAGAGACAGGTCTGTCTCCTGACCCACACGCAGCCGAGGGGGCTAGTAGTGACGCGGAGACCCTAATTGATGATGATGAGGCTGATCGCACTTGGCAGCCTCGTCGTCATCAGGCTATTGCTTCCGCATCATCAGGAGAAGAGGGTGCCAGCTTGCCAGCGAGCAAAACAGTCGGTGGGTTGCCCAGGAGGCAGCAGGGTCGCAGCAGTGTCAGTGGAGCCAAACGGCCACGGAGTAGAGCACCAGCTCCACTGCAGCCTACCACCACGGCCAGTAGTGGTGCCGGTGTGCACGGAGGAAGTAGCAGTCAGCCAGTGAGGAGTAGCGGGGGCAAAGTTTCCTACTCGGTGGTGTGGCAATTTTTCGTCAAGCCGCCCGAGGAAGTAAAAGATACGGCGGTTCTGCCTGCCCCAGCCCCCGCTCCATCACCCGTTCCGTTACTTGCTCCGTCACCCGACGTCAATCGCCCTCTATCAGCCAGTCAAGGCTCCAACACCTCTGCTGAGGGGAGTTGTCGCTCGTTGGCATCTTCCGCTCGTTCAGATGCTCCTTCTCCTGCTACTCCTCTTCACGGATTCCGTCAGCAGTCTTTCTTGGAATCCGTGTCCAAGAGACAACAGTTTGCGAGCACGCACCCGACGGTGCAGAAGCTGAACGTCCTCCTGTCCAAGTTGCTGGTGCTGCAGTCCCTCCCTTTCCCAGTGGTGGACTCAGCACCTTTCCGAGAAATGATGGCTTGTGCCGAGCCGCGGTGGAGAGTGCCAAGCCGGCATTTCTTCGCCAAAAAGGCAGTGCCAGCCCTGCATTCACATGTAGAAGAGATGGTGGGCCAGTCTTTGAGCATGTCGGTCTCTGCCAAAGTGCACGGCAGCGCCAACGTGTGGAGCTGTAACTATGGTCAGGGACAGTACATGTCATTTACGGCCCACTGGGTGAACGTGGTGCCGGCACAGCCGCACCAGCAACTTGGACAGGTCACGCCGCTTTTGCCTCCACGTTTGCACGTCCTTGGTCCAGCAAAGATGTCCGCCTCTACCACCTCTTCTTCCACCGTGTCCTCAGCCGCCACCCCCGTGCCAAGTCCCATTACCCGACCGGCATATCACATGTGCAGGGCGCAACGGTGTCACGCTGTGCTGCACCTGGTATGCCTTGGCGAACGTAGTCACACAGGGGAGGAACTTCTGAGTGTAATGAACAGAGAAATCGACAGATGGCTGTCTCCGCGCAAACTGAAAATCGGAACCATGTTGACCGACAACGGAAAGAACATGGTGTCTGCTCTGCGTCAAGGAAGGTTGTGCCATGCGCCATGCATGGCTCACGTGTTCAATCTGGTTGTCAAGCGGTTCCTAAAATCCACCATCCCACTGCAAGACATCCTTAAAATGTCACGTAAACTTTGCATGCATTTCAGCCATTCCTACACCGCAAAGCACACCCTCCTTGAGCTGCAGCGGCAGAACGGAATTCCACAGCATCGCCTGATCTGCGACGTTGCAACAAGGTGGAATTCAACCCTACACATGTTAGACCGCCTTTACGAACAGCGAAAGGCCATCACCGATTTCCTGATGTTACAAGCGGATAAAGGTACTCCCCTGTGTAACTTAGATGTCAGCCATTGGCAGCTCATGCGTGACACCTGCCGCTTGCTCAGGCCCTTGGAGGAGGCCACGCTATTCGTGGGTTGGCAGGACTATGGGATGAACGACGTCATTCCTCTGTTGCACGTCCTGGAACAAATGCTGTTAACAATGGCTGGTCAGGGTGCGGTGGACGTGGCGCACAGATCTCAACGCCACATGACCCCTGTGGGGGCAGGACAGGAAGAAGAGGAGGAGGTAGAGGAGGACATTGGTGCTCAGGAATTATTGAGTGAAATGGGTGGTTTTTCCACTCAGCGGACAGGAGTGGAGGAGCAGGAGCATCTGGTAGAGGAGGAGGAGGAGACAGAGGACCCAGACGCACCGTGGCAGTATGCTGTGGAGATGGAGGCAGGGAGTCCCTCGCATTCCTTGGCACAAATGGCCCATAGCATGCTCGGTTGCTTGCGTAGCGACAGCCGAATAATAACCATCAGACAGAGGGATGACTTTTGGCTGTCCACCTTGTTGGACCCTCGCTACCGTTCAAAAATGGTGGCCTTTTTCACACCTGCTGAGAGGGAGGCCAAAATAAAGTACTATAAAAACCACCTATGTAGTCAGTTGGTCTCTGCCTTTCTGCGCCAACGTCCATCCTCAGACACTGTGGGCCCTGTGCGCTCGCAGGAATTGCTTTGTATATCTGTCGCCTTAGGGGCCGCTGTCTGGCGACATAATTTTTTGTCACTGTGTAGACATCTATTTATAGGCCGATGTTTGGCCACAAAAATATATTTAGTAATAACCTAGCCGTTCAGGCCGCTCCCTGAACACCTCAGGAATTGCTTTGTATATCTGTCGCCTTAGAGGCCGCTGTCTGAACAGCTCATGAATTGCTTTCTATATGTGTCGCCTTTGAGGCCGCTGGCTGGACAGCTGATGAATTGATTTGTATATATGTACTTATTGTCCGCTGTCCGGACAGCTCATGAATTACTTTTTGTATATAGCCTTCCAAACCACTCTCAGAATAAGTCATGATATTCATGCTGTGTATAGCCTTATAGGCCAATGGTCAATCAAGTCATGATTGTTATAGTGTGTATAGCCTTATAGGCCGCTGTCTTTACAACTTTATAATTCCATGCAGTATATAGCCCTATCGGCCACTTTCTGGCATCCAGTTGCTGTAGCCCCCATCACCACACTGTGCCACGGGCCCCTGTACCGCCTTCTCATACTGCTGCCAGATCCATCCTCTGCCATGTGCGTCTTTGTCGTCTGCTCACGCTGCTGGGTTCCAGTTTTAAACCTAGGCCTGTGTATGGCTTCCGAATACTGCTGCCTCCACCGCCACCCTGAGCCATGTGCCTCTGTCGTCTGCTCACGCTGCTGACGGCTTCCGCTTTTTAAACTAGGCCTGTGTATGGCTTCCGAATACTGCTGCCTCCACCGCCACCCTGCGTCATGTGCCTCTGTCGTCTGCTCATGCTACTGACGGCTTCCGCTTTTTAAACTAGTCCTGTGTATGTCTTCCGAATACTGCTGCCTCCACCGCCACCCTGCACCATGTGCCACTTTCGGGTCTCCTCACACTGCTGCCAGGTCCATACTGATTCATGGCCCCCTGTACCGGCTCCTCAGGAACATGGTTCAGCGGGTTTGCATCACTTAACGGCAAATCGTTGAAAAACGCTGGGACGTTCAGTGTTGTGCGCATTAAGCCAGACACCAAAGGGCAGCACAGACCTGTTATTACTCGCTCAAGCATGGCTGAACAAAACCAGTCTCTACCACAAATTGGACCCAGACCTGCCCAGGGTCTCGTAACTAGATTGCACGGAGGAGTAGAGTCCGTTATCGGAATTAAATAGACAAAACGCCACACCAAAAAGAGTGGCCATTTCCAACACTTATTCCAGAAAGAGGAACAACCCGTTTCATATACGGCCCGTAGACGTTTCACGTCTGCCACATTCAGTCGATTTAAGACGCAAGCTCCACTTCCTGTGGTCTCTGACTGTCGATATACCTTTAAGTGTCAGCTTTGAAGCTATATTCCCTCCGGAGCACTGACACTGGTGCCCTTCCGTCAACATGCCTTTAAGCTTCAGTTTTCAACCATATTCCCCACAGAAGCCAAACTCTTGGGTATCCCAGAAGCTGCTCAGCGGGTCAGGGCAATAAAGCTCCCGGTTCGCAGGTTGTTCCGTCTTATGGATGGAAGTACGACGGTATATGATCTTCTTCGCACCCACAGCATTACCTCATAAAATTTCTGCATTGCATCTGCAATCACAACGCTGACTTCCCGGATCGCCACTCAGCCATTGGACTCTTGATAGTCGTCTCCCCACACTGCTGCTGGGGGGACTTTTTAACCTAGGCCTGTGTATGGCCTTCAATTGAAGCTGCTTCCGCTCCGCCACTCTGCCATTGGACTCTTGATAGTCGTCTCCCCACGCTGCTGCTGGGGGGACTTTTTAACATAGGCCTCTGTATGGCCTTTAATTGAAGCTGCTTACGCTCCGCGACTCTGCCATGGGCCTCTTGGGTATCCCAGAAGCTGCTCAGCGGGTCAGGGCAATAAAGCTCCCGGTTCGCAGGTTGTTCCGTCTTATGGATGGAAGTACGACGGTATATGATCTTCTTCGCACCCACGGCATCACCTCATAGAATCTCTGCATTGCATCTGCAATCACAACGCTGACTTCCCGGATCGCCACTCAGCCTTTGGACTCTTGATAGTCGTCTCCCCACACTGCTGCTGGGGGGACTTTTTAACCTAGGCCTGTGTATGGCCTTCAATTGAAGCTGCTTCCGCTCCGCCACTCTGCCATTGGACTCTTGATAGTCGTCTCCCCACGCTGCTGCTGGGGGGACTTTTTAACATAGGCCTCTGTATGGCCTTTAATTGAAGCTGCTTACGCTCCGCCACTCTGCCATGGGCCTCTTGGGTATCCCAGAAGCTGCTCAGCGGGTCAGGGCAATAAAGCTCCCGGTTCGCAGGTTGTTCCGTCTTATGGATGGAAGTACGACGGTATATGATCTTCTTCGCACCCACGGCATCACCTCATAGAATCTCTGCATTGCATCTGCAATCACAACGCTGACTTCCCGGATCGCCACTCAGCCATTGGACTCTTGATAGTCGTCTCCCCACACTGCTGCTGGGGGGACTTTTTAACCTAGGCCTGTGTATGGCCTTCAATTGAAGCTGCTTCCGCTCCGCCACTCTGCCATTGGACTCTTGATAGTCGTCTCCCCACGCTGCTGCTGGGGGGACTTTTTAACATAGGCCTCTGTATGGCCTTTAATTGAAGCTGCTTACGCTCCGCCACTCTGCCATGGGCCTCTTGGGTATCCCAGAAGCTGCTCAGCGGGTCAGGGCAATAAAGCTCCCGGTTCGCAGGTTGTTCCGTCTTATGGATGGAAGTACGACGGTATATGATCTTCTTCGCACCCACGGCATCACCTCATAGAATCTCTGCATTGCATCTGCAATCACAACGGTGACTTCCCGGATCGCCACTCAGCCATTGGACTCTTGATAGTCGTCTCCCCACACTGCTGCTGGGGGGACTTTTTAACCTAGGCCTGTGTATGGCCTTCAATTGGAGCTGCTTCTGCTCCGCCACTCTGCCATTGGACTCTTGATAGTCGTCTCCCCACACTGCTGCTGGGGGGGACTTTTTAACATAGGCCTCTGTATGGCCTTCAATTTAAGCTGCTTACGCTTCGCCACTCTGCCATGGGCCCCTGTACCGCCTCCTCATGCTGCTGCCAGGTCCAGAGTGTGTCATGGGTCCCTGTACGGCCTCCCATTGCTGCTGTCTCCATCGCCACACTCTGCCATGTGCCACTTTCAGGTCTCCTCACACTGCTGGTGGGTTCCATTTTGTGATAGGGTGCTGTATGGCCTTCCATTGCTGCTGCCTCCACCGCCACACTGTGGCTCCACACTCTGGTTTTGGCCCCGTGACTGCCCAAATGAGTGAAGTGTGCGGTGATTCTAAGATCGACGGCACTCATCTGCATGTCATACTGACTGACAGTATTATTTCTTTTCCCCAGCAGACTCCAAGGGCATTTAAATTAAAGGTACAGTGTTCTGCACTAATATAAAGGCTCTCTGAAGCCTAGAAACACCCTTTTTATAAGTTAAATTCGCAGCGAATATATTCGGCTCGAAGCGAATTTATGCGGCGAATTCGGCGAATCAGCAGAACCGAATTTTTGAATAATTCGCTCATCTCTAATAGTGACATTTTTCCAGCTGGACCAATGTAATCATGCATATGCTTTACCTGTGGGATCCCTCTAGGACAGGGGTCTTGGATTAAAATTCATGGGTGTCCAGTCATTAAAATTATCTTCCAGCAGAGGTCTGAATCTGAAGTTTGCGATATAACACATTACAGCTCACCTACCCTTCACATCATAGTCCCCTTTACATCATGGCCCTGTCTTTACCTTAGTGTCCTCAGTGCCCCCTCTTCACATCACAAATCCCCTTAACATCTCAGCCCCCCCTTTATATCAGTGTCCACAGTTCCTCTTGATGGCTAGAGCACGTCTGACTGACACAGGAACACGTTCTGCATTTCTGTGCGATTCCTGAGCGTGATTTTCAGCTCATTGATTTTAAAGGGCTGAAATTGTGCTGGACTGCATGCACTACTTTTTTAAAAAGGCACAGCACCAAATCGCATGGTACTGTGGTACCATATGATTCAGTGCAGGCAAATGCACTGTGTTTGCCGTCTGCGTTTGGGGTGTCGTTACACCCAGTGCACTTTTGTAGGAAATGTGCATACTGGTGTGACCTAGCCCTCACATAACAGACCCTCTTTACATCAGTACCACAGTATTCACAGTTCCCCATGCAGTCACAGCCCCCCTTTATATTGAAGTCCCCCATCACAATCCCCCTTGCAGTCATAGACCCCCTTTGCTCCCTTACATCAAAATCCCCCTTTCAATGCAGTCTTTCCTGCAGTCCTACTTTAATACAGCAAGACAGAGGCCATCACTGTCATCCTCACAGCAGGGCAGGGGTGCTGCAGATCTGGACAGAGGATGGGAGCTGCCCAACCTATTATGTGATTACCTCTAAGATTGTAAGCTCCAAGGAGCAGGGCCCTCCTATCCCTCTTGTATTGAACTGTATTGTTGCTGTATTGTCTCCCTTTATATTGTAAAGCGCTGAGCAAACTGTTGGCGCTATATAAATCCTGTATAATAATAATAATTATCCTCTTGTAAATTTGAAAAGCTCCCACTCTTTGTGCAGATCTGCAGCACCTCCTACCCCCTGCCCTGTTGTGGGATGACAGCGGCGGTCTGTCAGCAGACCACAGAGACCCAAAAGAGAACATCCAGCTGCTAAGTGGCATGGCTGTAGTCCAGACAGGACTGTCACTCGGTCTAGACCACAATCCGCCATTCAGTAATCCCTGCTCGAGAAGCTAGAAATCACAAAAAGACACCGCTACTCTGGTGCTCTCCATTAGCTTTTAGGTCCTGTGCTGAGTAGTTGCCCTGCTGCATTGTAAACATAGGAGGTCAGCCACATTCAGAGAATGCTTTATATTCACACCCCCACCTCTCCACCTCATCCAATCAGAGAACACTTTGTATTTATTGAGAAAATGCAAAGCATTCTCTGAATGGCACCTCTGCCAAGCGACCAATCTCCTGTGTTCAGAACGCAGCAGAGCAGTCGCTTGATTCAGGACCTGTAAGCTAGAGTTGCAGTGTCTGCTTCTGTGATTTCCAGCTTCTAGAGGGATTTCACAGGTATAGATTATGTATATTGGTTCAAGCTGAACAATTATAACTACATATGTAAAAAAAAATGCCATACCTGGAATTCTTATTTAATTGAGCTTAACTAGTAATCTAAAAATTTTACCTTTTTGTTTGGAATTCTTCCTAAAAAATAGCACAAAAAGGGCACTTCCTGCTATGTGAGTGTGCCTACATGGCTAAACTGTATATCTTCAGTGCGAGATCTAAGGCACTGCTGCCTCTGACTTTTTATTCTCAGGAGATTCAGAGTGAAATTTGATGATGTCATTACCGTGCTGCTCACTGTTCTTTTTTCTGGAGGCTCTGACATGAGGAAACAAATCTCTTCCTCTACCAAGATAGCCATTTTAACACAGAGACACAGTAGAGGCCAAGGCATGATATATGTGTTATGGAGGAAAGATTAGCTACAGAGAGACCACAGCAAATACTGTTGATTAGTCCTTTACCCTTGGCTGTAATTTTTTGGATACAGCTTTCAGAGTTCAATTCCAGTTTAAGCTAGGTTTACACTTGAGGGAGTGGTTGCTGTTGACAGGGCTGTGGATAAAGGGGCACCACCCTTCCTCGGCCCAGGTTAGCAGGGGGGCCCAGGCAGCTTGATGAATTGGATGTGGGCAGGGAGGGTGATCAGCATGGCAGAGGGGGGCAATTACTGGAACTGATCCCCTGTATGGCTCTCTCTGCAGAAACTGAAAGCTGGCTTCTTTTCTCCTCCCGCCACACCGATGACCTTCCCTCTGCACAATATTTATTTTTATTTATTTATTTTCAGGTACTTATAAGGTGCTATCAATTTACACAGCGCTTTACATACATATATTGTACATTCACATCAGTCCCTAACCCTCAAGGGACGTACAATCTAAGGTCCCTAACTTGCATTCATACATACACATATTAGGGCCAATTTAGACAGGAGCCAATTAACCTACCAGCATGTCCTTGGAGTGTGTGAGGAAGCTGGAGTACCTGGAGGAAACCCACGCAAGCACAGGGAGAACATGTAAACTCCAGGCAGGTGGTACCATGGTTGGCAGTCAAACCAGCAACCCTAGTATTGCCAGGCGGAAACGCTAACCACTTACCCATTGTTTCCCCCTTCTGCCCAGGCCAGCCTGTGTGCCCCCCCCCCTACCCCTGCAGTGCTGCCGGCTCCCCTCCTCTCCTTCCCACCGGCAGCTGCAAGTACACAATATGATCCTTCAGGATGGAGAGTGGGGGAATGGTAAATATGTCACATTTACCAGCTACTTCCTTTCTGGAATGAACACAATGAGTGATCAGTACAGATCACTCACTGTGTTCATAACTGAAGCATTGTAAACTGTGTTTATTTAGGAGGGCCCTTTCAGGATGGTTGTATGGGGCTGTGTGGTTTCTAACAGCAGCCCTGGCCGTTGTGGTAACGCACCTGTACCCGCAGACGCAACCACCCACACAGAAAAACGTGCTGTTGGTCAGGGGATGCATGGGTATAGCATTAATCCTAATGGCATCCCAAGCACTGTGGACTGCACTGCATTATGCAGTTTCCGTGTGACCATGTTTTCTGAAAAAGTGAAGGGATGTTTTTTCTGCATTTTTAGTGCATACAGCAGATCATTCAAATGAATGGGCAACTGTGCACGAGCAATGCAGCTGCAGGGAAACTGCACAAGTGTGAACCTAGCCTTAAAGTGCGACTTATTGCCTGTAGTGACACCACAGCACACTGGGCTTGCCCCTGTTAACATTGGTGAAGGAGTCTGTTAGAGCTGACTTACCTGGAGCAGTGGAGACATGTGCATGTGATTCAGATTTCCGTCTTAGGCTTAAAGTGGTTTCTAAACTTATGTAGCACTATCCTCTTAGGAGTCGCTGAGTTTTGGAGACCACAAACAGTCTTTTGAGCTTGTTATTTTTAGGTTTTATTAGGGGTATTGAACATGGATGGGGTTGAGGGATGTATGGGATGCCTAAGGAAACTGCAACTTGAGAACAAACTCCTTAGCAACTATGCAAGTATGTACAAGTTCATAGACTAAAAAATTCTCTTCTTGGAGAGCTCTCCAGCCCTCCTGGTGTACCAACTCAGACCCCAGATGAAATCTCCTTTTTATCCAGCTGCCTGAGGGAATTCCTGGGCAAGGGAACCCCGAATCTGCCACTTTTAAATCAGCAGTCCCAGATGGGGGATAGTCAGGTTTCCCACCAGAATGCCCTCTCCCCTTATCTGGCCCAGGAGGTATGGGATTACTCACTCAGTCCTCTTCTGCCAGCTTATGGGTTGGTGGCTGTCTTAAGGCCTTATGCTGGCTCCTTCCTGCTTCCCAGGCTGTGCTCTCTCAGGGGATGGTTGAGACTGAGAGATCCTCCCTTCCAGCTCCTGCCTACAGGTAGGTCCCTCTCCTGAGCCCCTCCCAGGCTCTACACTGCAACCTTCACTCCATCTTCCACCAGACATTACTCCCCTTGCTGAGCAGGCTCAGTCATACTTAAAGGCTGCTCTGGACCCGTGCAAGCCTCCTGCTTGGTGATTGGCCAGTGTACCCTGAGTATGCAGATAAGCCCCTCCTTACTCCCGCCCACTGCCTTCTAGAAACTTTGCAAGTCTCTAGAGCAGGGGGAGGTATCGGGGATCTCTAGAGCCCTCAGCCCTGACCTGAAAATGACCTGGCTGACTCACCCCAGACTGCTACTCAGCCTCTGAAAACCTATCTAGCTCCCCCTAGCTAGCTAGAGGGGCTCAACACTTACATATACCCAGTGAAATGACTGACCTCAGGTGATAGGTAGTATGAATTGTTTCATATCTGTAAGTTGTACTTGTATATCTGAAATCTTCTGTTCTCCACAATCATTCAATGTACAGAATTTCTCAAACTTGTCTGAGCTGTCAGAAAAAATGGAGTGAAGAGCTGAAGTTACATTCTGCAATGTAAGATCAGTAAGGGGAACTCTGAGAGCTGATTGGGGGGAAGATCAATCACAATATTGCCAATACACATGTTCCTGAAAATGGCTGTTCAGTATAGCTGGGTGCTGCAGTGATCACAGGCTGGGAACCATGGGTGGGCACTCAATGTGAAGAAATATCAACAGCACACCAATGGTTCCTTAAACAGGTCCAAAGTTTTATTCCGTGGTCAATTAGTGCAAACAAAGGCAATGTTTTGGAGCCATGCAGGGCCCCTTTGTCAGGCATGTGACCACAGAATAGAAGTGTGGATGTATTTGAGGAATCCTTGGTGTGCTGATGACATTTCTTTACACCCATTGGAGGAAAAGGACCAGGGGCGGACTGACCATTTGGAAACTCGGGCACTGCCCGAGGGTCTGGGGTCAGTAGGGGGCCCCATGAGATACCCCTGGTACCTTTTTCATATGCTTTTTTGAGTTTTTACAAGGACACAGGGGCCCCATGATCCCCCTTTGCCCGGGGGCCCCATGAGTTGTCAGTCCGCCCCTGAAAAGGACACACCCCCATCCTCACAGCACACAGGAGACTGTCAATCAGCTAGAGATCCCTCCCTGTCACCATTTTTCTCTTGGTGTCAGGAAAACTTGTCAGAAATTACTCATGCATATAGCAGAGGAACAAGCCAGCAGGCAGAAATGACACTTAGAGTTTATTTACTAACCGTTTATCGGGATGGGTTGGACGGAAGCATAGCTGATGTGGGGGGCCGTTTCTAAATGTCCCCCTGCATCCATTGCCTGTGTGCACTCCCTGGGAGCGCGCAGTGCTGCGATCTGTACCCGCTGTGTCCACCGGATACAGTGGAACACAGATCGCTGTACAGGGCCGTTGTGTGAGGTCCCGATTCATATGATCACTGATTGGTCAATCAGTGATCACATGACCAGTAGTAAACAAGATGTCACCTCCTGACTAGAGAGGTCACATGGTACAAGGCCATTCACAACAGCCTTGTACCATGTGATAAGCTGTGACCAATTACAGCTCTCACAGTATTTCTCAATGGCTGCAGGAATGCAGCCAGAGAGAAGGAGAAATTATTGCTTTTACAGCCTTTATGGATATAAAGGAAATCAGTGTAAAAAAAAAAAATCTTGATGATCCGCCACAAGTAGTACAGTGTCACTATGGTGCTAGGGTGTAATAATAATAATAGTAATAAAAAATAAAATTAAAATGTGAACATTTTTTTGAAAAATTATAATTATTTTTCTATAAACTGATTCGAGTTATTTTGTTTACCATAAAGGTACCAGAACACATATTGGCCAAAATGTATGAAGAAAGATTATTTGCTAAATTTTATAAGAAAATTTTTTTTTTCTAAATGTTTTAATTTTTATAGCAAAAAAATAAAAATCCCAGTGGTGAATACATATCAACAAAAGAAAGTTCTATCTGTTTAAAAAAATGCTAAAAAGTTCATTTGGGTACAGTGTTGCACGACCACTCAATTGTCATTCAAAGTGTGATAGCGCTGAAAGCTGAAAATTGGCCTGGACTGGAAGGGGGTGAAAGTGTCCAGACTTGAAATGGTTAAAGCTGGAGTGTGTAAAATCAGGTTCATTTCTGCATAGAAACCAATCAGCCTCTAACCTCAGCTTATTCAATGAAGCTTTGGCAATAAAACCTGGAAGACAATTGGTTTCTATGCAGAAGTGGACCTGATTGTGCAATCTCCAGCTTCAGTAAATAAACCCCTAAGTGTAATTTCTGTTTGCTGCCCCATATTTCTCTGGATAGAGACAAGTAGACGCTATGAAGGGATATGCTTTTTCATATCTGAGGTTCACAACCACTTTAAAGTATATCTAAAGCCAAAACTAGTTTTCCATAAAGAGTAGACAATATATTCTAGTAGTTGCGATTTAACAACCCTTGTTTTTTCCTCTTATTTTGCCACCTGTATCCCACTGGGGAGAGGTAACCAAAACTCCAAAGACATGCTGGTAGGTTAATTGGCTCCTGTCTAAATTGGCCCTAGTATGTGTATATATGAATGTGAGTTAGGGACTTTAGATTGTACACCCATTGAGGGTTAGGGACTGATGTGAATGTACAATATATATGTAAAGTGCTGCATAAATTGACAGTGCTATACAAGTACCTGAAATAAATAAATAAATAAAAAATATTTCCCAACAGAAAGATTCGATTCCTCTATTCCTGTTTTAGTGACATCTCAAATTTTTAAATTTTCCTTGACAGTACCCAATAGGACAGATAAGGTGATTCCAGGGGGGAACACAAACAATAATAAGACCTTTTAGAGGGTTTAAACCATTCCACGAAACATAGTTTAGCTATATAATAAATTTGGTTGCTATGAATTACTGCATGTTTGACACGAAGTACATTTCTCTGTGCACTGCCTTGGTGTCTGTTGTACTCAATATAGCATGTCAGTGTGATTGGCTGTATCTTTTCATTGTCTGTATAAATTATGTATTGTGTTACAAAATGAGAAAATATCTGTTCAACGGAACATTTTGACCAGTCCCAGTGTATCAAATTCAAGGACTCTGCTTGTGGTGTGACAGATGGTTTGACAAAACAGTTCAAAGTGATATTTTACAGGATAAACTGTTGCTCATATAAATCCTGAGTGTTTATTTTTCATCACACATTTTTTTTACTTGGCTAAGGCATTGTCTGTGTTTGTTAAAGTGTTACTAAACCCACAACAGTAAAATCAGTCTGTATATGTAGTAAAGCATGCTTGTTATACTCACTGTGGAACCTAAGGGGTTAATCCTCTGCATTGTGTAAAAATGCTGTTTGATCCTGTCTTCTCTGATCCTCCCCTTCTCCCAGTGTCTCTCTCCTATCTCCTGATAAGACATATCGTTTGGAGACACTCTGCACATGTTAAGTTTGGTGTGTATTGCTAGAGAGGTTGTTTTCTCTTGGAAGCATGTATGTGATCAGCACAGGGCCAATCGGCACTGCCCAGACAGAGGTCAGGGATTCCTGCATCCTCCTAGAGCAGAATGAAAACACCTTCAACAAGCTTTAACATGTGCACGGCTGGACACTGACAGAAGTCACAAGGCTGCTATATACTGCTGATGAGAAAAGGTATTTAGCAGTTTATATTTACTAAAATAATTGCACTTCCATGTTGTGTGTACTGTGGGAGACCAGATATAGTGAATGCAGGGTCCTGGGTTTAGGAACTATTTTAACTACACAACCTTCTAAAGAAGGGGTCTCGAAACTATGGCCCTCCAGGTGTTGAGGAATTGCAAGTCCCATGAGGCCTTGCAAGACACTGACAACCACAGGCAAGACTCCCAGAGGCAGAGGCATGATGGCACTTGTAGTACTTCAACAGCTGGAGGGCCATAGTTTGGAGACCCCTGTTTTAAAGCGATTCTAAATGCAACTTTTTTCTAAATAACAAACAAGTGTATAATTACCTGCTTTTCCCACATGGAAGAAAAATATATTTTAAATTTATTTTTAAAATATTCTTCCCAAATATATTGACATATATTTGAAATACTACAATTTTGGCCGTATTCAATATATTTCATAAATATATTTATATATACCGTATTTTTCGCTCCATAAGGTGCACTTTTTCCCCCTGAAAAAGGGGGGAAAATGTCAGTGCGTCTTATGGAGCGAATATGGAGCGGCTGCTCCGGTATTTCCGCCGCCGCCACCGTGTCAGAATACCGGGCCGGCTGCTCAGTTCTTCTCTGCAGCAGGACCTTACCTGTTCCTCGGTCCAGCGCTGTACAGTCTTCCTGCGCCGGCATCTTTAGTGTGGGCACTTGGCTGTGACAGCTGGGTGCCCACTGTGCATGCGCGAGAAGCGCTGCGCTTTGTGAATGGCCCGGCGTCTTCTGGGACACATGACAGGTCCCAGAAGACACCGTGCCTTTCACAAAGCACAGCGCTTCTCGCGCATGTGCAGTGGGCACCCAGCTGTCAGCTGAGTGCTCTCATTAAAGGGAGGACAACTCCGAGGAAGTGGGAGCGAGTACCTGTATAATTCACCCGCTCCCCCTCCCTCCCCAAAGGTCCGCAGTCTCTTGTTCAGCTCCTGTACTGTCTGCAGTCTCTGGTCATCCCCAGTACTGTCTGCAGTCTCTGGTCATCCCCTGTACTGTCTGCAGTCTCTTGGTCATCTCCTGTACTGTCTGCAGTCTCTGGTCATCCCCTGTACTATGTCTGCAGTCTCTGGTCATCCCCTGTACTGTCTGCAGTCTCTTGGTCATCTCCTGTACTGTCTGCAGTCTCTGGTCATCCCCAGTACTGTCTGCAGTCTCTGGTCATCCCCTGTACTGTCTGCAGTCTCTTGGTCATCTCCTGTACTGTCTGGAGTCTCTGGTCATCCCCAGTACTGTCTGCAGTCTCTGGTCATCCCCTGTACTGTCTGCAGTCTCTGGTCATCCCCTGTACTGTCTGCAGTCTCTGGTCATCCCCAGTATTGTCTGCAGTCCCTTGGTCATCTCCTGTACTGTGTCCGCAGTCTCTGGTCATCCCCAGTATTGTCTGCAGTCTCTGGTCATCCCCTGTACTGTCTGCAGTCTCTTGGTCATCTCCTGTACTGTCTGCTGTCTCTGGTCATGCCCTGTACTGTCTGCAGTCTCTGGTCATCCCCTGTACTGTCTGCAGTCTCTGGTCATCCCCAGTACTGTCTGCAGTCTCTGGTCATCCCCTGTACTGTCTGCAGTCTCTGGTCATCTCCTGTACTGTCCGCAGTCTCAGGTCATCTCTTGTACTATGTCTGCAGTCTCTGGTCATCCCCTGTACTGTCTGCAGTCTCTGGTCATCCCCTGTACTGTCTGCAGTCTCTGGTCATCTCCTGTACTGTCTGCAGTCTCAGGTCATCTCTTGTACTATGTCTACAGTCTCTGGTCATCTCCTGTACTATGTCTGCAGTCTCTGGTCATCTCCTGTACTATGTCTGCAGTCTCAGATCATCTCCTGTACTTTGTCCGCAGTCTCTGGTTATCTGTACTGTGTCTGCAGTCTCTGGTTATTTTCTGTACTATGTCTGCAGTCCATTGGTTCAGAATATTTTTTTTCTGGTTTTTCACTTCTAAAACCTAGGCGTGTTTTATAGTGAGGAGCGTCTTATGGAGCGAAAAATACTATATATATATGATGTTGAAATGTGTTTTTTATATATTAAAAAATATATGAAAAATATTTTTAAAAATACATGTTCAAATATGTCTTTGAAAATACATTCAATCTACATTTTTGGAATGAATTAACAAATATATGTAAAAATATGTTAAAAATACTTTTTTATATGTTAAAAAGAATCTGAAGAATATATTAAAAAAATATATTTTTAAATATATGCTTGTAGAAAATATATTTAAATTTAAATTTTTTAGAATACATGTTAAAATATATTTGCGTAGGCCAATATATTGTAAATATATGCACATATATAATTTTTTTTCTGAATATATTGCAAATATATTTCTCCTCCATGTGGGTTTGGAATTTCATTGGACAGAGCAGCCCCGATCCTCTTCTGCTCAGGTCCCCAGCCAGTACGCCTGGCTTCTCCTCTTATCAGAGTGCCACCATAGGAAGCCTATGGTGGCATGTTTGTAGTAAAACCATAAACCTCAGTGCTGGTCCGAGCTGAAGAATGCCAGCTCATTACTACACTATGAGCTGACATTCTTCTCCTTTTTGGTGTCTGTTTCCCCGAGAGAGATCTGGTACATAAGAGTCTGCAACCAGGAGAAGCGCTGCACACAACTGGACTGATTGAAAAGTCATATTTGGGAATCTGCTTTACTTTGTTTGGGCCTGATAACTGTGCTATTTGACCAATACTTTGGGTAATCAGATCCTTTGGTAAGAGGCTGTGTGATTGGGTGGCTGGTGGAGGATCCTTTTTGTCCATTTTCTTTCTCCAAGCACCAGCACTTGCAGCCTTATGTGGACTAATATTTCAACTTGTGCAATTTTGCACTCCCTTTAATCCACTATTGGTGGGGTTGTTCACTTATGATGTTTTATGTTTAGTTTGTACTGTTAGCGCTTATTATAAAGTATATTATATGATTTTTTTTTCCATATTGAGGATCCATGCATACTAGCATTTTCTTTAAGCTGGAAAAATGGAAAAAATGCTGGATAAAAACACTGGTGATAGCTTTTTTAGTATTGTTTTAGTAGCATTTAGAAGCAGTTAGTAGCATTGGCATTTTATTGGCATTTTTACAGTACATTTAGAGGAACAAAAAGCTAGAAAAAAGCTGTTAAGAGCATTTTAGTAGGGTCTAGGAGCGTTGAGTTTTTTTTCTGCTGAAAAAACACCCCAAAAACAATTTTCTTTCTGCTCATAGATGCTGAAGCTCAAAAAATGCTAATAGCCTAAAGTAGTGTCCATGGACACATAGATAACATGATTTCACTGCTAGGAGCTGGAAAAAACATTAGTGTGCATGGAGCCTGGATGTGCTAGTTGCTTTTTTTAACTCATTTTTTTAGACCTGAACACAAGTGTGTTGGATGCCTAAAATGTTGATTCATGTACAGTTGCAAGAAAAAGTATATGAACCCCTTGGGATTACGTGGAGTTTTGCATGAATTGGGCATAAAATGTGCTCTGAATGTCATCTAAGTCACAACAATAGAAGAACACAGTCTGCTGAACATAATACTACACAAACATTAGATGTTGCCATGGTTTAATTGCACATAACATGTAAACATTCACAGTGCAGGGAGGAAAAAGTATGTGAGACCCTAGCTTAATGACTTCTCCCAGAGCTAATTGGAGCCAGGAGTGAGCCAACCTTGACTCCAATCAGTGTGATGATATTGGATGTGTTGCTGACAGTTGTCCTGCCCTTAAAAAACACACACCTGTTTTGGGTTTACTGGTTTCAAGAAGCACTGTCTGATGTGAACCATGCCTCGCAGAAAAGAGCTCTCAGAAGACCTACGATCAAGAATTGTTGACTTGCATGAAGCTGGAAAGGGTTACAAAAGTATCTTCAAAAGCCTTGATGTTTGTGTGTCCACGGTAAGACAGACTGTCTACAAATGGAGAAAGTTTAGCATTGTTGCTACTCTCCCTAGGCGTGGTTGTCCTGTAAAAATGACTGCAAGAGCACAGCGCAGAATGCTGCATGAGGTAAAGAAGAATCCCAGAGTGTCAGCTAAAGACCTACAGAAATCTCTGGCACATGCTAACATTTTTGTTGACACATCTACAATAAGGAAAACATTAAACAAGAATGGAGTACATGGGAGGACACCACGGAGGAAGCCATTGCTGTCCAAAAAGAATATTGCAGCATGTTTGAAGTTTGCAAAAGAGCACTTGGATGTTCCACAGCACTACTGGCAAAATATACTGTGGACAGATGAAACCAAGATTGAGTTGTTTGGGAAGAACACACAACACTATGTGTGGAGAAAAAAAGGCACAGCACACCAACATCAAAACCTCATCCCCACTGTAAAACATGACGGAGGGAGCATCATGGTTTGGGGCTGCTTTGCTGCCTCAGGGCCTGGACGGATTGTTGTTATTGATGGGAAAATGAATTCCAGAGTTTATCAAGACATTTTGCAGGAAAACGTACGACCATCTGTCCGCCAACTGAAGCTCCGCAGAAAATGGGTGATGCAACAGGACAATGACCCAAAACATACAAGTAATTCAACAAAACATTGGCTGCAACAGCACAGAATACGCCTTCTGGAGTGGCCCAGTCAGAGTCCTGACCTCAACCCGATTGAAATGCTGTGGCATGACCTTAAGAGAGCGATTCACACCAGACATCCCAAGAATATTGCTACACTGAAACAGTTTTGTGAAGAGGAGTGGTCCAAAATTACTCCAGATCATTGTGCAGGTCTGATCTGCAACTACAGGAAACGTTTGGTTGAGGTTATTGCTGCCAAAGGAGGGTCAACCAGTTATTAAGTCCAAAGGTTCACATACTTTTTCCTCCCTGCACTGTGAATGTTTACATGTTATGTGCAATTAAACCATGGCAACATCTAATGTTTGTGTAGTATTATGTTCAGCAGACTGTGTTCTTCTATTGTTGTGACTTAGATGACATTCAGAGCACATTTTATGCCCAATTCATGCAAAACTCCACGTAATCCCAAGGGGTTCATATACTTTTTCTTGCAACTGTATGACCAGCTTCAGACTAGCAGACTTAGATGGACTCGACTAAAAATGAAAGCAAACACTTTATATACAGTGAAGGAAATTTGATCCCCTGCTGATTTTGAATGTTTGCCCACTCACAAAGAAATGATCAGTCTAAAAATCGAATGGTAGGTGTATTGTAACACTGAGAGACAGAATAGCAACAAAAAATTCAAAGGAAATGCATGTCTAACAAATGATGCACTGATCTGCATGTTCATGAGGGAAAATAAGTATTTGATCCCCTTCACAAAACATGACTTAGTACTTGGTGGCAAACCCCTTGTTGGCAATCACAGAGGTTTCCTGTAGCTGGCCACCAGGTTTGCACACATCTCAGGAGGGATTTTGGCCCACTCCTCTTGGCAGATCCTCTCCAAGTCATTAAGGTTTGGTGACTGACGTTTGGCAACTCGAACTTTCAGCTCCCTCCACAAATTTTCAATTGGATTAAGGCCTGGAGACTGGTTAGGCCACTCCAGGACCTTAATGTGCTTCTTCTTGAGCCACTCCTTTGTTGCCTTGGCCATGTGTTTTGAGTCATTGTCATGCTGGAACACCCATCCACGACCCAATTTTAATACCTTGGCTGAGGGAAGAAGGTTCTCATCCAAGATTTGATGGTGCATTGCCCTGTCCATCATTCCTTTGATGCGGTACATTTGCCCTGTCCCCTTAGCAGAAAAACACCCCCAAAGCTGAATGTTTCCACCACCATGTTTGACAGTTGGGATGGTGTTCTTGGTTTCATAGGCAGCATTCTTCCTCCTCCAAACACGGCGAGTTGAGTTGACGCCAAAGAGCTCGATTTTGGTCTCATCTGACCACAACACTTTCAACCAGTCCTCCTCTGCATAATTCAGATGTTCAGTGGCAAACTTCAGACGGGCCTGGACATGTGCTTTCTTGAGCAGAGGGACCTTGCGGGCACTGCAGGATTTCAATCCTTGTCGGTGTAGTGTGTTACCAATTGTTTTCTTGGTGACTGTGGTCCCAGCTGCCTGGAGATCATTGACAAGATCCTCACGTGTAGTTCTGGGATCATGCCTCACTGATCTCATGATCATTGATACTCCATGAGGTGAGATCTTGCATGGTGCACCAGACCTAGGGAGACTGACAGTTGTTTTGTGTTTCTTCCATTTGTGAGTGATTGCACCAACTGTTGTCACCTTCTCACCAAGCTGCTTGACGATAGTTTGGTAGCCCAGTCTAGCCTTGTGTAGGTCTACAATCTTGTCCCTGACATCCTTGGACAGCTCTTTGGTCTTTGCCATGGTGGAGAGTTTGGAATCTGTTTGTTTGATTGATCTTGTGGACAGGTGTCTTTTATACAGGTAACAAAATGAGATTAGCAGCACTCCCTTTAAGAGACTGCTTCTAATCTCAGTTTGTTAACTGTATGAAAGACACCTGGTAGCCAGAAATCCTGCTGAATGATAAGGGATTAAATACTTATTTCCCTCATGAACATGCAAATCAGTGAATAATTTGTTAGACATGCATTTCTTTTGAATTTTATGTTGCTATTCTGTCTCTCAGTGCACTGATGATCAGTGTACTCCTATCAGTGCCACCTGTCAATGTCCATCAATGGCACCTGTCAGTGCCCATCAATGCCCTATATCAGTGCCTACCAGTGCACATCAATGCCACATATCAGTGCCCATCTGAGCTGCTTCAGTGTTAGTCAGTACCACCTATCAGTGCCGCATATCAGTGCTGCCTATCAGTGCCACATATCAGTGCTGCCTATCAGTGCCATATATGAGTGCTGCCTTTCAGTGCCCATCAGTGATGCCTGTCAATGCCCATCAGTGCCAACTACCAATGCCTCATCAGTGCCGCATATCAGTGTCCATCAGTGCCCATCACTGCAGCCTCATTAGCGCACATCAGTGAAGGAGAAAAATCACTTATTTAAAAATTTTTATAACAGAAACTAAGAAAAAACTTTTTTTTTCGTAATTTCAGTTGTTTTTGGTTTGTTTAGCAAACAAATAAAAAAAACCCAGAGGTGATTAAATACCACCAAACAAAAGCTCTATCTGTCTTAAAAAATTATAAAAATGTCATGAGTACAGTGTTGCATGACCGCACAATCTTCATTCAAAGTGCAACAGTGCTGAAAGCTGAAAATTGGCCTGGGCAGGAAGGGGGTAAACGTGGTCAAAGTGGAACGTTAGTCATAAAATTAAGTCCTGCTAGATCACGTCAGGCCCCTTTTGCAGGTATAGCTCTGTAAAACATTAAAAATAAGTGTCTATACTGTTTAAAATCCAGTAATATACTGTCTCCCCCTGCTCTACACATGCTCAGTTGCTCTCCATTGTAAGCATTTTTAGGCGCTGCTGAACTTGTAGAGGCCAATCTGCTGATAGTCTTAAAGCTGAATTAAAGCCTCCTATCCTTTACAGCCAAGGAAGCCACTTCTATTTGATCTACAACTGCCATGATGCTACATATGTGATCAGTTATGACACCATCCATTGGATGATTTGACAGTTTGGTTGAGGACACAAGCAAATGTGACAGCAATCCTGGAAATTTCAGGAATGTAGCTGTTTTTTTGAAAGTGTTAAATTGATGGGTTTAGTTCTGCTCTATGATTTCCTGCTGTTCAGGGGCTCTGGGCTTCAGTAAAATGGCAGTCTCAAGCAAGAAGAAACAGGAACAATGCAGAAGGCAATTTACAGACACACTAACTTTGGTAGTATAATTATTAATGCGGAATGTATGTTCCTTGCTAAAGAACATTATATTTGTATTACGTTGTTATGGGTAAAGTTCCACTTTAAGTATGAACTGTATTTAAGGTTCACATGGAAGTTTGTGTTTCTGTCAGTGGTTATATTGTATTTTAAACATGACATATCCTTCAAAAGGAACAACTGGAGAGTATTATAATTTTTGTTACACAGTAGTCAACAAATTTCAGCATTGTGAAAATTATATACTATAATTTATTTTCAGTGGATAAAACACTTGGCATTGAAGCTGCACCTTTTTTCCATTTTATACAATTTTTGGTGGGCACAGTTGCAGGCTACAGTTGTTTAAATCGTTTTTTTTCCTCTTTAATATACACTCAGCACCCCATATTGACAAACTGAAAACAGAATTTTAGAAATGTCTGTGAATATATTAAAAAGCAAAAACTGAAATATCACATAGGCATAAGTATTCATACATTTTCCAACAATACTTAAAATTTAGCTCAGGTGTCCCCTGTTTATCTTGATCATTGCTGAAATGTTTCTACACCTCGATTGGAGTCCACCTGTGGTAAATTAAATTGATTGGACATGATTTGGAAAAGCACACACCTCTCTATAAAAAAACTTCACAGATAACAGTGCATACTATATCAGAGAAAAAGTCATGAGGTCAAAGGAACTGCCTGCAGAGCTCAGAGATAGGATTATTGCAAGGTACAGATCTGGGGAAGGCTACACAAAAATGTCTGCTGCACTGAAGACTCCCAAGAGAAATGGCCTCCATAATTCTCAAATGGAAATTGTTTGGCACAACCAAGACTCTTCCAAGAGCTGATTGCCTGGCCATACTGAGCAATTGGGGGTGAAGGGCCTTAGTAAAAGGGGTGACCAAGAACATGATGGTCACTCTGACTGAGTGCCAGGGATCCTGTGTGGCGATGGGACGAAGATCCAGAAGGACAACCATCACTGCAGCCCTCCACCGATCTGGGCTAGTTTAGTTAACCGCTCCGATTGCTATTACAAGAGAGCTGGTACCTAAAAACGACTGCAGGCATCATCCTGGAATAACCACTTGAAGTTCAGTGATGAACAGGTACATGACTGGTCAGCAAGTGGTTAAAGATTAACACACTGTTATGTTCTACTTTATACCAGTGTTTGCTATGTAGCTGCAGAATTCATAACATGCACTCAGAGCCTTGTATAACATGCACTCGGACTTGTATAACATGCATTCAGAGTCCAGGGGACCACCAGATGCACAAAGTTAATTTAGAAGACCGTTTGAGGTACTTGTAGTTTTGGATTCTATTTAGCAGCCATGGATTATTCTAGAAAAATACTACTATAGAAAAGCTAGCAAAAAAACCCAAATCTATAGATTTATAACATACAATTAGAAAAACTAAAACATAAAGATTACATAAAATACACACTATTTTGGATTATTTTTATTATTGTTGTATTTGTTCTGCAAGCATACTGCATATAAATATATGTATAAATGTTAAAAATTCTTAAAGGACTAAATCACAGTTTTGTTACCGTTATAGTGCAAAGAGGGACATTGACGTCATTTCCATATTTCTTTAACAATACAGTAAATTCAAATTTCCAGAATAAATACATTGAGACACAACAGTAGAGCAATGGGCGGAGTATATCTTCAAGGATCGCCAGGAATGAGTGAGGTCATGTGATTCCAGAATATGGCCCTGTTCTCCTCAATACTCTTCATGGAAGGGACATTTTGGATGATCAAACCATCTATGAAACAGTTTAACAGCTTAGATAAAACCATATGATTGGACTTAAGCAAGGATATAACATGTACATTATAATAATTGTGCAGGTTTACTTAAGGATTAGTATTTCCCTCCTCTGCATCTATCTTTTCTTATGGTGTCTGAGGATGACTGGCAGAATGAAATCAGAGCAGAAAGTTCCTGCCCCATTAGTTAGCCCTCTTCATAATATTGTTATGCATGGTCTCTGAGCTCCTGAGTGTGCTTAATAGAATCAGATAAAAAGCTATACGTAGAAAAGTTTGAAAATGGGTTTAGGCACCTATCTGGCACATACTAAGCTGCCTACACAAGTCTCTTATTATGGGTTCTCTTACTATGCAGGCCTGGACTGGCCATAAGGCTCAATGGCGAGGACCACCTGGATAGGAAGGGCTGCCCATACAGCAACATTTCACTCTTTGCAGACACTGAATGCCTGCTTTGCCTTTACCTCCTGCAGGCATTCATTGGCGGCAGGAAAGAAATGCACTATGTGCCACCCAGACACCCCTCCTATCCATCTCCTGCTGCCCTGGGCTCCTGTATACTCCCCCAGTGTCTGGTCCCCCCCCATTCCCCACAGCGTTCCAAGGTTCCCCCCTCCCTGCGGCTGCTGCGAGAATCTGTCAGGATAGACTGTCCCCTGTGGCTCTGAGCTAAGAGAGTATCCCTCCCACAGCCCAGAGCCAGTGCTGACAGTTCCCCCACCACCACCACCGCTTGGGAGAGGCGAAGAAAGCTGGTTCTGCCCCTCCTCCTCCAATCCTCTCCCCCTGTGTTTGCCCCGCCCCCACTCCCCGGCAGTCTTGTGTCTTCTCTCCCCCCCTTCTTCCTTCTCTTTCTTTCTCTGTCTCCTTTCTCCCCTTCTTTCTTTATCTCTCTGTCTCCTCTTTCTTTATCTCTCTGTCTCCTCTTTCTTTCTCTCTCTGTCTCCTCTCCCTCCTTTCTTTTTCTCTCTCTGTCTCCTCTCTCTCCTTCATTCTTTCTCTCCTTTCTTTCCTTCTTCCTCTTCTTATTTCCTACTCACCAAACACCCCGAACGGGGCTCCTAAAAAAAAATAAATAAAATATAACATTGATAAAAAAAAAAACCTACTGACACTTGTGGTGGAAATAACAGGGTCGCTCGGCCCGGTCGCTCTTGCGACCAGGGCTTGGCGTTTTGCCACCTGGCATCAAGGAAGGGTCCCTGGGCTTGGGGCTGCTCACTCGAAAAATGCCCAGGTCTATTTTTTGTCCCAGTCCAGGTTTCTTACTATGGGTTTGCGCCTCTCCCCACACAGCAAATCTGACAACAGCTTGGAAGGAGACTGATCCATTGTAACTGCAGCTTGTCTTGGCTCTGAGAATTTTCCTGAGACAAGAACACAAAGGGGCAGGTTGAATGTCTCTGTCGGTCTGCATTCCTCTTGCCACCAGGGGCAGACTGACCATTTGGAAACTCAGGCACTGCCCAAGGCCCGGGGTCAGTAGGGGGCCCCATGAGATGCCCCTGGTACCTTTTTCATAGGCTTTTTTGAGTTTGGGCAAGAACACAGGGGCCACATGATCCCCTATTGCCCGGGGGCCCCATGAGTTGTCAGTCCGCCCCTGCTTGCCACATATTGTCTCAGGTAACATGACACAAAATACTACATGTAAATAACCACTAGAATCCAGAAATAACAAAATATCAGTACTGGGAGTCCTGATCCAATAACTCATTGCCTATGCAGGGCAAAGCAACAGTTTGTTTGGCCTCCGGGAACAAAGAAAAATATCCAGTACTTCCAGGTATGGGGAGCATGTGACTCACGCTGCTTCCTCCCATGTGACAGCATTAGTGATCAGCCACTAAGCACCCAGCACTGTGTAGGCTTCAGGCTGTCATTTGCTCTTAAGTCATAACTAAACCCTTTAAACAAAATGCTTCTATTGCAGAAACATTATATGTCAATATATGTCTCTGCAAAAAACCTCATCTGTCTACCACAATGTACATTCTTAGCATGCTGGGTGCCAGGATGAATCTAAGTGAATTTCCCCCCCATCAATGCATACAAAAATCAGACAAAAAAGGTTTTGTATTTATTTAGTTGATTTGTTAGTTTTTTAAAGCACATCCACCAAAATGTGGATTTCATTTAGCTTTAAACATTTCCATTATAATTTTAAATAATTAAATCACTCTATGTTGAAACTTGTAGATTAACCACTATTGTAGAATTCCAGCCTCAACATAACTAGTCCTAAAAAAGTGCACTCCCCCTTCTGAACACCTATACTGACTAACCTATGTAAAAAAGAAGTTGTACAGTATGTAATTATCTATTTTCATTCTCCTCTGGTTCGGCCACGTGATCCGACTTCCCTGAGGCAGTAGCAGCGGCTGCAGGGGAGAAGAGGAAATGCTGACTATGGGTAACATCACCACTCTTAGAATTCTCAGACAATGCCTCTCCACTGAAGATGCTGCTGGCTGACACAGGGGAACAGGTGACTAGACTGGAGTGGGCTGAAAATAGGTAAGTATACACATCTTTTTTTTTTTTGACACAGGTTAGTCAACATGGGTTTTGGAGGGGAGAGGGGACATTTTAAGGCTAGGTTCACACATATGCAGGTTGTGTTTGAGTTATATCTGCATTGCATTTTGCGTTGCATTTTGTGTTTTTTTGCACCTGCATTTTTTATGCGTTTTTGCCATGTTTTTATGTGTTTTACAGGGTTTTATTTTTCATTAAAAAAAAAAAATTCTTTTTGCTAGACAGATTTAAAATGCAAAACACTTAAAAAAACAATCCAGGCCTTTTTTAAAGCAATCCACTAACTGGCCAGAACCAACTCTTGAGGGAGTCTATTCCACATTTTCACAGCTCTCACTGTGAAGAAACCTTTCCGTGTTTGGAGATTACATTTCTTTTCCTCCAGATGTAAAGAGTGCTCCCTTGTCCTCTGTGATGACCTCAGGGTGAATAACTCTACACCGAGTTCACTATATGAACCACTGATGTATTTATACATGTTGATCATATCCCCCCTTAATCTCCTCTTCCTCCTCAAGAGAGAATACATTCAGTTCCTCCAATCTTTCCTCATAGCTGAGCTCCTTAATGCCTCTTATCAGTTTGGTTGCCCTTCTCTGTACTTTCTCCAGTTCCCCAATGTTCTTTTTGTGAATTGGTGCCCAAAACTGAACGGCATATTCCAGGTGAGGTCTTACTAATGATTTGTACAGGGGTAAAAGATAAAGTATCAGTCACACAAGGAGTGTGCGGTTTTTCAATTGACTCAGACTTTCATTGTACAAGTTTGAATTGGCAAAGCACAGGTTTGCTTTCGGAGCCCATTCGCACTTGTATGACAAGTTGCACCCCATGTTTACCAATGAGTACCATTCATATCTGTTCGACTTCAAGTTGCAACACTTTGAAAGTAGTTCCTGCACTACTGTGGTCCGACTTTCATGCAACTTGAGGGCCAAAGACTTCAATGTAAACCCTCCAAAGTCGCATGAATGTCGCACCTGAATGATATATATGAGAATTGTGTATCTTTATACAGCAGAAACAATCATCGTTGATCAAAGCCAATGTCACACCAAAGTCGTGCCAAAGTCGCATTGAGTCGCACTGTAAAGTCGCAATGAAAGTCACACAATTTTGAAGTTGCACAAGTGTGAATGTAGCCTAAAGCTAGCCTCAGCAAAACACACTTACTATTATACTAAAAAAAGAGGTTATGAGGCCTTTGTAGTGAGATTCCTATTCTCTACAAAGTCATCTAAACGGGGACACGTATAGAAGTAACTAATTATATACTCACAGGTCGCCATTGACGTAGCGCATGTTTCTGTCAAGCTCGTTCAGCGTTTTCATGTCTTCATTACTCAACTCAAAGTCAAATATCTGCAAAGTAAAAATAACATGTAAGATGGCATACTGGTAGCAAAGTATTATAAATTCACAAAACTAGAGTGATAAGCTTCCTGTAAAGCAGGCATGTCATGTACACTAACAGTGCTGTAAGTACCTTAAATAGTCTTCATTCATTCCTTTCAAAGCAAAAGTTCTCAACTTCTGCCCAACTAAGGGCTAAAATTTACCTCCTCCTGGATAGGGAAGAAGTTCAGGTTTGCAGCTACCATGGGATGTCAATGAATCCTGCGTGTTTGAAGGTTAGATGCCCAACAAAGTATCATAGGAATTTAAAAAAGCAACCAGGCAAAATAACGTGGAATTCATAATAGTAACCATTATGTACTGCATTGCCCTTGAGCCAAAGTCAGCTGGATTAGAAGGGCTAAAAATAGGCCATCTGGATAAGCCAGCAACCTCACCATAAATGTGTATGGTTACAACAGATATATTGACAGCGTTTATTATCTCTGACAGGCAATGGATAGTAGTGGTAATGAGATCAATGACATGAACGTCTAACAGCAGCTATGCAATGCAAAGAAGAACAATTCTGTAAAACGTGGAATTATTGGCATGATTTCCAGTATTCTTAGGACTATGCTTCCTACATGTCCACCCTGGTCACACAGGCTCCACCTCAGGAAAGATCATATATACTGTGTATATATATATATATATATATATATATATTTCATTATACAGGATTTATATAGCGCCAACAGTTTGCTCAGCGCTTTACAATATAACAGGAGATGATACAGCAACAATACAGTTCAATACAAGAGGGATAGGAGGGCCCTGCTCCTTGGAGCTTACAATCTAGGAGGGAGGGACTAGTGGTACAAAAGGTAGTAACTGTGGGGGATGGACTGGTAGGAAGAGTAGAAGGTTCCATTATAAGCTGAGGGCAGGATAGGCTTCCCTGAAGAGATAGGTTTTCAGAGATCGCCTAAAAGTGAGCAGAGTAGGCGATAGTCTGATAAATTGTGGTAGAGCATTCCAGAGGATGGGGGAAGCGCTGAAGAAGTCCTGGAGACGAGTATGGGAGGAGGAGACAAGAGAGCTAGAGAGCAGGAGGTCGTGCGAGGAGCGGAGAGTACCGTTTGGGTGATATTTGGAGACAAGATTGGTGATGTAATTTGGGTCAAGATTGGTGATGTAATTTGGGTCAGAGTTATAAATGGCTACATATGTTATTGTTAACGTTTTGAATTTTATTTGTTGGGCAATGGGAAGCCAGTGGAGGGATTGGCAGAGAGGGGTGGCAGATACAGAACGATTAGTAAGGTGGATGAGTCCGGCAGCAGCATTCATGATAGACTGAAGAGGGGATAGCCTGCGAAGAGGTAGGCCAATGAGGAGGGAGTTACAATAGTCAAGGCTATATATATATAACAAGGGAGTGAATAAGTTGCTTACTGGTTTCAGAGGTTAAGAACGGGCGTATCTTGGAGATGTTGAGGAGGTGAAGTCTACAAGATTTGGACAGCAATTGGATTTGGGACTGAAAGGACAGATGGGAGTCTAGGATTACACCTAGTACCCTGGCATGAGGGGAGGAACTGATGATTGTGTTATTGATTTTGATGAAGAAGTCAGGGGAGGGGGCATGGGCTGGAGGGAATACTAAGAGCTCAGTTTTGGAAAGATTGAGTTTGAGGAAGTGGAGTGACATCCATGCCGATATGTCGCATAGTAGGTTAGTAATGCGAGAGGAGACTTAAGGGGTGAGGTGAGGGGTAGAAAGATAGATTTGTGTGTCATCAGCATAGAGATGGTACTTAAAGCCATGGGAGTTTATCAAGTGACCAATGGATGGGGTGTAGATGGAGAAAATCAGGGGTCCATGGATGGAAATTTGAGGGACCCCTACAGAAAGAAGGAGTGAAGAGGAGGAGGCAGAGTTATAGGTAACACTGAAGGAGCGCTGCAATAGGCAGGAGGAGAACCAGGAGAGAGCAGAGTCTCGGAGGCCAAGAGAGTGGAGTTTTTTGAGGAGGAGAGGATGGTCAACCATATCAAAAGCCGCAGAGAGGTCAAGTAATAAGAGTACGGAGTAGTGGCCATTGGTTTTAGCAGTTAGTAGATCATTAGTGAGTTTTAGTAGGGCAGTTTCAGTGGAGTGGAGTGAGCGAAAGCCAGACTGTAAAGGGTCAAGAAGGTTGTTGTTAGTGAGGTAGGAGCTCAGGCGATTGTAGACTAAGCGTTCTAGGAGTTTAGAGGTAAATGGCAGCAGGGAGATGGGTCTTAAGTTGTTCAGGTTGGTGGGGTCCAGGGAGGGCTCTTTAAGTATGGGAGTGATGTGTGCATGCTTTAGAGGGGAGGGGAAGGCACCGTTAGAGAGGGAGAGATTGAAGATGTGAGTGAGGGAGCATAGGATAGAAGAAGAGAGTGACAGTAGTAGTTGTGAGGGGACAGGATCCAGGGGGCAGGTAGCAAGACGGGCTTCTGAGAAAACCTTAGTGACCTCTTCGGTAGTAGCAAGGTCAAAAGAGGAAAGTGTTGAAGGAGGTTTAGTATAAGGTATGCTAAGTGGGATAGATGTCTGTGTAGTGGAGATGCCCCTACGAATTGTGTCAATCTTGTTTTTGAAATTCTCGTGAGCAGTGAGTGAGGTACTGGGTGGAGGTGGAGAAAGTAGAGAGTTAAAAGTAGAAAAGAGACGACGAGGACTGGATGACAAGCTATTGATGAGAGTGACAAAGTAGGCTTGTTTGGCAGCATGGAGGGATGAATTGTATGTTAGGAAAGCAGATTTATATAGGGTGAAAGCTTGGTGAGATTTGGTTTTACGCCACAATCGCTCCAGTGCACGACTATGTCGTTTAAGATTTCTGGTGTCGTCAATCTGCCAAGGTTGTAATGGTCGGGGCCTGATGCTTCGTGTTGTTAGAGGAGCAAGTGAGTCTAATGTGGATGAAAGCAAACTGTTGTAGACAGCAGTGGCCAGGTCAGGGCAGGACAGGGGAGAGATTCTGTCATAGAGCTGGTCAGTTGCAGAGTGGAAAGGAGCAGGGTTCAAGTTGTGAAGGTTTCTGCGGGTAATTGTTTGCTGCTTGGAGGGATAAGTGTTTGAAGATAAAGACACTGTGAAGGTGAAGAGCTTGTGATCAGAGAGAGGAAAGGGGGTGTTTGTGAGGTTGTAGGGAGTACAAAGACGGGAGAAAACAAGGTCTAATGTATTCCCCTCAGAGGGAGTGGAGGACTGTATAAAGATGAGGTTATGTTGAAGAGTTGGGATGTAGCCGGGTTGTTGACATTAATGGGGATGTTAAAATCTTCGAGAATGATAGTGGGTAGTTCAGAGGAGAGAAAGTAGGGTAGCCAGGTGGAGAAATTATCAAAAAAGCGGGACACTGGTCCAGGAGGCTGATAGATCACTGCAATCCTCAGAGAAATGGGAGAAAAAACCAAATGCAGTGAGTCTCGAAAGAAGAGAAGGATAGAGAGGGAGGGTTAGGGAGGACTTGAAAGGTGCTCAGAGGGGATAGAAGCAAACCAACCCCACCTCCTTTCCGACTACTGGGTCTGGGTGAGTGGGTCCAGAGAAGGCCTCCATAGGAAAGTGCTGTGGGAGAAGAATAATCTGCTGCTTAAAGCCAGGTTTCTGTAATTGCTAGTAGTTTAAGGGAGCGGGAGACAAAAAGGCCATGGGCAGAGGTGAGCTTATTACAGACAGAGCGAGCAGTCCAGAGTGCACATGAAAAAGGGAGGGTGGTTTTTTGGAGCACGGGGACCGATATTAAATTGAGGGGATTGCGGCTATTCCTGGAAGAAAGAGGGTGCCTGGTGTGGGGGTGAGATACTGGAGGACCAGGATTTGGGGAGATATCCCCAGAGGTTAGGAGAAGAAGAAGGGCGAGGAAAGTAACATGGAAGCAGGATGTATAGGAGTGTACATGCCTTCCAGTCCTGGTGTTTGGGTCAGCAGGAGAGTAAAGTATCAGCAGGAGGTGATGAGAGCAGTAATAGGGAGATGGTAGCAGTGAGGGTGGAGCAGAGGGGTAAAGAAATTCGATTTTGGTAACGCAGGATAGTAATGAGAAAAGGAGGAGTAGAGGGGACATATTACAAAGGTACATGGAGTGGGACTGAGACTTGAGATGTTTCCCAGAGTGTTTGCTTGCAGTCTATTCAGCATGCAGTAGAGTTTCTTGTTGCTGTATCTTCCTGCTGCTTCAGATACCCTGCTTTAGTTAAACTGTCATGTTCAACTGCATCTTCGCACTCACACAGAAAACTGCACTCCATCTGTGACTATGCACAAACCCCCCCCCCCCCCCCCCGCCGTCTGTGACCTCCCCCCATGAGCTGATTTAAATTTATAAGGAGATGGTCAAATGAGCACTCTTCTCCGCCCCAATTAGGAACTGTTAAGGATCACATGAATTGGGGGGGGGGATGTTTCTCAAACACAGACCAGACACAGGCCACAGTCATAAAAGAAGTAAAGAAGTGCAACAAGAGGTGAGAATCGACACAAACAGACAAAAATATATACACTATTTGTTCTGAGATTTGCAGAAAGACTATGCGTTGCTGAAGTTACAGTTTAGAGTGGAGACAGCAGATGAGAGCAGCAATTTACCCAGAGATAGCAGGAGTCTATGCGTTGCTGAAGTTGCAGTTTAGAGTGGAGAGAGCAGATGAGAGCAGCAATTTACCTGTGAAAAAGCAGAGAAGCTATGATAAGGGTGCTGTGTTCAACTGCATCTTCGCACTCCAACAAAAACCGCACTCACACAGAAAACTGCACTCCATCTGTGACTATGCCTTATATGCTCCTTTTAGCTCAAGCATTACTTTACCCGATCCCTGCCTACCTACCGCTTACAAGTGTTTGGTAATTTTGTTTCATGAGGGTTTGTCTGCACTACAGCCTCATAAGTGGTATACAGTGGGGATCGAAAGTTTGGGCACCCCAGCTAAAAATTTGTATTAATGTGCATAAAGAAGCCAAGGAAAGATGGAAAAATCTCCAAAAGGCATCAAATTACAGATTAGACATTCTTATAATATGTCAACAAAAGTTAGATTTTATTTCCATCATTTACACTTTCAAAATAACAGAAAACAAAAAAATGGTGTCTGCAAAAGTTTGGGCACCCTGCAGAATTTATAGCATGCACTGCCCCCTTTGCAAAGCTGAGACCTGCCAGTGTCATGGATTGTTCTCAATCATTGTCTGGGAAGACCAGGAGATGTCAATCTCAAAGGTTTTAAATGCCCAGACTCATCTGACCTTGCCCCAACAATCAGCACCATGGGTTCTTCTAAGCAGTTGTCTAGAAAACTGAAACTGAAAATAGTTGACGCTCACAAAGCTGGAGAAGGCTATAAGAAGATAGCAAAGCGTTTTCAGATGTCAATATCCTCTGTTCAGAATGTAATTAAGAAATGGCAGTCATCAGGAACAGTGGAAGTTAAAGCAAGATCTGGAAGACCAAGAAAAATATCAGACAGAACAGCTCGCAGGATTGTGAGAAAAACAATTCAAAACCCACGTTTGACTGCACGATCCCTCCAGAAAGATCTGGCAGACACTGGAGTTGTGGTACACTATTCCACTATAAAGAGATACTTGTACAAATATGGTCTTCATGGAAGAGTCATCAGAAGAAAACCTCTTCTACGTCCTCACCACAAAAATCATCGTTTGAACTTTGCAAATGAACATATAGACAAGCCTGATGCATTTTGGAAACAAGTTCTGTGGACCGATGAGGTTAAAATTGAACTTTTTGGCCGGAATGAGCAAAGGTACGTTTGGAGAAGAAGGGGCACAGAATTTAATGAAAAGAACCTCTGTCCAACTGTTAAGCATGGGGTTGGATTAATCATGCTTTGGGGTTGTGTTGCAGCCAGTGGCACAGGGAACATCTCATGAGTAGAAGGGAAAATGGATTAAATCAAATTTCAGCAAATTTTGGATGGTAACTTGATCCCATCTGTGAAAAAGCGGAAGTTAAAGAGAGGATGGCTTCTACAAATGGATAATGATCCTAAACACACCTCGAAATCCACGGGAGATTACATCAAGAGGCGTAAACTGAAGGTTTTGCAATGGCCTTCACAATCTCCTGACCTCAACATAATTGAAAATCTATGGATAGACCTTAAAAGAGCAGTGCGTGACAGACAGCCCAGAAATCTCAAAGAACTGGAAGACTTTTGTAAGGAAGAATGGGCAAAGATACCTCAAACAAGAATTGAAAGACTCTTGGCTGGCTACAAAAAGAGTTTACAAGCTGTGATACTTGCCAAAGGGGGCAGTACAAGATATTAACTCTGCAGGGTGCCCAAACTTTTGCAGACGCCATTTTTTTGTTTTCTGTTATTTTGAAAGTGTAAATGATGGAAATAAAATCTAACTTTTGTTGACATATTATAAGAATGTCTAATCTGTAATTTGATGCCTTTTGGAGATTTTTCCATCTTTCCTTGGCTTCTTTATGCACATTAATACAAATTTTTAGCCGGGGTGCCCAAACTTTCGATCCCCACTGTAATTTTAGTATCCTAAGAGATCATTAGGGCAACTCTGTTCTTGATGTGGATGTACTCTCTGAGTTCATTGCAACAAGATATGTAAAAATGTTTGTTCTTCCTGTCATGAAGGCTGTTTTTCTTTGAACGTAATGTGCTTTGCTAAAGAGCGAAATAAAAATTATAAATGAAAAATTCTCTGTGATAGGGAATGCTGCTGAGAAAAATGTACAGTATAAGGAAGAATAAGTTTAAAGCGTAACTTTATCCATAACAACAAAAAATGATGTTCTTTAGAAAAGGAACATACATTCCACCTTAATAATTATGTTACCAAAATTAGTGTGTGCTGTAACTTTTCTCCAGCATTGCCCTGGCCTCTTTTTGCTGGAGGCTGCCATCTTGCTGAAGCCCAGAGCCCCTGAGCAGAGGTAAATCTTTAGGCTGACAGCAGACCGAACTCTAGTGGCTCTGATTTTTGGCACAATGCCAAAAATGGAGAGCAACTGAGTATGTACAAAGCAGGGCAAGACAGTGTATTACTGGATTATAAACAGTATAGGCACTAATTTTTAATGTTTTACATCCTGAAATGTTTTCCAGCCTGGAGTGATCTAGCTGGACTTAATTTTCGGACTAAAGTTTAAGGCATTTATTTATTCACATGTGCTAATGTAGACTTAAACCCTTCCTGAATGTCATGCAGGTAGAAATATTCTGTATATCTTAGAAAAATGGGGGGTGTGATGTGAGGGAATGTTTTATACTATTTTTTACTTGTTATATTTGTTACAACTGCAGATATATTCAGCCTATCTACAGCCTGTAATTGCCCACATGCACTTCAGTGATAACGGGCTGTGTCTGTTTTTCACAAGGCATATTTCCTAATCGTTGTTGTGAAGATGTGAAAAAAAATATTTACCCCAGCTTCTGACACTTCTGGAAACTGGAGGATGATGTAATTATGCCTTAAGAAATCAAAAATAAATTGTACAACTCAAGCGCTAACTATGGTGAAATGAAAACAAAACAAAAATTAAAATTAAATGTATAAATACTGTAGCCGCTAATGCACATAACCCATGTCTCAGTGGGGCAAATTATACAATCATATTGTGAAGTGAAAAAATGCTGCGCTACATGAAACAATGGCACAATCCTTATATAACAAAAAACAAAGTGAAAATATACAGTGTATATATATATATATATATATATATATATAAGATAAAATAATTGAAAAAAATATTAATATTGAAATGAACAAAAAAAAAAAATGAAAAAAAAAATGTGTGTGTGTGTATATATATATATATATTGTGACAGTGTGGTGATCAGTCACCCAGGATTCTCAACAAGGCAGGTTGAGGGGCTCCAGGGTAAATGTTTTATATGGAGGAAAGTGGCTTTTCACTCTCCTTTGTTTGTAAGGTCTGTTTTGGGATCTGGAGCTTGGAGATTTCAAAGAGATCTGGGAGGGATGAAATCTCCAATCCTGGGACCAGGTTTTGGGATAGGCCAGGAGACTGATTGCACAGGTGTGTACAGGCCTTTAGAGAGAGTCAGGACCAGGGTTCTGGGCTCCACCCCGGCAGCTAGGAGTCAGCAGGGCTCCACCCTGGCAGACGGGAGGTCTCTGCCTTGGAGTCAGGTGGAAGCCAGACTAGCTGTGTGCTAGTGGCTATAATTTGGGAAGAGTCTGCAGGAGACTGACATTGAACTGTGTGTAAGCCAGGAGGCTGAATCTTTGTTTTGTTGGTGGATACCCCTGCGTCGGAAGCATTATGTTTGAACTTTCATGTAAATAAAATTGGGCAAAAGGCCCTTAAAGAAAGCGAGTAGCTGTTTGCGTTTCAAAGCTCTACCACGTTGAAGCGAGTTCCCACAATATATATATATACCATATTGTTCGCTCCATAAGGCGCACCTGACCATAAGACACGCCTAGGTTTTAGAGGAGAAAAACAAGAAAAAAAATATTCTCAACCAATGGACTGCAGACATATTACAGGAGATGACCAGAGACTGCGGACACAGTACAGGGGATGACCAGAGACTGCGGACACAGTACAGTGGATGACCAGAGACTGCGGACACAGTACAGGGGATGACCAGAGACTGCGGACACAGTACAGGGGATGACCAGAGACTGTGGACACAGTGCAGGAGATGACCAGAGACTGTAGACAGTACAGGGGATGACCAGAGACTGCAGACAGTAAAGGAGATTACCAGAGACTGCAGACCTTTGGAGAGGGAGGGGGAACGGGTACCTGAATTTGACAGGTACCCGCTCTCACTTCCGCGGAGTTGTCCTTCCTTCTTCTTCCCACGCCGGGTGCCCACTGCGCATGCGCGAGAAGTGCTGCACTTTGTGAATGGCCTGGAGCCTTCTGGGACCTGTCATGTGTCCCAGAAGACGCCGGACCATTCACAAAGCGCTTCTTGCGCATGCACAGTGGGCACCCGGCTATCGCAGAAGCCGCCACAGGAAGACTGCAGTGCTGGAGCGAGGAACAGGTGAGGTCCTGCAGGAGAGAAGAGCTGAGCGGCCGGCCCGATATTCAGACATGGTGGCGGCAGAAATACCGGACCGGCCGCTTTACATTCGCTCCATAAGACGCACTGACATTTCCCCCCCTTTTTTGGGGGGAAAAAAGTGTGTCTTATGGAGCAAAAATATGATATATATATATATATATATATAGTTGGAATTTAAGAGTTGTGAAAAAAACTATATATATATATATATATATAAAACCAAAAACCACACTAAAAAAATTATTTTTTAGTATGAAACAAACAAAAGTCATTCAAAATCTCAAGTTCAATCAATAAAGTGTTCTTCAGTGAATCCTATCAATAAATAATTCTTTATAATCAATAAAGAATTCTTCAGCTATCCTTTGGATAACGAAAAATATGTGCATCTGTCATAAATTCCCGTGCAAAGACATCCTCCACCATGTATCTGCTCATCTCACGCAGTGTGACCTCACATTATGCAATGTTACGGTCTAACCTCACTTTTGGTCCCATATGGACTCAGAAGATCAGCTTGCTGAATGAAGACTCCAAAGTAAGCTCCCTCCTAATAAGCATCTTTGTATCAGCCATACTCCTCAATAAAAATAACTCAGCTTTATCCTTTTAAACTTGTATTCATCAATTAAACATAAGAAATACACTCACGTTCCGGAGGTGTATTTTGCACCAGGTATGATGAACATCCAGTGATGTACTGATTAGACACAAGATGGCAGTATCATCTCAGCAGCAGAGTCCTGTACATGCTCAAAACAGACACCATATGTAATGTAATGCAAGGTAAAGGCCCACTTAGTGAATGCTATTGCCTGCTGTAATGCCGCTCCAAGAGCCGTTTACAGAGTACTACAACCGCTGACCTGATGAATGGTAACGTTGTGACATCATCCACACACTCCTCACTGACGCGTTTTGCCACTAGCAATGTGACTTTATCAAGGGGATACGATTGGACCGTCCGACAATCATTCAATTTATATAGTAAACCGGTGCCATTTTGTTGTGGATCAGCCTAGCACATGATTGAATGATTGTTGGACAGTCCAATCGTGCTGCTGAGATGATACTGCCATCTTGTGTCTAATCAGTACATCACTGGATGTTCATCATACCTGGTGCAAAATACACCTCCGGAACGTGAGTGTATTTCTTGTTTAATTGATGACTAAAAGTTTAAAAGGATAAAGAACTATGTTGAGTTCTTTTTAATGAGGAATATGGCTGATACAAAGACGCTTATCAGGAGGGAGCTTACTTTGGAGTCTTCATTCAGCAAACTGATCTTCTGATTCCATATGGGACCAAAGGTGCAGTTAGACAGTTATCCAAAGGAGGGTTCACTGAAGAACACTTTATTGATTAAACTTGAGTTTTTGAATGACTTTTGTTTAATTCATGCTTAAAAATATTTTTTATTTTGTATGTTTTGTTTGTTTTATAGATAATATATATATATATATATATATATATATATATATATATATATATATATTTATTTTTTTTTTTTATTTCAATATTAATAATTGTTTCAATTATTTTATGTTCTATATATATTTTTTATTTTTTCACTTTATTTGTTATATAAGGATTGTGCCATTGTTTCATGTAGCGCAGCATTTTTTCACTGCACCATATGGATGTAATCATGCCTTACCACGGCCTCCTATGAAAAGTGAGTGCTACAAATTTACAAGAATGCACATTAGCCCAATGAAGGGGCATACTGTTACAGGATTTTGAGTGCCCAGCTATCCCTTAGGCAGCAGTCTTAATTTTCAAGTTGAAATAAATGAGATTGGAGTGCTGAATTTACAGTAAGCCAAACTAAAAGTAAAAAAATATACACATTAGAAATATGTGGTGCCACTGACGTTGTACATGAAAACTGTATGTTCTGTAACACTGACACTGTTCCTTGGCATCTATCAAGCATGTAATTAAAAGAACTGTTTTTCCCCCATGTCACCCATTTATAAAAACATTTTTGCTTTGGTAGAATATCCACCATGGCAGTGGCCAGTTCGTTTTTTTTTGGTAGATTATGCCCTATGTCAGTGGCCAGTTCCCCATGCATTTTTTGTTTTGAGGCTGCAATCATTCCAAGTGTTATATAGAAAAAGTAAAGAACCTGTGGGTTTAGGGATTTTTTAAAGCAGCAAAATATGTCCAAGAAACACCCAGGAAAATAAAAACCATAGTTTATTGGTACATATTCTAAAATATAATTACAGTGAAATATACATCTAAAATGGTAACTCATTCATTCAAGCACAATAGAGGAACTTATTAGGCTATACGTTCCTCTACAGTGTTTAGACTTTCCCTGTACCTGGAACAAACACTCCCAGTGAAGTCTGAAATCCTAACCTGCAAGCTTACCGAGGTCAAAGGATTCATTAGGCAGTGAAGCCAGAACCGGGATGAGGGTTCCGGAGTTTATGGCTTAAAAACAAAGAAAAGTCAGAAATCACAGCCCCCATTATTTTGGTCTTCAGAGAAGTTTAGGGAAACCACACAGTACCTGAAAGTTCGTGTTGATCCTGTCTGGGTTGAAGCTCTTCACAAGGACTACAATTCCTCTCTGAAGAAGATGCCTCATGGCCACTTGAGCTGGAGATCGGCCATATTTCTTAGCCACATCAATCAAGGTGGGGTCTTTCAGAATATATGGGCTATCTTGATTTACCCTGGAAGGGATACACAGGTTAGTTTGGAAGTCTACTTCCAAAAGTTCTCAGAATTCCTTTAATGCAGTATCAAGTTCATAGTGATTGATTGATTGATTGATGGAAGCTCATTGCTCCTCTTATAGTACCCCCACCACATCTCCATCACAATGATTGTCATATTGGGCCCAAACATGCACAGTGGGCAAAGGTACATAGTGCACCCATCCAGTCTATTAGAAGTCCTGGCCTTGCTGACAGTCACTAGGAATAATTCCTGAATGGAAGACAAGAAGAAATCCACCCAATGAAAATCACATAGCTGAGTTGATAAGAGAGGACAAAAACAGTACCACATGCCTTAAATGGGCTGTGCCAAATGACACAAGCACGCCCACATACATTGGGGTTCATCCATGCAATTGAGCCATGTACTCTACAAGAATGCATCCATATGGTCTCCCCAATTACTTAGAGCAGCTCCTGGTAACATACAGCCATAAGTGAACAGCATAGATTCATATCATACTTTAAATACATAAAATCTTTTAAAATTCAAAATTAGTTACAAAACCTTTTTAGTAACTGTGCATATATTTAAGTACCCCAAAGCTCTATAAAAAGGGCATCCAAATATACCTAAGGAATACAGAATAGGTATTCTGTATGCTGCTATGCCATATCTGGATAATGTTTGTGCTGAAGAATGCGCTGGACTGACTGGATCAGTCACTTATCATAGGTGGGTGGTTGTGTGGGTGGGTATGGGGAAGGTCTTCCAGTTCGTTGTACCCAATGGTGGATATTGGCGGTAAAACCTCTTAGGGTTTGGGCTGCTGCCTGTCTGGCCTTTCCACACGTATGCTTGGAATAGTAGAAAAGAAGGAGCGCCCGATGGCTAAAAGAATGCACTTTTGATGTTAGATTAAGAGGCATTTAATGAGAGTAATGACAAATACATCAAGCCAACCTGTTTCGGGAGAAAAGTCTCTCCCTTCTTCAGGGCTGTTGCTGCATACTATTACATGGGAAAAATTCCCAAGTCGGTTATATATTTTCCAGGTTTCGGAAGAAAAAATGACAGATTGATCGCTGTCATTCCAGGGGCAGCAATTCACTCTGTAATTTTTTCCTCCGAAACCTTGAAAATATATGACCGACGTGGGAATATTTCTCATTTAATAGCATTCAACAACAGCCCTAAATAAGGGAGAGTCTTTTCTCCCAAAACGTGTTGGCTTAATGTATTTGTCATTACTCTCAATAAATGCCTCCTAATCTATCATCAAAAGTGCATTCTTTTGGACATCGGGTGCTCCTTCTTTTCTACTATTCCAAATATCTGGATAATATCAGATCATAGAATACAATCCATAAACAGGGTGGTAGATCATATGAAGGACATGTAACCAAGGACCTCATTCAAACCAGCTGCTTTTAGAGATTGTATCTGACAGCCTTCAGGCCCAGCTGTGGTTTTGTCAAAGTACTCGTGTCTTGGGTTCTCATGGAAACAATCCAAAGCCACAAAACTAATCCACAGTGTGTGATAATTGTGGCACATTCCTACATGCCTACTTACTGGAGTTGAATGTTTTCCCATTCTCAATCAAATAGATGCGATATTCTGTACAATGATAACATTTCCTACATATAAAGCACTGTAACAATACTGCATCAAATAAAAAAAACTTGTAGTTTGACAATTAACATCATGTTGTAATCTATATTCAGATCCATTTGGCAAAATAGTAATTTCAGCTTCTTTAATCCAGGGACACTGCCTTCACATGACACATACAAACGTGCCATTATTATTGGTGCAAGGGTCACCTCTATTGTCACCCTGATAACTGTGTACAATTTTAAATCAAAGTTGAATGCCTAACTACTAAATCCGGGCTATTGCTTAAATACTTCTTAAAGAGGAATTATAGGTGTAGAAACTTTTACATAGTTTTATTGGTCCAGAGCTGGGAACTTTGTAACTATGTATATACCATACTTGTATCCCTCTGGAAATTACGGTGTGCATACCGATATCAGAGTGATCTCCACTAGCTTCGGGTTCCATGACGAGCAATTGCTCTGCTGCATTGTGAACACTGAATGGTGCCCATGCAGAGCAGGCAACCTGCTGAGATCACTTTGCATTTTCTCAATTATATAAAGTGTAATTAATGTATAATATTAAAATATCCATACCTGAAATTCTACTTTAAGTATACTTTTGTTTGTAAGTGGGTATCGGTACTTACTCAAAAATGCCAGACTCTGCTGCTGATGATGATGAGGGTAATGGGTAATCTTCATTGCACAACCTTCCTTACATGTTATTGTGATAGATAGTGAAAAGCTTGTCTTGTCTTAAGGTGTTACTAAACCCCGGACCCTGCATTTACTATATCTGGTCTCCCACAGTACACACAACATGGAAGTGCAATTATTTTAGTAAAAATAAACTGCTAAATACCTCTTCTCATCAGCAGTTAGAGCAGTCTTGTGACTTCTATCAGTGTCCAGCAGACCACTGGTTAAAGCTTGTAGGAGGAGTTTTCATTCTGCTCTAGGAAGATGCAGAACCCCTGACCTCTGTCTGGACAGTGCTGATTGGCCGTGTGCTGATCACATGCATTCTCTCAAGAAAATAAACCTCTCTAGCAATACACACCAAATTGAGCATGTGCAGAGTGTCTCCACACAATATGTCTTATCAGGAGATAAGATGGGGACAATGGAAGAAGGGGAGTATCGGAGAAGACAGGATCAAACAACCTTTTTACACAACGCAGCTGATTAACCTCTTAGGTTCCACAGTGAGTGTAATGAGCATGCTTAACTGCATATACAGACTGATTTTACTGTTGTGGGTTTAGTATCACTTTAATTTTAGCTTTCTGAATGCTTTTTAACCCTGGTTTAGATATGTGCGGCCGTACGGAGTGCGATTTGTGAGGGCATGAGAGCCCATTAATTTGAATGGACTCCCGTGTCCTGGGACACGCATGGAAGAAGTCCCTGCACTACTTGGGAAATCGCAGCCCACATAGGAACCGAGGTTGTCAGTACGGTTGCGATTTACAGTGCCATTAGAATTAATGGCACCCGCCTACGGGTCCCACATTCCTTTGTGTGGGTGATGTGGCTGCAGGTATTTGTGCAGGTCCTGGAGCGGCACCACCCGCACAGATGTGAGCCGAGCCTCAAAGTTTCCTTACTATTGCCCCCTTCCCCCATAATCCCATCAATGACCTCACATTTTACTCAGTCATTATAATCTGAACAATTGTATATTGTTCTTTTGAGTGTATTTTAGAATTGTAAGGCATATTTTAATCAAAAGCAATGGATTAGCACTAGTGTGGATAACACAATATTTTGTGCTACAAGTGCCCTTATCCTTTAGGTACCTACTGTACTTTAAAATGGAACTCTGAAGGAAAAAAACTTTTGTTTTTGAAAGACCACATGTGAAAAATGTTACCTTTATTGAAGAGTGTGCCAAGTCCTGAGTGCTAAGAGTTACTGTAGAATTACCGTTTCTTTCATGTTAGATATTACACACAGTGCTCTCCTTTCAGCACTGCAAATGAGAGTTGCGGACCTTATGTAGTGCGGGGATTGTGTGGTTTACTCTCTTTCCTCTCCCCTTGTCTATTCACATAACACCTGGTATTCTGTTCACAGAATGTTCTATGAACAGACAAGGGGAGATGATAGACAGCAAATGACAGGATCTCCCTTTATCGATTCTCACTTGGAGGTAGAGTACAGGGGTCAGAAATTGTCTAACTTACAACATAAGGTACAGGAGTCAGGAGTATGTAATGTACAGCACAGCTTACAGAATGTGGTGTTAGAATTATACAACACTATGCCTCTTACATTTCTAGTCTGCTATGGGAAAAAATAAAGCCCCAACATTAGTGGGATGACCCCATTAGTTTTGATTTAGAGTAGGGAAAGATTATAACCTCTCTCAAGGTTTTTATTGCAGTCTGTGTCCCGTTCAAGAACTTCTATATCAGTTTCTACCCTGGTCCCTAACTAGGAAATGAGAAACAAATCTTGACACAGTTTTTCATCCTTTTCCCACTCTACTCTGGAAAATAAAATGTTGCACCTAGCAGTTCCCTGCTGCGCTGACTCCCACTCATCTCCTAGGTGGAGCCCTCCTGACTTCTGGACTGAGAACTCTTCTGTTAGAAAGGATGACTCCCTGAACCATAGTTATGTTTTTAATAAAATTACTGCACACACCTGAACAACCCGTGTGTTTGTCCACAAAACTTGGACCCAGGATTGGAGACTGCATCCCTCCCAAATTTTTCAAAGCCTCCGGACTCCAGGTCCCAAATTGGGTTTTACCAACCTCAGAGAAACAATTGAGTACTGTCCGTGATACTTTTTTTATTTGCACTAACATACAATTTTGAGGACAAGCTTTCGGGGTATGTCCCCTTCTTCAAGGTCTAAGCAGTACTATTAAAAATCACAAAGTTTAAGCAGAATGTTAGAATGGATTGAGAGAAAGAAAAAAAAAAAAAAAAAAAAAAAAAAAAAAAAAAAAGGGCTACAGATAAGATACATCAAAAGTGAGGGGGGGATACAACACTCACACAGAGGGGGTCAAGTTTTAGCTAATAGATAGTCATAAAGCTGTCGGATAGTGGTTGAGGAATCCCATGTCCAAATTAAGACCGTTATCTTTAGTGTCAAATAGAATTATCATTCTTAGTTCAAATGTTTTTCTTTCCTGGATGGATTTAAATTTTCCTTTCAGAACTAAAATATTGAGGTCTTCCATATTGTGGCCTGGTTGTGAGAAATGGTGTCCTACAGGTATGCAGAGGTTATCTTCTTTATGTTCCTTGATGGTATGTCTGTGTAAAAAAGAAAGTCCAGCTTCCTCTGTATGAAACAAACGCCCTGGAGTACTGCAACCTGCCTGGATGAGATCCATGGATGATTTATAATCTTTTGACACCATGGCAGGGCACTTTGCCTATCATAAACAGCCAACACCTACTTGCCCCCTGCTCTGAGTTGTCCCTCTTTTCCAAGTTCTAATTTTGTAAAGTATGACTGCTGGTGTGTTTCTGGTCTGCTGGTAGTACAGTAGATGCTAAAAGCCTGCTGTGGGTTCTGTTGTGAATAACACCTGAGCAAACACATTTATAAATAGCACATACTGGATTAATGGATATATTTTGGACTAAACCTTAGCTATGAAGAACACAGATATAATTGTAACAGCACATCATTATTTACCAGCCCACATCCCTACTGGATCCCAAGACACCAAACGCCACCAGTACAATGTCATGTAACTTGCAGAATCCTAGAAGTTTGGTCTGATTGAGGTAGATATGGCACTCCACCTGCGGAAGGACATTTAAAGTGGAATTAACATGTTTTTATTTGTATATACAGCTATATACAATAGTAATAAAATATACAGTTGTGCTCAAAAGTTTACATACCTCGGCATATATCCGGACATTTTGGCATTGATATTGAAAATATGACTGATAATGCCAAAAACTGTCTTTTATTTAAGGATAGTGATCATATGAAGCCATTTATTTTCACATAGTTGTTTGGCTCCTTTTTAAATCATAATGATAACAGAAACCACCCAAATAGCCCTGATAAAAAGTTTCCATACCCTGGAATGTTTGGTCTTGGTGCAGACACACAAGGTGACACACAGGTTACAATGGCAATTAAAGGTTAGTTTCCCACATATGTGGCTTTTTAAATTGCAATTAGTGTTTTGTATAAATAGTCAATGAGTTTGTTACCTCTTACATGGATACACTGAGCAGGCTATATACTGAGCCATGGGGATCAGAAAAGAACAGTCAAAAGACCTCAAAATCACAGCCAGTGAGCCAATGAGAAGAGAGAGAGGGGCCGAGCTGCAGAAATGGACATGCAGAGCAGCAGGTGCCACCATAGCAAGCTCCTTGCTGTGGGGACACCTGACAGAATGAAGGGGCCAGGAGTGCCGGCAGGGGACCCAAGAAGAGGAGGATACGGGCTGCTTTGTGCAAAACCACTGCGCACAGCAGGTTAGTATGACATGTTTGTTAATTTTTCTTTAACAAAAATAAGCCTTTAGAATCACTTTAAAACAAGTAAATACAATACACCTTCCTATTTAGGTTGATTGAGAGAGTTTAGTTCTGCTTTAAGATGTATAGTCTGCAAATACTACTTATCCATGGGGGCTGTCATATTTGTTCTTCAAATATGCTGGCTGTGCTTCCCTAGCTTTGCCTCACTGCTCCTTTCTTTTAGTTTTTTATTACCCACTAAAGTCTCAATACCACCTGACAGCCTGATGCAATGCTTGGGTAAGAACTGGACCATTTAGGGGCTGAAAATGAGACGTTCTGAACCCGGAAGCACTGATTTTGACCAGCAAAGTTGCTGAAAAATTCTGAGCAACCTGGATGATCCTGCAGCAATCTCTTGTTCTCTGCTTCGACCGGTTGCAGGATACTTAGCAGACAGTCCTGTCATGATTGAAGATGGTAGATGCCTATCCACCCATCGTAGTGGAAGGACTTTGCAGCTTATTTTAAAACACGCATATCTTCAACCCCCTTCTAGTCCCTACAAGTGGTGCTTGAATTAGTTTTCCTTTTTCAGGCTTTTTTCCTTTACCTTCAACTGGTGATCCTACAGTTAACACTTCTTGTCCCTAGGTGGCTACACTTACTCTTCCGCTGTATTTATGGAGGGCAGGGCATAGATAAGGGGGGACTGAACCCCACCCCCCAGAAGAGAATTGCCAACCATCCCTGGCTGCAGGCCACAAAATTTGGGCTGTGCAGTGAGAAGAACACAGTGGCAGTGGGAGGGAGGTGGGGGCAGAAAGAAAACCGTTCTGTGCGGTGGTGGAGGCGGCGAGCAGTGTCGGGACTAGGGCTGTGTGAGAGGTTGGTGGTGGTTGTGGTGACAGGCTGCAATCTCCTGCATGGCTTTCAATGAAGCAGCTGAGAGGAGGAGGTGTGGCTTCCAGCTGCTTCATTGAAAGCCATACAGGAGATCACTGCTTGTCACCACAACCACCGCCACCCTCCAACACACCCCTAGTCCCGGCACTGCTCGCCGCCTCCACCGCTGCACAGAACGGTTTTCTTTCAGTCCCCCCTCCCACCGCCGCTGTATTCCAGCCGCTGTGTTCGTCTCACTGCCCAGCCCCTCCCTCCATCCTCCACACCAATAGGAGAAGAGGGGATAGAGGCTGGATCTGCTCTGCATCCCCCCCTGTGCCTGCCCACACTCCAGACCATGCAGCTTCAGAGGAGGTGTGGGTGGGAAACTGAACACAGCAGCCGACAGTCACAGCTCTGATGCTTCTGAAGGAGTCATGGTGAGATTGACCTAACCTTCCTTCCTTCCACCCCCTTCCTTCCATCCCCCCTTCCTTCCATCCTCCCACCCCCCCCTTCCTTCTATCCCCTCCCTTCCTTCCACCCAACCTTCCTTCCTCCCTTCCATCCCTCCATTCCTCCCTTCCACCCACCCCTCCATACCACCCATCCTTCCTTTCTTCCTTCCACCCACCCCTCCCTTCCATCCACCTCTTCTTTCTTTCCTTCCTTCCATCCACCCCTTCCTTCCTTCCACCAACCCCTCCTTTCTTTCCTTCCACCCACCCCTTCCTGCCTTCCTTCCACCCAACCCTTTCGAGCCTTCATTCCATCCCTCTCTTCCGTCATCCTTCCACCCACCCCTGCCTTTCACCCACCCCTCCCTTCCATCCACCTTTTCTTTCTTTCTTTCTTTCTTTCTTTCTTTCTTTCCTTCCTTCCTTCCACCCCTTCCTTCCTTCCACCCACCCTTCCTTCCTTCTACCCTTCCTTCCACTCACCCCTCCTTTCCTTCCTTCCTTCCGCCCACACTTCCTTCTTTCTACCCTTCCTTTCTTTCACCCACCCTTCCTTCCTTCCATCCACCGCTTCCTTCAAGGGGGAGAAGTTATGGGGGGGGGCAGTAAAAATGCAGCTCAGCTGCGAGATGAACCCCCCCAGAAGAAAAAATTATCTACAGCCCTGAAGGATTGAGCCATTTTTGTGACCCAGGCTGGACTCTTCCTCTCTCCATCTCCATTAGATGACAGAGAGATTGGTAATTTACAAAAGAAAGATAACCTTGGGCTTCCAGTTCAGCTCACAGAGAGTGACACGAACAGTGCATTTCTGGCAAGATTAACAGATATTTTCTGAATTTCCCTAAAAATCAAAAGATTTAATGGACCAGCATGTACATGTCAACTGAAAAAAAAATATAGATAAATGTCACGCTAACTAAAAAAGGTGGAAATACACTGGAGCTTCCAGATTAAGAAATCTCCCTTTAACCTGCTTTTGTTACAACATTGTTTCTATCAGTCATGAATGAATTCTTATAATTACACAAAGCCTCCATGCTGGTTGTGAGAAAACGTCATATCTTTTGCCCATTTGCAAAATGTTTAGTCCTTTCTCAACATGTCCCCACCCTCAATACCGCACCTTCTGACCACACCCCTAAGCTGCAAGACTGGCCTAGGATCAACATACCCTGTGATGATTGATTGGCATCAGACAAGAGCACAGGCAAAACTTAAATTACTTGTTTGTTTCTGGTTTTTGTGGCGTCACATGCTGTGGGAGAATATCAGCTATTTGAGTCAGTTACCTGGTTGCAGGCTGGTTTGTATCGCAGTTCAGGCATATTAAGTATGAGTTCTAGCTGCCGCCGGTTAAAGCTTGATACTCCAATTGATTTGGTTAAACCTGCTGCCTTACAGTCTTCCATCGCCTCAAATGAAAAAGATATATACACATTAATGGATGTGATTGGCCATAGCACTTTTTAGTAGTCTGTCACTAAAGCACAATACTATGGAGTATTTTATTTGTATGACTATTTTTGGTAATTTTAATGATTGAAAATTATACTTTTAAATGCAGTAGTTTTTTTATCACCGCTGAAGGTATTGCATGCATGTAATATTGGCATTTTTTGCAGTGTTTTGTAAGAATAAAATTTGCCCAATTTATTCTGCCTTTAAGTCAAACTCCAGGCAAACCGCTATATAGACAAAATGCATATATGACCAATGTTTTACCTGCTAAAGGATCTGTGTCTGCACATCCAGTCCTGAGATTTACACAGCACAGTCCTGTCTGGCAGGACAGGAGAATTGCTTATTTTCTGCTGCAGTTTAGAAACACCTACCGGTCTTGTCCCTTTCCTGGCCTGTGAATGAACATTAAAACAAGCAGCAGACTGATGAGCTCCATATTAGTCCAAGCCAATCCAAGGTAAAACTGCTCTTACCCCTGGGTCACATCTATGTGGCTGCTGCGGATCCGCACAAAACTTTGTGCAGCCGCACCACCCGCACAGAGAAATGCAGACCCACGGGCGGGTGCAATTAGTTCTAATGGCACGCCACCCGCACTGGAAAACACAACCGTACTGGGCTGCGTTTTCCAAATAAGTGTAGGGACTTCTTTCCCTGCGTGTCACGGGCACGGGAGTACATTCAAATGAAAGGGCAAAATGCGGCCCGCACGGCCGCATAGATGTGAACCAGGGTTAAGATCTCTTTAAGGCTAGGTTCACATCCATGCAGGTTGCGTTTGAGCCGTTTCTGCATTGCATTTTGCACCTGCGTTTTTGCGGGGGGTTCCATATTTTTAATTTTTTTTGTTGCTAGGCAGATTTAAAACACAAAACGTAGCAAAAACGCAATACATGCTTCTCTGTAGCATTTCCATTGAAGTCTATAGAACCAAAGATGCAACCATTTGCGTTCAAAAAAGTCCCTGATCCTTTCCAAAAAACTCACCGGGTGAAAACGCATAGATGTGAATATGTCCCATAGGAAATCATGTTAAATGGACTGTACTGTGTTTCTGCAAAACGCTGCAGAAAACGCTTAGGTGTGAATTAGAGATGAGCGAATCGAACTTGGCGAAGTGGAATTCGTTTTCGAATATTAGGAAAAATTCGATTCGCACCCAATCCGAAAATTAGCAAACTTCGGATGCACGAATCAAATTTTTCCCGATCGGCCGATTTTCATCCCTTCTACAGCCGGCAAAAAGTGTCCCTGCAGAGAGCTCCGCTATTTCTGACAGTTCTCTGACAGTTCCTTCACATTTACAGCGGTTGAAACATTGTATCTATTTGTTTCCATTTAGGATACAGATGTTTTTATTCGGAAACAAATAGATACAATGTTTCAACCGCTGTAAATGTGAAGGAACTGTCAGAGAACTGTCAGAAATAGCGGAGCTCTCTGCAGATACACTTTTTGCTGTACTGGAATTCTTCTTATTTTCATCCTACTTCTTCTTCTTCTTCTTCTTCATCCTCATCCTCATCCTCTTCTTCTTCTTCTTCTTCATCCTCATCCTTTTCCTCTTCTTATTCTTCATCCTCATCCTCTTCTTCATCCTCATTCTCTTCTTCTTCTTCATCCTCATCTTCTTCTTCTTCTTCCTCATCTTCTTCTTCTTCATCATCCTCATCTTCTTCTTCTTCATCCTCATCCTCTTCTTCTTCTTCCTCATCCTCATCTTCTTCTTCTTCTTCTTCTTCTTCATCTTCTTCTTCATCTTCTTCTTCTTCTACTTCTTCTTCATCTTCTTCTTCTTCATCTTCTTCTTCTTCTTCATCATCATCTTCTTCTTCATCCTCATCCTCTTCTTCTTCTTCCTCATCATCTTCTTCTTCATCCTCATCCTCTTCTTCTTCTTCTTCTTCCTCATCCTCTTCTTCATCCTCATCCTCTTCTTCTTCTTCCTCATCCTCTTCTTCTTCTTTTTCTTCTTCATCTTCTTCTTCTTCTTCTTTTTCTTTTTCATCTTCTTCTTCTTCATCTTCTTCTTCTTCTTCTTCTTCTTCCTCATCCTCATCCTCATCCTCTTCTTCTTCTTCTTCTTCTTCTTCATCATCATCTTCTTCTTCATCCTCATCTTCTTCTTCATCTTCTTCTTCTTCTTCTTCTTCTTCTTCTTCTTCTTCTTCATCATCATCTTCTCCTTCATCCTCATCTTCTTCTTCTTCTTCTTCTTCATCCTCATCCTCTTCTTCTTCATCCTCATCCTCTTCTTCTTCATCTTCATCTTCTTCATCTTCATCTTCTTCTTCTTCCTCTTCTTCATCTTCTTCTTCATCCTCTTCTTCTTCTTCATCTTCTTCATCATCATCTTCTTCTTCATCCTCATCCTCTTCTTCTTCTTCTTCATCCTCATCCTCTTCTTCCTCATCCTCTTCTTCTTCATCTTCTTCATCTTCATCTTCTTCATCCTCATCCTCTTCTTCTTCATCCTCATCCTCTTCTTCTTCTTCCTCATCCTCTTCATCTTCATCTTCTTCTTCATCTTCTTCTTCATCTTCTTCATCATCTTCTTCTTCATCATCTTCTTCTTCATCTTCTTCTTCATCTTCTTCATCTTCTTCTTCATCTTCTTCATCTTCTTCTTCATCATCTTCTTCATCTTCTTCTTCATGTTTTTATTCGGAAACAAATAGATACAATGTTTCAACCGCTGTAAATGTGAAGGAACTGTCAGAGAACTGTCAGAAATAGCGGAGCTCTCTGCAGATACACTTTTTGCTGTACTGGAATTCTTCTTATTTTCATCCTACTTCTTCTTCTTCTTCTTCATCCTCATCCTCTTCTTCTTCTTCTTCATCCTCATCCTCTTCCTCTTCCTCTTCTTCTTCTTCTTCTTCATCCTCATCCTCTTCTTCTTCTTCTTCATCCTCATCTTCTTCTTCTTCTTCCTCATCTTCTTCTTCTTCTTCTTCTTCATCCTCATCTTCTTCTTCTTCATCATCCTCATCCTCTTCTTCTTCTTCCTCATCCTCATCTTCTTCTTCTTCATCTTCTTCTTCATCTTCTTCTTCATCTACTTCTTCTTCATCTACTTCTTCTTCATCTACTTCTTCTTCATCTACTTCTTCTTCATCTTCTTCTTCTTCTTCATCATCTTCTTCTTCATCTTCTTCTTCTTCTTCATCTTCTTCTTCTTCTTCTTCTTCTTCTTCTTCATCCTCTTCTTCTTCATCCTCATCCTCTTCTTCTTCTTCTTCATCCTCATCCTCTTCTTCTTCATCCTCATCCTCTTCTTCTTCTTCTTCTTCTTCTTCATCTTCTTCTTCTTCTTCTTCATCCTCATCTTCTTCTTCTTCATCCTCATCTTCATCTTCTTCGTCGTGCCCCGTGACTGCCCAAATGAGTGAAGTGTGCGGTGATTCTAAGATCGACGGCACTCATCTGCATGTCATACTGACTGACAGTATTATTTCTCTTCCCCAGCAGACTCCAAGGGCATTTAAATTAAAGGTACAGTGTTCTGCACTAATATAAAGGCTCTCTGAAGCCTAGAAACCCTTTTAATAAGTTAAATTCGCAGCGAATAAATTTGCATCGAATCAAATTTATTCCGCAAATTCGGCGAATCAGCCGAATCGAATTTTTGAATAATTCGCTCATCTCTAGTGTGAATCTAGGGTAAGATCTTCATGATTAAGCATGCTTTGGGGTTAAAGGCGTTGGAAGAAAACGGCTTCATCAGTGGATAAAGTGACAGCTAGGAAATCTTTGCAATAACGTTTTTACTGTGACATATCTGGAGTGCAGCCTGTCAGTTCCTGCAGAAGTTCCAACTCCATGTCTCTTTGCTCTCTCCTCCTTTCAGTATGTTCTTTGTTAGCACCGCAGCATAACACTGTGTGAACTTAAAATGTTTGAATATGCAGCAGAGCATGCTTGTTATACTCACTGTGGAACCTAAGGGGTTAGTCCTCAGCATTGTGTAAAAAGGCTGTTTTATCCTGTCTTCTCTGATCCTCCCCTTCTTATACTGTCCCCAATCCATCTGCTGATAGTACAGTACAGAGCTCTAGGAGTCGCTCTGCACATGCTCAGTTTAGTGTGTATGGCTAGAGAGGTTTTTTTTTTTACCTTTTGGAGGGTGCATGTGATCAACACAAGGAGAATCAACACTGTCCAGACAGAAGGTCAGGGGTTATGCAGCCTCATAGGACAATCAGAGGAGAATGAAAACTCCTCCTACAAGCTTTAACCAGTGCCAGATATTCCTGCAGCTCCTTTAATGTTGCTGTAGGCCTTTTTGGCAGCCTCCCAGAGCAGTTTACTTCTTGTCTTTTCATCAATTTTGGAGGGACATCCAGTTCTTGGTAACTGTCTTTACTGTGTTCCATGGTATATCTAATACCTTAAAAATTCTTTTGTACCCTTCTCCTGACTGATACTGTTTAACAATGAGATCCATCTGATGCTTTGGAAGCTCTCTGTCGACCATAACTTTTGCTGTAGGATGCGACTAAGAAAATATCAGGAAAGACCTACTAGAACAGCTAAACTTTATTTGGTGTTAATCAGAGGCACTTTAAATGATGGCAGGTGTGTACTAACTCCTATTTAAAATTATTTTGAATGTGATAGCTTAATTCTGAACACCGCTACATCCCCAGTTATAGGAGGGTGTGCACACTTATGCAACCAGATTATTTTAGTTTTGTATGTTTATTCCCCCCCCGCAAAAAAAAATAAAAAAATTCAGTTTGTTTTTTATCCGAGTTGTACAGTTTATAGGTCACATTAAAGGTGGAAAAAGTTCTGTAATGATTTATCTTTGTCTAATTTTTTTACATCCCATAAACCTGACATTTTAACAGGGGTGTATAGACTTTTTATATTATTATTATTATTATAATACAGTATTTATAAAGCACCAATGGTTCGCTCATTAAAATATCCACTGTATAGTGAATGCAAGGTCCTGGGTTTAGTAATACTTTAAATACAATACATGTAATGATGGATTTATGAATACAAATCTGCATTAATGTGTCTCTTTTATATCTGTCCTGAGTTCAAGTTTTGTATTTCAATGGTTTTTATTTATTTTAAACATTTTCAACAAAAAAAGAACTGAAGCAAAAGGCACACCCACGCAGGGGCTGTCAATGGCACATAGGGTACAAAAGGAACAATGCTACAACATCAGCAGTGCAAAAGGTACGCCCGCACAGGGGCTATCAATGGCACAGAAAATGTGAAAAATATAGTGTTATAACTCCAACAGTGAAGTAAATCGAAGGCAGATCTCTACCACCTCACAAAGGTCAGACAAAGACAAAAAAAAAAAAAAGAAAGGAAAGAAGAAAAAGAGAAGACCAACAGCAGGGATCCGAGACCACCTAATACCGATCAACAATCTAGACCCAGACTAGCCGGGGGGAGCGTAGGAAAAGCGTATGTCCACCACGGCTTTCAGATTTTCAAAAATTTACATTGGGAGTCAGTACAGATACTCAACATATGTTCATTAAGCAAGTGGACATACGGTACTGCACCCCCTGCAGAGGCACAGATGTAATATTTCAGGCTTGAGCAATTGTTCTCGTTGCTGACAAGAACAAATAGGCCAATTTCTGCTGGTGAGCCAACAGGCCCGGTATGGGGCAATGAAGCAAAGCATACCAGGCTTCCCGGCAAATGGAGGGATAAAACAGCGTGTAGAGAAGGCCAAATACACAAGACCAAATCCGAATCAATCTTTGGCATTATCACCATATATGTAACAGATCTCCACGATGGGAACAACCCCGAAAGCAGCAATCACTATAGGTTGAGTTCGCCTGGGCCATACGAGCCAGGGCCAATACCAACAGAACAATACTTTGCATGCTGCCTCCAGCGTGTTTGTGTTGAATGAACATTTAGCTATAAATGGCCAGGCCTTATTCCAGTCCTCTGGATCCACGACCGCCCCCACGTCGCGTTTCACATATGATAGGGAAGTACGCACCGAGCTCCTGTTTAAAGATGCATAGAGTAGGGAAACAAGACCCGGGGCGCCAGGACGCTGTTGGCAAAGCTGTTCAAAGGCATATTTCTGATATGGAAAGGCTGAGGTGCCACGCAGTGAGGTCAATTTCAGTCAATACTGAAATTGAAGATAATAAAAAAAATCCGCCTGAGGGACATTCTGTGATTCCCGAAGAGAATTCCAGATTCCAGGTGGGGAAAGACTGCAAAGTCAAGAAGTGTCGCACCTGCGAAAAGCCATGGGCTACCCACCAGGAGAACACCCCAGGTTAAACTAAACCCTGTGGGGAGAGACAATTATTAGTAGCTCGTCTGAGATAACATTAACAATAACATATAAAGCCATTTATAACTCTGCCCCAAATTACATCACCGATCTTGTCTCTAAATATCACCCAAACCGTACTCTCCGCTCCTCTCAAGACCTCCTACTCTCTAGATCCCTTGTTTCCTCCTCCCATGCTCATCTCCAGGACTTCTCCAGAGCTTCCCCCATCCTCTGGAACTCTCTACCCCAATTTATCAGACTATCGCCTACTCTGCTCACTTTTAGGCGATCTCTGAAAACCTCTCTCTTCAGGGAAGCCTATCCTGCCCTCAGCTAATACTGGAATCTTCTACTCTTCCAACCAGTCCATCCCCCACAGTTACTACCTTTTGTACCACTAGCCCCTCCCACCTAGATTTTAAGCTCCAAGGAGCAGGGCCCTCCTATCCCTCTTGTATTGAACTGTATTGTTGCTTATTGTCTCCCGCTTATATTGTAAAGCGCTAAGCAAACTGTGACATCAAGCCACTAGAGAGGCAAACCGAGTCCCATACGTGCAGGCTGTGGAGCAAAAGTGGACTCAAAGTCATCGGGCGTAGAGCAGGGGGCAATCATAGAAGCATTCAAGTCACAATAGGGGCACAATTAGGTAGTTCCAAAAGAACCCAGAGAGGAACATCAGAGGAGGCTTGGAACATGGACAGTGGGGCTATCTGGCTCGCCTGATAATACTTGGCTACATCAGGCACCCCCAGACCGCCTTGCAGCCTATGAACAAAAAGCGTATTTCTGGAGACTCTGGGTCGCCGGTCAGCCCAGATAAATCACATAATCCTCGCCTGAATCAGCCGAAGGAAATAAGAGGGAACCCGCACTGGAAGGGTGCGAAAATAATATAATAATTTTGGCAGGATAGTAATTTTCACCAAATGAACTCGTCCTATCCATGACAAGAACAGGAATTACCAAGAGCGCATAAGACAGGATACGGAACGAAGCACAGGAAAATAATTGGTAGCAAACAAAGTGCCATAGGTGGGGGTCAGGTGGATACCCAAGTATTCAAGCGAAGATGAAGCCTATTTGTAATGAAAATGGGACTCCAAGTGCAAAACCAAATCCGAGGCCAAAGTGATATTGAGAGCAACAGTCTTATCTAAATTTATACAGAGGCCTGAAATTAAGGAGAAACACGCAAGAACCTGTTGCAAGTTTGGGAGCGTCGTCAATGGATTAGTGAGAGTCAAGAAGACATCATCCACAAAAAGACAACTTAAATTCCTGTCCTGCGTATGGGACCCCCAATATGTTACAATCAGCCCGGAGCGCCAAGGCCAACGGCTCAAGAGCCAAGACAAAGAACGCCAGAGATGGGACATTCCTGTCTCATCGTTTGCCAAATAGGAAAGGGATCCGAGAAATACCCTGCATACTTAACTGAAGCCGAAGGGGAAGAATAAAAGGCCTGAATCCAAGAAAGGATAGAATCACCGAAGACCTAGCGGGACAACACGAACCGCAGGTATTCTCAGGATAAGGAATCAAAACCTTTATATATGACAGAAAGAATCCCAGAATTTTCCGCTGTTGCAAAAGGTGTATAAGGTGAACCACCTTACGATCTGCCTGCCTCCCAGTGACGAAACCCACTTGGTCCCCATGGACCAGGGTACGCAAATATTTATTCATCCGAAGACTGAAAATCTTGCCCAATATCTTCAAATTTTCATTAAGAAGCGAAATGGGCCGAAAGGCTTGCGGTTCCGGCACATCTTCTGTTGTCTTTAGGAATCATTGAAATATGAGCTCTGAGCTCATCTGGGGAGGGCAAAGAGCCCTGTTGTAAGTCATTGAAGTAACTAGCCAAAAAAGGGCACCAACAGGGTTGCAAAATTCTTGTAGTAGAGGCCCGAAAAGCCGTCCGGACCCTGGGCCGCAGAGGACCATAAGGATTTGATAGCTTGAAGTACTTCTGATACAGATACACCTGCATTAAGGGCTATCTGCACCGCTTCCAACAATACAGGGAGCCTTAAATCTTGAAAGAACGCTTCTGTCTGAGCTACAGGAAAGGGATCTGGTTTAGCGTACAAATACAAAAGGAAGTCCGCAAAGCGTGAGACAATCTGCTGGGGATTGGAAGTATAACCCCTCGCAGGGAGCCGCAACTGGACCGGCTTATAGGGTTTCCCCACAGACTGGAGTTTCCTAACCAGCATCAGACCCAGCTTATTAGCAAAGGTATAAAACCTATGTTTGGTCCACCGTAGGGCCCGTCCAGTTCTGCAGCCAGGGTGTCTCAAGTACGTTTATGGGCCGCGGATGGGTGTGACTTCCAACAAGTATCTGCTGAGGCCAGAAGAGAATGAAATTCCAAAAGGCGCCGCTCCCTCTTCCTAACCGCAGCCAGCTGTATTATGTGGCCTTACTCGCCTCCCACAGGGATCCTGAGTTGTCCACAAAATATGTCCGTATGAAGGATTCAATTTGCTGACTGTTGACCTGAGTGGTCAATAAAGACTCATTAATATGCCAATACCTGTGCCATACCCGAGAATGCAAGAAGTAGGACCAGGGGATCATGGTCCAACCAGGGTGAGGAAGGGATAGATATCTGCCTGACTAAAGGAAGCTGTTGCACCTGCATAAATACGTGGTCAATGCTACAAAAACTGTCATGAGGATTGGAGTAGAACATGAAGTCACGCTCAGTAGGGCAAAGTTCCCTCCAAATGTCTACCAGCCCTGCAGACTGCAGGAGCGAGCACATGCATTCCTCCTGCACCCACTCGTGAGAAAGGGCATAGCGCCTATCTAGAGCGGAATCCAAGGTACATTTGAATCCCCCAAAAGGAGAAGGCCCTTAGGGTGATGGGAAATTATAGAACAAAGATGTGTGAAAAATTTGTGCTGAAAGCGATTAAGGGCATAATAGGAGACAAAGGTGACCTCCTGTTCCCAAAGGGTGCCCTGCAAAAGTAGATACCTGCCCGTGGGGTCCGCTATATTCCGGACACAGGTGAAGGGGAGATTGCATTTGAAGGCTATCAGAACACCCTGTCGTTTCTCTGGAGCCGAAGCCGTGTAAAAAGTGGGATAATGAGGCGAAAGATACCGTGGGGTGGAGGACTGGGAAAACTTGGTGCTGCGATTTAAGGTGATAGAACCGTTTCTGAGGCAAATTAAAACCTTGTACATTTTGTGAATGTACTTTCAAAAGGGGCGAAGCCATTGCGGGATCGGTGTAATCCACTCAGCAGAGATGGCATAGGTCGGCCAACAATTTCCACTCCCAGGGACAGCAAGTCCAAAACAGAAAGGCCAGGAAAGAGGGAGAGATAACAAAAGCAGGAGAAAAAGGAACACACAAAATATGTACAATGGCACTGCCATATCACACCTCTGGCAAAATGCATCCTACACTCAAAGGATACCAGTTTGGGGTGGCTCTACCACCGGACACATGGCTGTAAATGGATACATCAATACTGTTAGGAGGCACTGATAGGCAGCACTGATAGGCGGCACTGATGCACAGTGATAGGTGGCACTGATTGGCAGCACTGATAGGTGGCACTGATTGTCATTGATAGGTGGCACTGACTGGCACTGATGGGTGACACTGAAAGGCAGCTCAGATGGGCACTGATATGTAGTATTGATGTGCACTGGTAGGCACTGATATGTGGCACTGGCAGGTGGCATGGATGAGCATTGAGAGCTGGCAGTGATGGACACTGACAGGTGGCACTGCTGGGGCTACACAGATCATCAGGGCACACTGATCATCAGTGCCCTGATGATCAGTGCACATGTCCCCTCTGAGGAATGTCGATTACCGGCTCTACTCTCCTCACGAGCTGTCAGTGTGACAGCTTGTGAGGAGAGAAATGCCGATAACCAGCATTTCCCTGTTTACATGCGATCTGCTGTGATTGGACACAGCTGATCACATGACCGAGCCGACATCTTCGGCTCTTTCCGTGGATCGGTGATCCGCTGTGTCTCCCGGAGCCGTGCATGCGTGGTGAGAATGGGAGGACGTCATATGATGTCCTCCCAGAATGAGAGAACCGCCTTGCGTCCGTCATTGGACTATATGGCGGGCGGGAGGCGGTTAAAAAACAGCCACTCACCTGTCCCACGATCCTGCGATGTCCTCCCCGCAGCCCGTTTCACCAGCCGTCTGGTGTTCCAGGCGCCAGCATCTTTAGTGTGGGCATCCGGCTGTGACAGCTTGCGGCTTCACTGTCAGGTGCCCACTGGGTAGGAGGACAACTTCCACTTCCGATCGCCTAGGCGATTGCAGCGGAAGTGGGAGTGGGTAGCTGTCAATTTCGGGTACCCCCCGCTTTAAAAGTGTTACTAAACCCAGGACCCCGCATTCACTATATCCAGTCTCCTACAGTACACACTACATGGAAATACAATTATTTTAGTAAAAATAAACTGCTAAATACCTTTTCTTATCAGCAGTTAGAGCAGTCTTGTGACTTCTATCAGTGTCCAGCAAAGCACTGGTTAAAGCTTGTTGGAGGCGTTTTCATTCTCCCCTATGAGGATGCAGAACCCCTGACCTCTGTCTGGACAGTGCTGATTATTCCTGTGCTGATCACATGCACACTTCCAAGAAAAAAAACTGTAGCAATATACACCAAACAGAACAAAGGCTTGGAGGCAAGCTTCACATGCTCAATCAGGAGATGGATTGGGGACAGTAGAAGATGGGGAGGATAAGGGAAGACAGGATCAAACAGCCTTTTTACACAATGCAGAGGATTAACCCCTTAGGTTCCACAGTCAGTATAACTAATATGCTTTACTGCGTATACAGACTGATTTTACTGTTGTGGGTTTAGTAACACTTTAATATTATAGGGCCATTTATTCTAAACTGCATACTACAGTTTCAGATGTATTCTTCATCAATGTAGTGTAAAAAAAATCCAGGCCACATTTTCTATACATTGCATTGATGTTGGCCAACAAGTCTGAAACCAGTTTATGCAGTTTGCATCACCGTCAACTGTAAACTTCACCCGTAATTGAACTAGCTTTGTACCTTCCAAGTGTCACGAATGTCTGTGTTGTAATAGATGACTTTCCCGTTCTCATCGCTTGGATAAGGGTCATCACCAGGCTGTTATGTGGAAGAAAGAAAACAGGTTTAGTTGTGATATGGAAAACTACCATATGGGCAATGCACTAGTAAGATGTTTTAACTGTTTAAATATATCCAGATATATCAAGATACTTTAAAATATAGTACAGTTCCTTTGTCCTGCCTTTCCCTTCCTTGAGCTGTTATCAAAGGTCTACAAAATTTGCTTAGTTTACATTCAATCTGTCTACACTCTCAGGTTAGAGAGACAGGCCCACAGACCAGGGCAGTTCCAGAACTGGCTGCCTGAGGTGGGGAGTGGCAGTCCTCAGCATCATTTTCACAAGTTTTAACATCTTTTTTTTTTTTTTAGCATTTTGTGATTTCTACAGATTACACAAGTGCATTGCCGTGCAGAAATTACCTGTTTTTGTCTCCAGACAGTGAAGACCCAGAATAAAACAGGTATATATAGCAGATGTCATCCATACTGTTCTCAGTCCTTGTCTACAGTCAGTGCAGACTCCAGACAGGGTGAATGTAAGCAAACCAATGTTTTAAAACATTTTAGCCAGCTCGCAGGTGCCTACAGATAGGCTGCTGTTAGTTCAGGGTGTTTGAGATGCCCAGGTGGGGGAAAGGGTTAATGATAGGTTTGCCGGTTTCACAGGTCTACATATAAATAGGGGTAAGGCCAGGCTCTGGGGTGGCTGGCAGGACCGCATGGGTAGCAAGAGGGTCTGAACACAGAGAAGGATGTAGCACGAAGCAATGTTCACCTGACACCCTTACGGGACTCTCCACTAATGGACTCTGCCAATCTTGGATTTAAACCTGTACAGGTATGCCTGGGAAGCCAAGAATAGTTAGAAGAATGTGTTCCACTTTATGCTGTACTGTTGCAGAACATACAAAAGGGAGAACAAGGGCCTGTAAAGCACATGAGTTACTAGAGTCGAGCCACCACAAAAGGATTAACTCAGCAGAAAAGTTGGGAGTAGAAGAGAGTAGTTGTCATGGGTAAGCATGAACTGGTGACAATGTAACGCAGCCAGACATCAAGGAATGGTACTAGGATGGGGTGACGGGTGATCCGGTAGTGAGGGGGGGGGGTGTAGTCCACCTTCCTTCCCTAGTGGTCAGTACCCCAAAAGTAACTGGAATCCAACCCATGGTATGGGTGCCCCATGTATCCAGCTACATTGTACAAGAAAGAGAAGGGGTTAATTATGTGCATGGTGGTACCCCATTCTGTCACTGGGAAAGATGAGAGGGGAGGAGAGGTTGCTATCCAAGCTGAATCGCACTGCAGCCGATCCTTGAATCGCACTTGAAATCTACAAGGAATTTGTGTTTCAGTGTAAAACTAGCCTTACAGAAAAGGATGCGATCAAATGGAATAATCTTACACTCTAATAATTTTTGGTGCTCCCACGAAGGGTACATAAAAGTTTTGGTTTGCATAGAAGTTTCTTTTTAATAGTACCTTGAGTTCCATGGGATTGTGGATAAGGAATAAATCCATGTAGTCTAGCTGAAGATCTCGCAGGGACCTTTCAATTGCAGGTCGTACTCTCTCAGGTGTTTGATCAGTAAGCCAAAGCTAAAGAAAAAAAGACCAAAAATGTTATAATAAAAGTAATATAATTTCACTAACATAATTTTTCTAATAATAGGGGTGATTTAGTTTAATGAGGCAATCAATTAATATAACTGAATAGATAAATAGTGCTGTAAACTCAGTAAACCTAACCAGAAAAGCAAAAGTAAACAACTGACAGAGCCCCTAACTAAGGTGATATAAATGCATACCTAGAAAATAACCAAACACAAGCGAATGAAAATAACAAGAATGACTAGATGCTCTGCTAGGCAATACCAAATATGAACAAATCAATAAGTGAAACTTCAACGTCAAGACATAAATAAAAATAATACATTTTATTTATTTATATATAAAATCTCAAAACACACTAAATAAATCTGAGCCCTCAACCCAGTGACAGTCTGTGAATAAATGTCCATAAATGTAAAAAGCAAGATCTGTAATGCAGAAAAATCTTCAAATCAACATATACTGTATTCCACATGTGCATTGAAAAGTGATCACCCTTAAAAATGCTCCACAGCTATCGTTCACACTTACCTCCCATTTTGACCTATAGGGAATATAGGTTCAATACGCTGTAATATCAACCCGAAATCCAACCAATCTGATACATCCATGTTTAATGTATAAAAACGAGGTATAGAATACTCAACTTTTAAAATCAGGCCTATACAACCATTAGAAATAAAATACATTGGAACAGGTGTACCAAGATGGCAGCTGCCATCTGACCGGAAATTATTTCACCACCCTTCCCTCCCAAAGAAAACCTGGACGTATTACACTATGAGATGTCCTTTGATGTTTTTTTGAACATGGATTTCTGAGGAGGAATTTGAGGAGCCAGTAAAGTACACTTACAGAGGAGAGCTGGTTGGTGTTAAAGCCCATTCGACCTATCTTCCCTATAGATCAAAATGGGAGGTAAGTGTGCACGCTAGCTGGGGGAGGATTTTTAGGGGGATCACGTGTGGAAGATTAATTTGAAGATTTGTCTGCATTACAGATTTTGATTTTTACTACATTTATGGACATTTGTTCACAGACTGTCAATGGTTTGAGGGCTCAGCTAGTTATTATTCAATATTTTATTTTTATTTTGTGAATTTTGAGAATATATATATATATATATATACAGTCATGGCCGAAATTGTTGGCACCCTTGATATTTTTCCTGAAAATCATGTATTTCTCACGAAACGTATTGCATTAACACATGTTTTGCTATACACATGTTTATTCCCTTTGTGTGTATTGGGACAAAACAAAAAAAGGGAGGAAAGAAAGCAAATTCGACATAATGTCACACAAACCTCCAAAAATGGGCTGGACAAAAGTATTGGCACCCTTTCACAACTGCGGATAAATAAGAATGTTACAAGCATGTGATGCTCCTGTAAACTCACCTGGGGCAAGTAACAGGTGTGGGCAATATAGAAATCACACCTGAAAGCAGATAAAAAGGAGAGACGTTCACTTAACCTTTGCATTGTGTGTCTGTCTGTGCCACACTAAGCATGGACAACAGAAAGAGGAGACGAGAACTGTCTGAGGACCTGAGAACCAAAATTGTGGCAAAATATCAACAATCTCAAGGTTACAAGTCCATCTCCAGAGAACTAGATTTGCCTTTGTCTACAGTGCGCAACATTATCAAGAAGTTTGCAACCCATGGCACTGTAGCTAATCTCCCTGGTCGTGGACGGATGAGGAAAATTGATGAAAGATTGCAACGCAGAATAGTCCGGATGGTGGATAAGCAGCCCCAAACATGTTCCAAAGACATTCAAGCTGTCCTGCAGGCTCAGGGAGCATCAGTGTCAGCGCGAACTATCCGTCGACATTTAAATGAAATGAAACGCTATGGCAGGAGACCCAGGAGGACCCCACTGCTGACACAGAGACATAAAAAAGCAAGACTACAGTTTGCCAAAATGTACTTGAGTAAGCCAAAAGCCTTCTGGGAAAACGTCTTGTGGACAGATGAGACCAAGATAGAGCTTTTCGGTAAAGCACATCATTCTACTGTTTACCGAAAACGGAATGAGGCCTACAAAGAACAAAACACAGTACCTACGGTAAAATATGGTGGAGGTTCAATGATGTTTTGGGGTTGTTTTGCTGCCTCTGGCACTGGGTGCCTTGACTGTGTGCAAGGCATCATGAAATCTGAGGATTACCAAAGGATTTTGGGTCGCACTGTAGGGCCCAGTGTCAGAAAGCTGGGTTTGCGTCCAAGATCCTGGGTCTTCCAGCAGGACAATGACCCCAAACATACGTCAAAAAGCACTCAGAAATGGATGGCAAAGAAGCGCTGGAGAGTTCTGAAGTGGCCAGCAATGAGCCCAGATCTAAATCCCATTGAACACCTGTGGAGAGATCTTAAAATTGCTGTTGGGAAAAGGTGTCCTTCCAATAAGAGAGACCTGGAGCTGTTTGCAAAGGAAGAGTGGTCCAAAATTCCGGGTGAGAGGTGTCAGAAGCTTATTGATGGTTATAGGAAGCGACTGATTTCAGTTATGTTTTCCAAAGGGTGTGCAACCAAATATTAAGTTAAGGGTGCCAATACTTTTGTCCAGCCCATTTTTGGGGTTTTGTGTGACATTATGTCATATTTGCTTTTCTGCCTCTGTTTTATATTTGTTCCAATACATACAAAGGGAATAAACATGTGTATAGCAAAACATGTGTTAATGCAATACCTTTTTTGTGTGAAATACTTGATTTTCAGGAAAAATATCAAGGGTGCCAACAATTTCGGCCATGACTGTATATATATATATATATAATATTTATTTATTTTTTAATTTATGCCTTGATACATATTACTCAGATTATCTATTTGCACATATGTTGAAGTTTCACTTATTGATTTGTTCATATTTATATTGCCTGGCCTAGCCTAGTATTGCCTAGCAGGGCGTCTAGTCTTTTTGGTTATTTTCAATCACTTGTGTTTTGTTTATTTTCATGGTATGCACTTATATTACCTTAGTTAGAGACTCTGTCAGGTGTTTGCTGAGTTTACTGAATAGCGCAGCACTGTTTATCTATTCATTTATTTAAATATTCATTTATATTTTAGTATTGTGGGAACAAAATTTGGTGTTTGCAACCACTCTTAGTTTTTCTCATATTCTGTTTGGCAGCGCAAGAGGATTTCTTCTTTATTTATTGGTCACAATTAATAGAGATGTGCCGGATGAAAAGATTTGTTTTGTTTTGGATTCAATCATTAAGTCAACAATTTAATTTTGTCATATTCATTATGTTAGTATGATTCATTTTCGGAATTAGTTTTGTATATTTGTTCCGATTTGATTAGTATTTTTCAGATTGTTATGTTGTTACGTTATTTCGGTGACTTGCTTTTTACTTTGATGCAACTTGCTTGCGACTTTGAGGAGGCTTGCTTTTGACTTTGGCTCTTCGGGTCTGGTATGAGTTTTAAGGGAGACCCCACGTCAAAAATGTGTGAGGTCCCCTAAATACTCATACGAAGCCCTTAAGTCTGGTATGGATTTTAAAGGATAAATGGCTTTCTATTTTCAGACATGGCCATATCACTGGCGTCCCTAGGTGGGTGCAGGGGGGGCCCGCCGCACCGGGTGACACCAATCTCACGGGGTGACACCAAACGTTTTACAGCAAGCCGACGATCCCCGCAAGATGGATCGGATCTTCAATAACACTTGGGGTCACCCCTCCAGAGGTGGGTGGTCCCTGTCGTGCACACACAGCCTGGCTCTTCCCCTCACTGTGTCCCCGTTGCACCCCCGGACCGGTGTTGCAAGATCAGTTAACGCTGTACAGGTTGCAAACAGATGATCCCCGCAAAATGGATCAGATCTGCAGATTGGGGAGCATAATGGATCGTAGAACCAGGCTGTGTGTGCACGACAGGGACCACCCACCTCTGGAGGGGTGACACCACATGTTACCGTACCGGGTGACACCAACCCTAGGGATGCCCCTGGGCCATACCTCAACCCCTGGTGTGTTCCATAGTAAAGTTCATGACTTCCTGGTATGTAGATTTAGGACATAAAATCCAGTAAGACATAGGAAGGAGTTCCCCAGCTGAGCTCATTAGCACATGCATCAACTATTTTTGCAGAGCATCCCCGGCATCCCCCCAGGAATGCATTTACCTGGCTCATCAATATAAGCTGCCAGGGCTGCTATGTTTGCATGGCATTCCAGGTGTCCCTCCAGACGGGCCCGGGCCACATGCTGTTTGTTTTGTTTTTTGGTTTTTTTTTAATGCTGGCTCTTCTTTTGTTTACAATCTGCTGTCAGTGGGGAATCCTGCTGACAGCAGATGAGTCATAGTTGTTAAGGATGCAGTTGCCGCCCTCTCCTGTGCAATCAGCTATTCAAGAATTAATTTGGCTCATTCATTATTGATGAATTTCATCAAATTAATTTCATGGTTTTGTTACGCTTTATTTTGGATTTGTTGAAATTCAATACTATTGTCATTTGGAGATTTGGATATACCAGAATCTTTGAATAATGAAAATTTAATCTGAATTTTGATTCATAATGAAACAAATTGCACATATCTAATCTACAATTTAAAGTGTTTTTTTTTTTTTAAAGGGTCAATCCACCTAAATATTTTTGCTATAGGTGGAGCCTGCCAAGCTGAGTCAACCGCTGACATTTTACAATTCTAGTCTAGGACACTCCAACAGTGAGATCTCCCTTCCTTAATTCCTGGCTCCATTCTCATCCACCTGGAAGTTTTGGATGTTCCCACCCACCTTTGTGTCTCCCAGCTCATCCTGCTACATTTCTTGTAATATAAAATAAAACTGAACAGGGATGCTGGGAACCCCTCATCATGGGAACAGCTGTTGTGAAATCCTCAGAACTCAGTACAGTGATGGTGGGAGCTCCTTATGAATGGGCAGAGCAGGTGTGCAGATTCAGGATTTCAGCACAGGGATCGCAGAAACCCCTTATAATGGGCAGAGCAGGTATACAGACCAAGAATTCTGCATATTGATATCACCAATAAAGTCTACAATAGACAGAAGAAACTGTTAGCTGGTTTACTCTCCAACATCCACCACAACCATGAAACATAGGTTTTGAATGGATCAGCTCTTCAAAGAAAAATTCTAAACCAAAAGCTACAGAAACAATTGAGTACTGTCCATGATACTTTTTTATTTATACTTTTCTTTGTATTGGAGTAGATTTTCTTTTTGGGTTTTCAAGGCTGTGTTTATGCTGGTGTTGATAGTTTTGTCCTTGTAACCTTTCTTATGGAAGGCGTCTGCTAGTGTCCTGAGATGTTTATCTAGTCTTCCGGGTCTGAACATATTCAGTGGTATCTGATGGCCTGACTGTGTTTGATGGCCCATTTAGTGTGTTGGGGGTGAAAGCTGGAACTGTGGAGGTAGTTGCATCTGTCAGTGGATTTCCTGTATATTGAGGTGTGAAGCTTGTCATCCCTGATGTATACTGTGGTGTCTAGGAAGTTGACCTGTGTGTTTGAGTATTCCATTTTTAGTTTGATTGATGTGTGAAAAGTGTTGATCAATGAGTAAAATTGTGTTAGATTTTCTTCAGTTTCTGTCCATGTGGATGAAAATATCATCAATATAGAGATAGTATCTGTATGGTTTTTGTTGCATGCTGTTCAGGAATTTATCCTCCAGGACAGCCATAAATAAATTGGCATATTGGGGTGCCGTTTTGCTTCCCATAGCAGTACCCATACATTGAAGATAGATGTCATTATTGAAAGCGAAGTAGTTGTGTATAAGTATGAATTCAATGAGCTGTGCAACATCCTCAGCGGTGTATTTATGGTTTGGTAAGTGTTAGATTTTTAGACACATATAATACTTCTTCTAGTGTCTTGAGGCGATTATGAATGAAAGAGCCATTGAATTAAAAAAATGAAGTGTGATTTTATTCTATCACACAATGGTGTCAAATAAACAATGTAAAGCGTATTATGAACAGTTCCATGTAGATACAACTACTGTAAAAATGACAAGCGAAGGTTTAAAACAAAGTCACCATTATCTGTCATGGCTGTCCTATCCTTGCCATGCTGTCCTTCTCAATGACTTTGTAAAGCAGGAGAAGCCGGATGTGACTAAATTGTAGCTGGAAGTGATCTCAGTATGCACCTGTTGCAGCTTCTCAGACGTGTGTATGCAGGAATCATGTTGCTTGTGTGTATCAGAGAGAGTATGTGAGCGTGAGTGTGTGTCCCTTGTCCGTTCCGATGGTCTTTTATGAGGCAAATGTACGTCATAGTTAGTGATCATAATACCTTCTATGGAAAGTATTACTGCTTAGCAAAGCTATTTCATAAAAGGGAAAGATGCTATACATATGATGTTTGATGGACAGGAACATATGTATGCTGATGTACCAATGATGTAACCCTTAGCTATATATTTAAAAGATAGTATAGCTTAAGAACATATCAATGTATAATCACTAAACTATATATGTATCAGTGTTAGAGACGTATACTAAATATACACAGAAAATACGTAATGTAATAGTAAGTCACTTCTAATAACCTTGACATAACTATCAAATACTTTTAACCCTAAATATCTCTAAATATAGTCTACTCAACTTTCAACTGGTATATACTATTTCAGCTTAACTTGTATATCTTTTGGTCTCAGCTATAATTGAAGAATAGTAAATACTACCATTTGTCAAAGACCACTTACACATATTAATATTAATTATGACTAATCATAAAAACCAAATATTTTGCAAGCTTGCTATCAATATAAATGCCGAATCATAATTTAGATTTAACAGTAAGGATGATAAGAATCTTTGACATGCAGCTAATCCATCCTTGTGAGGGATATTACTATACATGGATTCAACATCAATAGTGACTAGAAGTTTATTTGGTGGTAATTGCTGTGTGTTGATCTTGTTCAGCAAATCAGTTGTATCTTGCAGGAAACTAGCAGTATTCTTGACTAACGGTTTTAACATTTTTTTCTACAAGGCCAGAAATTTGTTTGGTAAGTGTGTTCAAACCTGTTATGAGGGGTCTGCCTGGATTTCCTGGCTTGTGGATCTTGGGCAGCATTTAGAAGTCCCCAATGTCTGGAGTATCCGGAATCACATTGAATTGTTCTGAATGTAGGTGGGCTGGTAGTGTTTTAATGAGACCTTTTAATTGCTTGGTAAAGTCCTGGGTTGGATCGTAATCCAGCTGCCTCTGGCCCTCTTGTATGTATTTGCTTGTATCCATCACAACTGCTCCCCCCTTTATCCGTTGATTTGATGGTGATGGCCTGATTGTTGCATAAATCGTGTATAGCCCTTTCCTCCAGTGGTGAAAGTTTATACAAAAGTTTCTTTTGCTGGGTGGATATCAGGGATGTAACTTGCAGTCTAAAGCTATCAGTATAGATGTCCAGTTTGGTGTTGTGTCCTTGTAGAGGTGCAAAGCAGCTGTTCTTTTTCTTTTTGTTGCATTCCATTGTCCTAGGATTTCTTTCATTACTGTGGAAATATTCTTTGAGCCTTAGTCTCCTAAAGAATTCCTCCATATCTGACAATGTGACGGAAGAGTGGGTGGAACAGAACAAACACGGAGAGCAGGAATCCACATAAGGCTTTTATTGAAAGGCAAGGAAAGCAGAGTTATGGTAGGCAAAGGGGTAAATCTGTAACACAGGGCTGAACACACTACAGGGATGGCAGGACTCAGGCAGACAAAGGGTTAAGTCCAGCACACAGGGCAAAAGGTTCTGACCAGAAGTCCAGAGTCAAAAGCAAAAATCCATCCAGGCACAGTGAGTCGCAGGCCACAGACTGGTACAGCAAAGTCCAGGGGCACAGGGTAGCAATTCAGGGACTTCACCTACTCATCACGGGTCCTCAGAGGGCTGTGTTTTCCTGACCGCAGCTTCAAGACCATACAGGCAACAGTTGCAGGAAGAACAGAGAGGAGAGCAGAGTCCCAGTGTCCAGGAAGCCACAGACAATATGAAACTACAAGTCCCAGCAGTCCCAGAAAGCGAAGCACAATCCATACAAGATTATCTTTCTCAGCAGTTCTGCTTATCTTCTGACTTTCTGCTAGGAAGACTTGCAGCCCTCAGCTCCTGTGTGTTCATCACAGAAGTAAACGCAGAAAAAGGTCTGACCGTTTCTGCCAGCATAGGGAAAAATATATTGTTCCTTTCGACCAAACCTCAAACACCTGGTGCTAACACATCTGGCTTTTTCCAGCTGCAGGACACCTTACTGTCTGTGCCTCCTGCTGAGATCAACCTCATTTACCATCCCCTGCGGTGCAGAGGAACTCCTAGATTTAAGTAAGCAGACAAGCTGACTGCTTGACACACTGTTGAGTTCAACAAAACACAAAAATAAAATAATATTTCTGCTCTCCATCACAGACAATAATTGCAAACAATCCAATTTGGTAGTTGTGCAGAATGTGAGGCCTCTGGAGAGAACGGTTATTTCTGGTTCAGAAAGTTTATGATTTGACAAATTGATGATTCCAAGTTCCTCTGTTATGTTCACATTTTCAGTCAGGTCAGCACTTACACAAGGGATACCTTGGGATTCTGGACTGGATGCCAGGTCACTGATAGTAGGAGGTATAGATGCTGGGTTGCTTTTATGTTTGGGTTGTATCCAAAAGGTCTGCTCTTGGTGTAGTTTCTGAAGGTTTTTTTGCTTCCCATTCATGGCAAGTTTTTGCAATTGTATTTGTAGAGTTCCGATTCATTGTTAATGTGGTTATTGCTGGTAGGTTCCAATGATGTTAGGGTTTCAAACAACGACTGCTTTCGTTTCCTGATTGTTACCTTGTTACCCTTTTTCCATGAGGTTGTTCCTTAATCTCTCGCTGGTAGGTCTGTAAAGTCCTTCTGCGTAAGAATAGTTGAGTGTATTTGCATAAGGATTTTTAATCTGGAGGCCTTGTGGTATGAGATTCATCTTTTTTCATCTTGAGAGAAAGAAGATATCACTGTTGATCTGTATTTCCTTTGTGATTAGGGTGGCTAACTGCTTCTTCATGCGACTATATGTAGTATCTTCCATCTTGCTAATATGGCTACAATCAGCTCAAACCAAAAGCTAAATACACAGTTGAAATACATACTGTATATGTTAACTGTTATAACAGAAATCCTGGAAATTCTGCTCAGCCAGACTTGTGATACACATATGCTTTCCACACTATAACAGCCAACGAGTAGCACCATTATTTAGAGCTTGTAGTAGTTCACCTTCCTTTCACTGAAGTCCAGTCAGTTCACAGGACTATGAATAAGCATCTGCACAATAGTGTGGGCCTTCCAGAATTATCCATTTAGACCCACCTAAGCATACCAATCCCTGAAACATGAAAAGGTAAACGTCTTGTGCAATATACCAATTATTGTTTTAAAGTATGGGCACCCTCACTCCTAGCTTGATTTCTGGTGTGACGGGAACTATACAAGAAGTTATAAACATATTTTATTAACTTCTATAAATACAAATTTGTGAGTTTCAGTTTGTGAAAAATTTCTGCATGTTTTTGAATACCCCATAATGGACAGTTACCTTCCCAGTGTAGAAGATGCATTCTCTTTTCAGTTTTCCCTCTGCAATCTTGTCTCTGATGGCTCGACCCACCTCTGCCTCATTACCATATATAAAAGCACAGTCTATGTGACGATAGCCAACTTCAAGGGCAACTCTTACACCTTCTTCTGCCAAGCTTTTAGGAACCTAAGGGATAATAAACATTTTTGTCATATCGTATTTTGTGGTGTTGTCCCAAGTGTTAGTGAACCACTGCTCTGATGTCTTAGGTGCCAATAAACCATTGCTGCAGTATCGTAACAGGCATGGGACTCCAGTGCTAATGTGCCTTTAGCCTGGGGACCCAACCATAACATTTTGTAAATGTAAATCTAAATGTTGATGTAAAGCTGCAGACCTTGGGTAAAGCATATAAAAACTGCTAGAATGAACATTTGGAAGGAAAGCATGCCTCTATGTTTCCTGCCAAGCTACTTTTCAACTGTATAATCCAACATCAAAGAAAAAGAGGAGATAGTTTCATGTTGTCTGGACTTTAAAGAGTCTTCTGCCTCCCCTTTCCCCTACAATTCTCTTGAATTTAGCCACACATGTCTAGAGTTGCCTAGAAGAGAGAAACAAATTTTATTTTATGTTGGCTTTCAAGCTTGTTGCCCCCTCTAACCTTACCACCATAAGCAATAACCCACAAGTGCCTTACAAAATACAGTTCTGGCATCAATGTAGCATTATTGCCTTAAGAGTAATCAGCAGGATCAGTTTTGAAACTCCGTGCAATTTTGCTGATCTTCAAGCTTTTTTGGCCCAGATTTGGATTTCCACTCACTTCAATGGAGTTTCCAGTTCATAAATTCTGAATTTGGAAGGTTTGCACATTTTTAAAAAATTAAGGCAAACCAGAACTGATAGAACACAGTCGTGAGTTCAGTGGTGAGCAATTTCCAGATATACATTTAAAAATTACCTAAGATTCACAAATGAGAAAAAAAATGTTTAACCCCTTCCCAACTTTTCTGACATTCTCCAACAAAATGCCCCACATAGAGGACATGTTAATAAATATTCTCCCTTATTAGAGCCAGCAGGCAACACTTCAGGTGGCTTCCTGGGTCCTCACTGATGATTGGGAACTAGAGTAGTGGTCACTATGTCACCTCTGACACAGCATAATAATAAAAAAAAATAAAAAATTTTAGGCCTGAAGATTAGTTAAATCCAACAAACATATTTTCTGAAAGCAGAGACCCTGGAGAATATAATTTCACACTCTGGTGTCCGTTTATGAACCAGCGGTATTAGATCGCTGCTCAGTTCTCTGGCATTCTCGGAGAACACAGTTCTCCTGTGAATGCAGTTTATGAAGCAGTTCTCTGAACGAAGGGAGAACGATCTCCAAACGCTGGAGAACGGACTACAAACTCTGGAAAACGGCTGATTTTACTATAATCTTGCGAGATTACAGTAAAAGATCAGTTTACTAAGCAGAGGTAAATTATCGGTCCCTCTGATTCTCCAGCTTTGGACTGGAGAATCTGGAGGGAGAACACAGATCTCCAGAGAAGGGCTGAACATATTCTCCTGGGTGTTATAAACTGTGAATGACCAGAGAATAGCTGTGATCCTCTGAATCTCAGCTATTCTGTGTGTCATAAACGGACACCAATATTAGTTCAATTGTTTATTAAGAGCAAATTTTCATTAACCACTTTCCCTCCAGAGGATTTGCCCCCCTTCCTGACCAGGCCATTGTTTTGCGTTACCGCGCTGCATTACTTTAACTGACAATTGTGCGGTCATTCAATGCTGCACCCAAATTAAATTTATGTCCTTTTTTCCCACAAATTGAGCTTTCTTTCGGTAGTATTTAATTGCCTGTGCACTTTTTATTTTTGTGCTATAAAAAAAAAGACCGACAATTTTGAGAGAAAAACAATATTTTTGACATTTGCTATTAAACATGTCCAGTAAAAAAATTTTAAAAATCAAATTTCGTCATAAATTTATGCCAAAATGTATTCTTCTACATGTCTTTGCTAAACAAAGATCCCAATATGTGTAAATTAATTGGTTTACGTGAAAGTAATAGCGTTTACAAATGGCTGCATATACTGTATACTGGGATTTTTTTTAAATTTATTTTTACTAGTAATGACAGCGATCATGTGGGGCAATCAAAGGTTTAACTGTGTGCTGTTTTGCTGTTGTATGCTTCACTGTAAGCACACTGCTATGCATGGCTCTGCTATGCAAAGCCATGCATAGCAGTGTGCAGGAGCTGACGGGAGAGATCTGTATTGTTTACTTACAGTTCTCTCCCTCCTTCGGTAATGCTCCTTGATCACCGGGTGTCAGTGAGTAATCACCTGCTGGGACCCAGTGACTGACAGCGAATAGCGCCCCCTACCCGGAAATGCAAAATCGTGTATATATACCTTAGATTGTACGCCCCTTGAGGGTTCGGGACTGATGTGAATGTACAATATATATGTAAAGCACTGCGTAAATTGACGGCGCTATATAAGTACCTGAAATAAATAAATAAATATATGTGATTTTGCGCACCCCTGCCACCCTGTAACAGCATATCTGCTATAGGACGGCGGGAAAACGGTTAAAAAATACACTTAATTTTCATGCACACAAATACAACATAGAACTTTTTTTTTAACATATAAAATATTAGGTTGTGCCGAATTAATGGATACCAAACATGTCAAGCCTTGAAATTGTGTATTCATGTGAAACTACGACAAACTTCAGTACCCAAATTTGCTTAAAAGCCCTTAGTTAGAATAATGGCCCTAAAATTATTGTTTTCACTCTGCTCAAGAGAGGGTTTGGCCCAGGTGGTTACAAACTGGTTGTAGCCTAACAGCAACGCATTCTAAATTTATTGGAGATACAACTGCCTAGGACAGGGCTACTATGTATTACAATTATTTAGGCAGGAAAAATATTCATATTGAGAGTTAATCTTTGGTCATAAAAAGGAAAACAGAAGTTAAAATGAAAAAATTGCTAACCGGTAGAATTTTGTTAATAGAGATTGTTCTTTCCAAAAAATTTTACCTGCTAACAAATTTTCTATGTTTCTACACTGTCTGTAGCAAATGCCAAAAATAAAATTGGGTCGCAGAACAATGCAACTCCAACACTCATTCAAGGATGATTCTTTGTTAAAGTCACATGACAAAACACATTAGAAATTTGTCAGCCTGGAAATGGAAGTGTCCATTCCACCATCTTGGATTCAGGTTTTAGATATTTTACATTGCTTTAGGTCCCTTCCTCACAAATGTTCTGATTGGGTCTGCCTGTTCATTTTTCAGGCGGACCTGGTCGAAACCTCCATTCTCCTCTATGGAGTGGCAGGTGTAAAAAGACATTTGTCCATTCATACCCACCAACATCCAATCTGATCCACTAAAAACAGATGGATGGGGTTTCAGTCCCCTTTTGTCCAGTGGTTCGGACTAGATCGCAGTAGGGTGTAAACAGACAGGCGGTCCATTTACATCTGACCACCCATAGAGGAGACTGGGCTGTGTCCATGTTCGCCATGCATAAGCGGAGCAGCAGACAGATCCCCTGCCAAGCAAATGGATCACAGCCAGAGTCCTGGCAAAAGGGGTCTCATACATGTGAGCAACTTTTTAAAATAAATTTGTTTATGAATCTGCTGCACTATGGTCTTTGATATATCTTTTACATATGAGGATGCTGTAAACCATACCATGGAGATTCTGGCAAATTGGAAGCAATGGAAGTTTGGTTTTTATATGAGCTCTCTGGCCCTGGCAAGTGAGAGCAAATATTTTTGGTAACAGTATATTGACTTGTGGGATGTGGCACATGGTGAAGAAACACATGGGGGTTTCTAAAGCTGGAGAGTCCAAAATCAGACTCCCTTCTGCATAGAAACCAATCAGCTTTCAGGTTTCATTGCCAAAGCTTCATTGAACAAGCTGAGGTTAGAAGCTGATTGGTTTCTATGCAGAAGGGAGTCTGATTTTGGACTCTCCAACTTTAGTAAATAAACCCCATGGTGTTTGTTGGATTGTTGCTCTTGAAGATCACAAATAAACGTGAGCGCAATTATTTATTTATATAGTTTGGGTTTAGTATACTACACTATAAAGTTTTTTTTGAGGGGAGAAGAAAACATGATCACCTGGATTATGATAAATAGCTTTATTGGACTCTCACATGCATTTAGAATCAAAACATTTATTGAAAATTTAAAAGAACTTTTTAAAGGAAGTGTAGTACTAACCCCTTGAGGGCTGCTGTGCAATTTTCGGGTTCCCACCCGGGAATCATGATCCCACTTTGGAAGCCCAGCCCCTGCTGACATCGCCTAACACCTTTGGCCAGAACGTTCTGGCTGCAAACCATAAAATATGTTCACACACAGTTTAGAGTGAGCTGATATTTTGGTTATACTGAGGTCAATATGCAAGCACAGTAGAACAAGAAGAAAGTATGTGCATGGAATAACAGCTAATATGTAAATCAATTCTAGAGGTACTGAAGTTCAGAATTTAAACAGCAACCCCAACCCTGAGATGTTTCTTCCCAAGTGAGCAGAAGGGGAAACAAGTAAATTGGCAGGCTAACTCACATTGGGTTCTCAGGTACTGGTGGCTGGGTTTAATTCTGAGAAAAGAAAGAGCTCTTTAGTTAGGTAGGTCAATGTCCCTTTAAACTGTATTTTCTAATCTGGGTGCTTGAGGGGGCCCTAGTTGGTGCACATGAGGATGTAAATCTTTCTTGATGGAAAGGTTGGAGTTCCTTAAGAGAGGGTGAGCACAAATAAAAGGAAACTACTCCTTTAAATGATGTTGAATTTAGATGGTGTCTCCTTAGTACACACAGAGTGAAATCTACAATTAGGCTGAAATAAAGGAAAGGGGCAGAAACACACTTCTGTAGAGGTTAATTCCTTTTAAAAGGGCAAAAAACTACAGTGATAAAGAAATTCTTTAGGGAATGACACAGACTGAAACTGAAGCATTAACACAACTTGACCTGCAGAGTGCAGATATTGCAGCAGGCTGTGGTGATGTGTTGAGAGTGTAAAGATTAGTAGGCCGCAAGGCAGGATAGGACGGACAATATAGGCCTTAGCACATATAACTTGTGAAACAAAAGATGTTAAACTGAGAAAAAAGTAACTGAACTTAGCAATGTAATTTGTAATTTAGAGGATATGGGTATGGCGCTCTCTCACCCGATCCATGGCCTCGGTCAGGTAGTGGACAGTCCCTCTGTAGATGGGGGCTCCCCATGTTCTCTTGATTCCTTTGTCCCAGATCACTCCAGATGACAGCACTCCAGTACGTCTGCTCACAGGATTGTATGTCCGGCTTGTCAGCAGTCAGCATTTCCTCCTCACTTCCTGCTGCCTTGCGCAGCCAAGACCTCCGGCATCCTGTACAGCTTTCCCCTCACACCTGCTCTCCAGCTCTCACCGTCCATTTACTGTCCTCTGGTTTCCAGACTTCTGTATTTATCTGCCTTCACCCATTAGCTAGCTCTTCTGGGAAATGTAGTGTTTTAGCTCATTATTAAACAATTAATCTCTTGGAAAAAAACCTAAAGAGAAAATGTCAAAAATAAATAAAAACAAAGAGACCGTTTTGACAGGTCCTTTATTTGAAAAAAAAAAAAAAGTAAATTCAATCCCAAAAGTAAATCCAACATCAATCATGATAAACACTGCCACTGCTGACCCAAAGGAAAAAAACAAAAAACAAAACACACACAGGTCCCCAATCGTTGTTTGCTTCCTGGCGTCTGACCGCTCCGGTCCTCACCAACGGTAAATAAACAGGGGCAGTGGTGACAGTGAGTGGTCCTGCCCCTTTGTTTATTTAGCATCCCTAGGCACCCAGTACCGACAGTACCTAAACAAAGGGGCAGGGGTCACCTGTCATTGGATTTACTTCAGGACATTGTTTTTTTCAAATAAAGCACTTGTCAAAAACTGTCTCTGCTATTGAACTAAGCCTTAATTGTAAATCATCATCTTTGGCAAATAACAAATCTATGCCGGACGAGGGTGCGTGTCCCCACGCACCATCTGGCCAATTGATTTATCTAAAATATAACCTTTATTGAAATATATAAAATGTATGCGCCGCTGTAATTAATACCTATTGGAGCGGAATGTACTGCGCACAACCATATAACTGGATACCATTGCAATTACTTACCTTATATCCAAATGTTTCATAACACCAGATCAAGTCAAATACCATACTGTTTTAGATGAAGTGACGGCATAAAAAGATACACTGTAGTTTGATCATAAACCTATCAGCTTGAATATATAATCTCTATTAAGGAAATGGAGTTACCTCATGGACAAAAGTAATTAGATAGTATAATCTGTCTTGCTACAGATATGTAATACAGGCACACTCATCCACGGGCTTAAATGTCAGCCTCTCATTGGCAAGCCCCATACATCACCATATCCAGACAAAAATAACTCTGTGTTGAGGAATGCAATTGATGCACTATAAAATGCAGCACATACCTCTCCAAAAAAGGGGGGGGGGAGGAGTGAATACCATGTGCATTCAAAAAGTGCTCTCAAAGAAAGACCCAAAGAAAAAAAGAAACCCTACATATTTCACTCCAGAAAACAGAGCTTTGTCGGGAGTATAAAGAATTAAACTAGGTCACATAGTGCCTGGAAGTTGTGCTTAGCTTCACATGGTGGCAAAATGGACAAAAACTCCCTCTCTTTTTATTTATTTTTTGGTGAATGAGTAGGGGTACATTGCCCCTATATTCATTTACATGGGGGTGGGATCTGGGGGCTCCCTTTTTAAAGGAGACTTGCAGATTTCAATAAGCCCCCCTGCCCGCAGACCTCCACAACCACCGGACACGGTTGTGTGGAAGATGTACTTTGGGGACATGTGGCCTGGTATGGTTCAGGGGGAAGGGGGGCACTCACTCGTCCCTATGCTTTCCTGACCTGTCAGGCTGCATGCTCGGATAAAGGTTTGGTATGAATTTTTTTTCTTTGGTGGTAGGGGGGGTTCACAACTTTTTTTTCTTAGTTGTGGTGTGATGTTCCTCTTAAAATCAAAGGTACCCTCACACTGATTTTTGTGGGGGGTTTCTTTATGTAACATTGTTCGTTTTCATTCTGCTATCAGCAGGAATCCCGGCAGGCTGCCTCACTGCCTAACAACCAGCTATTCTTCACAATTAATTTGAATTTATTCAATATTTTCGATTCAAATACTTCAAATCCATTAGACAAATTCCAAAACCAGTCAAAAATTAATACCTGTAACAAACCTAATTTCATTATTAATGTAACAAAAAAAAAAAAAGTAAATGAAACAATTTTTTTTTCTGCACATGTCTTACTATTGGGTCTACTTATATATTTTTTTCACACAAATTCCACCCAGGATTTACCTGCATTTCGCAACTGAATCAAGTTAGAAAATGTGTGAATTTTGAATGAAAGTTGTATGAATCTTGTGTGAAGACATTTATAAACAGAGCACTCTTCTGCAACAAAACTTCTAACCTACCAGTTTGCAATCTTTTTAAGAATGTACAGTATGTCATCCTGACCCGGCCAATCAAGATGACTGAAGATCCTGAACTCAGGCAGAAGGCCAGGCAAAGATGCCAGTGTTTTTGAAGGAGAGAGGGAAGTAAGTGTACACTTTAAGGGCTTTTTTACACTTGCAGTCAAGGGTGGTAAAAAAGGGAGCTAAGCTGAAGATTTACTGCCCCCTGAAGCTGAAAAGGGAGCTGGAGGGGGTTGTATACATACTGCCACACTAAATTTATACTTCCTGTAATGTTCTGCAGATAGGTACAAATTTGATCATTCAATTCTAGGCTCAAATTTCCTTAAGAAAAAAAGTCAACTGACAAAAAGGAAAAAAAAACAGGCGTTCAAGAGGAGGCAGTATCACCTCTTGAATGCCTGTCAGTTGTACCTGTACTGCTCTCTAAAAAGTGATCCACTGCGGATGTCTTTTCAGAAAGCAATGCCGATGTAAACTAAATCTAACTACTTCCTACTCTATCAAAAAGTAAATTACATGCATCTTAAAGAATATGTCACCCCAATATTTCATATTCCTGATATGTGCCTGCTGTACCATGAATTGTATGAAAAAGTATCCTGTTCTTTTTGTATTGCTTCCTTTGTGTGAAATCCCTGGTGTTCCTGCCAATCACCCTGCTTTCCAATTAAAAGCTGACCAGACTAGACATGAAAACACAGGGTGCTCCGTTCTCTAGCTGTGCTGGGAACTCAGCCTGATATCCTCCAGTGTTCAGACTTCTTTTGACATCCCCTGGGAAGATTAGTGTCATGCTGTTCTTCCTCCCCCAGCTATCTTAGCTCCTTATGCAGCTGAGAACAGAGGATATGTGATCACTTATAAAAAAGAAAACAAAAGTGTGTGTGTATTGTTTACATATACTTTTACAAAGTATCAAGAAATGACAGGACAAGACACCCCCAATCACAATATTTTCCAGACAAAAGTCCCAATCATGTAGTTAGTTGAGAGGTTCTGCATTGTTGATAAACACAATAGGAAAGCCTAAAAGCACAAAAACGTGGAGCTCTTTTGCAGGCATGCTGCAGTGAAGAGCTATTGGCATCCCCACACACACATGCAATAAAAAGCATGGTAACTAAGTACCATGCATTTTGGTGCAGAATTATTTTTAAAAAGTGTCATACACTTCTTCTGTGTGCATTTCATGTGTAGGGCAGCCCATTGAAATGGATAGGCTGCCTTAACTGTGACACACAAAAATGCACGCACTGCGGAGCCTGAATATCTCCTACAAGCAAGTCAGAATGTCATGTTTTTACATACAAAACTCAACATCAGCAAGAAAAGCTACTAGAAAAGAAACCCCTTTACAAAACACTAAATTTAATTTGTTTCTGACACAATTGGAAAATACAAGACAAGTTGCTATAATAAATATCACATATCATTTTATGCTAGTGTTTGAAAACAAGCAAGACAAGTGTTCATAGAGCTGACTGTGAATTCTGAACACTTTTGGTAATTTAATAGTAAGATAAATTTATAAAGAGCTGTACATGAGGCCCAAAGAAAAGACTCCCAGGAGCCCCAGGAACAGCATACCCACCTCTTGGGGCGCATAGGTGCCAAATCCAATGCATGGCATTCTGTGGCCATCATTCAGGACTACGCAAGAATCAGGGGTCAGTTCCATGATTTGGGCTTCTGACAGATCCTTACACCTGTCACCTGCAGAGACTTGGACTTGCTGTGAGGCGACACTGCATTTTTGCTTTTATTTTGTCCATGACGAAGTAGGCTGATCAAAGAACAGCCTCCCTGCTGCTGAACACGAAGAGAACACCTATTTGCATTGAGTTTGTTGTTCAGCCACTAGGACACACCTGAGCTACAACTATAAAAAGTTCACTAGGCAGCAGCTGAAGTACCGAGATTCAAAGTAATTGACTCATCATTAAAGAAGATGTAAACCCACTCAATAAAACTTCATATAAACTTCAACATTGAAATTCCATTTCAAAAGTAATTTCATATCTGCAGCTTTCAACAAAACCATAGCTGGTGATCTTGTCATGATGTTTCTTGTTTGGCACGTCCTGTTATAGGGTGACAACACTCTGCCACTGTCCCCAGTTGTGCTCCTGTGTTGTCACCTGGGTTTCAGATTGAGACTACAAGTGGCTGATTCTACACAAGCTATGCAGACATGGTCCACTGTTGTCACCACCGGGAAACCTACCCTGTGAAATGCCATGCAGCCATCACCGGAGTTCATGTAGACAGGAAGTGGATACGAGAGATCAACAGAACTGTGATGCAACAAAAAATGAAAAAGGTAAGAACAACTAATTTACTTTTAAGCTAGGTTGACACTAGCCCGCATGATTCCTACACTTGTAATCACCTGCAGCCGCATCACCTTTCTCTTGAGAGACACGGGGGGGCACGCACTCGACAATCTCTGTATCCTTTGGACACAGCTGATCACATGATGTGGTAAAAGGCCAATCACAGCGGTCTTTTACCACGTGATCAGCCGTGTCCAATTACACAGCGATCACCGGGAAATGCATGAGGAAAGTACTGCTGATAACCAGCAATTGTCAGAGGAGGGATCGGCACCAATCATCAGATGATCAGTGCCCAGCAGTGCCACCCATCAGTGCCACCCACCAGTGCCCAACAGTGCCACCCAGCAGTGTTCAGTGCTGCCAGTCAGTGCCATCAGTGCTGCCTATCAGTGCCCATCAGTGCTGCCTATCAGTGCCCATTAGTGCTGCCCATCAGTGCCCATCAGTGCTGCCTATCAGTGCAGCCTTATCAATGCACATCAGTGAAGGAGAACAATTACCTGTTTGCTAAATTTTCTAATAGAAACAAAGGAAAACTTTTTTTTCTCTAATTTTTTGATTTTTTTGTTCATAGCCCAAAAAATAAAACACCCAATGGTGAGTAAATCCCACCAAAATAAAGCTCTATTTGTGTGAAAAAAATGATACAAATTTCACATTGGTACAATGTTGCATGACCGCATAATTGTCATTCAAAGTGTGACAGGGCTGAAAGCTGAAAATTGGCCTGGGCAGGAAGGGGGTATAAGTGCCAGGTAGGCAAGTGGTTAATCTATGCAAAATATAAAAACATTGTCTTTACTTACACTTTAAGCAGAACATTAAGCATGCATTTCCTCTACATTTTTTCACCACTAGGTTGGTCCTCTCTGTGGGGACCGACATAAACAGATTTTCCATTTTGTGCGGTAAATTAACTGAAAATTGCACGGTCATGCAATGCTGCACCCAAATGAAACTTATGTTATTTTTTTGCCACAAATAGAGCTTTCTTTCAGTAGTATTTGATCACCTGTGCGTCTTTTATTTTTTGTGCTATAAACTTAAAAAACAACAATTTTGAGAAAAAAATTTTACTTTTTGCTTTTAAACATGTCCAGTTAAAAAATCTAAATTCTTCATAAATTTTGGCCAAAATGTATTCTGCTACGTCTTTGCTAAAATAAATCCCAATATATGTAAATTAATTGGTTTACATGAATGTTATAGTGGTATAGTTATCGGAATTTTTGGAGGTTTTTTTTTTACTAGTAATGGTGGTGATCAGCGACTTATAGTGGGACTGCAACGGGCATTCTGACACTGGGTGGAACTGACTTGGTGTCACTGACATCCCCAGTGACACCAATACAGTGATTAGTGCTAATAAAAAGCACTGACACTGTACTACTGGCACTGGGCAGGAAGGGGTTAACATCTGGGGTGATCAAAGGGTTAACTGTGTGCTGTTTCACTATGGGGGCTGTGTGTGTGTTTCACTATAAGCACACTGCTTTGTATGGCTCTGCTATGCAGAGCCATACAAAGCAGTGTGCAGGAGCGTACAAGGGAGAGATCTGTGTTGTTAATACACGGGTCTGTCCCCGGCGATCACCGGAGAGTAATCACCCGGTGATTGACAGCCGAGGTCACGAATGGCAGCGCGGGTAGAGCACATGCACCCCCTGCCCAGAACTGCAAAATCATGTATATATATGTAATTTTGTGCACCCATGCCGCTCTGTAGCAGTATTTCTGCTATAGGGTGGTGCAGAATCGGTTAAATTAAGTCACGCAGAGTGTCAGCAAGCCACAATGAAGTGACACTGAGTTGCACAGAGTAGTGTGATTTCAAAGTAGCACTGATGTGGACCAGGGCGTATACAAATAAAGAGCTTTGTACAATGATTATGTCTGTTGCCTTGTCCCCTTTATGTCTTCATTAGAACTCTATATAACAACCATCTAAACAGGGCCAGTGCAAGGATTTTTGTCTACACAGGTGAAGGTACATTTTGCTGCCAGAAGAAGAGGAGGTTTGGGGCCTCTCTGTGCAATTCCATTGCACAGAGCAGGGAAGTATAAACCTGTCTGTCGGTTTGCTTTTAAATTAAAATGCATTTACAATCACTTTAACCACTTGAGTCCCAGAGCCATTTTTAAATGTTTTAAATGTTTTGTTTACATGTTTTAAAAATCATTTTAAGCCTGAAGATTACTTTAAACCCCCCAAAACATTTATTTTCTGACAGCAGACACCTTAGAAAATAAATGTATTATGTTATACAATATAAACAGTTAATGGTTTATGAAATACAAAATTTCAGTATAAAATATACTTCATGGGCACATAAATGCAATAAATGACCCAATTCTTTGGTAAAATGTAAAAGATGAAGTTGGGCCACATAAACAGATACCTAATAGGTCAAGAATTAAAATTGTGTGTGCCTGTGTCTTTAGAAGCCCCTACAAGGCATCAGTTGAGAGTTACACAGCAGCTCTGATGATAGAATTATTGATCTCACTTCAGCATGTGCAATGCTATTAGAAATGAGCAGGACAATCACTGTTTTCATTAATAGGCACTCCAATGCATGCATTTGTGTGTGTGTGTGTGGGGGGGGGGGGGGTAGGCTCGGGTAGGCTCTATAACTATAATTCTTTTTTATGTGTTTCTTTAAATATTTTAAACTTTTCTTTTGCATGACTTTATTGCCAATAGTCCCCAATGTGATAGCATATAGGTGACAGGCACTCTTTATGAGAAATATGGGGGCTGATTTACTAAAACTGCATAGTGCAGAATCATGGTACCCAATCAGCTTTTAACTTTTAACTTCAGCTTGTTCAATGAAGCTTTGACAAAGCAAAAGGAGATCTACACCAGATTTTGCACTCTCCAATTTTAGTAAATCTACCCCATGAGGTCTATTAGACCCTTGATGTCCCCTCTGTACTCCACTGCAGCTGGTGGAACACACATTGGTAGTTATTTACTAAAACTGCATGGTGCAAAATCTGGTGCAGCTCTGCATAGAAACCAATCACCTTCCGGGTTTTATTGACAAAGCTTAATTGAAGAAGCTGAAGTTATAAGTTAATCGGCTGCCATGCACAGCTGCACCAGATTCTGAGTGCTCCAGTTTTAGTAAATATCCCCATTGTGTTCCATCAGTAGCTTCCCTGGTCACTGATCCTGCCAACGCTGGACCAGAAAGTGATGACACACACAAAGTCCAGTGCTAGTCATCTTTAAACCCACTTCTTGTGAGCCCAGGCTGTCAAAGACCCCGCAACTGGGGGGCACATTGTTCCACCTGCCCGGGCTAACAAGAGGAGATCTTCAGCATCTTGGACCGAAGCACCACTGGAGAAAGAGAACCATAATGCCAAGTGTTTATATCAAAGACCACTGGAAATAAAGACATATATATATTTTTTAAATGTAAATGGTGTGAGGGGTGCTTCAGGAGATGGGGGCTTTAGAATTGGGAGTGGAGCATGTTACAGTTCCACTTTAACCAAGGGGGCATGCATATATTGGAAGATGTCTTCTCTATAAACCAGTAAGTAAGTTTCCTAATAAAATCGTTCTAGTGTCTAATGATTTTCTTTAACCTTTTTGGCCACAGCACTGATCTCCACCATCTTGCAGCTTAGGGGTACCGGAGTTCAGGCAAAGTCAACCAATTATCTAGCAAAAAGGGATGTTTAGCTAAACCGTCATAACTACCATTGCATTTTTCCCCAAAATCCCTTTAATGCAATCATGGAACTGGACCACAGTACCTTTGGTGGTCAACGGCAATCTACATTTTTTCAATGGCCAGTTTTAATACAGGGATCTTTATTTGTAAAGAATTCTCCTACCACAATGCAGAAGGATCCATTTATCTAGCTGTAGTATCCATGGGAAGCTATGTTGCAATGTTATCTGCTATATAGATACAGTAGATATACTGTTCTTGCTCAAACACGTGTGGTTGGGTGCCTGAGGTGCGTTAGGACAAACTGTTCTCGTAGTACTAGATTTGAACTAACCTGACAAACCAGGCGCAACTGGTCAGTTAACTATGAGAGCAACCAGGAAATGTTCTTCTCTCATGAATGTTTATATGTCTCAAAGGTCGTTAAAGTAATTTGTCTGGCACAGTCAGCATTGTACTGAATGAACAGTATGTCCTACAAAACAAACGAGTGGAGAGATGACAATGTATATAATCATTTTAAGTAATACACTGTTTAGTCTTTTGGTATGCTTGAATCCCAGCAGGTAACAAAAATTGCATGGATCCCTGTGCAAAATGTGTTCTGATTTTTGGTAGCGAAACTTGCGGCTCTATTTTTTTAAAACATGAATTATCCCTGTAATGCAGGGGTGTCAAACCTTTTAACTTTCCTGTGCCACACTGGAAGAATAGAAATTGTCTTGGACCAAACATTAAATACACTAATAATAAGGAAAGCTGCTGAGCAGAAAAAGTAGGACAGATCACAAATTAATGATCACTGATATAGATAATGTACAGGAGAAGTACAGCCAAAGCTTTTTTTGGCTGTACTTCTCCTGTGTTCACAGGAGTGCAATTTGTTCTACACTCCTGTGACCTGTTTTCAGCTGACAGGGACTGAAAGTAAGGAACGGTGTAGTTATTAAAAAAAAAATGCATAGCTATACATTAAGTCCTCATGTACACATGACCAGGGGCGGACTGACCATTTGGAAACTCGGGCACTGCTCGAGGGCCCGGGGTCAGTAGGGGGCCCCATGAGATTCCCCTGATACCTTTTTCATAGGCTTTTTTGAGTTTGGGCAAGGACACAGGGGCCCCATGATCCCCTATTGCCCGGGGGCCCCATGAGTTGTCAGTCCACCCCTGCACATGACATTTTTACAGCGGCTGTTTTTGGCTTTTGATTTTTTTCTACAGCCACTAAACCCCCCAGCATGTTATCCTATGTGTCCATGCGCACATAGACTGTAATCAACATTTTTTGGCTGGAAAAAAAACCCAGGACTAGTGGGTTTCTAGAGGAGTCTTTTTAGCTGCAAAAATTGCTTTAACGCTGAAAAACGTGGTAAAACGCTGCAAACTGGCGTTTATGGACTTTTTGACCAAAAAAACATTGTGAGGGGGGTAAAAAAAATGCTAAAAACTGCAAACGTGGAAAAACACAGGAAAACACCACTAATCATGGCAAAACGCAGCTAAACGCTAATGCAAAAATGCTAAAAAAAAGCTGAAAAACTCATGTTTTTAACGTGACTTTACACAGCTAATGTTACCAGTGGTATCAAAAAGTCCAGTGTGCATGAGGGCTTAGGGAAACTGCTAGTACATTCCTTCTGTGTAGCTAGGGCACAGCCAAATGTTCCAAGACTATTTCCCCTATAGGTTGAATGTTATTAATTCATTAAAAACAGAGTGGTTTAGGAAAATGTCACATTGTGGCCACTAGATGGAGCTGATGATCATAGGAAATAAATATGTATACTTAGACATTTTTATATTTTTTATGAATTATAACATTTGGCTTGTAGAGGAAATAGCCTTAGAAAATTTGATTTTGCCTCATTTACATAGAATGAAAATACCAGCAGTTTCAATAGATAAACAGATATGTAATTTTTCTTTTACAAACAGGAAGGTGTTTACTGGATTACTACGAGAATTAGAAGACTGATGATACAACAGTGTAAAATTGGCCATCACCAGGACATTTTCAACAAGGGAGTTATAATAAGCAAATCTTCACTATTTGTTATTATATACACTATATTGCCAAAAGTATTGGGACGCCTGTCTTTACACGCACATGAACTTTAATGGCATCCCAGTCTTAGTTCATAGGGTTCAATATTGAGTTGGCCCACCCTTTGCAGCTATAACAGCTTCAACTCTTCTGGGAAGGCTCACCACAAGGTTTAGGAGTGTCTATGGGAATGTTTGATCATTGTTTCAAAAGCACATTTGTGAGGTCAGGCACTGATGTCAGATGAGAAGGCCTGGCTCACAGTCTCCGCTCTATTTCATCCCAAAGGTGTTCTATCGGGTTGAGGTCAGGACTCTGTGCAGGCCAGTCAAGATCCTTCACCCCAAACTCGCTCATCCATGTCTTAATGGACCTTGCTTTGTGCATTGGTGCGCAGTCATGTTGGAACAGGAAGGGGCCATCCCCAAACTGTTTCCACAAAGTTGGGAGCATGAAATTGTCCAAAATGTTTTGGTATGCTGACACCTTAAGAGATCCCTTCACTGGAACTAAGGGGCCAACCCCTGAAAAAGAACCCCACACCATAATCCCCCCTCCACCAAACTTTACATTTGGCACAATGCAGTCAGACCATTCTCCTGGCAACCGCCAAACCCAGAAATGTCTATTGGATTGCCAGACAAAAAAGCATGACTCATCACACCAGAGAACACGTTTTCACTTCTCTAGACTCCAGTGGCGGCGTGCTTTACACCACTGCATCTGACGCTTTGCATTGCACTTGGTGGTGTAAGGCTTGGATGCAGCTGCTCTGCCATGGAAACCCATTCCATGAAGCTTTCTATGCACTGTTGTGCTAATCTGAAGGCCACACGAGGTTTGGAGGTCTTTAGCTATTCACTCTGCAGACAGTTGGTGACTTCTGCGTACTGTGTGCTTCAGCATGCGCTGACCCCGCTTTGTCATTTTATGTGGCCTACCACTTCGTGGCTGAGTTGTTGTTCTCAGTTGCTTCCACTTTGTTAAAATACCACTAAGAGATGACCATGAAATATTTAGCAGCAAGGAAATGTCACGGATGGACTTATTGCACAGGTGGCAACCTATCATGGTATTGTATTCACTGAGCTCCTGAGAGCGACCCATTCTTTCACAAATGTTTGTAGAAGCAGTCTGCATGCCTAGGTGCTTGACTTTATACACCTGTGGCCATGGAGGTGATTGGAACACCTGAATCACATGATTTGGAGGGCTGGCCCAATACTTTTGGGTGTAGTTATCACACCTTAAATGCCACTTTTTACACTCATTTGATAACCAAAGTAAACCACAAGTGCATTTACTAATCACTTACTGTGGTTTACAAATTATATAATACATGATAGAAAATAGGGTTTTCATCAAATCATAACCATGTGAAGTTATTCAAAAGTGCAACATTGTATAGTCTTTATTTTGTAAACCTTCAAGGCCAGTTCACACCAGAAAGTGCTGTGGGAAACCCACGTTCTGTGAACGTTTCCTGCACCGCATTCAAAACACACTGCCCTTACGATCTGCAACCAGTGGCGGACTGACCATTTGGAAACTCGGGCACTGCCCGAGGGCCTGGGGTCATTAGGGGGCCCTATGAGATACCCCTGGTACCTTTTTCATAGGCTTTTTTGAGTTTGGGCAAGGACACAGGGGCCCCATGATCCCCTATTGCCCGGGGGCCCTATGAGTTGTCAGTCCGCCCCTGTCTGCAACATATGTCATTGCAAAGCCAACGACACCCCAAATGCAAATCGCAAAGGTAGTGCATATGCCTGCACCAGATCCCATGGTACAGAAGTACCACGCAATCCAGTTGCTCTGTGACTGATTTTGTTGCAGTCTGGCATGATTTCAGCCCATTCAAATGAATTGGGAAATTACACTGCACCTATATCGCATGTGTATGGCACAGGAACACACAGCTCACTCCTGTGCGATTCATGGTATGAACTGGCCCTCAATCCTTCTTCAGGGAGGTCTGTTCCAGCCACAAGTGAATATGTTCTGGGACTCCTGTGTATCTTTTCTGTAAAAGAGCTCTTTTAGCATAGAATAAACCAATCTAAGGCCTCATTTAGGCGTGCAGCAACCCACGCCACCCCTCTGAAAAGCTATTTGTGGTGGAACACTTTACAGATGGCAGGTAACATGCAGCTGGGAGGAAATGCATCACATCACTGCCTGTTTTAATCCTCAAAAGCCCGTACCATTACATACAGTGCTTTGCCCTTAAGCAATGATAAAAAAAATAGAACTCCACATATTTTAATACTGTTACAACTACTTCAAGCCATGTTCACTGGTGCTAGCGCCAACACCAATTTATAGATCCACAACTGTCTTCAGGCATCTATCACCTGCCTACTCTGATGTGAGATCTCCCAGTCCTGACGTCTGTGAGCCAACAGTGACTCTCTCGGATCTCTGCTCAGACCCCTCCTACTGATATATTTCATCAACTTTCTCAAGGGTTATCTGAGTACAAATTGTTTTATCTTCTAACTGCCTCTGCATTTCATTTACTGCATCTTCCAATTCCACATTATAAACGGCCATTAAAAAAGCCATAGTTATAAACTCCTTACACTGAAAATGACCATAATCACAATTGTGTTTAGCTAAAATCATTTATTGAATACAAATATCATAAAATACCATAATATGTAAATTTTAAAATAAAAAGTTTAACTAGTTGACCTCTGAAAGATTTTATCTCCTTCATGACAAGGGCAGTTTTTTGCTATTCAGCACTGTGCTACTTTAACTGGCAATTGCTCAGTCATGCAACACTGTACCCAAATTTAATTTATGTAATTTTTTTTCCCACAAATAGAGCTTTTTTTGGTGGTATTTAATTATCACTGGGTTTTTTTTTTGCTATACTAACAAAAAAATACCAAAAATAAAAAAAATAAACAGCAACTTTTTTTCAGTTCCTGTTAAAAAAGTTTGCAAACAAATAATTTTTATTCATACATTTTATGAAATAATATACATTTTTTATTATATTATTTAGTCTGTGTAAAAGTTATAGAGTCTACAAACTATGGTATATATATTTGAAAATTGATCGATCCTGATGTACTGACAGCTGATCTAATTTCCTGAGACCCTAAAGTATTATTATTATAATACAGGATTTATATGGCGCCAACAGTTTGCTCAGCGCTTTACAATATAAAATTACCAGGATAGTACAAATAACCCCCAAATTACCTGTTTTTGGAAATTAGACTGTCCAAGGTATTTAGTAAGAGGCATGATGAGTTTTTGGAAGTTGACATTTTTTTTTGCTATTTTTTTGGAAGGTAAAGAAATTAAATATTTTTTTATTTTTTTTACATACTATCACCAGTGCAGTGCAGTGTCATCCAATGACTGGTGTGCTGGTGATCAAGGATACTGACTGGTTACAGTATGTAATAAACAAACAAATAATTTTTTATTCAATTTGTAAAAAATTTTTTTACTAATTTTTTACATACTGTCATCAGAGTAGCTCAAAGGCACCATTGTGACATTGTACTACACTGGGACGGTGATCAGGGACTTTTTTTTATTTACACTGTGATTGCTTATAACAGTGACGATCACTGTTATATGCAATCAATTTAACTGTCATGAATGCCTTTCATTCATTACAGTTTGCTTGCTATTGTGATGCTGTGATTGGCTTAAGGCAATTCACATGGGGTGCTGTGATTGGCCCAGGTACCATGTTATAGTTGTGGGCCAATCACAGTATCAAAATTGGAAGCCATTCCTGACAGTTTTGCTTACATGTTGCCATGTGATTGCTATGATTAGTCATAGCAATCACATGATACCCCAGACTCGCACAGCAGTTGGGAACCAAACACTGTGATCTACCAGACACAGCAGTCACAAGATGGTGCCGCTCCAAGGGCTATGCGAGCGCGCATGTGCACTGTAACATACAGGTACAACGTGGTGCCTGGGAAAGACGTCCGCCAGCAATAAATGTACTGTACTGCTGTATAAATTAGGGCAAAATAATAAACACTTTAATACATGGCATTTTATCAGAAAATACACACCTTTTATTCCTTTTATTACTAGTTATACAGAGCAAAATTATTTTTTCTTATTGTTAGAAGATTCTACTCTCGAATTTTATGTGTGGGTGTATAACCGCAGTGTCACACCACAGCTGTGGATGTTGTGATGTGCACATAATCTCTGTTTTCTACAAGTCTTCTGAAAATGGGAATTTGGGATGGCCTTTCCACCTGCAAAAACAAGAAAAACAAATAATAATGTGGACCCATCATTAGAACTCACAATATATATATATATATATATATATATATATATATATATATGTATACACATACACTGCCCAAAAAAATTAAAGGAGTATAGCATCAAGTCAATTAAACTCCTGGCATATTGATCTGGTCAGTTAAGTAGCAGAGGGGGTTGTTAATCAGTTTCAGCTGCTTAGGTGTTAATGAAATTAACAACAGGTACTCTAGATGGGCAACAATGAGACAACCCCCAAAACAGGAATGGTTTTACAAGTGGGGGCCATGGACAATTTTTCCCCCACTCATCTTTTCTGTTTTTCACTAGTTTTGCATTTGGCTAAGGTCTGTGTCACTACTGGTATCACGAGGCGATACCTGGACCCAACAGAGGTTGCACAGGCAGCCCAACTGCTCCAGGATGGCACATCAATATGTGCCATTGCCAGAAGGATTGCTGTGACTCCCAGAATAGTTTCAAGAGCATGGTGGAGATTCCAGAAGACAGGCAGTTAGAGCTGGACAGGGCCATAGAAGGTCCTTAACCCATCAGCAGAACCAGTATCTGCTCCTTTGTGCAAGAAGGATCAGGATGAGCACTGCCAGAGCCCTACAAAATTGCCTCCAGCAGGCCACCGGTGTGAATGTCTATGACCAAACAATCAGAAACAGACTTCATGAGGGTGGCCTGAAGGCCCGACATCCTCTAAAGGGCCCTGTGCTCACTGTCCAGCACCATAGAGCTCGATTGGCATTTACCACTGAAAGCAAGAAATGGCAGGTCCATCACTGGTGCCCTGTGCTTTTCACAGATGAGAGAAAGTTCACCCTGAGCACATGTGACAGACATAAAAGGGTCTGGAGAAGCCATGGAGAACATTATGCTGCCTGTAACATCGTTCAGCATGACCGTTTTGGTGGTGGGTCAGTGATGGTCTGGGGAGGCATATCCATGGAGGGACGCACAGACCTCTACAGGCTAGGCAATGGCCCCCTGACTGCCATTAGGTATCGGGATGAAATCCTTGGACACATTGTCAGACCCTACGCTGGTGCAGTGGGTCCTCCTGGTGCACGACAATGCCCAACCTTATGTGGCGAGAGTATGCAGGCAGTTCCTGATGGATGAAGTTGATACCATCGAATGACCCCAACGCTTGCCTGACCTAAATCAAACAAAGGGGCATCCTTACATTCCTATCACATTCATTACCCAGTACATACCAGTATAGATATCCAGCATATTTTTCCCCATTGAGGTAGTATATATATATATTTTCTTGCATTTTCTTTTTAATTCTTCTTCTAAGCTTCCTAACCTGGACTTAATGTGGAACTAAACCCTTCTATCCTTTTCAGCCAAGGAAGCTGCCACCTTAGCCTCTGTTTGATCTGCAACTGCTTGGGTGTTGCACATGTGATCAGTTATAACACCAGCCATTGGATGGTTTGACAGTTTGGTTGACAGCACAAGCAAATGTGACAGTTAGCATCCCCAGCATGCCTGGAAAGTAACTTTTTTTTAAATTGTTAGACTTTAAGGTCTAATTCACACCATACATGCAGAAAAACTGATGGAACAAACATGCAGATTTCACTTGCAGAGATACAAGTTTACAATAGTTTTCATGCGTGTTCCAGTGAGTTTATACACATGACAGATTCCTGCACAGAAAAAAATTGCACGTGATACCTGTATTGTAAGGTGAATAAGGCACATAGAGAACATTTGGGTTTTTTGTGCCCTTGCAGAAGGCATGCAGAAAAACTCACGTCTCTGCACCATGGTGTGAACGAGGCCTAAGACGTTAAAACCAAGAAGACACAATCATTGTGCAGTTGTTGTGTTATACTATTTGATTTATTATTATTTCTCTGTGACCATCACTTGTTTATTATTGCTCTGTAAATTTAAGCTGTCTCCTTCTGTCTAAGCTGAGCTCTTTCTCTCACTGTACTTGTGTTTACTCCTCCCTTCTACCTTTCTGTAATCATTCCACTGTATCCTGTCTTCTTGAATGCATCTTTCCATGAGCTACAACATTAACAGTTTTCTACCTATGAATATTCGCCATTAAACGGAACAATTCGACTGGGTTTCTTCATCTGGCTTCCTCAACATGTGAGTTTATTCATTGAGTTAAACTATCTGACCCGATGCAAGGGATAAATTCAACACTACGTGGTATAGCTGTATACATTGTGGGAGATAAGGTTTATTGTCCTGTAATTAAGTCAGAATAGCAGTACCACTAAGCAGGAAGCTGAACCTGCCTATGTAATGAGCAAAGATAAAGATCGCTGCACCCTATCCATATGTAACATTACAATCCATACTGTAAATGTAAGCAAGCTAGTTAACACACCATTTACATCATGTGTATATCTTTCAAATGCATTTCAAAAATTGTTACTATGATGATAATTCCTTTTAAACCATTGGTGCTAGCTTTGCACATAAATGCCGCACCACAGATATGTGCACCTGTGTTCTTGCTGGAATTGGGCTCCGTAGTGTTCCCTCAGCATGGACACAAAGTTGTTACCAACAGCTCTTGGTTTTATACTAATGGCTGGGAGCCATAAAGACAGGCTCCTGTTTACATGATCACTGTAATAGCTTGTGATTGGCTATCATAGTGATCACTAGCTATAAAACTCAGCTCTGTTGTCCTCTAAATGGTGAAAACGATATCATCATGTTGTAGTAGGTTACATTGCAAGTATTGCAAAAATCTGTGTTTTACTAGTGCAGAAAAATGCCAATCTCCGCACAAGTGTGAACAAAAGCCCTTAAACTTGTATGGAATATTTTCTCAGTATAACCTTCTTTAAGTGCCCTCTTTATTATGTACATCTGTCTATTACCCATGAAGGGTTAATCATGCTGTAGAGAGGGAAACCTATTTTCTGTTTGAAGGCAATGGTCTCCCTGCTGCAGTCCAGCACACCCAGTCAGGACGAGAACTCCCCGTAATGACATCACGTACTGGGAACTTAAAAAGTAGTGTCTGGTGGCCATGTTGTTCAGGAATCACAGGTCTACCATGACGGCTTAGGAGAACAGGGACACACTGCAGCAGAGAATTCCTAGGAGTGAACCCCCATAGCCTTTTAACTTAAGTCACATTTATGCGCGGGTGTGAAATTTCAAACAGCCTGTTGTCTCAACTTAGGGACAGCAGACACCAGTCCGCAGGAATTCACCAGAGCTGTAAAGACCTAACTGAGGTTCTTGCAGGGGGTCTGGCAGTGTCTGCTAATCATAAATATCTACAGATTATCACTTCCCTCTGGGGGTTATTGAGATTGACCCATCATGAAACCGTCACAAAATTCTTCAGTTCTGTCACCCATGGTTTGTAGGGCAATTAAACCCATTAGGAATACACAGCATGCCGTAAATTGATGTACCCAGGGTTAAAAGAGAAGTGTGGAATTGCTTTTTTTTTGTTGTAAATCACACTTACCTACGTGGATGCTGCATCTGCCTAATGCTGCATCTGTCTCCCGCCTGCTATAAGGTTGAGAACTCAGTGATCACATGACTGCCGAGTTCTCACATCTGCTCTGAGCTTAGAGCAGTGACTTTCAGTCTGGCTGGTTCAGGCTCTCAGCAGATCACTGAGAAGCTGAGTCAGATTCCACTCCAGACTCTGGGGTAGATCCTGACTTTAAAGTTGGGATCTTTCCCCAGCCTGGACCGGCTAAGTGACATCAGGCAAAAGCGGGCATCAGCCCACTGTCAGCTGAAAACGGGTCACAGGAGTGCAGAACAAACTGCACTCCTGTGATCCACAGAAGAAGTACAGCCAAAAGAGCTTTGACTGTATTTCTCCTTCAATGGGTATTGGAAAACCCCCCAAAAAAATCTACACACAATTCTCAAAATCAGACAGGACAAAGACACACTTATATTAGGTATATATTTAAATGGAGAGGATCGTACTGAACAAATCGAAGTCATACATGACTAAGCTATAACATACAGAAGGTGAGAAGTTTTCTACCTCCTGGGTGACAGGCCTAGCTGAAAGACTCTGTTTAGTATCTCTGGACACGAAATTTAAAGCTGGACAATAATCTACCAGGTTCCAGAATGCAACCTGTACATATTCAAAGATATTAACATTAGTATAATGCTGTGTGTAAGGAATGACCCTGATACAGTCATAAATCCAGTGACATCCCATGGCCTCTCCATAACTGTTTAAATGGTCAGATCATTTCTGTCAAGACCCCTATTACCGACAAGAAAAAGAGGATGCCCTTGCAGATGACAACTCTTGTGTACCATCAAAAGAAGGAAGATCTGTCAAAACCAGGACTTGATAACTATTTTCATTTTTTAACCCATTTGTTTTGCTGTTGCATTGTTGTCTTTTGTTTCTTTGTAATACCAATTTTCTGTAAATATTTTATTTGCACCATTTTTACCTTTTCATTATTAAACAAAAGTTTGAAAAGTGTTAAAATTGTCTAATGTGCTAGAGCTGAACCTAAAGAATCCCTGTTTCTTAAAGAGCGCTACTGGGTGCAAATCTCTGGATATACCTGTCTGTGGTGAAAGTGTGTGTTACAGACACTTATTCTAAGTCATAGTGTTACTGCTAATATTGTGAACTTTTGAGAGCTAATTTCTTAGTTAACTAAACCCAGTGACATGAGCTCTCATTCTGCTGGCACTTAGATTGTGGTCCCGCACACAGGAAAATCTTTTGTGCATGCTGTCTATGATGTCCTTTGCCCACACTCTTTGTATAACGTCTAGGGAGTTTCTCCAGTGCCTCTGAAGTCGGGGAACAGAATGAGATTTGTATTCTCGAAATGAAGTTGTGGTCTCTTTCATGCGGCTGATAAGATAAAGTCTCGGTCTCTATAGTTGAACAGTCTCACCAGAAATGGCCAATGATCTCAATAACCCCCACCCCCGGACACAGTGAGCTCTTTCTGTGATAAATGAGACAAGCACATTTTAGGTGGTCTCTGAAGGCTCAACAAAGTTGTTTGTTATCCCAGAGGTAGATACTGAGTTGACGGACATGGCGCAGTAAGACATCCACCCTCTTTTTTATTAACGGACGCCAACTCCCAGAACAGCTTTTTGTAAACATAGTCATCAGGTCATTGACTCCCAGCCTCCCTTTTTTTCAGTTCAGAACTATATTCACTAATATGTTTAATAATCAATATTCAATAGCTCTGAAAGTAAATTGGTTGCTGTATTATTTTTTCATCTATAGTCAGCTTTGGGTGATGGCTGTATAGTTGATATGCTGAAATATCAGTTCTCCTTCAGTTCTACTACATGACAACACTGACATACTTCATAGTTACCCCTGCTCTATAGTTAGAAACCCAAATTGTACTCTCCCGTTGGGAATTCTGAACTATTGGTTATTAACTTTGATGTTTGGATCTTACCCTGAGCCTGGACTTTCAGGGTGTCCTTAAAATGGTTTGAAATGTTTAGGGGTACTAGTCCACCCAGACCTAGCTGGTCTAAGTTTAGCATGATTTGTGGTGACAGGGCCTTAATGGGATTGTTCACGCAAACGCTGTTTAAATTGTCTAGATGAATAGCAATCCCTGTCTTGCAGTATCGTTCTGCCTTCAGCAGGGAAAATCATTATGCAATAATACATTTGGCCACTAGATAGAGCCCAGAACAAGTGTACTGTTCTACAGAAACTAGTGTCTGTTTGGTCTTAATAAAAAACTCCTTCATTCTAAGAAGAGGAAACAGGTGCATCCTGGGAGCTTAGACTCCATTTTAAGAACTGAGGGAAAGAAACCAGCCATAATTCTCTGCTGCACATGTCACGGACTGAACTTATATTCCATACAGGCAGCATCGCTGTTGAGCATGGACTTATTGCCATTCACATCTTATCATTTCATTGTGTTTGTATATCTCATATATTGATTATATGTACTTATCTGTTTTTCCTAATAGTTTCACCCACCGTGATTTGTTAATAAAGCTTCAAGATTACATTCAGTCTGGCTTATTGCAGAATAGGAGGGTCTAGCTGTGTGTGAAGTTACACAAAGGGAAGTGTGTAGTAAGGACAGAACAACTATCAAGCAAGTCATAACAGACCCAGTGGGCAAGGATGTGGCTGTAGTGATGGTTATCACAAGACACCAATATCTTTTTGTCAACTTCTAAATCCCTCCTCCCTATGACCCAGAAGTAATATGTGTGTTGGGTAGGTGCAGTGGCAGACAACACACAGAGTCTTTGCTTGCAGAAAATGATGTATTGTAGAACTTGTAAAACAGTAAAACAACCTGGAAGGAATAGAACACCTGACTGAGGAACTCACATCGGTTAGAGTCAGCTGTGCGTAAGCCCGAGCTGATGACAATGCACGTCAAGGAGAGTGGAGTGCAGCCTGGCCATTCCTACCCAAAATTGAGCCTGCTGAGGGGCTACGTACTCCTTTCCCAACTGCTCTGGAACATCTCCTTGCCGCTAGTGCTGTCCCTGACACTAGCGACCGAAGATGGACACCAAGGTAACCTGGATCCAGCGTAGCCAATCAGAGCATTGCCCCAGAGACTCGAGGGAATCATAGAAAAACCCATTTTCTCTAGACTTCCTCCTCCAGCAGCAATTCCATTTCAGACCAGCACCACCTGCAGTGGGAAATGTAGACTGCACCTTCCTATACACATTCTGTATGTTAAAGTACTATTACATTATCGCCATAAAAATTATAATAGCTAGTGACTTCAGTACTATAATGAACTCTAAGTTGGACTACACTAACCAACATACAGCCTCTGTAGTGGGCTTACAAGCCTGGGCAGACAGAATACTTGATGATGGAGGAACTAAACAGTGGTCTTGTTATTCCATCACACATGGCTCTGCATATTGCATTGACCTGGTTTTTGGATGCCCTAGTATTCTGTCCAAACTTTACTGCTGATCATACTCCTTTACAATTAACGTTGTGTAATGATGTTAGGAATATTTGTCCTCTTTGGCGGCTGGTAAATCAGTTTGGATCTCACATGACTACCTATTGGGAACTCAATAGGGAAACAGCAGGACCACAAATAGAGTGGGATGCCTTCAAGGCTTTTAGTCAAGGGGAATATATCTCAATTATAAAACACACTAAAACTAAACAAAATAAAGCTCTACATGATCTTCAAAACAATAATATTCTGGAACATTCTCTACTGCAGACCAAACTACATTTTGCAGCAGATCCTACCAGTGGTGTATTTAGTGCATGCGTTGCCCTAAGCAACACTAAAATTATGTATTTTCTGACTGGTCTCTTATATTTATGCCTACACAGCCTCTAACGAGACAGGATGAGCTTTATGCACAACCTTTTTGTTTTAAACTAAGGTTACCCTATTACATACAAAAGGTGGGCAGTTTGTAGACTGCTTCTACAAACATTTGTAAAGAATGGGTCACTCTTAGTAACTCAGTGATATCAAGAGTGGTATCGTGATAGGTTTCCACCTGTGCAATAAGTCCATCCGTGAAATTTCCTTGTTACTAAATATTCCATGATCAACTGTTAATGGTATTATAACAAAGTGGAAGCAACTTGGAACAACAACTTAGCCACGAAGTGGTATGCCACGTAAAACGACAGAGCGGGGTCAGCGCAGCTGAAGCACACAGTGTGCAGAAGTCGCCAACTGTCTGCAGATACAATAGCTAAAGGCCTCCAAACTTTGTGTGACCTTCAGGTTAGCACAACAACAGTGTATAGAGAGCTTCATGGAATGGGTTCCCATGGTCGAGCAGCTGCATCCAAGCCTTACATCACCAAGTGCAATGCAAAGTGGTGTAAAGCATGCCGCCAATGGACTCTAGAGCAGTGGAGATGTGTTCTCTGGAGTGACTAATCACGCTTTTCTGTCTGGCAATCCGGCAGACGTGTCTGGGTTTGGCGGTTGCTAGGAGAACGGTACTTGCCTGACTGCTTTGTGCCAAGTGTAAAGTTTGGTGGAGGGGGGATTATGGTGTGGAGTTGTTTTTCAGGGGTTGGTTTTGGCCCCTTAGTTCCAGTGAAGGGAACTCTTAAGGCGTCAGCATACCAAGACATTTCGGACAATTTCATGCTCCCAACTTTGTGGAAACAGTTTGGGGATGGCTCCTTCCTGTTCCAACATGACTGTGCACCAGAGCACAAAGCAAGGTCCATAAAGACATGGATGAGCGAGTTTGAGGTGGAGGAACTGGACTGGCCTGCACAGAGTCCTGACCTCAACCCGATAGAACACTGTTCAGATGAAATAGAACAGAGACTGTGAGCCAGGCCTTCTTGTCCTACATCAGTGCCTGACCTCAAAAATGCACTTCAGGAGGAATGGTCAAACATTCCCATAGACACACTCCTAAACCTTCCCAGAAGAGTTGAAGCTGTTATGACTGCAAAGGGTGGGTATAACTCAATATTAAACCCTACGGACTAAGACTGGGATACCATTAAAGTCAATGTGCGTGTAAATACTTTTGGCAATATAGTGTATTTCTTTGAGAGATACAAATGTTTGGGATATAATTGGTTTATTATGTTTGATAGAATAGCTATGTATGGGTGAGGTATACTGTAAATTGAATATCTTTACTGACATCTAGTGGGAGTCTTTGGTTTTCCTATAGTTCTGTTTGAGAAGAAGAAAAAACTGTCACCCATTAATAGGATTAAAGGAGGAAAATATAGATATTGACTTATTATGTTTATGAGGGAATTTTATTGATTTTAGTATCAATTAGGACCTTAAAGTGTAAGGTAAAAATAAAAAAACAACACTTTATTTCTAGGCATAGTAAAAGTTTCTATTATACATTATTGGAATTACTCGGTTCACATATATGCGAATTCTGATGCAATTTGAACCACACTGATTTACATGAGCATGTGAACTAAAATGCTTTTCTGTGGAGCCCATTCACATACATGTGGGACAGCCAAAGTGTGATTTTAAAAAGGGTCCTGTGCAATTTGCAGTGTGGTGCAGGTGTGATTTCTAGCCTAATACACTTTAACAATTCGCATCAGAATTGCACCTGTGCCGCATGAACAAAATCGCACCCCACTGGCCTTTAAATTGCACCGCATACAGTATATGTGAACTCAGGCTAAATGTCTGATTAGAAACAACAGTCTAATCAAGACATCTACAGTGAAGGAAATAAGTATTTGATCCCTGCTGATTTTGAATGTTTGCCCACTCACAAAGAAATGGTCTAAAAATCAAATGGTAGGTGTATTGTAACACCGAGAGACAGAATAGCAACAAAAAATTCAAAATAAATGCATGTCTAACAAATTATGCACTGATTTGCATGTTCATGAGGGAAATAAGTACCATTTGATCCCCTTCACAAAACATGACTTGGTACTTGGTGGCAAATCCCTTGTTGGCAATCACAGAGGTCAAACGTTTCCTGTAGTTGGCCACTAGGTTTGCACACATTTCAGGAGGGATTTTGGCCCATTCCTCTTGGCAGATCGTTTCCAAGTCATTAAGTTTGGTGGCTGACTTATGCACAGGTGAGTGCATATAAAGGAATACTTTTGACGGATCCACCAGGACTGGATGTCACATGTTCACGGATTTATTTTAGTGACTTTTTTATAACTATTGTTTATTGCAATGGTGTCATTTGATATATGTTCACTATCAGTCACTATTCATTTTATATAACCCAACGCTGACCACTCAGTGTGATGGATACCATGAACTCTCGCACTTTAGACTGGTAGCGCTGATCAGAGCGCCTCACTGTGTCTGCCTTTTAATGTTGCTGCTATTCGTTCTATTGCTGCTTCTATTCACCTTATTATTTATTTATGTATATGCACATGTTTTAGAAGTATTTCATTTGATTCAGTCATTACTTTAGCGCTGCACCTTTTATATTTCATTCTATAGGGTGGTCCTTTAATGCCAGCAGCTTATACCTTTCTACACATCCATAGCACTCACTGACATCCCATATACATTTACAGTATACCGCCATTTGTAAATGCTATAACTTTCACGTAAACCAGTTAATATACACTTATTGGGATTTTTTTTAGCAAAGACATGAAGCAGAATGCATTTTGGCCTAAATTTAATGTTTACATTTTTTTTTTACTGGATATGTTTTATAGCCAAAAACAAACACAAAAAATATTTTTTTCAAAATTGGCAGTCTTTTTTTGTTTATAGCTCAAAAAATAAAAAAGGCAGAGGTGATCAAATACCACCGAAGGAAAGCTCTTTGTAGGGAAAAAAATTACAAATTGTATCTATGTAAAGCATTGTATGACCGCACAAGTGTCAGTTAAAGTAATGCAGTGCCGTATTGCAAAAAAATGGCCTGGTCACAATAGTACACAATGAATGAAAGCCATTGTGTACTATTGACATGTGATTGGTTACAGCAATCACATGGTACCAGGGCCAGCCCCTTACAACAATCTGCCTTCTGCTGTGTCCAGCAGGTGATAGATCATGCTGCTGTGCAGCCCCTAGGGCAAGAACAAAGCGTGCACCTGAAGGATGTCATATGACGTTCACTCAGGGTAACACTGCTCCCGCTTGGACATCATTTTACAATAGGCCAGGTTTGGAAGTGGTTAAATACAAGCAGGGTCTTCAACTGTAACATTCAGTCATAATTTTAAGCAAAATGATAACATGAAGACCCATGCAAAATTATATATACTTACCTCTGTAGGTACTCAAGATCTTGTGTCTCTATTCCTATAGAGGGACCATTACCTTCCTGCTCATATGCCCTAATTTCCCTTGCAGTCCCCTGGGGGAGTTTTCTCTAGGCTGGTAATAGGAATCATTAGCTAATATGGTATGTAAATATCTTGACTTAGATCTGATAATTTGTAACTAAAAATAAGATATGTTAAGATATTGAAAATGTTTGAAAATATATTGTAAATACTAATGATGATTGTATATTTTAGATGTATTGCTGCTTGAAGAAGCAGATTTTCTGCAAAACGTGTCTAGCTATTCCTCATCGACTACCCAAAGATTGCAAGATCAATTGTTGGGTTTATCACAAATAATTAAAGCTCTCATGAACATAGAGATATCAGCATAATGTATGGATGGAGGCATATGGAAGTATGATAACTATACAAAAGCAAGAGGACGCCCTAAAAATGTATACCATTTAATGTGTATAAACTCTTTGATCAACTCAAATGACTACATCTGCACTGTAAAAAAGTGCCTTTATGATTGGGCTTCCTTGTGTGAATAGGCCCCATCTATATTTTTTCTCGAACTCTACTTTGCCCATCTATAAGGCTCCATGCACACTAGCATTTGTTTAAGCTCAAATAGCATTTTTTAGCAGTGTTTTAGTAGCGTTTAGGCACGTTAGAGTTTTATTAGCAGTTTTACAGTACATGTAAAGGAAAACAATTGGAAAACGCTGGAAAACGCTCCAAAAGCTATTTTTTTTCTGATCCTAGATGCTGAAGCTCACAAAACGCTAATAGTCTAAAGTAGGGGAGCCTAAGGCTGCCTACAATAGCAGAGGTTGCTCAGATCAGATTTGATCAGATATGGTACCCATGGCTGGAGTCCTTGGACATTTCTATGTTGAACTAAGATCCCCCACTATTGGGAGCCTACCCAGTCCCCTTCTCAACTATGTGATAATGTTAGCTAGTTTTGGTCTGGGATGCTTTCAGAATGCTTCTACTAGAGAGAGCCTCCCCTAGACTGAGAGTAATTCTGAGTTCATTCATGGAACATCCACTGCTGTTGGACTGGGTGGATATATACTCTCTTGATTCAAGTAATCTGTCCCTCATATAACTTTGTGATAAACACCATCTTATCTCATGTAATTCTGGCCAACTGACTTCTTTATCTTACTACTACCTCATGCTTTATAAAGGGTCCTGAATGATGAGTGGTTTAGGAGTGGAAGCTGGAGCAGAACAGATTTGGTCAACACAAGTGTAACTGACTTGTAAGATTTGCATTGACTTTATTATTTTTGTAACTGCAATACAGAACTTAAAAAAAAAAAAGAAGAAATGAAATTTAAAACGTTTAACTGGGTTTTGGAGGACCCAATATGTGGCAGTAAAAACACTTCCTGCAACATCATACTGTGAAAATCAACCGATACTGATACCATAAGGATGGGTTTATGGATTTGTTCCATGTATGCCACTTTTTGACCTTCCATCTGAACATCCAGCAAAAAGATGTGTCAGATCAGGCAATGCTTTTCCAATCTCTATTAGCCCAGTTTGGGTGAACCAGTGCCCTTGGTGGTCTATTTTTTTTCTATTTTCCTGTTCCCCATATGTTTAGAGATGGTCTTTTGTTTAGCACAGATGTGAAGAGTAATTATTGGGGCATCTGTGATTTTCCTATGAATTTGAACAAGTCTGGCCATTCCACAGAGCAGGTGCTGTCTGAATAAGTTCACATAGGTGTTGGATTTTAAAGGAGTCTTTAAAGAGTATCAACACAATGATGTTCAAGTTGCATCAAGTGACACAAGGAGTTCAAGTTGCATCAAGTGATGTTCCTTGATTACCCTTTGAGTTTTTAAATTTTTTTTCCCAGTGCTAAAATAGAAAATGGCACTCTGTAATCATGCTGTAAATGCCCTGTGGCTCATTTCAATAGAAGTGAATGAAGGCAGTTGCACAGTGGTAATACCATTCGAACTCTGCAGGCAGCTTTTGTTTTGCTTCAATGCAAGGTAACACTAACTCTGCCAGGAATGTAAATAAGGAGGATTAGGGAGGTCCAACTACCCCCACAGCATCTGCAGTGCTGACAGACACGCCAGGCATCCAAATCAGGGAACACTACTGTCAGGTCTGAGCAAGGAAGTCTGCTCTCCCCAGGCTCCAGTCATATCCAGCTGAAGGAGGACTTCACTTAAAATGCCCTGGCCTGATAAGTATGTTTTATGGAGGGGAATGGGGGAGCTGTACTGAGGGGGCAGATCTGTACAAGGGAAAAAGCTGTACTGGGGGAAGTGGAAAACTGTCCGGAAGCAGGAGAGCTGTATTTGAGGGGTTTTAGCTGTACTGGGGTGTACTGAAGGGGGAGAGCTGTGTTGTGGGAGGGAATCTGTACTTTTGGGGGGGTGGCAGATCTAGCCTATATGGCGATTGCAGAACCACCAAACTATTGTGGTCACTTACCCACCTGAATTTCTGGCTGCTGTAATGTAAACATAGCACTGGGGATTCCAGGAGACATCAATGACCAAACATGACCATGACCATATTTTGGCCAGGGTCCTATCATTTAACAACAGGAGTGTGTCAGGTTAACACAAACGTTGTGACTGATGAGGATTACATCACTAGAAGCCATGACTATGGGTTTTCATTGCTAGACATCGTGATTGAAATAGATTTATATTGGAAGACATTCCCTTTTTATTCCTTTGCCTATGAGGGGGCATATATCAGGGGGGCTTCTTATTATAAAGGGGGCTTTCAGATTCTGCTAAGTCCCCTAACAACTCCCACATCCTTCTTGGGCCATTGGATGTAGGGCAGAGGCCCTTGTTCCTCAGCAAAGTGCCTTGAAAGGGGAGCTTTGCCACCCCTTACAAGGTACTCCAATGTTAAATGAACTTGTCTGGCACTGGAGGGGGGAACTGAAACTTGTTATCCTCCCTTTCCTGGCCACTCAAGTTGCATGCCTGAATAAGGGTCTAGGTGAAATTTTAAGGGGAACTGCATGCCATTTTGTCATATCTTTTTTCTTTTTTTTGTACTTTCAGTTTTAAAGGACTATCATACCATCACGGTGGTTTTAATACATCCCCAAAAGCAATAAATTTAAAGGGTTTGTATATTTTCATTGTTGCCCTATAAAGGATAAGTTTACCTTTCTGCAAGAAATAAAAAATGTGCATATTTTTTGCAAGCAAAACAAATGTGCCTTATTTATTACTTGCACAGGAGCCTGTAGAACACTGCACATGTGATCAGTGGATTTAGGATGCAATGTCGGGCTCCTGCAGACATGTTCTCCAGCTTTCTTGCCCATACCTCTGTATGAGCTTTCTGTTGAAAGATGGAAAATATGTCAGTGGACTATGATAGCGCTCATCAGGACAATTGCAGTCTATTGAGAACTACAAGCCAACTCTCGTAGGTGAAAATGGGACATGCAGTTTACTCTCTTCAGACCTTTTCAAATTTGCCTGCGGGTCACAGTGAGAGGGTATCGGGGGGGTGGACTGATGTGTGCAGGGACCGGTGCTGGAGCATGTTAAATATGGGTGTAATGTGTACGTTGCTCCAAAAGGTGAACTTAGCCTTTAAAACACATGAAAGACCTTCTTCCAACTGAATGGTACTTTTTTAAATCTCTTTGCATTGGTATATGGCAGTGTTCAACTCTCCATGCCTTTTCTCAACAATAATTTGCCTATTGCCATTAAAATGGCCAAAAAACAATAAAAAGATTCAGATTTCTTAAGCGCCTATGGGATTAGGCACTAAATTCAAGGTTCAGAGATTTCCTGCTGGGTTCACCAAACCGGGATTAAACCCAGCTAGGTTCCTTCATCCCTAGTGGGGTTCGCTGAACTGACAGGCCTGAAACAACTCCTTCTTTTACCTTCTGGTTGTGGCGGTCCTGACACATCCGATTCAGTATGGACAGACATGTTAAAGTTAAACATTACTATAATGATTGACGAAACAAAAAAAAAACCCCTGCTTCCTGTAACTTACAGATCAGCATTTATATAACTTCTGTTCTGGTTCAATCCATCAAGAGTTTTCATCTCTTCATTGCTTAATTCAAATTCAAAGACCTGAAAACAAATGTCAGTCCATAAGCACGCCGTCAATTATGTAATGTTCTAATTCTAAAACTAACAAGCATTTGTAATGATGCGAGATTGTTTAAAGTGGAAATCCAGCCCAAACTTTGCTTTGGTCTTGGTCTTTTGGAAAAGACTTCACCGTGAAATATGAAGGGAGGTGGAGACAATAATCACATAAGTGCATATACCCCAAATCTGGCTGATAATTGGTACGTTGGGTGTCTACATGTGCATATTTGTAACTGATTGGTTTTAAACTTTTAAAATAAATAATTAGAGATGTTTATTGAGCACAGTTTGAGGTAAGTTCTTATTAGATCAGAGGTAGAAGAAGTGAGAGAACTTGTTGTTTTGCCAAGCACTTTTAGGAAAACTGTTTGATTTGAAGATAATGGCATAGTTGATATTTTGATTTTGGGATTTATTTGCAATGATTATTATAAATATATTTTACGGGCTCATGTTTTCATACATTGTCTATATCTCCTGTGTAAATATAGTGGTTGTGTGAATTTTTCTTTATTGTGGAACACTGAATTAAATTGTATAACATGTAAAATCAGCACAGCCCTGTCTGGCAGGGCAGGAGACCTGTTTTTTTTCCACTGCAGTTATGAAATTCTTACAGGTCTTGACCCTCCCCTACCCTATGATTGGACAGTGACTATACAAGGAGCTGACTGATAAGCTGATTTCTCTGTCACTCTGTCCACATCTTTGATCAGCACTTTCACACAAACACTGCAGCACAACTGATTAGCTTCAAGTGCTGTTTCTCCTTCTTCCACTCTGAGCTCAGTGTGCACTGTATAAAAAAGTGACAGGGGTGTATACCTTCCAAACTCTGCCAAAGCCAAAAAAGTTTTAGCTGGAGTTGAGCTTTTTTTAAATTCCTGTGACTGGACAGTGAAAAGAGAAGCAGCAGACTGATGAGCTGATCTCTATTTCAGTCTGCTCTCTCCTATCAACATGCTTCTTGCACTGTAGCACAACTGATTCACTTCTTGTGCTGCTACTTTCTCCCCTGGTACAACTCTGCATTGTAGTCTTTTACTTCTGCATCTTTGGACTACTGGTATCAGGGAATTTCAGTTAGCCAGGATGCCAGTGTTTACTGATCTTCAGCTGTATCCTGTGCCCTGATTGTGTCCAGTATATGGTTCCTGATACTGATCCGGCTCGCCCAGGTCTGATTCTGGATTCTGCATGTACTGTTGCTTAAAAGCTCCATCCACAACTTTGGTTCGAAATATGATTTTGTACCTTGCTGCCTGCTTGCTGCTGACCCTGCCTTCCTATGTGACTACACTTCTACCTCTGATTTGCTTCCACACTGTTACCAAGTGCCTGCACTGGCTGCATTTAGCATCAGCCTCCAGTCATTCCTATGTTTTCCTACCAAAAGCTCACTGGAAATGATAATGGACTCCACCTTCTGAATCTACGAGGCAATCAGAGTTCCCCTTTAACCTCCACTGGTTCTTCTAGCAGTGCTGCTGTACCTGACCAGATGTTCTGCTACATCTTTTAAGTCTGCATCTCCAGCCCAAGGTTCTGCCATCAACATCTACTGGCACTCATGTTCCTCCTGTCTGTCCCTTGGCAATACCTGTCTCACTTCAAGTGGTGCTTGGGCCGGAGATTTAAGGCAGGCCAACCTCTTCATTTTAGTTTTCTATTAGGTACACAACAACTGGTGAATATCAGGCCAAGGCTCAACATTTGACCTCTCCTTCCTCTTAGCTCACCCAAGGACCTCCCTATCCTGCCCATCAACTTCCAGAATAGTCACTCTCACTGAAACCCTGATTTCTACTTTCTGTTGGTATGCGTCAACTTACAATAAAAAAACAGACAATGATTAATGTGAAAGTGAATACATGCATCAGCATCTAACACAGTGTTTATGAGAGATACAAAGTAACATTGTTCTTTTCTGCTTCATTCATCTATAGATCAAGGGGATCAGTGTTAATATACACATGTATGATGTCAACTCAAGCAACCTGACAAGCAAAAAAAAATTGTCCCTGTTCAACTTCTTAATAACCCTTTTTACCCTAATCAGCTTTAATTAACTCCTTCTTTCCCTTCTACCCCTATTTTTTCCCAATGATTCTTTTTGTTTATTTTTACTTTTCTAACCATTAATATTTAAATTTTGTTAATTTTTATTTGTTTTGTTTATTAATGTTTATGTGTTGCATTAAAAATGTGCAAAATTTTAAATAAGCCTATGTTTAATTTGTAAATAACTTTGAAAATCAAAATATCAAATTACACTATATTGCCAAAAATATTGGGATGCCTGCTTTTACACACACATGAACTTTAATAGCATCCCAGTCTTAGTCCGTAGGGTTCAATATTGAGTTAGCCCACCCTTTGCAGATATAACAGCTTCAACTATTCTGGGAAGGCTGTCCTCAAGGTTTAGGAGTGTGTCTATGGGAATATTTGACCATTCTTCCAGAAGCGCATTTGGCTCACAGTCTCCGCTCTATTTCATCCCAAAGGTGTTCTATCAGGTTGAGATCAGGACTCTGTGCAGGTCAGTTCCTCCACCCCAAACTCCCTCATCTATGTCTTTATGGACCTTGCTGTGTACACTGGTGCGCAGTCATGTTGAAACAGGAAGGGACCATCCCAAAACTGTTCCCATAAAGTTGGGAGCATGAAAATGTCCAAAATGTCTTGGTATGCTGACGCATTAAGAGTTCCCCTCACTGGAACTAAGGGGCCAACTTCTGAAAAATAACCCCACACCATAATCCCCCCTCCACAAAACTTTAGACTTGGCACAATACAGGCAGGAAGGCAAGTATTGTTCTCCTGGCAACCGCCAAACCCAGACACATCCATTAAATTGCAAGGCAGAGAAATGTGATTTGTCACTCCAGAGAACACATCTCCACTTCTCTAGCGTGCAGTGGTGACTTGCTTTACACCCCTGCACCTGCCGTTTTGTGTTGCACTTGGTGGTGTAAGGCTTGAATGCAACTTCTCAGCCATGGAAACCCATTCCATAAAGCTCTCTATGCGCTGTTGTTGTGCTAATCTGAAGGCCACACAAAGTTTGGAGGTCTTTAGCTATTGACTCTGCAGACAGTTGGAGATGTCTGCTCACTATGCACTTCAGCACGCGCTGACCCCGCTCTGTCATTTTACGTGGCCTACCACTTCATGGCTGAGGGGCTGTTGTTCTCAGTTGCTTCCACTTTGTTATAATACCACTAACAGTTGACCGTGGAATATATAGTAGCAAGAAAATTTCATGGATGGACTTATTGCACAGGTGGCAACCTATCATGGTACCACGCTTGAATTCACTGAGCTCCTGAGAGCGACCCATTCTTTCACAAATGTTTGTAGAAGCAGTCTGCATGCCTAGGTGCTTGATTTTATACACCTGTGTTCATGGAGGTGATTGGAACACCTGAATCCAAAGATTTGGAGGGTTGGCCCAATACTTTTGGCAATATAGTGTATATACAGTGGGGCAAAAAAGTATTTAGTCAGCCACCAATTGTGCAAGTTCTCCCACTTAAAAAGATGAGAGAGGCCTGTAATTGGCATCGTAGGTAGACCTCAACTATGAGAGACAAAATGAGAAAATAAATCCAGACAATCACATTGGCTGATTTGGAAAGAATTTATTTACAAATTATGGTGGAAAATAAGTATTTGGTCACCTACAAACAAGCAAGATTTCTGGCTCTCACAGACCTGTACCTTCGTCTTTAAGAGGCTCCTCTGTCCTGCACTCATTACCTGTATCAATAGCACCTGTTTGAACTTGTTATCAGTATAAAAGACACCTGTCCACAACCTCAAATAGTCACACTCCAAACTCCACTATGGTGAAGACCAAAGAGCTGTCGAAGGACACCAGAAACAAAATTGTAGACCTGCACCAGGCTGGGAAGACTGAATCTGCAATAGGCAAGCAGCTTGGTGTGAACAAATGCTAGAGAGCATTTGGATGATCCAGAAGAGGATTGGGAGAATGTCATATGGTCAGATGAAACCAAAATAGAACTGTTTGGTAGAAACACAACTCGTCGTGTTTGGAGGAGAGAGAATGCTGAGTTGCATCCAAAGAACACCATACCTACTGTGAAGCATGGGAGTAGCAACATCATGCTTTGGGGCTGTTTCTCTGCAAAGGGACCAGGACGACTGATCCTTGTACAGGACAGAATGAATGGGGCCATGTATCGTGAGATTTTGAGTGCAAACCCCCTTCCATCAGCAAGGATATTGAAGATGAAACGTGGCTGGGTCTTCCAACATGACAATGATCCCAAACATACCGCCCGGGCAACGAAGGAATGGTTTCGTAAGAAGCATTTCAAGGTCCTGGAGTGGCCTAGCCAGTCTCCAGATCTCAACCCCATAGAAAACCTTTGGAGGGAGTTGAAAGTCCGTGTTGCACAGCGACAGCCCCAAAACATCACTGCTCTAGAGGAGATCTGCATGGAGGAATGGGCCAACATACCAGCAACAGTGTGTGCCAACCTTGTGAAGACTTACAGGAAACGTTTGACCTCTGTCATTGCCAACAAAGGATATATAACAAAGTATTGAGATGAACTTTTGATATTGACCAAATACTTATTTTCCACCATAATTTGCAAATAAATTCTTTCCAAATCAGGAAATGTGATTGTCTGGATTTTTTTCTCATTTTGTCTCTCATAGTTGAGGTCTACCTATGATGCCAATTACAGGCCTCTCTCATCTTTTTAAGTGGGAGAACTTGCACAATTGGTAGCTGACTAAATACTTTTTTGCCCCACTGTATGTATTGCTTTGATATCTTAGGCCTGGTTCAAACCTATGCATTTTTGGTGCTTTATGCGGAAACACACTAAAATTTAACATGGTTTCTTGTGGGACACGTTCACAACTATGCTTTTTTCAGCTGCTGCATTTTTGGAAAGGGTCAAAGACTTTTTTAAATGCAAAATGGTGCATTTTTGGTTCAATAGACTTTAATGGAGAAGAAAAACATATACTGCTTTTTTAATGCTTTTTTATGTGTTTTGCATTTTTTAATCTGCCCAACAACAAATAGTAAAAAAAAAAAAAAACAAAACACAAAACGCATGAAAAACGCATCATAAATGCAAACTGCATCGGAAAAAACACTGCAGAAACAGATCAAAATGAAACTGCATTGGTGCAAACTAGGCTTTATAGCTAAGTAAACAGCAGATGTAGAAATTGCTGTGGTCTGAAGGAAATGTACAGGTGTGAAAGCTGAACTGCTTAAATATTGCGCAAAGTACAAGTATGCTGCTGACAATAACTGCAATACAAACCTTCAAGTTCTGTTTGATCCTCTCTGGCTTGAAGCTTTTAGCAAGGACAACAACCTCCTTCTGCAACAAGTGCCTCATCACTACTTCTGCTGGAGTTCGGCCACGTTTTTTAGCGATAGCATTAAGTACAGGGTCTTCTAGCAGGACAGGTGCGCTTTGATCAATCCTGAAAGAAATACAATTATCCTTAAAGTGGTTCTAAAGCCAGAAGGTTTTTTACCTTCATGCATTCTATGCATGAAAGTAACAAACCGTTAGTGTGCAGCTGCCCCCTCAGCACCCCTTTATACTCACCTGAGCCCAATGCGCATGAGATCAGAAGCTCTTCCAGGTCTCTGCCTCCCAATTGGCTCTCATTGCTGTCAATCACAGCCAGTGAAGAGGGAGTGAGGGGCGGGGTTAAGCTGTGCTCTCTGTGTCTCATAGACACACAGAGGTGGCTCAGGAATGAACACACAGCTGGCCATGGAACAGCTGAAAAGCCAATTGTCCCATTACTTTTGGTCCTTTAACAAGTGGGAGGCACATATGCAAACTGTTGTAATTCCTACACCATTCACCTGATTTAGATGTAAATACCCTCAAATTAAAGCTGACAGTCTGCAGTTAAAGCACATCATGTTCATTTCATTTCAAATCCATTGTGATGGTGTATGGAGCCAAAAATGTTAGAATTGTGTTGATGCCCCAATATTTATGGACCTGACTGTAACATCATGGAATATTCTAGCGCTGACATGCCAAGACTGTGCCAGACAAGAGACGCAAAAGTAGCTTAAAGGTAAACTAGCATAAGATATTTATTTCATGTTAAATACATGCATGCAGGGGCTGACTGACCATTTGGAGACTTGGGCACTGCCCGAGGGCCCGGAGTCAGTAGGGGGCCCCATGAGATGCCCATAGTACCTTTTTCATAGGATTTTTTGAGTTTGGGCAAGGACACAGGGGCCCCATGATCCCCTATTGCCCAGGGGCCCCATGAGTTGTCAGTCTGCCCCTGTATGCATGCTACATACCATGTAACTGTAGCACGTACACTGATTTATTAATGTTGACAAAGATCACACTGACAATGTCTTTGTCTGATTTTCTCTCCGAAAGGAAGGCACTAGCTTTGTACAAGCATCATTCTGAGTTAGTATTTACTTCCAGGGCTTAAATGATGGCTTTGAGATGACATACAAATAATGGTGTTTATGTAATTTTTTTGGCTCATATTTGTTCACAAACATCTAAAAAAACCCTTTCTCAACCTTTTAACCCCAGAGGAACCCTTAAAATAATTCCCAGATGTCAGCGAATCCTTGCTATAATGAATACATTGACAGCTCAAACTACAAAAGAGCCAAGAGTAAGTTGATGATATAATAAATATCATAATAAGAAAAGATATGCCCATAGTGTAGTAACTTTGAAATATTTATTGCAGAAATCCGAGTTAAAACACAACAAGATTATATACAGGGCAGGTAAAGCAATGTGGATTGACCGTCCAAGTTTAAAGGTGGCCACTGGAGCTCCACGTTGCTCTGGCGGCGTGACGTCACGGCGTTACTGGCTCCTCCTTACATGTTTCGTGCACCCGCAAATCATCTGAGGGGAGTGTCAGTAACACCTATCCGCGTGCCGTCTATTTTTGTCCACGATGGCGCATGCGCATTGAACATGCGCCATCTTGGAGTAGACCTGGTCTTGTGCGCAGACGCGACTAAGCGGGCACCATTTTTCAATTCAAGCAAACTCACACGACAATACGAGGTGTCAGAAGTATGTGAAATATCTAAAATGTGATGGATATATAGATACAATGAGGAATCAAAACATCAGGGAAAAACCCTTACTGACAGCATATGAGCGTTACAATTCATAATGTATACCTATGGAAAAATGTGACATTAGGTCTTTAGTACTGAAACATATAAGGATATATATATAATCTCCAAGAACTGCAGGGAGATCAAAAGTAGAACTTCAAAAAGAAGACATTAATCCCTAAAAACAATATTCCATATGTGTATATAAAACAATATAAAAATAAAAGAAATATTAAAATTAAATTGAATATATAAATATATAAAAACCTTATATACCTGAAGTGAGAATTAGTCTATGTGGTAAATGAGCGTAATATACACAAATTTAAAATGAATAATAAGGAGGAGGTACTAAAACACGTGTATGTAAAAATGTAAAAATGACAATATATATTTAAGAGGATATTAATAAAGATGTTGAATCTGTTGTGTAGAATAGAATGGGGTAGAATTCTATCTCATTCTATTCATTATGTATTTAGCAGTAATGGTAGCAAAGAAGTGACTATATTGTTGGAGGGAATAACTATTATTGATGTAACAATTTATATCAATATCAATATTATGGCCGTATGGATGCATTGTATGGAGCTCATATATCCAGCACGTCTCAAGTTGTGAGACAGCTCTTAGCTTATTAGTACCCTGCCAGTGGGGTTGTACCATATCTATCCCTATAAATTGTAGTGGGGATGGATCTATTTTATGTTTCCTCCTGTAGTGATGTGACAAAGAATGTTCCTTATAGCCTTTTTTTAATGTTGTTGACATGTTCTCTTTGCCTATCCCTAAGGTGTCTGGTGGTACGTCCTATGTATTGAAGATTACAAGGGCATTGCAGGAGGTACACCACATTTTTACTATTACATGTAATGCACTTATCTATATTATAGGCCCTTCCCGTTACTTGTGAAGTGAAGGAAGTTGTTTTATGTTTTCTGCTGTTATTCACTGTGCATACAATGCACTTATTACAAGGAAAAAATCCTATTAGTTTGTTAAAAATGGTAATTCTCTCTGGTGGACTAATGACATTAGGTGCCACTCGGTGGCGAAGAGCTGTTGCTTTCCTGAATATAATTTCCGCTTTTTCTGGTAGGATTTTTGAGAGAATTGGATCTGTTTTCAACACGTTCCAATTTCTATAGATTGTGCGGTTGATGGCTCTGTATTGCATAGAGTATGTAGTTACAAATGGACATACTTGGGACTGTTTTTGTTTGTTCTTATCCCTCAGTAACTCAGTCCTGTCGACCTTTGCTACTAATTGAATAATGTCATCTAAATTTTTTGAGGCATATCCTTTTTCAAGAAATTTATGTTTCAGGTTTTGGGCCTGTGTGTGATATGTCTCAAGGTCCGTACAGTTCCTCCTGATTCTTAAAAACTGTCCCTTTGGTATGTTGGCTGACGGGGAAACCCAAAACTCATGGGTTCCAGTAACATTTTGACTGCTGAAGCCGGATTGAAAAGTAGATGTTTATTATACAAGCATGTAGCTAGACCTCCATGCAGGGAGAGCAGAACAATACATGGTGTTGGATTCAAAGTTATGCTCTAATCTAACTAGGGCTTTCTAATACAATTTATATGCTCTACAGTGGGTGGTACCTAGCTATCTGATCTTTCTTTGAAGAGTCATCTGTGTCTTTGGTGTAACTCATTGAGATGCGAATAGTTATCTACATGTTATTGTTACTTCCATTGTCCTTTGGGTTTAGCAGGATGTCAAAGAAGTCTGGTCATGGTCATTAAAAAGTTTGAGAGGAGTACATGCATCTATGCATAAACCCCTAAAACAATCACACAGCTGTATAAAGCTCTATTCATTGTAACTGTGTCATTGTGAAGACCAAGACAAGGATAGAGAGAGATAAAGAACTAAATCAATATTTATATCTAGAAATGGTTGCTCCATTTTCCCTTACAATCCCTCCTCTTGGACATCATATTGTCCAAACAATTATCCCTTCATAAAAAGAAATTTGAGAAACATATTTACTTTACAATTCCTCCCCTCCTTTAAATTCTCATACATCTCACTTTGTTTGCCTAATATTTCTTTCTAGTCCATATTTCTCCTGATTTACACATCCAATTTACTTCTGCAGAAAAATCTAATTTTGCTTCACAAAGGCTGAAAAATGCAAAACATTAAACAAAAATTAAAAATCAAAAAGTCTAAAAAAAACTGTGTGTTGGGCTAACTGTTTATGAACGCCAAGTCTGTAGTTGATTCCTCCAATGTATCCTTGACAGCTAGTCCTCCATAAGACTGTACTGCAACACCTAAGAACTCATACAATGTTCATACATAATATTTTCTTCAGGACCATCGCAGTCCACATGACAAGAAACGTCCGGTAGGTGTGCAGATCTGCTGCAATTATAGCAAATTGAGCTTTGACTTCTATTCATGGACAGCTGAAATGATAAGTGGAAATGTTCTTCAGATACTTAAAAGTTTTGAAACCACTTTTCTCCATCACTGTTGTTCGTGGCTGATGTCAAGAAGTCCAGGAATAAGGGAGGATATTTTTGAAGATGGCGTCATTCAGATTGCTAGTCCAACATTAGGTATTTAACAAAAATGCCCATGAAGCCATGGCGTTTTTATTTTTCTGCCGAAGTAAATCTGTGTTATAGAGACAATAAGACCTAGAAGAAAAGAAAGGAAATCCATCTTAATACGAGGAGAAACCATTCTCACTTTGTATAATGTGTTACTCAGTCGTCATCCAAACTTAACTACACTATTCATAATTCAATCATAAACAATCGGCCATCTTAAAAAGGGCCTATCATGTATGGCTGGGATCAGTGACCAGGAACATGTAAGCACAGAGACAGGAGACTTGGAGAGCACAGAATACAGGACTTAGAAGAATGGCAGGAGGACAGTTCAGCACTGGGGCACTGGTCTTAAAATCAAGCAGGACACAAAATGCTAGTAAGAAACATTTGTAGCACTGGGGATCAGGGCTCACAGGGAATGCAGGCACACAGGATACAGCTGATATATCAAGGATTCTAAGACCGGAAGGATACCCAACAGTATCATCTGGGGAGAACACAGCATGTCCGCACATGCAACAAGGGCGAGGGCCCTTGTAAGGGCCGAGGCGCAGAGTCTAAGGAACTGCCTTGTCTTCTCCAGAGCTCTTGAAGGTAGAGATGGGTTTGCTGCAGACAGTCCCCAGGTTGCGGTCCTTGTACTCACCCAGGCAGGAAGCTACTGGGAATTACTAACTGATAAATAAGAACCCCTTGCAGTGATGAGGCACAGGGATCACTGGACAGTTGGGAGCTCAGTTCAAGCTGACATGCATAGAAACACACAGACACTGGGAACAGAAAACTAGGAGTAGGTAGTAAAGCAAGCAAACAAACAGGAGTCTCTAAGAGCAGATAGAGATGTACGGTGACACCAAACAGGAAACAGGATTGAAACACATTCGGAGACACAGAGACAATCTGCTAGGACCTTTAAGGTGTAAAGCCTGAGGCAATGAGCCACATTAGAATGAGAAGAGATGGCCTGGCTGGGTTCATTAAATCATCAGCAGGAGGTTAAGCAGCCTTAAACACAAGTCTTGTGGGACAATAGGCAACAGCAGAACCTTATAATTTAAAGTCATGGAACTACATGTACCAGCATACCCCTGCTGCTCTTTGGAAATAGAGGAGACAGATCTGAAGAAAAGCTGAAGACCCTGACATAGCTTTAATTTAAAATCTTGACAATATCTAACTGAGCTTAACAATCAATATAGTAACACTAACATACATGAATTATATTTCTTAGGATATTATAGGTGTTAAAATAGAGAAACAATTATTCAACTCAATAGTCAAACTTTCACGATAATATAAAAACTTTATAAGATAGAAAATGCTCAGTTTTATTGTCACTGGTATCAGGGGATTTCTGGCTTTGTCTGGTTCGTTTGGGGACCTCCCTTAGAGTGTTGAACTCGTTAATACCAGAGCCCATACATGTTAGATCAGAACACACAACAAAGAAGATCTAACACCCAATAAATAGGAAAATAGGAACTTCCAAAGAAGGTACAAACTTAACCAACTACACCGATATCAGCTAATGGGGGTGAAACATTTAAGTATTTACAAAAGAAAACAGAGTAATAAAACAAGGAAGAAAACAATTTGGAACAATACTTCCATTGGTTGATTTTTTTTTTTTTTTTTTTTTATGAAGGTTGTGATCTTCCGTTCTGAAAGCCTGAAAGAAGTCCAACCAAGGCATTGATCTAATCTGATGAATAAGCATCAATTACATTTAGTAACAAACATGACACTTTCCTTCTAATAAACCAATGGTTAAAGATCTAACAACAAAACATACAGTACATACTTTTAAAATTTTTCTCTTTTAGTTGTTCTAACAGTGCACTTTTCTAATACCAAAAATTATTGACGTCAAATTAATTATTACCACGTGGATTTTGTTTATGGTATACCATTAAGAAAAAAATTATTATTATACACCATGGTTAAAAATGATCAGCTCAATGTAAACCTTTTAGTAAGCTACCATTCGTGTGCAAGAGTTATACTTCACCATACTGAACACTTGGAAACTTCCAAAACTGTATCTTCTAAAAAACAAACACAAGATAGTGAATACACATAACAATTCCCTATTAACATCTGATTTCCTTTTAGAGTTCACTTGGCTAAGTAAATTTGCATGACCATACAGCTGTTCTCATATACAAACCATGCAATTAACCTGTGTTAAAGAAAAAAAGGGGGGTCAGCACTCGGTGGGCTGTCAGCACCTTAAACATATGAGACAGCACTCCTGATTTTTAAACTTTAAATAAGATCAGTGAAAATGCTTTTTACATGTCACTAATTCTTTTAATATTCCCCTTGACTTTTTATAAATGTTAATAACGGCAATGGGTGTGGCTTAAATGTCCAAACCAATTTTACATGTTTTTTTTTTTTCCTACATTAAATTTATCACATTCCTAAATTGGAAAGTGCAAAACTTCTGCATATTACACTTATAGCTTTACGATTTTAAGTGATTAGTTACCCCAATCATGTCTCAATTTGTTTAAACTTCTAAAAGTCAAAATTCAAAATTTAGTAATTTTAAGGTCAAAATGTGTTTATCTTCTAGATGTTGCCATGACCAACATGGTATTGACTCGTTACCTTTACGTGCAACATCACATCACCTTAAAACATAAGTAACAAAACAAATCATTATGCCACTGATATTGAATCAGTATTGTCAGATATTTTGCTGACAGGGCACTTTAGGCACATTAATACAGTCATCCCAGACAATACAACATACAATCCATGGATCTCACACATCTTAACACAACATACTCTCACAATTAGCTTGCTTAAATTCTAGACACAAATATGAGCACATTTCTCTAATAAGGCTGCATTCTCTCTCTTATATTTTTTTTCTGGACTGTACCTCAAATCTATATATAGATCTCATTATTACCCTTTTTTTTTTTTTTTTTTTTTACATTCTTTCAAGAGTTTAAGGTGAAATTTCCCTTCTAGGGGTACTAAACCCCTGTGTGCCTTGGTTCCATTCCTTGAGGGCTTTAGCCACTCCTGTTCCAAAGTTATATATCATGTACTTTGGCAATCCAGGAGGAGCTCCCGGTGGGATCACACAGATACCCATTTGGGGTGTACACGGTGGTACAATTCCCCATCTCACACGGTGGTGAGACTTCCTCAAGAATTAATCTATTACTAAGCCCCCACGATCAAATGCAAGATACGATATACCTAGATAATGTCAGAATTCATCTATTACTAGGCCCCCACGATCATATGCAAAGATACGATATACCTAGATAATAGCAGGAACCGTATATCTGGCCCCCAATCCTGGCCAAGGATATATACCAGACTATACTATGCATAAATCAGCCACACAGACTGAACAGGGACACCTCAGTCACATAGGCTGAGGGGATTCGGTTATACGGTTATAAAAAAAAATACTTCTTTCTACAAAAAGAGAGACAGTCCACTTATATGTAAAACACATGGCAGTGCATAAAGAGATCAATACAGTACAACCAAAGCAACCAAAATTTCAATAGGAAAAGATTATAGAACTTTTTAGAGAAAGTATAGTATCTGACAGCTCTGTTTCCCTAAAAAGTCTTCCACATCAGTCTATAGACACTGCTGTAGAATAGAAAAGACAGTTCCTCTACTTATGGTGTGACTTTATGGAGAGCCACGCAGAAGAGAAAAAAAGAAGAAAGCTTCATCAATCAAAACTGGTACTAATGTTTCAAGCAGTGCTGTTTTTTAAGCAGCCTGTCACCCATGGCAATGGACCACGTGGCCCCACCACACTTAGTACCTTATCAGTCATACCTCAAGATATTTTGAGGCAGAAGACCCGATCCCTGACCTGCCCAGTCGCCCGGTAACAGGAACTGCAGAGATCCTACCTAACCACACATTGCACCTGAAATAGGGCAAATCATTCAGCAGAACACATTCATGCAAAAGGACAGTAATAAGTAACAGATAGTATGGAAAGTAAAAAGAAAAGAAAAAAATTCAACAGTCAAGGTTCTTGGAAAGGGTACTTTTCCACAACATCGACTTTACAGAAAAAGGCACAGCACAAGGGGAATCATAGTAAGCAGAAAGTTAGCTTACCAATGCCAGCAGAGATGACTTCCCAGGTTGTGCTGTCCTTCTGTGTCTAAACGATGTCTGTAGAGTTTCCCTTTCCGGCTCGAAGGACCAAATTGACGGGGAAACCCAAAACTCATGGGTTCCAGTAACATTTTGACTGCTGAAGCCGGATTGAAAAGTAGATGTTTATTATACAAGCATGTAGCTAGACCTCCATGCAGGGAGAGCAGAACAATACATGGTGTTGGATTCAAAGTTATGCTCTAATCTAACTAGGGCTTTCTAATACAATTTATATGCTCTACAGTGGGTGGTACCTAGCTATCTGATCTTTCTTTGAAGAGTCATCTGTGTCTTTGGTGTAACTCATTGAGATGCGAATAGTTATCTACATGTTATTGTTACTTCCATTGTCCTTTGGGTTTAGCAGGATGTCAAAGAAGTCTGGTCATGGTCATTAAAAAGTTTGAGAGGAGTACATGCATCTATGCATAAAGCCCTAAAACAATCACACAGCTGTATAAAGCTCTATTCATTGTAACTGTGTCATTGTGAAGACCAAGACAAGGATAGAGAGAGATAAAGAACTAAATCAATATTTATATCTAGAAATGGTTGCTCCATTTTCCCTTACATTGGCTAACCAAGTTGGGTGCTGACAACTGCCTAGTGGAATGAAACTATTTCTGTCCGTTTTTTCAAAATAGGAACTGGTTGTGATTCTTCCATTTTTTATTGAATAAAGAGAGATCTAGAAAGTTAATCTCCTTGGTGCTATAGGTGTACGTGAATTCAATTTCCAATTTATTGTCATTTAATGTGCTAATAAAGTTTAATAATGACTGCTCCTCCCCATTCCATAATAAAAATACATCATCAATATACCTTTTGTAAAAAATTAGCTCAGGCCATTCCCTGGCAAAGATTAAAAATTCCTCCCAGTAAGCCATAAATAAATTTGCTAGGCTGTGGGCAAATTTAGCCCCCATTGCAACACCTTTGGTTTGTAGGAAATACTTATGGTCGAACCAAAAGTAGTTATTTTGCATAGCAAACTGTAAAATTTGCAGAATAAAACCGATATGGAGAGGTGATAAGGTGCTGTATGTTTCCAAATAAAACTTGGCTGCTTCCATACCATCAGTGTGTGCAATATTACTATACAGCGAAGTAACATCAGCTGTTACTAAAAAAGTATTGGATGAGATCGTAATATCCTTAATGGCATTCAATACGTGCTTTGTATCGCGTAAGTAGGCAGGAATCTGCGATACTAGTGGCTGCAGGAAGTAATCAATATATTCACCTGCTTTTGAAGCTAGGGACCCTATCCCACTGATAATCGGTCGCCCTGGTGGTCTTGACGGATTCTTATGTATTTTTGGTAGTATGTAAAAGATAGGGAACTTTGATGCTGAAGAACATAGGAAGTCTCTTTCTTTTTTATTAATTACCCCATCTTTAAATCCCTTTTTAATGATGTTCTTCAAACCTTGTTTGAATGCTAGTAGGGGGTCATTCGCTAGAGGAGTATATGTGGTATTGTCCTTAAGTATATTATATGCTTCCTCAATGTAATCGCTTTTATTGAGGATGACCACTCCCCCTCCCTTATCAGCTGGCCTGATGACCAAAGCTTTCCTTTCCAGGAGAAGTTCAATACCTTTTGTAGAGTCGGTTTTAGGGGACTTTTTTATCTTCAGTTCTTCCAGATCTTTTAAGACTAACTCCTTAAATATATTAACATGAGAACGGGGTTGTGGAGGTGGGTTGTATGTAGAGGCTTTTCTTAGAGTGGAGTGGTTAGAGGCACTTCTATTGTTAAGTTCTATGGGGTTAGATAGAAATATCTTTTAAGTGAAAGTTGCCATTTAAAGACTAGATTCTCCTAGTAATCTTTAAAATCTCTATTATATTTTTTCTTTTTCTTAGTTATTTGTTCTTTTTACACATTTTCTAAATAGTTTTTTAACTTATCAGATTCCTTTTTATACTCATCTCTATCCTTATATGGGATGAGTTTTTCTTGTATAAGATTAATCTCTGAATCTAGGTGAGGGTTTTTTTCTTTTTCGGTGTGATCAGAAATTTAGGTAGGTCAATACCAATATTATTAAAGAACTGGAACCACTCTGAAAGGCCTGTGTTATCCATATTATCAGGAGGCACGTCCCATCTGAGTGATTTTATATAACCCTTTACACTGATACCTAACTAAAATCTAGTGGAACCAAATACCTTCAGAAGTCACCTAATTAGTAAATACTGAGTCCACTTGTGTGTAATTTAATCTCAGTATAAATACAGCTGTTCTGTGAAGCCCACAGAGGTTTGTTAGGGAACATTAGTGAACAATCAGTATCATGAAGGCCAAGGAACACACCAGACAGGTCAGGAATAAAGTTGTGGAGAAATTTAAAGCAGGGTTAGGTTATAAAAAAATAAATGTAGGCCAGGCAAGGAGAGCATTAATCAGAGAAGCAGCCAAGAGGCCCATGGTAACTCTGGAGGAGCTGCAGAGATCCACAGCTCAGGTGGGAGAATCTGTCCACAGGACAACTGTTAGTCACGCACTCCACAAATCTGGCCGTTATGGAAGAGTGGCAAGAAGAAAGCCTTTGTCGAAAGAAAGCCATAAGAAGTCTGTTTGCAGTTTGCGAGAAGCTATGCGGGGGATACAGCAAACATGCGGAAGAAAGTGCTCTGGTCAGGTGAGACCAAAATTGAACTTTTTGGCCTAAAAGCAAAACTTTTTGTGGTAGAAAACTAACACGGCACATCACCCTGAACACACCATCCCCACTGTGAAACATGGTGGTGGCAGTATCATGCTGTGGAGATGCTTTCCTTTAGCAAGGACAGGGAAGTTGGTCAGAGTTGATGGGAAGATGGATGGAGCCAAATACAGGGCAATCTTTAAAGAAAACCTGTTAGAGTCTGCAAAAGACTTGAGACTGGGGCGGAGGTTCACTTTCCAGCAGGACAACGACCCTAAACATACAGCCAGAGCTAGAATGGAATGATTTAGGTAAAAGCATATTTATGTGTTAGAATGTCCCAGTCAAAGTCTAGACCTAAATCCAAATGAAAATCTGTGGCAAGACTTGAAAATTGCTCTCCATCCAATCTGACAGAGCTTGAGCTATTTTGCAAAGAAGAATGGGCAAAAATGTCCCTCTCTAGATGTGCAAAGCTGGTAGAGACATGCCCAAAAAGATTTCCAGCTGTAATTGCAGCAAAAGATGGTTCTACAAAGTATTGACTCAGGGGGGCTGAATACAAATGCACACCACATTTTTCATTTATTTGTAAACAATTTTGAAAACCATTCATCATTTTTCTTCCACTTCACAATTATGTGTTACTTTTTGTTGATCTATCACATAAAATCCCAATAAAATATTTTTACAACTTTTGGTTGTAACATGACAAAATATGGAAAATTTATAAGGGTATGAATCCTTTTTCAAGGCACTGTATGTTAATGATAAAGTAACTCCTTACCAGTTTTGATCTCGGGTGGAGCCCAGAACTCCGTAGGCCACCAGCTTGATGTCATGTGACTTGCAGAGTTCCCGCATCTTGTGCTGGTTTAAGTATATATGGCACTCTACCTGGATATGGAAGAAGGCAGCAACATTTCATAATCATATTAAATGTGATTCAAAGAGATTCGTGTATGTTTGCTGGTATTAAAATATTTGATTTCATATTCCGGAAGGAGCCTGACCATGGCATGGAGTGAGAGCCCGATGTGAGGGCTTTCAGCTCACAACTACCTCCGTGTCCTGCCTATCAAAGAAATGCCCAAGGAGAGCAAGACTCACCAGTGAGAGGGGTGGTCTTGGTGGAGGAGCGCGGTCCCCACGGAGCGGTAGAGGAGACACTTGGTGCGAATCGGCTGTGGAGGTTGGGTGGACCAGGGATCTCCCAGAGAGGCGGCTGCTGCAGCGGGATCGCCGCACTTTCAGTCCGGTGCCGTATACTTCCCGGAGCTTGGAGTACGCATGTGACCCACCGCAAGGAAGCACTGGGAGGTGGGGAAGCCGGCCGGCGTTCTCTGAGGGAAGGAGACGTTGGATCCCCCCTTCTCATATAAGGGACTGTGGCTGCCAGGTTCCCACTGAAGACAGGAGAACCCCTCCTCTGCAACTTGCCTGAACTACTGAAACCCCCCAAAGGAAAGTAATCTAAGCCGCCTCACCCAGGAGAAAGTGAAGAAGGCGACAGGAGGGTGAGTGAGAGCGGCAGACTGCTGTGATGGAAGGAATGTGGGGGAATAGAGTTGTGCTGTAAAATTAAAGGGGGGGTTCACCCAGGGGGTCTAAAGGAAGAGAGAGGAAGGAGAAGGAAATAACAGAAAGGAGTGGAAGGAGAATAAAATAAAAACAAATAAAGACCCAGAAGAAGTGGAACTTGGCAGAGGAGATTAGGAGAGGGGGGGAGAGGAAAAGAAGAAAGTAGAGAGAAATTCCCCTGGAAGATTATAAAATTGATCATAACTTGGATATTTAGTTTAAAAAATAAATCTTCAGAATCCGGAAAAATTTAAAAAAATTGCGGACAATAAGAAAAATAAAGTGCCTAAAGGAGGTGGGCCTAAGGCTTCCCAAACAGGCTCAATTAAAAAATATATACCCTCACAGGAGAAACAGACCCCAGAAAGACAACAGGGAATATCTGAAAGGAGTGAGATGGAAATCAGTGTTGGAGAAAACTCCAGACTATCCCTAGGAATAGCCAATAGTAGTCAATAAATGGAAGAAGAAGTGGGGATGGAAAATGTAGAAGAACAAGAGCTCACAGCTGGCCACTAAAACAAAAATAGCAGAAATGTTTAAAGGACTTGAGAAATCTATAAAACAAGAAATGTCGAAAATGCACAAAGACCTGGGGCAAATATTATTAAGAGTGGAGGAGACGGAAGAAAAAGTGGATAAACATACCCAAATTAATCAGAAGTTAGAAAAACGGACGATAGAAACAAGAAAAGAACAAAGAAATCTACTATATATAATAGAAGATCAGGAGAATAGAGATAGGAGATGTAACCTAAGGATACGAGGTCTTCCAGAGATCTCTCAAGGAGAAGATCTAATGGGAATAATAAGGAAAATGCTGAATACTATAATGGACAGACCTACATCAGAGACTCTTAAAATGGACAGAGTATATAGAATAGGAAGACATCAACAAGAAGGCAGAAAAGATAATCCGAGAGTTGTGCAATTTCATAACTATCGAGATAAAGAAGAAATTTGGAAGAAGATAAAAGGAAGAACAGTGATAAAATATGGAGAAATAAATATACAGATTTTTGCTGATCTAGCAACAGAAACACTGATAAGAAGGAGATCTCTGAAACCATTATTAGAGCTGATGAGAAAGCAGAATATTCGATACAGCTGGGGATTCTCGGCGTGTTTAAATGGATGGAAAAACGGTCGTTCAGCAAGATTGAGATATCCTGAAGACTTGAGTGACTTTTGTGAGAGACTTGATTTACAGAAAATGGATATTCCTGGGTGGGAAGTAGAAGAAGGGGAGATATGGGCTAAAGAAAAAGAGCGATGGCAGGTAGTGTTAAGAAGGAATAGAGAGTAGAAATAGTAAAAAGGATCAAGACGGGAGGAAGGGGGGAAATTGAATGAATTGTTTTTTCTCTTCTTCATTATCTCCCTCTATTTCTGCCTCCTTCTTAGGATCTTTGAGTTTTTTCTTTTTTAAGTAAGGCTGGACACGGAGGTTTAGGTATGAATACTGGAGGGACGTACATGGTTAGAGTTTCACTCTAAAGTCGAATCAAAGGTGGGGTTAGGACCACAAATTATTGATAGGCAAGAAAGTAGCCTAAAAGGGGATGGGGGTTGGGGGGAAGGGAAGGCAGGAGGTGGGGGGAAGTGAAGGCGGGGGATGGGGGGGTAGGGGAAGGGAGGGGGGAAGGGAGGAAGAAGGGTATGGGGAGGTAGTAGACAGCCTGGGACTCTTTGGCAGCCTTAGATTACATGGGATAGTTGGAGGTACACTAGTCTGGAGAAACTCTAGAGAACGAAGGGGAAGATATGAAGGAGAGAGAGAGAGAGAAAGGTGGAGGGTGAAACCCAAGGATAACACTGCCAAATTTAATGAAATCTTTAAAAGAATATGGTGAGATGTCAAATTTAAAAAATAATCCAACTAAAACAGAGATTTTAAATATAAACCTTCTAAACAGAGATAAAAAAAATGCTACAGGAGGAATTTTCCATTGTCTGTAGAGAAAGAGAATTAAAATATCTTGGTATAAAATTGACGGTATCTATAAAAAATTTAGATAGATTAAATTATATTCCTCTATTAAATGAGATTAAAGATGAAATAAAGAAATTAGGATGGGGATTTCAGTCATGGATTGGACGGATAAATTTGATAAAAATGGTGATTGTCCCAAAAATGTTATATAAAATTCCAAATGATACCAATTGAACTACCCGAGGTATACTTTAGTATAATTTAAAAAATCCTGACAAGATTTATCTGGAGGAATAAGAAACCTAGAATTACTGTAGTTATGATATTCTAAGTAGAGACAAAGAGAAAGGCGGTTTGGGAGTACCAGACATAAAAAGATACTATAATTCAGTAATATTGGCAAGAATTTTTGACTGGTTAGATTTTTGAAAAGCTGGGTAAAAATAGAAAACACACTAAGTTGTATGGATTTAAGCAGAAATATTTGGTTGCCTCCTAAGTACCATGGATTAGCAGATAACACAAGTTTATTTACAAGTAATGTTTTAAGAGTTTGGGATGTTCTACACAAACAAATGGGATGGGAATTTAATTCACTGCTAATGCCCCTTGGGTACACAGAGTCTTTCCCTCCAGGTAAAGAAAGTATTACAAGGAAGTGGATAAAGAAGAAAGAAGCACAATTAAGAGATATAATGAAGGAAGGGGATATATGTTCACTTAAGGAATTGGAAAGTAAGAGGGAAATATTCATGAGAATGGATGTATGGCATTATTTTCAGTTGAAACACTTTATAGGGAACCTCTCAAAACCACTAAGAAAAAAAGAGGATTGGAACCCCTTCGAGCACTTACTAGGAACACGAGGAGATGGGAAGCACGGGACTTCTAAAATATACATGATACTCACAGGTTTAAGTATGGATATAAGGCCACTATTTATAGAGAAATGGGAAAGGGATTTAGGAGTAATAATTGCTGAGAAAAAAACAAAAGAAAATGTATAGTTTAATTCACAGAAATGTAAATATGAAGGAGGTAGAAATGAACTATAAATTCTTGATAAGATGGTACATTACACCGAGTGTTGCACATAGGATAAGTGGAGATAATTCACCTTTATGTTGGCGGGGATGTGGAGATAGAGGCACAATGTTTAACTTGTGGTGGGAGTGTCATAAAATACAGTACTGGGGAAGTATAGTACACTTAATACAGGAAATAATGGAGGTCAATATTCCAAAGGAACCTGAGATTTGTCTTTTCTATGGCTCTGAGCTCTCGGTAAAAAAATATAAAAAAAAATCGGATTAGTGTACTACTTGAATGCAGCGAAAGGGCCTGATCCCCAAATTCTGGAGGGAACAACAGGCACCGAGAGTAAAGGATTGGATAGAAAGGGTGGAGAGGACTTACAAATTGGAGGAACTTTACCATATGGATGAAGATAGGATGGAGATTTTTCATATAAGCTGGGAAAAGTGGGAGGAATTTAAAAAGTCAAACTCATACCTGGAATAAATGTATTAGAGAAAAGAAGTCATGGAGGATAGTTGTAATATTAAATTTAAAAAAGTAATATTCTTTGAATAGGATTAATAGAACGAGTAGGAAAGAACATAATCAGGGCTGCGGGGGAGGGCTTAGGGGCAGGGGAGGTATAGGTAAGAGGGAGGGGAAGGGAAAAGGGGAAAAAGGATACCAAGAACAATGCTAATATCTTGATATATTTTTGGATAAATATGAATATCTTATTCTGGTGGTTTTATTAGCTTTTGTATATGAAAAATGGTATTTTTGAAAATTTATAATAAAATATTTGAATGTTAAAAAAATATATACTTGATTTGTGATGGTGCTTTTCTCTCTTAGGTAAAAACAAAGGCTTGAGTCCCAACTCCAGCCACAACTTTGTATTTTGTTTTGGATAGAGAACGGAAAGGTTGGAGCTTCTATCAAGGTAGAACTGCTGCCAGTATCCCTAATGGGGAAATGTCCCCTCACTTCCTGTCACTGGGAAACAGACAAAAAGAAAAAACATTTTTAGTTTGAACTTCCTACAATGTTTCGATTGCTATCTGTGCCTTCCTGTCCTAGTTTTCCATTTCCTGATTTCTTGTATGGTTGCCACAGACAGGAAGTGAGGGTGGGAGCCCCATACAATGAGCACAGCAAGTGTGAAGACAGAGAAGCTCAGCACACGCGTGGTGGGAACCCCTCATAATAGACACAGATGATAGAGTCCATTGGCGCTTGTCCTTGATTGCATACATCACTAAACCTTAGTACCAGTCCAGCCACCAAGTGTGCATGAGTCCTTAAATAAACATGTATTTTCCTATAATGTGTACCAATAAAAATATGTTCTCATTATCCATTAAAAAAAGTGGTTTCTTCAGGAAGGCCTATTCGCATACGTCACCTGGTTACAAACTGGTTTGTGTCTCAACCCTGGCATATTGAGAATCAGTTGAATCTGGCTGCGGTTCAAGTTGGAGACTCCGATAGACTTGGTCAGTCCAGCTTCTTTACAGTCCTCCATGGCCTGGGATTAAAAAAAGATGGTAAATTCTGTAACATATTTAACGAATATCATCTAGTGACCCCAAATTGTCATAATTTGCCAATACTTTAAATTTTGGAATCTGAACATTAAAATGCAATACCCTCCACGTGTCTCGAAGGTCTGTGTTGTTAAAGATGAGTTTTCCATTTTCGTCTGTTGGGTGGAGGTCATTACCAGGCTAAAAAATGGACAGAAAAAGAATGTCTTTGAAGACCAGATTGACAATGGTTTACAAGAACTAAAATTTCATTTGTGATTGGCCATAATCCACCCTCAGTTGGTTAAATGTTTCACCATCCATAGAGGATCTACTCTGTTGTGCTTTGGGTTTTTACAATGCAAAAATAATTATTTAGAAAGACAAGGGAAGGTTGGAAACTGTAGGGTGCTTGAGCTTCAAAGCTAAATTACTCAAGTAGTGGTACATTTATTAACTGGATTCTGTACTTATCTGTAAAATCCATTTCTTGGAATACATCACAGGACATAGATCGACCATAATATTCCATACTCATAGGGATGCCCTAGAGCAGTGGTCTCCAAACTGCGGCCCGGGGGCCAAATGAGGTCCTTTGCTTGCTTTTATCTGGCCCTTGGGGGGCATCCCCCCCAACTGTCAGCAACAGTGGGGCATAGTTCCTGCCACTGACAACGAGGCTCTAGTCCTCCCACTGACACCAATGACAGGGCACTATTCCTCCCACTGACATCAACAATGGGGCAGAATTCCTCCCACTGACACCAATGATGGGGCACTATTTCTCCCACTGACACCAATGAGGGGTCATTATTCCTCCCTCTAATATCAAAGAGGGGACACACCCACTTACACCAGGAATTTTTCTACTCCTGCTGGCCCCCTAAAAACTCCTGTCCTACAGCAATGCCCATGAGGGAAGGAAGACACAGCCAGCACTAACAGACTAAAAAGAATCTGCATAGCAGACTGTAAAATAGTGCGACCAAAAGCAGCATCCTCAGTGGCTCTAACATCTGTCTGGTAAAATCTTGAACATTGAAGGCCAGATTGTAGATTAGCAGACCTGAGCCACTGAAGCCTGATGGGAGATAGCCCAAGAGGCAGCAACACCCCTGGCAGACTGAATTATCATGGGATAATGGTTGAACTTCTCTGTCAAGTCATAGACTTGAGAGATAAGCTGAGGAAGGCAACGAGAAAATAGAGGACTATAAACTTTGTAACCCTGATTTTTAGTCCTGATGGAGAGACAAATACAGTTTGACTACCTGGTTGACATGGAAAGCTGAAACTGCAGCAGGCAAAAAATCCAGTTGAGGTCAAACAACCATCTATCATGATGAAGTACCAGAAATGTAAAAATGGAAAACCGCCTTTGGTGCAAAAAAAAAAAAACTAAAGTAAGGTCTTGCATCGGTCCAAATGGCAGTTTCTGCAAACTGATAACACCAAGCTGAGATCCTCTGGAGTAAACAGTGACCTCACTGGAAGAACAATCCACATGACATCTTGAACAAAGGTACACACCAGAGAACAAGAAGCAATTGACTTTTGAAAGAGACTACCAGTGTCAAAATCTGTCACTTGGTCATACTCAAGGCCAGTCTCATATCAATCCTGTTTGGAGAAAAGCATAACACACTCCACACTAAGTCATCTAGGCTTTCCGGGTCCTGTGGTAAATCTTCCCTGAAGAAGCCTTTCTGGCTTTTAAAAGTGTGAGGATGACTGCATCAGACATTAAGAAAAGAAAAAACAGGTAGGTACAGAGCAATTCACCAAAACGGGCCATATACTGAGCCTCTGGGGCATAAATTGACAGGTTAATTAATTATACACAATAATAATAGAAAAAATCTTTATTAAATTTACCAAAATCTATACAAAAAACTGTAAAAAATAATAAACCACCTTCCACAACCGTAATAAAACAAGGCAACGTTGCCTTAGTACCAAAGAGTACTCTAGACATCACACACATATTCATACAGCTCACATTATAACATTATAACATATCAAAGCATTAAATTCTGCGATAAAAAGCTGTATGTATCCTCCACCTAAGGGTGTCCTATCAGTGAGGCTGTAGGATCATGGTGACCCATTATCAATTAAATGAGCCAAAGGTAAATAATCACAATGCTAGAACAGCTCTGGGCAACCAAAATATAGCTCACTCAAGCTTAACAAGAAGCATAACAAGATCACCGGGTGTAAAAAACATAGGTGATTGCAACTATTTGATCAATCAGATATTGATTCATTCAGAAAGCTTCTGCTTGGACTAGGAATGTAGTAGTAGCAAAGCCATGGATATAGATGAGCGAATCTTCTATACTGAGCACACAGTCCTGTAAGCAAAGGGGGGAGCTAAATGCAGTGTCTGTGCAAATAAGTATCTCTCATAGCCCCCTAGATAGATAATAGTTCAGCAGAAAGGCTCAAAGCAACAGAGGCAGCATGTATAGCAAATGGTAAAGAGACAGTGCTCTACATCACCAGATCTTCCATGGCAGGCTAATAAAGGATGTGGAACCACAGCAGCATAAATCAGGGAAGGCAGATAAAGCAGATGGGATGGGGGCAACAGACAGAATAGCATGGCAATTCAGCAGAGGTGTTGGAACTGTCCTCCTTAGTGTCTCTCACACCCTCCACACACAAACTTCAGACACTTACAAAGTCCTTGGTCCTTGGTACAACAAGTTTCGCCAGGAACCCCAGCTTCATCAGGACGTCAACAGAAATCCCTTATCCATCAAAACTCTGACTGCAGTCAAAAACCAATCATAACAAAAGGATGAAAGATCAGACCTTACAACGGGGAGTCTGGTCGGGTTGGAAGAATCCAAGGACCATGCACCAACTGATTCAGGTGTGATAAAATTTGCCAGGATTCTTTCCACCTGCGAAGCAGACATTGAAAGAGATGTAATGGAGGAAAGGCCTAAGACAGGGAGAACTGGTCCCATGACATCACCAGGCCATCCAACAAGGACCTGACAAGAAATCTGCCCAGTCTCATACTGAACTGAATGTCAACAAATTAATTCCCAGCCTGTGCCAGTACTGACATCGAGACCTCCAGTTAGAGAGCCCACTCCTCCATCACCAAATGTTGATAGCCAAGGAAATCCACCTGCCATTTCCCTACCCCCAGCACAAGACTACAGACAGAGCAGGGTTGTAAGGGACCGCCCGGCGGTACCACTAGCACTCCACTGAATAGACGTCCCCAGCGCACGGAATCTAAGTCCCAGAGTGCTTGTTCACCAGGGCCCCTGATGGTGGGGATGGACTTGGAGCACCCAGAGACCAGGTTGTGGCTACTGGGTACGTCCGTCAGTGGTAGTGGTATGCGCCGAGGGCTCCCACGGGAATGAGTCTGATATGAGGAGGTCTGAAGACCCCACTGCGAGGGATGGATGGATGAGCAAGGTCAGACAGGCCGGGTCGGTAACAGAGAGGACGGTAAGGTACAAGGCAGCGGGCAGAGTCACACGCCAGGTCAGCAACAGCAGGTCAAATCCAATAGGGGGCATCCAGGAGAGAGGTCAGGCAAAGCAAGGGTCAGGACAGGAGAATATAGCAAGGTCAGGTACAATCCGGGTCAAAAACTTACAGGGCACAGGTTTGCAGGATACAGGATGCAGGTAAGACCAGAAGGCACTGAATGACAGCTCAGGGCCATTTAAATATCCCGCCCTGCGCTGCCATTGGTGCCCAGCGGGTGGCCGTGGTTTCTACTGCACATGCGCGAACTCGAACGCCGCGGCCGGCCCGGACCTAGTGCCCGTGTCCCTGCACAGGGCGGCGCACTGCGCCTGCGCCGGGACCATCGCTTCGGGGATCGTGGAGATCCCTGACAGTGGTGTTCTGCTCAAGACAGGATGAGGACCACTTCTTTTTGGTTTGCCTGGCTTCTGGTTCCCCCAGAAGATTGATATATGCTGCAGCCATGGCAGTTCCTGAATGAACCCTCACTGGAAGAAGCTGCAACTGGTCTGTCTTAAGCAGAACTAGGTGAATTGCTTGCAGTTCCAGTATATTGACAGGTAACGAAATCTTCTGATGAGACCACATTCCTTGTGCTGAAAAGCAATCCAGAACTCCTCCCCAAAAAGTTAAGCTGGAATCTGTTGTCAGCACTTTCCTACAAAAAGGGAGAAAAGATTTCCCTCTCCAACCTTAGGGGCTACATCCACCAGTCTAGAGACCATTAGTATTGGAATGTAGGGACGTTGGAGAGATCAATGACTGAGTCCTCCACTCCCATGGTAACAGATCACTCTGTTGTAAAGTTCTGGAATGGAACTGAGTAAAAAGCACTGCTGAAAATGAGGTAAACATATTCCTTAGCATTCTCATGAACTGAGACATGTGTCAGTGTTCCAAGAAAAAACACCTGATTCCTCAAAGCCAGGTATTTTTCTTGAGGAAGAATCACCTATCCAGGAGCAGGCCCAGACATATCAAATGCTGAGTTGGCATCAAAGCCGAACTCTGGAGATTGAGAATCAGCCAACCTCTCCAGAGAGTACATTAGGGATGAGATGTGCTTCAGGTACCTCAGCATTGTATCCTAAAAAAGGCCTAAAATTGTGCCCAAGACTTATTCAGGTTCCCACATTTGCTTTTTCCTCATTGTCCACCAATTCCTCTTCTAACTATGAAGAGAGGACAGGTGATTTTTATTACCTCGCCCCATAAAAGCTATAGTGGACAGCAAATCCTTCATCATAAAATTTAATGGTGTCCCTGCACTAGCTACAGGACCTGATAGACAAAGGGGCTCAGAACCACCTGACACCTCTCAAGGAAAACTGCATCAGTGGGGCTGTGTCTAGCATCTTGTAGACCTGGACTGAGCCTCTGTGAGCCCTCTCAGTTGCTCTCAACAGCAATAAGCGGGAAAAATGGGTAGGAACTAATGTTCTTGTTGTATGTTTATGTTGGAATCAGGGGCGGACTGACCATTTGGAAACTCGGGCACTGCCCGAGGGCCCGGGGTCAGTAGGGGGCCCCATGAGATGCCCCTGGTACCTTTTTCATAGGCTTTTTTGAGTTTGGGCAAGGACACAGGGGCCCTATGATCCCCTATTGCCCGGGGGCCCCATGAGTTGTCAGTCCGCCCCTGGTTGGAATACAATGTTCATGTATTTTGTGTGCGACAACTACATCAATACAGGTGTCCAGTAGAGATATATTCTTCAACAAATAGATGGCAGTGTTTATAAGTGTGTAGCTGCATTTATGGTTAAACTTTATGTCTTTTCTCTATAATAAAGTTGCAGTGAAGCAGCAGATAAACACATGTGGACTATGCATTATTGTCTGTTCTGTAGGTATATACAGTTGTGTTCAAAATAATAGCAGTGTGTTGAAAAAAGTGAATAAAGCTCAAAATTAGAGATGAGCGAATCGAACATGGCGAAGTGGAAATCGTTTCGAAGATTAGGAAAAATTCGATTCGCGCCGAATCCGAAAATTAGCAAACTTCGGATGCACGAATCGAATTTTCCCAAAAATGGCGGCGACATGTGTGACGACGGAGCGGGGATCTCTGGGAAGGCGCGCAGACAAGGCGCGCTGACCCATAATGCATTCATTCATGACATGTGATCGCATTAGCCAATCAGCAGCCAGCCAGCCAGCACTGTGTAATGGTGGAGCTATAAATCGCGGCCATCTTAGAATTCTCCATTAGCCTCCAGTCATTCAAGAGAGACAGACCTGTCTGTATTAGGGACAGAGTTAGGGCCACAGAGACTTTAGGGCCACAGAATCGTTACTCAGGGACACAGAATCGTTACTCAGGGACACAGAATCGTTACTCAGGGACACAGAATTGTTATTCAGGGACACAGAATCGTTACTCAGGGACAGACACAGAATTGTTACTCAGGGACACAGAATTGTTACTCAGGGACACAGAATCGTTACTCAGGGACACAGAATCGTTACTCAGGGACACAGAATTGTTACTCAGGGACACAGAATTGTTACTCAGGGACACAGAATCGTTACTGAGGGACACAGAATTGTTACTCAGGGACACAGAATTGTTACTCAGGGACACAGAATCGAAACTCAGGGACACAGAATCGTTACTCAGGGACACAGAATTGTTACTCAGGGACACAGAATCGTTACTCAGGGACAGACACAGAATCGTTACTCAGAGACACAGAATCGTTACTCAGGGACACAGAATTGTTACTCAGGGACACAGAATCGTTACTCAGGGACAGACACAGAATTGTTACTCAGGGACACAGAATCGTTACTCAGGGACACAGAATCGTTACTCAGGGACACAGAATTGTTACTCAGGGACACAGAATTGTTACTCAGGGACACAGAATCGTTACTCAGGGACACAGAATCGTTACTCAGGGACACAGAATTGTTACTCAGGGACACAGAATTGTTACTCAGGGACAAAGAATCGTTACTGAGGGACACAGAATCGTTACTCAGGGACACAAAATTGTTACTCAGGGACACAGAATTGTTACTCAGGGACACAAAATCGTTACTGAGGGACACAGAATCGTTACTCGGGGACACAGAATCGTTACTCGGGGACACAGAATCGTTACTCAGGGACACAGAATCGTTACTCGGGGACACAGAATCGTTACTCGGGGACACAGAATTGTTACTCAGGGAAACAGAATCGTTACTCAGGGACACAGAATCGTTACTCAGGGACACAGAATTGTTACTCAGGGACACAGAATTGTTACTCAGGGACACAGAATCGTTACTGAGGGACACAGAATCATTACTCGGGGACACAGAATCGTTACTCGGGGACACAGAATCGTTACTCAGGGACACAGAATTGTTACTCGGGGACACAGAATCATTACTCAGGGACACAGAATCGTTACTCAGGGACACAGAATCGTTACTCTGGGACACAGAATTGTTACTCAGGGACACAGAATCGTTACTCGGGGACACAGAATTGTTACTCAGGGACACAGAATCGTTACTTTCTGCTTCACAACCACTATTGAATTAAAGAGTATGTCAGACAACACGCAGAGGAGTGGCAGAGGAGGCAATGTTTCAGGAGCGAGCAGACGTGGCAGCAGACGAAGGGGTCGAGGCAGCACTAATCGCAGCCAGAGGTCAGTGCTTCCAGTGTCATCCAGCGGTCGTGTCTCCACCGACAACCCTGCCGTCATCGATTGGTTGACTCGGTCGTCTTCCTCTTCCCAGGTCACCTCTGACACCTACAGCCAACGGTCGGTGGGTACGTCAGACACAACCGTTAGTTGGCATGGCCCGGGAGCAAGCCCACTGAAATCACGTGTCCTCTACCTGCCCCTGTCCTTTGGTGTTCCCTCACCAAGCGAAGTATCGCATGCTGTGGGTTCAGCCCCACTGTACAGTGAGGAAGAGCTAACAGAGGGCGGTCAGGAACGGGGGGAGACATCCGCCTCTTCAGCAGCCAGGCGAAGAAGTACTGGCGAGGAGAGTGGCTCGGTAGCCGGTCTAGAGACAGGTCTGTCTCCTGACCCACACGCAGCCGAGGGGGCTAGTAGTGACGCGGAGACCCTAATTGATGATGATGAGGCTGATCGCACTTGGCAGCCTCGTCGTCATCAGGCTATTGCTTCCGCATCATCAGGAGAAGAGGGTGCCAGCTTGGCAGCGAGCAAAACAGTCGGTGGGTTGCCCAGGAGGCAGCAGGGTCACAGCAGTGTCAGTGGAGGCAAACGGCCACGGAGTAGAGCACCAGCTCCACTGCAGCCTACCACCACGGCCAGTAGTGGTGCCGGTGTGCACGGAGGAAGTAGCAGTCAGCCAGTGAGGAGTAGCGGGGGCAAAGTTTCCTACTCGGCGGTGTGGCAATTTTTCGTCAAGCCGCCCGAGGAAGTAAACGTAGCCGTATGTCGACTATGTGGCCAGAAAGTCAAGCGTGGCCAGGGGGCCCATGTTGGGACTACAGCGTTACGTCAGCATATGCAGCGTCGCAATTCGGTGGCCTGGGAAAACCGTGATAAAGATACGGCGGTTCTGCCTGCCCCAGCCCCCGCTCCATCACCCGCTCCGTTACTTGCTCCGTCACCCGACGTCAATCGCCCCCTCTATAAGCCAGTCAAGGCTCCAACACCTCTGCTGAGGGGAGTTGTCGCTCGTTGGCATCTTCCGCTCATTCAGATGCTCCTTCTCCTGCTACTCCTCTTCACGGATTCCGTCAGCAGTCTTTCTTGGAATCCGTTTCCAAGAGACAACAGTTTGCGAGCACGCACCCGACGGTGCAGAAGCTGAACGTCCTCCTGTCCAAGTTGCTGGTGCTGCAGTCCCTCCCTTTCCAAGTGGTGGACTCAGCACCTTTCCGAGAAATGATGGCTTGTGCCGAGCCGCGGTGGAGAGTGCCAAGCCGTCATTTCTTCGCCAAAAAGGCAGTGCCAGCCCTGCATTCACATGTAGAAGAGATGGTGGGCCAGTCTTTGAGAATGTCGGTCTCTGCCAAAGTGCACGGCAGCGCCGACGTGTGGAGCTGTAACTACGGTCAGGGACAGTACATGTCATTTACGGCCCACTGGGTGAACGTGGTGCCGGCACAGCCGCACCAGCAACTTGGACAGGTCACGCCGCTTTTGCCTCCACGTTTGCACGTCCTTGGTCCAGCAAAGATGTCCGCCTCTACCACCTCTTCTTCCGCCGTGTCCTCAGCCGCCACCCCCGTGCCAAGTCCCATTACCCGACCGGCATATCACATGTGCAGGGCGCAACGGTGTCACGCTGTGCTGCACCTGGTATGCCTTGGCGAACGTAGTCACACAGGGGAGGAACTTCTGAGTGTAATGAACAGAGAAATCGACAGATGGCTGTCTCCGCGCAAACTGAAAATCGGAACCATGTTGACCGACAACGGAAAGAACATGGTGTCTGCTCTGCGTCAAGGAAGGTTGTGCCATGCGCCATGCATGGCTCACGTGTTCAATCTGGTTGTCAAGCGGTTCCTAAAATCCACCATCCCACTGCAAGACATCCTTAAAATGTCACGTAAACTTTGCATGCATTTCAGCCATTCCTACACCGCAAAGCACACCCTCCTTGAGCTGCAGCGGCAGAACGGAATTCCACAGCATCGCCTGATCTGCGACGTTGCAACAAGGTGGAATTCAACCCTACATATGTTAGACCGCCTTTACGAACAGCGAAAGGCCATCACCGATTTCCTGATGTTACAAGCGGATAAAGGTACTCCCCTGTGTAACTTAGATGTCAGCCATTGGCAGCTCATGCGTGACACCTGCCGCTTGCTCAGGCCCTTTGAGGAGGCCACGCTATTCGTGAGTCGGCAGGACTATGGGATGAACGACGTCATTCCTCTGTTGCACGTCCTGGAACAAATGCTGTTAACAATGGCTGGTCAGGGTGCGGTAGACGTGGCGCACAGATCTCAATGCCACATGACCCCTGTGGGGGCAGGACAGGAAGAAGAGGAGAAGGTAGAGGAGGACATTGGTGCTCAGGAATTATTGAGTGAAATGGGTGGTTTTTCCACTCAGCGGACAGGAGTGGAGGAGCAGGAGCATCTGGTAGAGGAGGAGGAGGAGGAGACAGAGGACCCAGATGCACCGTGGCAGTATGCTGTGGAGATGGAGGCAGGGAGTCCCTCGCATTCCTTGGCACAAATGGCCCATAGCATGCTCGGTTGCTTGCGTAGCGACAGCCGAATAATAACCATCAGACAGAGGGATGACTTTTGGCTGTCCACCTTATTGGACCCTCGCTACCGTTCATAATGGTGGCCTTTTTCACACCTGCTGAGAGGGAGGCCAAAATAAAGTACTATAAAAACCACCTATGTAGTCAGTTGGTCTCTGCCTTTCTGCGCCAACGTCCATCCTCAGACACTGTGGGCCCTGTGCGCTCGCGTTCTGCTGCCATGGCAGCAGGGGAGGGGTGGGGTGGTAGGAGCAGTGGCAGCTCCACCAGCAGCGGCTGCCTCAGTCTGCAGTCGATGATGAGTAGCTTTCTTCACCAGCGCAGTGAGGAAACTACTAACCAGCTACAGCAGCAGCAGCATCAGGTGGACCTGGAGCAGGACCTCAAACAACAGGCTCGGGCCTACTTGGACAGCACCCTGCCAACCGAGGTAGACAATCCCCCTGACTACTGGGCAACGAAACTTGACCTTTGACCCCAACTAGCTGAATTTGCCCTTGAAAGGCTGTCATGCCTGGCCAGTAGCGTGGCATCGGAGCGCGTGTTTAGTGCGGCAGGAGGTATTGTAACTCCGCGGAGGACACGACTGTCCACCCAAAGTGTCCACCCACGCTGCTGACGGCTTCCATTTTTTAACCTAGTCCTGTGTATGTCTTCCGAATACTGCTGCCTCCACCGCCACCCTGCGCCATGTGCCACTTTCAGGTCTCCTTACACTGTTGGTGGGTTCCATTTTGTGATAGGGTGCTGTATGGCCTTCCATTGCTGCTGCCTCCACCGCCACCCTGCGCCATGTGCCTCTGTCGTCTGCTCACGCTGCTGACGGCTTCCGCTTTTTAACCGAGGCCTGTGTTTGGCTTCCGAATACTGCTGCATCCACCGCCACCCTGCGCCATGTGTCTCTGTCGTCTGCTCACGCTGCTGACGGCTTCCGCTTTTTAACCTAGGCCTGTGTATGGCTTCCGAATACTGCTGCCTCCACCGCCACCCTGCGCCATGTGTCTCTGTCGTCTGCTCACGCTGCTGATGGCTTCCGCTTTTTAACCTAGGCCTGTGTATGGCTTCCGAATACTGCTGCATCCACCGCCACCTTGCGCCATGTGTCTCTGTCGTCTGCTCACGCTGCTGACGGCTTCCGCTTTTTAACCTAGGCCTGTGTATGGCTTCCGAATACTGCTGCCTCCACCGCCACCCTGCGCCATGTGCCTCTGTCGTCTGCTCACGCTGCTGAAGGCTTCCGCTTTTTAACCGAGGCCTGTGTTTGGCTTCCGAATACTGCTGCATCCACCGCCTGCCCACTGCTGCTGCCAGGCCCGTAATCTGTCATGGGCCCCTGTACCGCCTCCTCATGCTGCTGCCAGGTCCAGAGTGTGTCATGGGTCCCTGTACGGCCTCCCATTGCTGCTGTCTCCATCGCCACACTCTGCCATGTGCCACTTTCAGGTCTCCTCACACTGCTGGTGGGTTCCATTTTGTCATAGGGTGCTGTATGGCCTCCCATTGCTGCTGCCTCCACCGCCACACTGTGGCTCCACACTCTGGTTTTGGCCCCGTGACTGCCCAAATGAGTGAAGTGTGCGGTGATTCTAAGATCGACGGCACTCATCTGCATGTCATACTGACTGACAGTATTAGTTCTCTTCCCCAGCAGACTCCAAGGGCATTTAAATTAAAGGTACAGTGTTCTTCACTAATATAAAGGCTCTCTGAAGCCTAGAAACACCCTTTTTATAAGTTAAATTCGCAGCGAATATATTCGCCTCGAATCGAATTTATTCCGCGAATTCGGAGAATCAGCCGAATCGAATTTTTGAATAATTCGCTCATCTCTACTCAAAATCCTTCTAATAGCTTTTATTTCCATACACACAAATGCATTGGGAACACTACATATTCTATTCCAAATCAAAACATGAAGAAAAATATATCAAATTTGTGTTGTTCCTCTAAAATAATTGAAGAAAAGTGAATATTAGACTGTTTAAAAAATAGCAGTGTTTGTATTCTTCTTTACAAACTCAAACATTCACTATATAAACTGAAAAATGTTTGAAGATTTTGCTTTCCTTTGAATAACTTAATGAATATTTAGTTGTATAAGCACTGTTTCTGAGAACTGCTGTACATCTGTGTTGCATGGAGTCAACTAACTTCTGGCATCTGTGATCAGGTATTCCAGCCCAGGATGATTGGACTACATTCCACAGTTCTTCTCTATTTCTTGGTTTTTGCCTCGGAAACTGCATTTTTGATGTCACCCCACAAGTTTTCTATTGGATTAAGATCCGGGGATTGGGCTGGCCACTCCATAACGTCAATCTTGTTGGTCTGGAACCAATATGTTGCACGTTTACGGTGTGTTTGGGGTCGTTGTCTTGTTGGAACACCCATTTCAAGGGCATTTCCTCTTCAGCATAAGGCAGCATGACCTCTTCATGTATTCTGATGTATTCAAACTGATCCATGATCCCTGGTATGCGATAAATAGGCCCAACACCGTAGTATTAGAAACATCCCCATATCATGATGCTTGCGCAACCATGCTTCACTGTCTTCACAGTGTACTGTGGCTTGAATTCAGTGTTTGGGGGTCGTCTGACAAACTGTCTCCGGCCACTAGACCCAAAAAGAACAATCTTACTTTCATCAGTCCACAAAATGTTGCGCCATTTCTCTTTAGGCCAGTCAATGTGCTCTTTGGCAAATTGTAACTTCTTCAGCATGTCTTTTTTTCAACAGTGGGATTTTGCGGGGGCTTCTTGCAGATAGCTTGGCTTCACATAGGCGTCTTCTAATTGTAACAGTACTCACAGGTTACTTTAGACCTTCTTTGATCTTCCTGGAGCTTATTGTTGGCTAAGTCCTTGCCATTTTGGCTATTCTTCTATCCATTTGAATGGTAGTTTTTTGCTTTCTTCCACGTTTTTTCAGGTTCTTTCAGGTTTTGGTTGCCATTTTAGAGCATTTGCGATCACTTTAGCTGAGCAGCCTATCATTTTCTGCACTTCTTTATATGTTTTCCCCTCTCCAATCAACTTTTTAATCAAGGTACGCTGTTCTTCTGAACAATGTCTGGAACGACCCATTTTCCTCAGAATTTCAGAGAGAAATGCACTGTAACCAGCATGTACAACATTTGCTGCCTTCCTTCCTTAAATAAGGGCTATAATTGCTGCCTGTTTTTCAAAGAATGAATGACCTCACTAATAGAACTCCACACTGCTATTATTTTGAACATGCCCCTTTCAATTACTGATTCAATTACACAGAATCAGCAGCATGCATGTCATGACTGTTGAGTCTGTTGGATTTCTATTACTCTACTACACCTACTAGTAAATTATTTTCCATGTAGAAATATAATTTCTACTAAAAACAGTGATAGATCCGGTTAGTGATGTCTGACTGCTATTATTTTGAACACAATTGTATATATATATATATATATATATATATATATAGTGAAGGAAATAAGTATTTGATCCCCTGCTGATTTTGAATGCTTGCCCACTCACAAAGAAATGATCAGTCTAAAAATCGAATGGTAGGTGTATTGCAACACTGAGACACAGAATAGCAACAAAAAATTCAACAGAAATGCATGTTTAACAAATTATGCACTGATTTGCATGTTCATGAGGGAAATATATTTGATCCCCTATCATTCAGCAGGATTTCTGGCTACCAGGTGTCTTTCATACAGATAACAAGCTTAGATTAGAAGCAGTCTCTTAAAGCGAGTGCTGCTAATCTCATTTTTTACCTGTATAAAAGACACCTGTCCACAATAGCAACCAAACAATCAGATTCCAAACTCTCCACCATGGCAAAGACCAAAGAGCTGTCCAAGGATGTCAGGGACAAGACTGTAGACCTACACAAGACTGGACTGGGCTACCAAACTATCGCCAAGCAGCTTGGTGAGAAGGTGACAACAGTTGGTGCAATCATTCGCAAATGGAAGAAACACAAAACAACTGTCAGTCTCCCTAGGTCTGGTGCACCATGCAAGATCTCACCTCGTGGAGTGACAATGATCATGAGAACAGTGAGGAATCATCCCAGAACTACACGTGAGGATCTTGCCAATGATCTCCAGGCAGCTGGGACCACAGTCACCAAGAAAACAATTGGTAACACACTATGCAGACAAGGATTGAAATCCTGCAGTGCCCGCAAGGTCCCTCTGCTCAAGAAAGCACATGCCCAGGCCCGTCTGAAGTTTGCCACTGAACATCTGAATGATGCAGAGGACGACTGGTTCAAAATGTTGTGGACAGATGAGACCAAAATTGAGCTCTTTGGCATCAACTTAACTCGCTGTGTTTGGAGGAGGAATGCTGCCTATGACCCCAAGAACACCATCCCAACTGTCACACACGGTGGTGGAAACATTCTGCTTTGGGGGTGTTTTTGTGCTAAGGGGACAGGACAACTGCACCGCATCAAAGGAACAATGGACAGGGCAATGTACTGCCAAATCTTGCGTGAGAACCTTCTTCCCTCAGCCAGGGCATTGAAAATGGGTCGTTGATGGGTGTTCCAGCATGACAATGACCCATAACACATGGCCAAGGCAACAAAGGAGTGGCTCAAGAAGAAGCACATTAAGGTCAGCCACCAAACCTTAATGACTTGGAGGGGATCTGCCAAGAGGAGTGGGCCAAAATCCCTCCTGAGATGTGCAAACCTGGTGGCCAACTACAGTAAATGCTTGACCTCTGTGATTGCCAACAAGGGATTTGCCACCAAGTACTAAGTCATGTTTTGTGAAGGGGATCAAATACTTATTTCCCTCATAAACATGCAAATCAGTGCATCATTTGTTAGACATCCATTTCTTTTGAATTTTTTGTTGCTATTTTGTCTCTCAGTGTTACAATACACCTACCATTCGATTTTTAGACTGATCATAAGGCTTTCTACTCTATTTTATTCTTATCTCATCTTAAACTGTTGTTCAACTCTTGGAGAAGGCGGATTCCCTTCCCCCAAAATGCATTGTCTGTATTTTGTGTTCTTGATGATTATGTTAAAAAAAAAAAAAAACACGATGAACATTTGTTCTAGGTGTTCATAACCACACATCTTGATGTTATGTCAGGTGGTAAAACAACCTGACATGGGTTTCAACCACTGCATACTTGCAGATGGTGACCTCGTTGGTGCCTGAACAAAGATGATGCTTTCCTTCTGGAGAGAAAATCATATGTAGACATTATCAAGGGGAATACTGTGATCTCTGTTAGAGATAATAAATACCTGGAAGTCTTAAACTTACACATTAATAGCATGCATGAGTGTAACATGGATATTACCGTATATACTCGAGTATAAGCCAAGTTTTTCAGCACATTTTTTGTGCTGAAAAACGGCCCCCTCGGCTTATACTCGAGTCAACGGGGGGGGCGCGAGGCTCCGTCAAGGGGGGCGTGTACAGGGGTGGGCAGAGGGCTGCAGTCTTACCTGACTCCCACGATGATCCATCCAGGAAGCGCTGCTCCTTCCGTCACTCCGGCCACTCCCTCACTCCTGCCGCTCGGCTCCGCCTCCTCACCGGTGATTGGCCGCCAGAACTGTAGCTCAGGAAAGGTACACAGGCGGCCAATCACGGGCGAGGAGGCGGAGCCGAGCAGACCCGCGAAAATCGAGTGAGGGAAGAGCCGGTAAGTGTACAGTGCAGAGGTGCTGCTGCAACCACATATGCTGGCTGCAGCAGCACCATACTGCAACAGGGGTCAGCAAGTGTCATTGGTGTCAGTGGGAGGAATAGTGCCGCATCATTGGTGTGACTGAAACTAATGATAGGGCATTATTCCTCCCACTGACACCAACGATGGGGCACTATTCCTCCCACTGACACCAATGATGGGGCACTATTCCTCCCACTGATACTAATGATGGGGCATTATTCCTCCCACTGCCACCAACGATGGAGCACTATTCCTCCCAGTGATACCAATGATGGGGCACTATTCCTCCCACTGACACCAATGATGGGGCACTATTCCTCCCACTGATACCAATGATGGGGCACTATTCCTCCCACTGACACCAATGATGGGGCACTATTCCTCCCACTGATACCAATGATGGGGCACTATTCCTCCCACTGATACCAATGATGGGGCACTATTCCTCCCACTGATACCAATGATGGGGCACTATTCCTCCCACTGACACCAATGATGAGGCACTATTCCTCCCACTGACACCAATGATGGGGTACTATTCCTCCCACTGACACCAATGATGGGACATAATTCCTCCCAGTGACACCAATGATGGGGCACTATTCCTCCCACTGATACCAATGATGGGGCACTATTCCTCCCACTGATACCAATGATGGGGCACTATTCCTCCCACTGACACCAATGATGGGGCACTATTCCTCCCACTGATACCAATGATGGGGCACTATTCCTCCCACTGACACCAATGATGGGGCACTATTCCTCCCACTGATACCAATGATGGGGCACTATTCCTCCCACTGACACCAATGATGGGGCACTATTCCTCCCACTGATACCAATGATGGGGCACTATTCCTCCCACTGACACCAATGATGGGGCACTATTTTTATTTTATTTTATTTTTTACATTGACTAGTAGGTGCCTCATTTCCCACCCTCGGCTTATACTCGAGTCAATAGTTTTTCCCATTTTTTTGTGGTAAAATTAGGTACCTTGGCTTATATTCGGGTCGGCTTATACTCGAGTATATACGGTAAGCCAATCATAATTTTTTATAGTTACGGGAAATAAAAACCACCAGTGTGATGACTACTTTCTAATAGGAATTCTGACCTTGAGCTCAAGGGGGCTGTGAATGATGAACAAGTCCATGTAATCCAGATTCAAATCCTTCAACGATCTCTCAAGCGCTGGACGAACCAAATTGGGGACATGAAAAGTTGTCCAGAGCTGAAAAAAAAAATGTTGCTTATTTTTGCATTAGGATTGTATGATTATGTATGTATACAACTGGCATACTAAGGCTTTGGTCTAGTTAGAAATTTAGGGGCACCACCTTAGACTATGTTCCTTTTGAAATCATAAATGCCAAGCTCCTGCCTTACTGAAAGAGTGTGTTGAGATGAATTACTTTGTGCACACATCTCTGGAAAGAAATGATCATATGTAAGAAGGACCCACTAAGCCATTATGTGTGTTGAGGACTCCACAAATAAATATATGTATGGAAGACCACCCTCCAAATGATTATGTATAGCAAGGGGTCCCTGAACAATCATGGTTATGGACAACCTCCAAAATGATTATGTAGTATACAGAGGACTCCACAAACAATCATGTGTACAAAAGATTATGTGGGTATAAGACTCCACAAAATGATCATGTGAGTGGAGGACACCCAAAACAATACGTTCTATGCACACCCAACAAAATTATGTGTATCAAGGAGTCCTAAAATAATTATGGGTATGGAGGACCCCACATAAATATGTAAATCAAGGAATCCCTAAACAGTTATGTTTATGGAGGAACTCCCAAATGATCATGTTTATGAAGGACCCCCCAACCAATCATCTGTAAGAAGGACTACCCAAATGATCATGTGTATGGAGGACACTCCAAACAATAATGAGTTTCAAGGAGTCCCAAATTGATCATGTACATGGTGGATCCCCCTAAGCAATTATGTGTATGAAGGATATCCCAAACAATTATGTCTACGGAGGGCCTACAAACAATCATGTAATGCAAAGACTCACCAAACAATCGTGTATAGAGAAAATCCCAATCAATAATGTGTATAACAGGGGGCCCAAATGATCATGTGTATGAAGTGAAGGCCCCCCAAAAGATCATGTGCACGGGGTTCTACACATGATCACTTGTGATAGAGGAACCTCTAAACTATTATGTATTAGACATGTGAACAGCAGAAAATTTTGTTTTGTTTCAGATGCATTTGTAAGGTAGATCATTTTGTTTTTTCGTATTCGTTCATTTTCGGGATTTGCATCATATCTTTGGCATTCATTTTATATATTCATTGGTTTGGGCGGATTCGAAAAGTTTTGCAGATTTTCCGGAAGATTGCTATATATTCGATATAATTCGATATAATTTTGAATCTGACCAGTTCGAATCAGATAGATTTGATATTTACAGCCTTTAGTCCAACCCATCAAGAGAAACGGCATGAGCTGATTGGACATCCAAATAAATGAATGGCTAAGAAAATTTCATTTTAATTTTGTTTTTGATTCACTGTAATTTGTTTCTGTTTTGTTTCAGATATTCATTTACATCCAAATGGCTGAATAATACATTTTTGTACGGAAACCGATTCCCAATTAACCAGATCGTACATACAGTATATCCATTATGTATGGAGGACCCCCAAAATGATTATAGGTATAGAAGAGCCCCACAAACATTAATGTGTATGAAGGACCCCCCAAACGTTTGTCTATATGAAGAACTAACGATTGTGTGTGGAAGACACTGCAGAAAACCCCAGAGAACTCCAAGAAAAAACTGGTCAGCCTGAATTCATTAGTCACCATTGTTCCTGAGATAAGTCCCACATTGGGGGTGTCTGAAGAGAACATAAACAGGCTTGCTGGGCATATTTGTGTCAACAATCATTGATTCGAACAAGTCATTGCAAACAACAATCCTGCAACAGCTGGATCTTTCCACACCATCCCTTGACTAGGGTTTGTATGATGATACTACTGTTTGATGTATTCACCTTTTTGTTTTTTTATTCAAAGGGTGAACAGTTACCTTGCTGGTGTAGAATACATCCTCTCTCTTCACTGTCCCATCTGCAATCTTTGTGTTGATTGCACGACCAACCTCCACTTCATTACCATACATAAATGCAGAGTCAATGTGACGATATCCAACATCAAGGGCCACTTTAACTGCCTCTTCAGCCATGGACTTGGGGAACTATTTTAAAAAAGGAAAATATTAACTATAGTTTATTAAAAAAATTGTTTTTAGAGGTTTTTTTTAGTCTATTATATACTTTTAAAAAATATAAATATCATAAAATATTATATGAGAATATATGGTAAATATATATCACTTATTGTCACTAGGTGGCAATTTCTAAACAACAGCTCTAGTTTTCTGGTGCTCAAAAATCAATTCTGTTGCAAAACAGCAGGAGAGATCAGATTACACACAGCTGAATGAGTCAGAAAAGGCACACCCAACTCACTCCCTCTTTCCTAGCAGAGACAGGACCATCATAATTAGGCTACTTTAACACTGATCCGCCACAAAAACACAGCAAAAAACTCATAGGTGTTTTTAGCACACTTTTACCATGCTTTTGCTGTGCTTTCTGGGTGTTTTTTAAAGGACACATGACTTAAACACTGCTCCAAAAGCGCTTCTCAGAGGCAATTTTGAGGCATTTTTAAGGTGGTTTTTGGGCATTTTTCAGGAATTTTCCATTGATTTCAATGTGAAGAGACGTTTTTGGGGCTTTTTTTTTAACTCCCCAAACATGCCCCAATGATGCTGCAAGCAGGAGTTTTTACACACCACAGCGCAACACCTCAGTGTGAAAACATACAGTACATAGATATACATTCACATACATAAGGAAACAGTTTTCTTGAGCTTTTCAAGCACTTTTTAAAATGCAAAAACGCTTGAAAAACTCCTCAGCGTGATAGCAGCCTTAGTCTGTTTTTCTGAAAACTAAGAATAATGGATGTACCTTGTACTGAAAATAATTTTGTTAAACAAAGAACATTTTAATACAACAAAAATAGTTTGTAATCTTTTAAAAAATATACTTTCCCTGTAATTATAGATACTGTATATGTATATAACAATTGCCAGCACCTAACAAATGGTCAGACAGACTATGATGCTTCAGAACAAATAATGTTTGAACCTCACTGGTTTCAGTTTCTTTTCACAGGTATAATGGTCCCACTTCTCCTGTCTTTTTCCATTCTCCATATAAAATAAATGTAAAATATGTTAGGAACAGAGGACAGATCTCATCACTGGAGTCCCTGGGAGATATAAGAAGCCATGAGGCAGTTTAACCATTTGCCAGCCAGCTCACAGTAAATGTACTGCGAGCGGGCAGCACAGGTAATCACGGAGATGTACTGGTACATCGCCCATGCACATGCGCACCAGCTTACCCCGTGGGGCACGCAGTGGCTTGACCCAGCAGATCATCGTGCTTGGTACCTGGCTGCTGTGAGCAGCCGGGGTATCATGTAATCTCTGTGACAAATCATATTGATCACATGATATTATATAAGCAAACTGTCATGAATGGCTTTTGTTCATGAACAGCTTGCTTACTGCTGTGATGTTGTGATTGGCCCATAGTTATTACATTGTACATGGTACCTGGCACTCTGTACCCTGTAATTAGCTGTAGCCAGTCACAAGTCAGAGCATGTCAACAGTAAAACAAGCTCTCATAAATGGAAAGCCATTCATGACAGTTAATTATTGCTTATAACAATGATCATCGCTGTTATAAGCAATAACAGTTAAAAAGAAAAAAAAAAACCCTGATCAACCTCCCCCCAGAGCAATACAGTGTCACTATGGCGACACTGACATACTCTGATGAAAATTTGTAAAAAAAAGTTAAGCAATAAAATTGTTAAACAAGAAAAAAAAATGTTTAAAAAATGGCTAAAAATGTATTTATTTTCTTTTTCTTTACATACTATCATCAGTCAGTATCCCTGATCATCACAACAGCTTGACCTTTTGACATATATAACCTAAGGCATGTATGAGACAATGTAGAAGTTGAATTGGAGAATGTTTACATCAGTGTAATAGTTAGAAAAAGGATACGCCAATGTGGCATGCCGTTCCTTCAGAGCTCATGCTCTACACAGGTGAATTTCTTCTACATGGTGCATGTTTAGGAGATAATTTCAGTACCTACAGGTAAGCCTTATTATAGGCTTACCTGTAGGTAGAAGTGTAAAAACAGACTTTACTACCACTTTAATAAATGCACATTAATACACTGCAGGGGTCTAAGCTCTACCACAAGAACCTTAACAGACGCAAAGCAAAACAATTGAGGGCTCATCTGGGATTTACACTAAAGTTCACCCAAAACAGACCTGTTTTCTGTAGCTTGCACTAAGTAAAAATGCTGTGTAAGATATTTAGGAAAAGCAAGGCTATAGAGTTTTATGGTTTCCAGGAGCAGGCATGCACCCTGCCTACCTGGGCTAGAGATCAGTGGATGCCTCTTGCTAAGGAATTTGCCATATATGCTTCTCCCTTGAATAAGACAAGGGGTGATAAAATTCTGTAGATTTTAGCCTTGATGGGTTTGATTTAGGTAAAGCAAAGAAGTAGACAGTGTCCCAATTTAGCTGGTACTTTCTTCATACTCTCTTTACTGAATCACAAAGGATGGAGAAAGTGGCAGAAATTAAGCTATTAAAAGATCAGCTAGCAGTTGCTTCAGAGTGTGTACGTTCAAGTGACAGTTGGGTTGATAACACTGTTCAACAAATTTTTATTTTTTGCCAGTTTTGGAAACAAAAGGATCCATTTCTTAATGAATTTCACATTCTGAGTTCAAATATAACAATGAAATTTGTCAATTGGCTCTAGTTTTTCTGTAAACGGAAAGTTTTCTACTATAGGCGTAATGACTACATAATGCACAATAATTATATAGATAGATGTCTTTCCACAAATATAAAGCAAGTGATATTGACTACATAACAAAGCCTAAATGGCATAATATATTGCATAGGATTACCAAGAAAAATTATAGCCATAAGCCAAGTTGAATCATTTTAATACTTAGGATTCTCACTAGTTTTGTCTTCAGTTTGTGTCGGTTTTGCTTCTCTTGGCTTTTCTCTTGTATTCGAGGAAAGGGCTATCTCTTACAACTGCACGTGACTACACGCTTCAGGTTCTTCCTCACTTGACTCAACCACGAAGGATTCTGGTGCTTTAGGAATTGGTAGCCCCTCTCCATGAGGAACTGGACGTATTGCCGATGGAATATTTGGATAGTGCACAGATAACGTTTTCTTCTTATTTAGCCCTTTTACAATTGGAGGCACCATACAAAAGTAACAATTACTAACATGATCTGTTGGCTCTCTCCAAATCATTGGCACAGCGAAAGGCATAGATGCCTTTTTTCCATTCAACCATTGCTCCAGTGCCGTCCCACAAGAATTGCAGCATATATGTGGTGCCCAGCTCTTGTCCTGGTCTCCTATCTTGCAGCCAAATTACAAGTTGTAGGCTTTCTTAATCATTCCTGTTATCCTCCTTTTTTGTGAGATAAAAGTTATTTCACCGCAGATATAGCAGAAATTATCTGCTTTATTCACACAAGTTCGAGGCATTACTGAGTAGCCTATATAAGCATAAAACGAAATGTAAAGACGCTGTCGAACTACAATCAGCTACAGATACTGCAGCTTTTATGCAGTGAAGTGATGCAATTAAAGGCTAATATTGCATCATCTCAGTATACATGCAATTTTCTATTGGTCACCAGTATCAATTGCGCAATATGCAGCTGAAGTTGCATCATAATTTTGAATGGCTTACGTCATTAGATGGGTGAATATATCATGGAAACTAGAGCCAATCAACATTTTTTAGGGACATTTTCGTTTTCAGCACCCCAAAATTATGTAAGATTAGCTAATTTTATGCCCAAAACTTTTTACCTGTTGAACAGTGTAATTTGCAAGTGTGCAGCCCTCATGACCAAATCAATTAATGCCTTAAGGAAAAAAAGGGCTGTAAACCTGTTAGTAAAGCCAGAGTACGTGCCATTGTCACATCCCAAAACTGGGATTGTGAGGATGTGCTCTCCTCAAATGATAGTGAGGATGAGGGGATAGAGTTTGATATTTTTTTATGATGATCACCCACTGGAAAAGAAAAAAAATGTGCCAGACCTTTCATTACCAAGCATAGGATAAGGCAACATTATAGACAGGATATGGCAGATGGGCAGTGCATTACATTAGATGTGGAATTTGAAGAAGTAAGGGAGTTTACACAAGCTAAGCGCCATGAGCTGGCAAAACAATATAAACAGAGCTCTGGGAAACCCCTATTGAGTTGGCTCCTATGTTTGTGGGATGAAGGGGCATACAGTGTTATTTTGTCAGGCAAGGAGGCAATGGCTATGGGAGTGTTCACCCATGGTCCACAATTGCATCCAGCCATATGAAAAGCCCAAGAGGTTACAGTGAATTTTTCACTGTTAGACCTTGTGAGAGATAGGTTAGTTTGAGTATACACTAATCCTAGTGGCCTGGAAAATACTACTCATGGAAAACAATAGGAGAGGGTATTGTCAGGTTAAGTGAGATGGGCTGTATAACTGGATTAAATAAGTTTACAGAATGGATGGGTATAGATATGGAACCCTTTACATCTGCTGTCTGCGCTTTAAGCTGATGAAGTCTGCGCCATTTAATCTCAGTGCTCCTATATTGTCCTTGCTGGGGAACCTGGAATTAAACAGAAAGATTCATGAAGCTACTACCCTTTTAAGCTGGTTGGGGGAGCGAAAGAAGACTAAAACAAAACCTGTTAGAGCAGAAGATAAGGTCAAGGCTAGACAGAAGAAAACAAGCAGAAACAAACAAAGAAAAGGAATATGGTAGAGAATACAGGAGATGAAGAGAAAACCAGGCTAGTTATCCACAGGAAACAAATGTGGGTGGACCTATTAAAGGCAGGAGTACCTAAAGATGATATAAATAGGATTTGTACTGCAGAATTGCTGAAAAGGTGGAAACAGCTAGTGGGGAAAACTATCAAGGTCAGGAACACTACTCCTAATGAAGATAACAGCCTACCTTTAGAGAAAACAGAACAGACCCCCTCCTGTTACTCCCAAACTGATTCCCCAAACTGTACATGAACCCAAACCCAAATCCCTGGGGAGGAGTTAGAGAGACCCAGAAAGGGGAAGGTTCCTTATCCTTTTTGAAGGGAAGGTGGGTCTCCTGTGATAGCAATGAGAACAGTGACAGCAGGAGACCAATGCCCATATGCACCTGTCATTGTACATTGGGGGAAAGTCATCGTCTTTTACAGCTTTAGTTGATAATGGAGCAGAAGTTACACTTTTGCAAGGAAATCCTTCACATCACAAAAGAGAAGTGATTCATGTAGCAGGGCGAACGACACCAGCAGTTAGGACTAGGGTGAAATTGGCTAGGGACTAGGATTTTGGACAAATATTTTGGTATCAGAGTTACCCGAAAATATTCATGGTATGGATGTATTTTAAGGTTAGGCAATTCAGACTGAATGGAGTATATTTCCATTCGAGTATCCTGATAAATCCTGATAAAGAGTGGTGAAGGCTGTGGTCATAGGTCATGCAAAATGCACCCCTGTCAACATTCCTCCACCAGAGAAGAAGTCTGTCTCAAGCAGTATAGACTTCCTGGAGGCCACAAACAAATTGAGGAGACTATTCAAGACCTGTTGAGAGTAGGAATCCTTAGACATGCTGTAAAGTCCTGTCTCGTCTCCAGTGTTCCCAGTAAAGAAACTTGACCTGGCATATAGAATGACTGTGGATTATAGAGGTCTAAACAAGGTGGCACTTCTATTGAAGTCAGCTGTACCTGATATTATCTTCATCATTGAGAAAATTGCTAAAGAGGCAGGGGAATATCATGTTGTAACCTTGCTAATGCCCTTTTCTTAATTTTGATGGACCCACAATGTCAGGACCAGTTTGCTTTTGTGCGGGATGGCCACCAGCACACTTTCACTGTCTTTCCACAAATCAACCTTCATTCTCCAATGATATGTTATGGACTGATTGCCCGAGATTTAAGTACCCTGAATTTTAATGTCACTGTGTTTCACTACATTGATGACATCATAATCTCTGTAACAAAAGAAGATGTAACTGAAGCACTGCACCTGCTGACACAGCGCATGGAGGACAAATGAAGGGCTATCAACAGAGACAAAGTCCAAGGGCCTGCCACAAAGGTGAGATTCCTTGGAATGATGTGGACTGGGCCACAGAGGAAAAATCCAGAGGCAGTTGTGCAAACTATCCAAGCACTGTTGCCCCCCACTACCAAAAAGGAAGCACAGACGTTCATTGGAGTTGTGGGAATCTGGAGATCATTCATCCTACATCTTGGCCTGATCTTGAGGCCTATATACAATGTCACCAGAAAAAGAGTTCTCATGGGGTGCAGAGCAGCAGACCACATTCCTTGCTGCTAAAGAAGCCATTTTGCAGCATCAGGGATTGGGAGCTATGAGACCAGGAGTACTATTTCAGCTGGAGGTACTAGAGCAGGATGGTACCATATCTTGGAGTCTGTGGCAGCGAAATAAAAAGAAAAAAAGGACATAGAGTAAGCCTAGAGTTCTTGTTGTTCTTGTAGGGTTCTTGCGCAGATTGTGAAGCTGCTATAAGCCAAACGAAGTAACTTGTAGCATATTCTTATTGTATACAGACCATTATTCATACTCATTCACTAGGAAGGATAGTGTTTGTGCTTGCTTGTTGTAGGTATATCTGTAACGTTTAACATGTTCTTATTGTATACAGACCACAGTTCCTGCTTATCCACTAGGGAGCAGGAAGCATTTTGCTTGTTGCATGTATATCTGTCAGTTTCATATTTTTTTTCAATGATTGAAATAGTTTGTATGTACAGAAATTTTTGTTTAGTAAATGCATATTAATACACTGCAGAGGTCTAAGCTTCCTTGGGTTTCCCGAAAGAACCCTAATAGATGGAAAGCAAAACAGCTTTTGGCTCAGAGGACTACATTTGATTTGACCAGCAGTTCTATCGTTCATAAATTACAAACATTGCAAGCATATATGATTTATAAGGGTTTTTTTTTCATTATATGACTGTGTGGCATATTAAATTGCCTTTGTTTTGGGTGATGGAATCTCTGCATAATGCTACTTTATAATACACCACTTTTGCAGTTGGACTGTGACCAGTTTATTTTCTTTCAACAGCAAGATTACATCACAACATGCTGAACTTAACTGCACTTTACTCGGTTCACATTTATGGATAAATATACTTTTGGACTTTGCCTATGGCACAATATTCAAGCTCCATATTTTTTGCAGACACAGATACAAAAATATAGGGGCATATTTTAAAAATCAGTAAATCTGACATTCAGCAAACATTCACTACAGGTGAGCCTTCCAGGTGCATGTGCTTTAAATATCAGTGATTATAAAGAGATGTCTTAAAATAGTATTAAACCCTCTGCATTTTTTCAGTTTAACACACTGAGCACAATAATATAAACATACTCCCATGAGCTTTTGTTAACATTCCTACCCCAGCACATGCAGTTTACAACTTATAATGCTGCTGGCTTCTGCTTTCTCAGCTCTGCTTCCCTGAACTTCTGGTCTTCCTGTGAAACAGTTAACAGTGGACAGTGCAGTCTCTAGTCAGTCTGTAAGCTTGGAGAAGGGAGGGGGAAAGGAGGAGGGAGGAGCCAGGGAGGAGACATCCTAGGCTAGGGGGCTGAGTATTTTTATTGATGCACACAGTGTAGGGAGACACAACTCTAGTCCCTGCCTACAAGGGTGACTCCATAGGATGTTGCAAGAAGAAGGATCCACTCTAAAACAGGAAACCTGGGGCAGCACTCATGGCACCAACAGGAATGTAGGCAGGGATTAAAAAAAAAAAAATAGATAAAGAAGATGCACAATAAGTAAGTGATTAAATCAGCTGTCGTAAAGGCTAAGCAAAACTAAAGGTTTAATATCACTGCAATGTCTCGTGAAATATTTACATGTCATATTAACCTCAGGCGAACATGGCCAGCACACAATTTTAGCTCTAATTACATTTGTGCTCAAAAGTTTGCATACCCTGGCAGAAATTGTGAAATTATGGCATTTATATTGAAAATATGACTGATCATGCCAAAAAATGCTCTTTTATTGAAGGATGATGATCATATGAAGCCATTTATTATCAAATAGTTGTTTGGCTCCTTTCTAAATCATAATGATGATATAAATCACCCAAATGGCCATGATCAAAAGTTTACATACCCTAGAATGTTTGGCCTAGGTACAGACACACAAGGTAACACACACGGGTTAAAATGCCAATTAGTGGTTAATGTCCCACATCTGTGGCTTTTTAAATTGCAATTAGTGTCAGTGTATAAATAGTCAATGAGCTTGTTAGCTCTTACGTGGAAGCACTGGCTAGGCTAGATACTGAGCCATGCGGATCAGAAAAGAACTGTCAAAAGCCCTGCGTAACAAGGTAATAAAACTTTATAAAGATGGAAAAGGACATAAAAAGATGTCCAAAGCCTTGAATATGCCAATCAGTACTGTTAAATCACCTATTAAGAAGTGGAAAGTTCTCTTGATACCAAGCCAAGTACAGGTAGACCAAGAAAGATTGCTGCCAGAAGAATTGTTCGGGATACAAAGGGAAACCCAAAGGTAACCACAAGAAAAAATACAGGCTGCTCATGAAAAATACAGTGTGGTTGTTTTGAAGGAGCACAATATGATGACACTTGAACAAAAATGAGCTGCATGGTCGAGGTGCCAGAAAGAAGCCTTTACTGCATCAATGACACAAGAAGGCCTGGTTAGGCATGTCAAGGTGTTGTCAGGCATATTGTAACTGGGCTTTTTTGTGGCATTGGTGTAGTAAAAGCTTCTTTCTGGCACCTCGGCCATACAGTTCATTTATGTTCAAGTATCACCATATTGTACTCCTTAAAAACAACCACACTATCTTTTTCCAGAGCAGCCTGTATTTCTTTTGAGATTGCCTGTGGGTTTTTCTTTGAATCCCAGACAATTCTTCTGTCAGTTATGGCTGCAATCTTTCTTGGTCTACTTGACATTGCTTTGGTATCAAGAGTAACCTCTGGAGGAACCCTTGAGTTCCATGGAACATTGGCTGAGAGACTGTTTTATTATTATTATTATTATTATTATTATACATGATTTATATAGTGTTAACAGTTTGCGTAGCACTTTAATATTAAATACTATTTTGATGGATACCTTTTTTTCAGATCTCTGTTACATTATGTTTAATACTGATGTAGGTGTAACCCATTCAAATGTTATTGCTTGCAATACATTAAAATGGACATTACATGGCAGTGGTCTGCCATTCAGGGTCACCTACAAGGTCAGGACAGCCCTCTGGAACTTGTATGCTGTATATCAGGACTCAGCTGGTGAACAGGGCGGTCAGGGACTACATTTCCCAACAGAGGTGGCATGTGGGCAGGAGCATATGAATATCAAGGCCTGGGAAATTAGCAAGGAGAGTGCAGGGAGAGACTGAAGGAGAAGGAAGTGTGCTGACGGTTGAAGTGCTGAACTAGGCCACGGAGCCAGGGTTGGAGAGAGAGAGGAAGAGCGGAAAGAGCCTACTGACTACCCAGTCTGCCATGCTGCCCAGCAGGCTAGTCTGACAACAGGAGACCAGATGGGACACAGAGTCTGAGTCGGAGAGTCCGTGGACTAACCCTGTTTTCAGAGAAGGAAAGGCTGCTACGATCTGCCAGACTACTTAATCGAGTGAAAGAGACCCATGCTCCCACTAACCAAGTGAATACTGACAGTTTCTCACCTCAGCTATCCACCTACACATAGTTTTGAACATTACATATAGTTGATCAGTTTGCAGCCTAGTTCTTGCAGCTGCCATCGTTGAGCTACATCTACATTGCAGTTTATTGTACAAGCTAACCGCAGGACATACAGTACAGTTGCAGGCCAGGATACAGCCGTGCCAACTGAAACAACATGTTCCCCTTTTTCAACAAGGCAGGATTCCCATTACTGTTAACTTTTGCCTTTGATGTACAAAGGGAGCTGTCTTTGCCTATAGACATTCAAGCCAATTGCTGCTATTCATTACTTCAAATCTGTCCCATGTTGAGTGTTTTAAAGGGGACCCCCGCCCTAAATTGCTACGATCGAGAGGAAAGGTGTTAAATCTCCTTTGTGGGAGGCGTGGCTGAGCAGCGGATGTAGTCGGATGCTTCCTTCAAGCTGTCTGCCGAGAATCCAAACAGTTATCCTGTGGGCACCCACATCCTTAGCCCGACTATCATCCACTTAGCACTGGGGACATCACTTACCATCCTGCTCCCAGTTGAGGGGTCCCGCATTGCTCTCTGCCATGTCTAAACAGCTAAAAGACACCCACTCCTCCACCAAGCCCCCGAGGCCAACATGTTGCCCTCCCTCAGCATTCTGCTAGAGAGAGACAAAAAGGTTGCCCAGAAACTCTTTTCCAAAGCCCCAACGAAGGAAGCGTTGGCTCTAGATGACTCATGATTTGTGTCAGACAAAAAATAATTTTTTTTTCAATTGACGATGCCTTATGTCTTATCTCTTCTGTTGCTGTAATGTGTAATGAGTTCAGTTGCTGTACACAAAATCTATGCACTGTATCACACCCCATTTCTTTTTTGGATGTCCTGTGTTATGTAAGATGTACACGCCATTGTAGCAATTGTACGTACAGAGATGGATGTGAACTTCCATTTTGCCAAAGGCCCTCCATCTTGTGTCAATTCTACTCCAAATCAGCTTCCACCCTCCCTTTCTGTTGGCTGACACGTGGTCCCTGTGTGCTGGGTTCAGAAGTGCTCAGGCAATCAGGCACAGCAGGACAGCTTCATGGTTATAAATCCCAAATTAGCTGGTGCCCAGGTGTCTGTTAGCTTCTTAATCTGAGATAATTGTAAAGCCATAAACCAGTCCTTCACGCGACTTCAAAGACATTCCAGCTAACCGTAAAACACACAACACATTTAAAACCCGCTTTCCCATATAATTTTATAGCTGGAGATAGGAAATAATTACCTAAAAATAAAGCATATATTCAGATAGCTCAGTTTAATGCGAGTCGTCTGATATCTTACACTCCTAGTTGAAGTCTACAGGAGAGCAGAAAGCCATATAGATCTAGCTGGAATCGTGAACTATGCCATGTTTGATATCTAGACATTCAGCAGATGATTCCGCATATTAATCTACCCTTGGATAGAATGTTACATGTACCTAGGGAAGTTTATTGACCCTGGTATAACTTGAGAGGGATTTTGGTTCTAGCTTGGGTCTCCGCCTAGACACCCCCTCCCCAAATAAGGCGATTGGCCCTTGGCTTCAGAGACACCCCCTGCTGGAGGCCTACAAAATAGGTTTTCAGGCCTGAGGGAAGGAAGTTGAAGAATTCTCCCTTTTAACATCGGAACCAACTTGGGAGACGGAACCCTTTTGCTCTGAAACTTGATCTGCTTAACCCAGGACTTTTGGCAAGCACTCTACCTCTCTAAACTTCTTTCTGTTCTCTTTGCTGTGTTATTGCTCTCTGTATTTATATATACATATTGGCTACATCTTTTTCTGTAAATACTGTTATTGCACCATTTTGACCTTTTTAGTAATAAATCTTATTTTCTGAAAAGTGTTGAACTGTTTCTAAAGCTCTTTATTAAATACCACTAAAAGAAAGCTACCAGTATGTATTTGTGTGAAAGAAATAATAAAAATGTAATATGGGTGCAATGTTTCATGACCGCCCAATTGTCATTCAAAGTGAGACAGCGCTGAAAGCTGAAAATTGGCCTGGGCAGGAAGGGGGTTAAAGTGTCTAGAATTGAAGTGGTTAAGCAACTGCCTTTAAACAGAACTTGGAATTTGGTGAAAGACTGCAGTAATTCTTAAACTCTAGTTAGTGTCTTTGCCTTGCCTGAGATGGTGAGCTACTCAAATCCCTGTGAGCAAGCCCTTCGGGGTAAAACAAATTTGAAGAGTGTGGTATATTTGGTGGAGACAGAATGTATGAATGCACTTTGATTTTAATGGACTAAAACAATATGAACAATTTAAGGTGAGTGCAATTCTCACTTTTTTTTTTACACTGTTATGGAAGCGGATACAGGCTATAGCTTCTGGCATCATAACAAATCTTGAACCATGAGCTGAGGTCGCTTGGAGCAGCGTTGCAGATTTGCGTGCGTGTTTACATTGCCTGGGATGATGTCATCAGTCTGCTGCAGGCAGGGGGAAGCATTTGCCCTCTCTCCCCCAGTGATCAGACTACAACATTGTAACTTTGGAGCAAGTCACAAGGTGAGAGGCTGCAGCAGTGGCTGATCTGTGTCAAAAATGTTTAAACAGAGCCAAGAACTGCATCGGCACCAGGATTCATCTCTGAGCTGGCACCTCAGTCTAGGAAGCAGACGGGTACCCTGGATGATGCCCAGACAAAGATGGCTCTGTCTTTCTGAAGACATAAGCAGGTGAAGGCATTGTCAAGGGAAGTACTGTGATCTCTGTGACAGGTAATACCTGGAAGTGTTTAACTGACACTTTAGGCCCCTTTCTCACGGGCGTTCCGTATGTCCGATTTTCATCTGTCCGTTTACGGATGAAAAATGGACACCCGTGTATTTCTATGGACTAGCAGATGTAAACGGATGATCATCTTTTTACATCCGTTAATGTCCGCATTCGTTAACATCCATTTTTGTAATGGAAGAAAACCCTATTTTTCTTCTGTTAAAAATAAGGTAACGGACTAAAACGGATGTAAATGGACAAAAAACAGATGTAAACGGATGAAAATCAGATATAAACTGATGTGAACTGATCCGTTTTTTCTTGGAAAAAATGTGACTGGACTGATGAAAAAAACAGAATGCCCATGTGAAAGGGGCCTAACTCACTATGCTGCACTTAACATAGACAATGGGGGTTAATAACTAAAACTTGAGAGTGCAAAACCTGGTGCAGCTCTACACAAAAACTAATCAGCTTCCAGTTTTTATTTTCAAAGCTTAATTGAACAAGCTGAAGTTAGAAGCTGATTGGCTGCACCAGATTTTGAGTGCACCAGTTTTAGTAAATCTCCCCCACAGTGTCTGATTCTAGGCCAACTTGAAAAGACTTCAGCTTGCCAGCAACTACACAAATCTGTAGTTGGGCTTTTAAATACTTGATACATGTTTACTCAAACTTTGCATTACTGTTGTGTGATGTCACCGGCTAGTGTCAGTTTGTGTTATGCACTACCCGTTTTAACTGAAATCAATCTAAAGGCAGTGCCAGTTTGTGCCTGGTTCAGACAGTTTAAAATGGTGATGATGACTGTGCCATATTATACACTTTGCTGCCCAAGAATAGCTGAATGTACCTACCTCCTGAGGGGCATATGTACCCAGCCCAACCACTGGCATCTTGTGTCCGTCATTCAGTAGGACCCGAGAATCTTTTGTCAAGGCCATGATTATTCAATCGATGGGCTGTGAGCAATGAATCGTATTTTTCCTGAGGTTTGCAGGTCACTTTTAATCCAGAGTCGCTCCTCCTCTTGGCTCAGACAACATTTGCAGTCTGCCCAAGCTTTCTCTGATTTCTCTGATAACCGTGCTTTATTGACAAAAACAGCACGTGATCTGGAACTGTGATATTCTACTTGTATAACAGATACCAACATGCTCTAATTGTTTATCACAGATTAACACAACCTCTCACACAAAATAGTGTGAGTGAAATGTTGTCAGAGACATGAGAGACCTTAGAGTGACTCATTTCCACTGTCTGATGCAAATGTCAATATATATGCCACTAGTTAAAATTTAATCAGGCAGATTTGTTTATTGCAAGGGCACAGATATGTGACCTGTTATAACCCTGTTTACTGCGATTTATCCATTTTGGTTTCTTTAGTTATTTTAGCTTTGCTACAGAGGCAAAAAGAAAAGAGGAACAGCCAGCTTAGCAATTAGTAATTTATAATACTGCAGGAGGTTACTGGGCAATTGGCAATCAATTAAAGTGTTACTTAACCCAGGACCCTGCATTCACTATATCTGGTCTCCCAAAGTACACACAACATGGAAATGCAATTATTTTAGTAAATATAAATTATAATGACAGGAATGGGCATAACTCAGGGGTCCCATTAGCAGAAAGGTGTGGAGACAGCAGGTTCCTTGTCCAGAGGGCTGAGAGAGTTGAGATAGGTAAGCAAGTCTGGAGGACTGGGAGAGTCGAGATGACTAAGTGAGTCCAGGGCACTGAGGGAACCAAGAGGTTTCAGAGGACTAAGTGAGCCTAGGGTATCAGGAGATCCCCTACTGAGAGGCCAGGGCATGGGCCTGTACAGCAGGCTTGTCAAGTACCTGGTCAGAGGCCAGAGTTCTGAGAGGGCTCCCCTTGTAGCTGAGTGCAGAACACTGCTGAGGGTAAGGAACAGGAGATGCTCAGCCCAAAGAAGCATGGGTTTCCAGCTGTAAGAGCCCAACCAGCTTGTGATGATGGCCACCTGAAGATATAGGGCCAGTAGGAGCAGCTTCAGAGCTGATATTCCCAGACATGGCAGGTGGAACTTAACAGCAGACAGACAACAGGGTCAGAAGTTAGGCTGAGGGTCATGCACACAGAATTGGGCAGAAGCAGCAGTGAGAGGCAAAATCAGAAACAGGCTGTGGTCAATGACGGGTGTTCAAGCGGCAGGGTCAGAAGGCAAGCCAAAGTCATACGCTGGTAATCAGGCAGCAGTGAAGTCAGTCAAGCAAGCCAGGGGTCAGAGTCAGGAGATGAGACAAGACAGGTCAAATGCAAGCCAGAGTCGGCAACAAGAAATCCACTAGTAATAAGACAGGGGACAGGAACACAGGGGGTTGATGATCATCCAGCAACTAGTGGTCAGAGCTGCTGTCCTTTTAAAGGAGAATAGGTGCCAGAATCTATCATGCTCTGCGCGTGCCACCGCTCATGCGCACCTGCCGATTCGCGCACCTACGTGCGCCAATGCAAATGGGAGAGCGCAACCTGCGGCCATGTTGATATTTGTGCCAGTCTTACTTCAACTAGTCCCCTGACAAGGCTTCTGCAACTAAAAAGACTGTGAGAGCCCAGAGAGCTGAGAGAGCCAGGAAAACTGGGTGAGCTTAGAGAAGGGCAGAGGAGCACAGAGGTGCTATGTAAGATGGTCTGAGGGACCAAGCAAAAGCCCAAGGGGCAAGGTCTAAGCCCTAAGCAATTGGGCTGCTGAAAAGAAGAAGCCAGGTGGCTTGGTATTATTTTCACATTTCCTGTATTGACTGTGAAAACCCATTTGTGGGCAACTGTTTTATGTTGGACGTTTAATGTCCTTTAATAAAAGCAGGCCAAAAAGTCTTAAAGCACAGTTCTAACTGGCATGTACTCACTAAAATGCTAATATATAGAAAGGGTATTGCTAAAATAAGTGAATGATATTATAGTGAAAATAAAGTGCAAAGTCAATCTGACATATAGCGGAAAAAAAAATTGATCAGCGGAACAGTCAAGTGCAGCATATAAAAATCAAATATAAAAAAAAGTTCAATAAATCAATAAATAAATGTGAAACAGTAAAGTGCAGCATAAAAGTGAGAATATATAAAGTCAATAAAATATCAATGGAGTAAGAGCTATAAATTGTCCATAAGGATATAAGTATGGCAATCAAGGTGAAATATTGTGAAATGATTCAATAGGGAATCCACCACCTCTGTCAGATGTACACTCACCAGACATCTACTGTTAAACAGCATGTAAGCACATCTCATCTGGGTACAGGTAACAGCAATGAAGCCTCTGCAAGGGATGCTCAGCCAAGGGAAAAAAATGCAGGTGGACCCTCTCCTATGAAGAATAGCTCACCATAGGAGCCAAGATGGCCACCGTTCCGACCTGTGGCAACGGCGGCATGACGTCAGAAAGTGCGGCTCCACCCGATGTGTTTTGTGCGCTTGCATATCTTCAGGGGTATGCTCACTCAGGGTACCACTGAGTGAAATTCCCCAGAATATCACAATGCCAACACTTTTCAACCACTCCATTACTGGTACTTTTAGAAAGCACTAGCGCAGTCTGAAGCGCCTCAGTCATGGAATTGAAAGATATTTAAATCAAGCAAAATGCTTACCAGGCAGAAAGAGAATCGCTCAAAAACATATGTTCCTTGATGTCAAGTACAAAGATCTTGTCATTAAAGCATCCAGTTGGATAATGCACATAGCAGAGGCAGGTGGCATATAGCAGCCCAGTGTAAATACAGATTAGCAAGCAGAGGCAGAGTAATTCAGGCCATACATGGGTCAAATTCCAAACGTCCAAAAATGGTAAATAAGAATTTTTGTTCAAATTTTGCCCCATTAGTAGGCCACAGCAACAATTCGTATGGCCATAAAATTTGAGTGATCAGACATGTTGGAAATTTTTTGAAAAACAAATTTTTAATCAATGATGGGAGATTTGTGTGAAAAATATAAATAATAAAAAAATGAGCATGAGTTGTGACCTAGAAAGAAAAGATTCCCAGCAACGAAAGTTCTTTTATGTAGCAACATGAGGTGAAATTGAAGGCTTGGTCGAATTTCAAAATCAATGGTGGCACCACAGGATCACAAAACACCCAAAATTTTCAATTTTCTAAAGAAAATTTGTTTGTAATTCGACCCATATATTGCCTGCATTACAAGACAAATGCAGCTGTGATGCACAGGCACTTAGTACGCCACCTTGCACCACTGAAAGCTTGGACATTCACCTTCTGTCTCAAACAACGGTGCTCAGATGTCTACTTTGACAGTGGAGACTCACCTGAACCATTCCTCATAATGGTGCATTGCCCAACACACTGATGATTGCCTAGCTTCAGGTATTCTCCATGGAGAATGCCAGAAGGAGTGCAGTGCATTCAGCAAACATCAGAACATAGATAGAGGTGACGTCATCTACCCAGAAATTCTGAAGTTTGATAAGATTTTGGTTGAAGGTTGGCTCCCACCAACACATTTCATCCGTATGAGAGCAGACTTTTTCAGGAACTTACCCTTTGATATATCACACATTCATTTAAAACTCATGCAATACCTTACACCGTGTTCCAAATTATTTTGCAAATTCTATTTAAGTGTCACAAAAATGAAATATTTTGTTTTTCAGTTTAACTCATGGATGGCATTGTGTCTGAGGGCTCTTTTGATCACTGAAAACAATCTCGGACACCTGTGATAATTAGATTGGCCGGTGATCCCAATTTAAGGAAAAACTACTAAAGGAGGGTGTTCCACATTATTAAGCAGAGCACCATTTTCAAGCAATATAGGGAAGAAAAAGGATCTCTCTGCTGCCGAAAAGAGTGAAATAGTTCAATGGCTTGGACAAGGTATGAAAACATTAGATATTTCATGAAAACGTAAGTGTGATCATCGCACTATTAAGAGATTTGTGGCTGATTCAGAGCACAGACAGGTTGGTGCAGATAAAGGCACATTGAGGAAGATTTCTGCCAGATCCATGCATCGGATCGAGAGAGCAGCTGCTAAAATACCATTACATAGCAGCAAACAGATATTTGAAGCTGCTGGTGTCTCTGGAGTCCCACGGACATCAAGGTGTAGAGTCCTCCAGGGTCTTGCAACTGTGCATAAACCTTCTATTTGGCCACCATTAACCAATGTTCACAAGCAGAAATGGCTGCAGTGGGCAGAAAAATACATGAAGACTAATTTGCAAACAGTCCTGTTCACTGATGAGGGCCGTGCAACCCTGGATGGTCCAGATGGATACAGTAGTGGATGGTTGGTGGATGGCCACCCTGTTCAAACAAGGCTGCGACGTCAGCAAGGCAGTGGTGGAGTCATGTTTTGGGCCGGAATCATGGGAACAGAGCTGGCCAGCCCCTTAAGGGGCCCCGAAGGTGTAAAGATGACTTCTGCAAAGTATGTGGAGTTTATGACTGACCACTTTCTTCCCTGGTACAGAAGGAAGAACTATGCTTTCCATAATAAAATCATCTTCATGCATGACAATGCACCATCTCATGCTGCAAATAATACCTCTGCATCAATGATTGTTATGGGGATAAAAGGAGAGAAAGTCATGGTGTGGCCTCCATCCTCCCCTGACCTCAATCCTATTGAGAACCTTTGGAGCATCCTCAAGAAAAAGATCTATGAGGGTGGGAGGAAGTTTACATCCAAACAGCAGCTCTGGGAGGCTATTCTGACATCTTGCAAACAAATTCAAGCAGAAACTGTCCAAAAACTCACAAGTTCAATGGATGCAAGACTTGTGAAGCTGCTATCAAATAAGGGGTCCTATGTTAAAATGTAACGTGACCTGTTAAAATGTTTAAAAAGTTAAAATGTTGTTAAAAGTTTGATTAAAATAGCTTTTGATTTCAGTAAATATGCTGCAAACACAACAAATGACAGTTTTCAGTTCTTTACAACCTATAAAGTGTTTTGAAACTTACTGTCCGTAATAATTTGGAACAGTGCATTGTAAGTGTTTTATGTTTAAAAAAAATGCTGTTATCATTAGAAGGTTTGTTCAATAAAATGTGAATTGTACTCTTAATAGTTGATAACATGAGAATTATGCTGACTGTTATTTACATCAATTATTTAGGTAAATGAGAAAAATATAATTTGCATAATAATTTGGAACACGGTGTAGTACCACTCACTCCTACAAATGGACAGGTTTAAAGACAAATCTTTCTGATTGTTGTCAGTTTCCATAGAGCTCATTGTTACAAGCACACACAATAAATTCACCTTATGTTATCAAAGGCCATTCGCCATTTCATAACACTTACTTGTTTTTAAAATAATAATTAATTTGTGCCCTAATTTAACCACAGTGCTATAATGGACTTCTATTTAAACTGTATGACTGACACAATGGTGGTGGTGGTGGAAATCACAAGAGGATCAGAATTCAAGTATCACTGGATCATTTTCATATTTAATGTTCTGTGGACTTATTTTCTATAAATGTTTCATTACTGGGTGAATATGCATGTTTATAATGGTATTTAATTTAAAGGTATATGCATAGTACCACTGGATTGGCATAAGGCCAATGTGGTGCCAATATTTAAAAAGGGTTCAAAATCTTTACCAAGTAATTATAGACCTGTTAGTTTAACTTCTATAGTTGGGAAGATACTGGAGAGTTTAATAAAAGACCAAATAGATGAGTTATTGCTGGAAAAAAATATTTTAAGCAACAGACAGCATGGATTCATGAAAGACAGAAATTGTCAACAAATCTGATTTCTTTTTATGAGGGGGTGAGCAAAACCTTGGACAGAGGGGTGGCGGTGGACGTGGTATACTTGGATTTTGCAAAAGCGTTTGACACAGTTCCCCGCACACGGCTAATGTGTAAGGTAAAGTCTACAGGCTTGGAAAAATCAGTCTGTAAATGGATAGAAAACTGGCTAAAAGATCGTATTCAAAGAGTAGTGGTTAATGATTCATACTCTGAATGGTGTTATGGACCTGCCGGCCGTAGCCTCTAGCGTTCCACAGACCGGAATTCCCCAAGGCGCGAAATCTAAGCCCCGACCTGCTTGTTCACCAGGGTCCCTGATGGTGTGGATGGACTTGGAGCAGGCCGAAACCAGATTGCGGCCCATGGGTGTACCCAGCTGTGGTAGAAGCACTTGCCGGAGGTGTATAGCAGGCGAGAGCCTGATGTAAGGAGGTAGAGAGAGCGGAGTCGGGCAGGCTGGGTCGGTAGCGGTGGAGGCAGAACGGTACAACACAGTAGACAGAAGGATAAACTGGTCACGAACAGCAGTAACAGGAGATCAAAACATGCAGGATTAGACTGGAGAATGGTCAGACAAGCCAGGGATCAGAGCAGGAGACAGTCAGCGAATCAAGGTCAGGCAGGGTCGGCAACAAGGCAATCTACTTCAGGAAACACAGGATACAGGTAAGACCATACGGCAATTAGAGCACAGACCTGACCTGTTTAAATAGGGCGCCCTGAGCCCTCATTGGTGCCAGGTGCGCGTCCGCGAACGCGAGTGCGCATGCGCGACCGCCGCTGCCGTCGCGGGTGCCCAGGTCCTAATGCTCGCGCGCTAGTGCGGCCCGGCATACCGCACTTGCGCAGACCCGTGCGCCGCGGAAAGATCTGGGATCCCTGACAAGTGGTCTAGGGTTGTCAGTGGTGTACCCAAGGTTCAGTGTTGGGACCCTTACTTTTTAATATATTTATCAACAATATAGGGTCTGGGATTAAAAATACCATTTCAGTCTTTGGAGATGACACCAAGCTACAGTCATGGCCGAAATTGTTGGCACCCTTGATATTTTTCCTGAAAATCAAGTATTTCACACAAAAAAGGTATTGCATTAACACATGTTTTGCTATACACATGTTTATTCCCTTTGTATGTATTGGAACAAATATAAAACAGAGGCAGAAAAGCAAATATGACATAATGTCACACAAAACCCCAAAAATGGGCTGGACAAAAGTATTGGCACCCTTAACTTAATATTTGGTTGCACACCCTTTGGAAAACATAACTGAAATCAGTCGCTTCCTATAACCATCAATAAGCTTCTGACACCTCTCACCCGGAATTTTGGACCACTCTTCCTTTGCAAACAGCTCCAGGTCTCTCTTATTGGAAGGACACCTTTTCCCAACAGCAATTTTAAGATCTCTCCACAGGTGTTCAATGGGATTTAGATCTGGGCTCATTGCTGGCCACTTCAGAACTCTCCAGCGCTTCTTTGCCATCCATTTCTGAGTGCTTTTTGACGTATGTTTGGGGTCATTGTCCTGCTGGAAGACCCAGGATCTTGGACGCAAACCCAGCTTTCTGACACTGGGCCCTACAGTGCGACCCAAAATCCTTTGGTAATCCTCAGATTTCATGATGCCTTGCACACAGTCAAGGCACCCAGTGCCAGAGGCAGCAAAACAACCCCAAAACATCATTGAACCTCCACCATATTTTACCGTAGGTACTGTGTTTTGTTCTTTGTAGGCCTCATTCCGTTTTCGGTAAACAGTAGAATGATGTGCTTTACCGAAAAGCTCTATCTTGGTCTCATCTGTCCACAAGACGTTTTCCCAGAAGGCTTTTGGCTTACTCAAGTACATTTTGGCAAACTGTAGTCTTGCTTTTTTATGTCTCTGTGTCAGCAGTGGGGTCCTCCTGGGTCTCCTGCCATAGCGTTTCATTTCATTTAAATGTCGACGGATAGTTCGCGCTGACACTGATGCTCCCTGAGCCTGCAGGACAGCTTGAATGTCTTTGGAACATGTTTGGGGCTGCTTATCCACCATCCGGACTATTCTGCGTTGCAATCTTTCATCAATTTTCCTCATCCGTCCACGACCAGGGAGATTAGCTACAGTGCCATGGGTTGCAAACTTCTTGATAATGTTGCGCACTGTGGACAAAGGCAAATCTAGTTCTCTGGAGATGGACTTGTAACCTTGAGATTGTTGATATTTTGCCACAATTTTGGTTCTCAGGTCCTCAGACAGTTCTCGTCTCCTCTTTCTGTTGTCCATGCTTAGTGTGGCACAGACAGACACACAATGCAAAGGTTAAGTGAACGTCTCTCCTTTTTATCTGCTTTCAGGTGTGATTTCTATATTGCCCACACCTGTTACTTGCCCCAGGTGAGTTTACAGGAGCATCACATGCTTGTAACATTCTTATTTATCCGCAGTTGTGAAAGGGTGCCAATACTTTTGTCCAGCCCATTTTTGGAGGTTTGTGTGACATTATGTCGAATTTGCTTTCTTTCCTCCCTTTTTTTGTTTTGTCCCAATACACACAAAGGGAATAAACATGTGTATAGCAAAACATGTGTTAATGCAATACGTTTCGTGAGAAATACATGATTTCCTGGAGAAATATCAAGGGTGCCAACAATTTCGGCCATGACTGTATGTGGAATAACGTCCTTACAGAATGTCTCAAACTTACAAGCCGACCTCAATGCACTGTTTAATTGGGCAACTATATGGCAAATAAGGTTTAATGTTGATAAATGTAAGGGTCTGCACTTGGGGGCTAAGAATATGCATGCATCATACATACTGGGGGGGAGGGGGGTACAACTAAGGGAATCAATGGTGGAGAAGGATCTGGCAGTTCTGGTAGATCACAAGCTTAATAATGGCATGCAATGCCAAGCTGCGGTTTCTAAAGCGAGCAAAATCCTCTCTTGTATTAAAAGAGGTATAGCCTCCAGAGAAAGAGATATCATATTACCCCGGTACAAATCATTAGTAAGACCTCATCTGGAATATGCAGTTCAGTTTTGGGCACCAATTCACAAAAAACATTGGGGAACTGGAGAAAGTAAAGAGAAGGGTAACCAAACTGATAAGAGGCATGGAGGAGCTCAGCTATGAGGAAAGATTAGAGGAACTGAATTTATTCTCTCTTGAGAAGATGAGATTCAGGGGGGATATGATCAACATGTATAAATACATCAGTGGTTCATATAGTGAACTCGGTGTAGAGCTATTCACCCTGAGGACATCACAGAGGACAAGGGGGCACTCTTTATGTCTGGAGGAAAAGAAATGTAATCTCCAAAATGTAAAGGTTTCTTCACAGTGAGAGCTGTGAAAATGTGGAATAGACTCCCTCAAGAGTTGGTTCTGGCCAGCTCAGTGGATTGCTTTAAAAATTGGATTATTTCTAGATACACAGAATATAACTGGTTACTAACATTTATAGGTAATGTTGATCAAGGGAATATCCGATTGCCTCTCGAGTGATCAGGAAGGAATCTTTTTCTCTGCAGGAGCAAATTGGATCATGCTTTGCTGGGTTTTTTTGCCTTCCTCTGGATCAACTGTGGGTATAGGATTATAACTTTTTATATTTTTTGAATGGTTGAACTGGATGAACTTTTGTCTTTTTTTCAGCCAGACTAACTATGTAACATTTTTGTTTATTGGATCATACACTTCCTTAACCACCATTTGGTACATCCTCCTTCTGGAAGCACTTGGTTAACTCTTTTGCTTCCTCGTGGAATTCTCTATCTCCGGAGTAGTTCCTTCAAATACTGAGAAACTAACCTTTAAAAAATCCCCTTACTGGTTGCTATAGGATGATGGCTGGCAGCATGGAGGAGTGTATTACCTGCCATGGGTTTATGAAGAGTATTAGTATTTATATATCCTTCCTGGATACAGATTTTTAGATCCAGGAAGGTAATTTCTTGAAAATCTGCAGTAATGGTAAGATTAATATTTCTGTGATTTGTATTTCATATGGATATGTTAATCCAGGTGATCGTGAGACCCATTCCACACTGCCAGAACCTAATCAATATACTGCACCCAGAGCTTGACATAGTCCCCATACACCTCCCAACAGCTAAGGTGCATGTAAGTATAGGAGGAGGTACGTGCTGCTCCCATGGAAGTCCTGAACATCTGATGAATATACACACCTGCAAAAACAAAGAAGTTGTGTTTAAGAATCATTTCCAACATATTCAAGATGACTTGATTATATTCATCACTTTACTGACTGTATTGCCTATGCAAATTTACCATTGTTTCTAGGCCAGTTTTCATGTGTACAGCAACTCCACATTGATCCTCACCAACAGCCTCCCTTCTCCAAAGGGAAATACATCCAACTTCTTCAATACAACCTCAGTATCCAGTATGAAGGAAGAAAGACATAATATGAGAGGTTTCAAAGCGCCGTCAGTAGATTTTCTGACACTTTCCATAGAACTGCCAGTCGCCGAAATGATTGGTTCGCCAGGCGGTGTTACTGAATTTTTGTGGATTTTAAATAAAAAAAATCCTGCATTATTGAATTCATTTACCCACATATATTCTTTCTTTTGTTTCGTAATTACTTTTTCTTGCCAACTTTGTTTCAACAGTCCATTCACCTTAGTAACAAGGGAGGGAAAGGGATTCCTGGAAATGGGTTAATAATAACTTCTACCTCTTAGTTGAGGCCTTCACCTCATATTTAGTTGTCATCGGGATTGCCTTCCCTTCTTTGTCATTTTTTTTTAATAACTTTTAAAGCTTTTGGTTCACCTTTTCTTTTACTGACTGTAAGATTATCAATGTCCTTCTCAGACCAGTAGGTTAATTTGATCTCCTATGCAACCATTTACACAAACAGGTGAATATAGTTATGGTAGCTTAGGGGTGATTTTTTTTTTAGATTTTTATTAATGTAGGACATTTTAAGGTATGTCTCTTTACCTCATCTTCCTCTCGACTTACCTCACTCCCCTCCTTAAAAATGTTGGCTAGTTCTTTAAGAGCTTTTTCTTTCTTCTCAATCCAAATCATCATATCGGGATTGTCATTTCTCTCCTGTGTAGTCTTTACATTCTGGTTTACTTCCTTAGGGGATTGGATTAAACATAATATGATGCTACATAGGAACAAAAAATATCCATATAACTAATAAATTAATTTCCATTAAATACTGGGGGGGGGGACATGAACATACTTAGCAACAATAAATGATCCTCACTTAGTTGTATATCTGTTATTATTATACAGGATTTATATAGCGCCAACAGTTTGTGCAGCGCTTTACAAAATGAAGGTAGACATTACAGTTACAGTACAATTTGGTACAAGAGGAATCAGAGGGCCCTGATCATTAGAGCTTACAACCTAAGAGAGAGGGTCAAGTGATACAAAAGGTAAAAGCTGTAGGGGATGAGCTGATGGAGAGAGTAAAAACAGTGTATTAGTTATATGCAGGATAGGCTTCTTTTAAGAGAAGTATTTTCAGGGATGGTCTAAAGGTAAATAGATTAGGAGATAGTTGGACAGATTGGGGTAGGGAGTTCCATAGGATGGGAAAAGCTTGGAAAAAGTCCTGGAGGTGAGCACGGGAGGTGACACAGGAAGTAGAAAGCAGGAGGCCTTGGGAGGACCGAAGAAAGTGGATTGGTTGATATTTTGAGACCAGGTTAGTAATGTAGCTGGGGCAAAGTTGTGGATGGCTTTGTAAGTTGTTGTTAGAACATTTAATTTTATTAACTGATTGAGTGGAAGCCAGTGGAGTGATTGGCAGAGAGGGGTGGCAGTCACTGAACAGTTGGTAAGAGGGATGAATCTGACAGCAGCGTTCATGATGGACTGAAGGAGGGATAGCCTATGATTTGGACAGGGATCGGATGTGGGCCTCAAAAGACAGTTCAGAATCCAGGGTTACCCTTATTACCCTGGCATTTGGGGACAGGTTGATAGTTGTGCCATTGATTTTGACAGAGAAATCAGGGGAAGAGGCACATGGAGGAGGAATATTATGAGTTGAGTTTGAGGAAGTGGTGTTACATCCAGTCTGATATTCTGTTAGTAAATCAGTGATACGTGAGGAAACTGATAGGGTGAGCTGAGGGATAGTCTAGCTTGGTCTTAGGCTTCTGCCACAGACGCTCAAGAGCACAGCAACATTTTTTGAGACATCTGGTATTGTCTGTTCGCCAGGGATGTAGCAATCGGGGCCTGATTCTGTGTGTAGAGAGGGGGGCTAATGTGTCTAGGTTGGATGACAATGAACTGTTGTAGACAGAAGTGGCCAGGTTGGGGCAGGACAGGGCTGAGATTTTGTCATAAAGACAATCTGTTGCAGAAAAAAGAAGAGAAGGGTTAAGATGGCAAAGGTTTCTACGGGTAACTGTTGGGTAGTTGGAAGGCAAGAAGCAGGAAGCCAAGGAGAGAGTGAAGCTAATAAGGGAGTGATCAGAGAGTGGAAAAGGAATGTTGGTGAGGTTGCAAGGAGTGCATAGGTAGGAGAATACAAGGTCAAGGCAGTTACCATTAGAGTGAGTGGGCTTTGTTTTAGGTCAAAACAGGTGGTTAGGCTCAGAAGTTTAGAAGTAGCAGGAGTGTTAAGGTTAACGTGGATGTTGAAGTCACTGAGAATAATTGTGGGAGTTTCAGAAAAGAGAAAGTAGGGTAGCCAGGCAGAGAAGTCATCAAGGAAGCTTGACACTGGTCCAGGTGGCCGATAGATTCCAGCAATTCTTAAAGAAACTGTAGAGAATAGATAAATACAGTGAGCTTCAAATGATTAGCGGGACAGAGAGAGAGGGGAATGAAGGACCTGAGAAGGATTCCAACTCTACCTCTCTTCCTTCCATTAGGCCTGCCAGAGTGAGTCTAGAGGAGACCTCCGTGGGAGAGGGCAGAAGGAGAAGGAAAGTCAGATTCATGAAGCCAGGTTTCTGTAAATGCAAGTAGGTTAGAATAACTTACTTGATTATTCTAACAGCCAAGGCATTGAAAATGGGTCGTGGATGGGTGTTCCAGCATGACAATGACCTAAAACACACGGCCAAGGCAACAAAGGAGTGGCTCAAGAAGAAGCACATTAAGGTCCCGAAGTGGCCTAGCCAGTCTCCAGACCTTAGTCCAATTGAAAATCTATGGAGGGAGCTGAAAGTTCGAGTTGCCAAACGTCAGCCACCAAATCTTAATGACTTGGAGAGGATCTGCCAAGAGGAGTGGGCCAAAATCCCTCCTGAGATGTGTGCAAACTTTTCTCCAGAAGTTTTTACCCCCCCCCCCCCCCCTTCATGACCAGGTTGTTTTTTGCTTTTTGGAACTATGCTACTTTACCCGACAATTGCGCAGTCATGCAACATTTTTACCCAAATGAAATGTATAAAAAAATTCACATAAATAGAGCATTCTTTTGGTGGTATTTGATCACCAGTAAGTTTATTTTTTATTATATAAACAAAAGAAAACAATATTTTTAACCTTCTCCTATAAAACATATTCAACAAAAAATAGAGAGAAAATCTAATTTCTTCTTAACTGCTTGCCGTCCAGCCACTGTGGAAAAACGGCCACAAGGTGGCACCGCTGGGCAAAATCACGTTTTAAAATGTGATATTGGAAAACAAGTAGGGGGCGCCAGCAAGGCACGCGCCCGCCCTACCCGTCCCAGCGATCGTGGTCGCGGGTGTCAATCACCAGGTCCCAGACGGTCATTAGCCATCGGGTCCCAGCGATTGCCGGCAAACAGTGACACAGAGCACAGCTGCATTGTTTACAATGCAGCGCTGCTCCCTGTCAGCTCCTAACACACTGATCCTGAGAGCAGAGTTTAGCTCTCAGGATCAGTGTGTTCCTGTAAAGTACACCCCCCCGCCCACTAGTAAAACACTCCCCTCACACAGTTAACCCTTTGATTGCATAATAATGTTAACCCCTTCCTCCCCAGTGCCATTAGTACAGTGTCAGTGTTTTTTTTGCAGTGATCACTGTATTGGTGTCACTGGGGATGTCAGTGACCCCAAGTCAGTTCCCCCCCAGTGTCAAAATGTCCGCCGCAGTCCCACAGTCCCGCAGTCCTGCCATAAGTCGCTGATCACTGTCATGAATCCCTGATCACTGCCATAAGACGCTGATCGCCGCCATTATTAGTATAAAAAAAATCCCAGTATCTTTTCCGCCATTTGTAGACGCTATAACTTTCACGTAAACCAATTAATTTACACGTATTGTGATTTTTTTTTAGCAAAGACATGTCGCAGAATACATTTTGGCCGAAATTTATGACGAAATTTGATTTTTACATTTTTTTACTGGTCATGATTTATAGCAAAAAGTCCAAAATATTGTTTTTTTTCCTCAAAATTGTCAGCCTTTTTTTTTAAAGCGATTCCCCAACAAAGATGGCCGCTGTAACACTTCCGGTTCCTGTTTCTTACGTATGACGTCACTTCCCTCTGACGCGTTTCGTCACTTCCGGGACTTAATCATAAGAGAGAGACCTCTCTCTTATGATTAAGTCCCGGAAGTGACGAAAAGCGTCAGAGGGAAGTGACGTCATACGTAAGAAACAGGAACCGGAAGTGTTACAGCGGCCATCTTTGTTGGGGAATCGCTGGATACCTGTGTATGAACTGCCTGGAAAACTGGGGGAACTGCCTGGTAATCCCCATTAAGTGGGGTTTTCTGCTCTAATCGCATATTTTTATGTAAGAAGATTTATTAAAATGCTACTGTAAATACATGGAGGTATATCATGGCAAATATTTATTATACTGGAGCCTGGTAAAACCATGATTACAGACCTGTGAAAGTGGATGGCATTATAACATCACCCTGACAATAAGTGCAAGGAGGAGAGGAGGAGAAAGTTCTTTTGGAGGATTTCTACTAAATATATTATAAAGGCGTGGTTTTTCTCTACGGTTGGTAAGGGTATATTTGCCTTACTCACTAGAAGTGTCACGTGTGGATAGCAATTTCACTGAGTGTTTCACTTCAGGATTTCAGAGTTTTTTGAGCACAAGTATTTTTATTAATTGTTTGGAAGGTTTTCACTAGTGTGTCACTATCACTTAGTGTGGCACAATTCTATGATACACATTTGTGTGTGCATGTAAGCGTATATATATAAGATTTTTTTTTTTTTTTCCTTTCTTCTGATTTTATTACGGTAATGCACTATTGTGAGTTTCTTTTTCTTTGAGGTTTTTCACATAATTCACTGAACACAATCAACGTTGCAAGATTCATAACTTTTTGGTTTCATTATTTTGATTATTGAGACACTGGACTTTTATGATTTTGTTTTGATTATTGGGACTTTGGACTTTATGATTTTCTGGTAGTTCACGTTTACAAATTCAAACCTTGCCAGACCAGTCGCATGGAGTGGCCTAGCCAGTCTCCAGACCTAAATCCAATAGAACATCTTTGGAGGGAGCTGAAACTCTGTGTCTACTTTCCAGAAAGGGGTCATTTGGGGGGGGGGTTGGTGCTATCCTGGCATGTCAGGGCCTTAGAAACTGTGATAGGTATTGAGGAAGTGAAATGAGGAAGTTACGCACCTTCAGGCTTCAGCAAGTGCTCATTGGATTTCAGGCTCCTGTATGTGGCTAGGCTCCCAAAAATTCTCACACATGTGGTATCCCCATACTCGGTAGAAGTAGAAGAATGTATTTTGGGGTATAATTCCACATATACCCATGGCTTGTAAATAATAATTTAAATGACAACTTTGTGTAAAAAAAAATGTTTTTGTCATTTTCCAGAAACTTGTGAAAAAAAAAAATCTTCCATGGACTCAATATGCCTCTCAGCAGATAGCTTAGGGTGTCTACTTTACAAAAAGGGGTCATTTGAGGGTGTTTGTACTATCCTGGTATTTTAGCACCTCAAGAAATGTGATAAGCAGTCAGAAAGTAAAAGCTGTGTAAATTCCATTATCTATACCATAGTTTGTAGACTCTATAACTTTCATAAAAAGCAATCAATATACACTTATTGGGATTTTGTTAACCAAAAACATGTAGCAGAATACATTTTGGCTAATTTATGAGGACATTTTAGTTTTTTTGGATATTTTTAATGACCGAAATGAGAAAATATTGGGTTTTTTTTACATTTTTTTCTTCAAAAATTTTTTTGTTTATAGCGCCAAAAATAAAAAGTGCACAGGTGATCAAAAACCACCAAAAGAAAGATTTGTGTGAAAAAAGGACATAAATTTAATTTATGTACCGTATTGCATGACCGCGCAATTGTCCGTTAAACTAGCGCAGTATCAATACCATAGTTTGTAGACGCTATAACGTTCACACAAAGCAATCAATATACACTTATTGGTATTTTCTTTACCAAAATCATATAGCAGAATACAATTTGGCCTAAATGTATAACTAACTTTGAGTTTACTATATATTTTTTATAGCTGAAAGTAAAAAATATTGTTTTTCTTCAAAATTTTCTGTCTTTTTTTGTGAAAAATAAAAAAGCGCACAGGTGATCAAATACCACCGAAAGAAAGCTCTATTTGTGTGAAAAAAGGACATAAATTTTGTTTGGGTGCAGCATTGCATGACCGCGCAATTATGAGTTGAATTAGTGCAGCGCCAAGTAGCAAAAAGAGGACTGGTCATTTAGGGGGGTAAATCCTCAGATGTGCAAGTGGTTAAAGTGTCACTAAACCCAGGACCCTGCATTCACTATATCTGGTCTCCCACAGTAGACAGAACATGGAAGTGCAATTATTTTAGTAAATACAAACTGCTAAACACCTTTTCTCATCAGCAGTTAGAACAGTCTTGTGATTTCTGTCAGTGCCCAGCAGAGCACTGGTTAAAGCTTGTAGGAGGAGTTTTCATTTTGTTCTAGGAGGATGCAGAACCCCTGACCTCTCTGTCTTGACAGTGTTGATTGGCCCTGTCCTCATCACATGCACAAGAAAAAAAAAAACCTCTCTAGCAATATACACCAAACTGAGCATGTGCAGAGTGCCTCCACACTATATGTCTTATCAGGAGATAAGAGGGGGGACACTGGAAGAAGGGGAGCATCAGAGAAGACGGGATCAAACAGCATTTTTACACAATGCAGAGGATTAAACCCTTTAGGTTCCACAGTGAGTATAACAAGCATGCTTTACTGCATATATAGACAGACATATTTTACTGTTGTGGGTTTAGTGACACTTTAAATTTAGGCCAAAATGTACTCAGCTACATGTCTTTTGTGAAAAAAAAATCCCAATAGGTGTATATTGATTGATTTGTGTGAAAATTGTAGCATCTACAGCAGCGGTTCTCAACCTGGGGGTCGCGACCCCTTTGGGGGTCGAACGACCATTTCCCAGGGGTCGCCTAAGACCATCGGAAAACACATATTTCCGATGGTCTTAGGAACCGAGACACCGCTGCAGTCTCCGGCGATGTGTGGGCGGGATGATACGCTGCTGTCACCTGGCCACACCTCCGGGATCGCTCAGCAGCTCCGCCTCCTCACCGCTGATTGGCCACCGGAACTGTAGCTCAGGAGAGGCACACAGGCGGCCAATCACCGGCGAGGAGGTGGAGCTTGGAGAGGAGGAGCCGAGCGGCAGCGCGCGTACACCAAAGAAGACCGAGGGAGCTGCCGGAGCGAGTGAAGAGGAGAGCGGCCAGAGAAGGAAGACAGCTGACAGGTAAGTGAGAGAGCGAGCCCAGGCTGTCACTAATACCAACGATGGGGCACTATTCCTCCCCCCACTGACACCAACGATGGGGCACTATTCCTCCCCCCACTGACACCAACGATGGGGCACTATTCCTCCCCCCACTGACACCAACGATGTGGCACTATTCCTCCCCCCACTGACACCAACGATGTGGCACTATTCCTCCCCCCACTGACACCAACGATGGGGCACTATTCCTCCCCCCACTGACACCAACGATGGGCACTATTCCTCCCCCCACTGACACCAACGATGGGGCACTATTCCTCCCCCCACTGACACCAACGATGGGGCACTATTCCTCCCCCCACTGACACCAACGATGGGGCACTATTCCTCCCCCCACTGACACCAACGATGGGGCACTATTTTCCCCCCCCCCCTGACCCCAATGATGGGGCACTATTCTCCCCTCCACCACACTGACATCAATGATGGGGCACTATTCCTCCCACTGACATCAATGATGGGGCACTATTCCTCCCACTGACACCAATGATGGGGCACTACTCCCACTGACACCAGTGATGGGGCACTACTCCCCCCACTGACACCAGTGATGGGGCACTATTCCTCCCACTGACACCAATGATGGGGCACTACTCCCACCACTGACACCAATGATGGGGCACTACTCCCCCCACTGACACCAATGATGGGGCACTATTCCTCCCACTGACACCAATGATGTGGCACTATTCCTCCCACTGACACCAGTGATGGAGCACTACTCCTCCCACTGACACCAGTGATGGGGCACTACTCCCCCCACTGACACCAGTGATGGAGCACTACTCCCCCCACTGACACCAATGATGGGGCACTACTCCCCCCACTGACACCAATGATGGGGCACTACTCCTCCCACTGACACCAATGATGGGGCACTACTCCTCCCACTGACACCAATGATGGGGCACTACTCCTCCCACTGACACCAATGATGGGGCACTACTCCTCCCACTGACACCAATGATGTGGCACTATTCCTCCCACTGACACCAGTGATGGAGCACTACTCCTCCCACTGACACCAGTGATGGGGCACTACTCCCCCCACTGACACCAGTGATGGAGCACTACTCCCCCCACTGACACCAATGATGGGGCACTACTCCCCCCACTGACACCAATGATGGGGCACTACTCCTCCCACTGACACCAATGATGGGGCACTATTCCTCCCACTGACACCAATGATGGGGCACTATTCCTCCCACTGACTCCAACGATGGGGCACTATTCCTCCCACTGACACCAACGATGGGGCACTATTCCTCCCACTGATACCAACGATGGGGCACTATTCCTCCCACTGATACCAACGATGGGGCACTATTCCTCCCACTGACACCAACGATGGGGCACTATTCCTCCCACTGACACCAACGATGGGGCACTATTCCTCCCACTGACACCAACGATGGGGCACTATTCCTCCCACTGACACCAACGATGGGGCACTATTCCTCCCACTGACACCAACGATGGGGCACTATTCCTCCCACTGACACCAACGATGGGGCACTATTCCTCCCACTGACACCAACGATGGGGCACTATTCCTCCCCCCACTGACACCAACGATGGGGCACTATTCCTCCCCCCACTGACACCAACGATGGGGCACTATTCCTCCCCCCACTGACACCAACGATGGGGCACTATTTCCCCCCCCCCTGACCCCAATGATGGGGCACTATTCTCCCCTCCACCACACTGACATCAATGATGGGGCACTATTCCTCCCACTGACACCAATGATGGGGCACTATTCCTCCCCCCACTGACACCAACGATGGGACACTATTTCCCCCCCCCTGACCCCAATGATGGGGCACTATTCTCCCCTCCACCACACTGACATCAATGATGGGGCACTATTCCTCCCACTGACACCAATGATGGGGCACTATTCCTCCCACTGACACCAATGATGTGGCACTATTCCTCCCACTGACACCAGTGATGGGGCACTACTCCCACTGACACCAGTGATGGGGCACTACTCCCCCCACTGACACCAGTGATGGGGCACTATTCCTCCCACTGACACCAATGATGGAGCACTACTCCCCCCACTGACACCAATGATGGGGCACTACTCCCCCCACTGACACCAATGATGGGGCACTATTCCTCCCACTGACACCAATGATGTGGCACTATTCCTCCCACTGACACCAGTGATGGAGCACTACTCCTCCCACTGACACCAGTGATGGGGCACTACTCCCCCCACTGACACCAGTGATGGAGCACTACTCCCCCCACTGACACCAATGATGGGGCACTACTCCCCCCACTGACACCAATGATGGGGCACTACTCCCCCCACTGACACCAATGATGGGGCACTACTCCTCCCACTGACACCAATGATGGGGCACTACTCCTCCCACTGACACCAATGATGGGGCACTACTCCTCCCACTGACACCAATGATGTGGCACTATTCCTCCCACTGACACCAGTGATGGAGCACTACTCCTCCCACTGACACCAGTGATGGGGCACTACTCCCCCCACTGACACCAGTGATGGAGCACTACTCCCCCCACTGACACCAATGATGGGGCACTACTCCCCCCACTGACACCAGTGATGGGGCACTACTCCTCCCACTGACACCAATGATGGGGCACTATTCCTCCCACTGACACCAATGATGGGGCACTATTCCTCCCACTGACTCCAACGATGGGGCACTATTCCTCCCACTGACACCAACGATGGGGCACTATTCCTCCCACTGATACCAACGATGGGGCACTATTCCTCCCACTGACACCAACGATGGGGCACTATTCCTCCCACTGACACCAACGATGGGGCACTATTCCTCCCACTGACACCAACGATGGGGCACTATTCCTCCCACTGACACCAACGATGGGGCACTATTCCTCCCACTGACACCAACGATGGGGCACTATTCCTCCCACTGACACCAACGATGGGGCACTATTCCTCCCACTGACACCAACGATGGGGCACTATTCCTCCCACTGACACCAACGATGGGGCACTATTCCTCCCACTGACACCAACGATGGGGCACTATTCCTCCCACTGACACCAGTGATGGGGCACTATTCCTCCCACTGACACCAGTGATGGGGCACTATTCCTCCCACTGACACCAGTGATGGGGCACTATTCATCCCACTGACATCAGTGATGGGGCACTATTCCTCCCACTGATACCAACGATGGGGCACTATTCCTCCCACTGATACCAATGATGGGGCACTATTCATCCCACTGACATCAGTGATGGGGCACTATTCCTCCCACTGATACCAACGATGGGGCACTATTCCTCCCACTGATACCAACAATGGGGCACTATTCATCCCACTGACATCAGTGATGGGGCACTACTCCTTCCACTGACACCAATGACATGGCACTACTCCTCCCACTGCAAAATTACAGTTATGAAGTAGCAATGAAAATAATTTTATGGTTGGGGGTCACCACAACATGAGGAACTGTATTAAAGGGTCGCGGCATTAGAAAGGTTGAGAACCACTGATCTACAGGGACATTTTGCAGGGAGAAAAAACAGCCACATCTCTGCTCCATGTACAGAGCCCTGTGTTGCTGTGTCATTTGCAAAGCTGATCAGCAGGTCCAGGACATAAATCATTGTCAAGGACCTGCTTATCGCCTTGTCCTGTGCGGAATGACAGCACAGATGGGGCAAGCATGCCCCCTACCCGGAAATGAAGGATCATGCATCATGAGTGGCCACCCTGCCGCAGTACACTCTAAAAAATAATGTTTTGGCTCAACAAAAAAAATTAACGCAACAGTTTGCATCAAGCTTTTTAAGTTATGACAATGTCTGGTGAAATTAAGTTGAAGCAACAAACTACATTGCATTGAGGTAATTAGCTTTTCTGATAGAAATGAATGCATTTTTATTTACCGCCAACGTAATTACTGGCATTATAAACACATGTTTTTAAGTTGAGTACTTAAACATATTAAGTTAATTCAAATAGTTTTTCCAGTTTTTATAAGAAACCTTCAAGTCACGTGTACTTAATTGCTACAATTATGAGCAAGTTTTTTAAAGTTAAAAAGCAGTTAAAAATCAAGTTGATCCAAACTGATTTTCTGTATTAGTTTTTAGCTTTGTTTTTTTATACTAGCTTTCAAAAATGAATTAATCAGTTTAGGCTTACACTAGAATGTGTTGCAGAAACCCCGCAATCTGTGTGCATTTCACGCACCGCATTCAAATCGCACTACCCTTGCAGTCTGTAGTGGATGTCAGTGTTGCAAATACAGTGCATTTGCCGGCACCAGATTGCATGGTACAAAACAAAACATGCAATCTGGTTGCACTGTGGTTCAAAAATTGGTGCATGCATGTCTTTGGTGCGATGTGGTGTGATTTGAGCTCATTCAAAATGAATGGGCTCAAATTGCATTACACTGAACCACATGTGAATTGCACAGGAATGTGTTGCAGTTCCTTTGTGATTCACATGCACTTCATTGTGTGAACTAAGGCCCAACAATCCAATTGTTAAACAATTGACATTTTTTGCACGCCAAAATCAAATCCTTAAAGTTGTACTGATGAATGAGTAAGCACTTTGCATTAAGATTTTTTTAATATTGTCTGTCTGGTGCAGAAACTGTTTCTCTACAAGACCTTTGCTATATTGTGCAACAAATTGTGGCAATATAGTGAAGCTATTGGAGGATATTGAAAGTTGATATTTTGTGAGCTTTCTTACAATTTGCTATATTCTTTCCGCATTACCCTGCGACAACCATTTTGTGAACTGAAATAAAAGTGAAAAATGTCATCTGAGTATGACTGTGCTATGGAACACATACGTTCTTCAGAGAATACTGTACTTGAGACCCATTTCTTTAGCACTGGCTTTCAGTCCATCAAGTTCAAAGAACAGTTTTTGAAACAACTGAGACTTGATTTGTGTTAAGTGAATGGGGGTGGAGACTTGCAATGCAGCTCTCAATGTAGAGCAAAATTAAGTTACCAAGTCAAATTTATTAAGGTACCTTAACTTAAATTTCATTGTACAACAATGAATGCAGAAATGTAACTGTACATGACACACAATATTAAGTTGATGTAATTTCCAACATTATCATTTCAACACAACTCATGAAAGTAGGTTTTTAAATGAAAAAGTTTATTTAAACCAATAAATTAGGATTTTTATCTTGGAAATACACATTTAATTAATTGGTGGCAACAGGTCGCTTGAGTTATTTTTTAGAGTGTATATATACATGGGACAGTCTACAATCGGATATAGGACACTAAAAGACTTACCTCTTGTTTCTTTCTTTGTTGCTCTGTGTTGTCATGACCTTTCTTTGAGAAAGTGTCAGATGGCTGTGGGTGGGCTGAGAGTGTTGTCACCTTTTAATACTCATGGGAAGTATTTTTAGGAAGTTTTAGTTAATTTACTCATGTTCTATAAAGTGATTATGCACAAAAGCATTTAATTAACCATTTTCATTTTTCTTCTCCATCTGTTTGAGAATCCATTATTTTGGGTTTGGAATTGCTTGACTGTGTTCTTATCCAAATTATTAACTTCTCATGTACACTGCTCAAAAAAATTAAAAGAACACTTTTTAATCAGAGTATAGCGTCAAGTCAATTAAACTCCTGGGATATTGATCCAGTCAGTTAAGTAGCAGAGGGGGTTGTTCATCAGTTTCAACTGCTTTGGCATTAATTAAATTAACAACAGGTGCACTAAATGGGCAACAATGAGACAACCCCCAAAACAGGAATGGTTGTACAGGTGGAGGCCACTGACATAATTTTCCCTATTCATCTTTTCTGACTGTTTTTCACTAGTTTTGCGTTTGGCTAGGAACAGTGTCACTACTGGTAGCATGAGGCCATACCTGGACCCTACAGAGGTTGCACAGGCAGTCCAACTCCTCCATGATGGCACATCAATACCTGCCATTGCCAGAAGGTTTGCTGTGTCTCCCAGTACAGTCTCAAGAGCATGGAGGAGATTCCAGGAGACAGGAAATTACTCTAGGAGAGCTGGACAGGGCCGTAGAAGGTCCTTAACCCACCAGCAGGACCAGCATCTGCTCCTTTGTGCAACGAGGAAAAGGATGAGCACTGCCAGAGCCCTACAAAATGACTTCCAGCAGGCCACTGGTGTGAATGTCTCTGACCAAACAATCAGAAACAGACTTCATAAGGGTGGCCTGAGGGCCCAATGTCCACTAGTGGACCTTGTGCTCATTGCCTGGCACCATAGAGCTCGATTGGCATTTGCCACTGAACACCAGAACTGGAAGATCCGCCACTGGCACCCTGTGATTTTCACAGATGAGCACGGGTTCATTCTGACCACATGTGACAGACGTAAAAGGGTCTGGAGAAGCCATGTAGAATGTTATGTTGCCTGTAACATCATTCAGCATGACAGTTTTTGTCAGGAATGGACTGGCCAGCAATGGTGGGTCTCACCTGCCTTATGAGCTGCAGTACCAGGGCTGGCCAGCGGGTGCTCCCAGCAATCAGAGACTCAACCTTGCAGCCAGTCAAACACCTGGAACTGATTATACTGGTGTATTTAAGGGATGGCCAGACCTGCAGACTCTGCCTTGGTGTGTGTTTCTCCTGGGCCCTGTATCCTGTTCCTGCTCCCTGTTCCTGTTCCTGTCTGATTCGTTGCTGACCCTGCTCTGATCCCTGGCTTTGTGTGACCATTCTCCTGCTCCTGATCCCTGGCTTGTCTGACCATTCTCCTCTGCCTGACCCTCTGTACCACGCTGCCCGCTACCTGCTGAACCTGGCTTGTGACCCCGACCATTCTCCGCTTGCTCCCCCTGTACCTACCTGCCTGATTGATATTGACCCGGCCTGCCTGACGACGCTTGTATTGTATGTACTGTCATCTGTGGGTGGTTGGTTTGGTTTGTTTGCACTGTGTTATGTTTTAGTATTGCACTGCATTTATGTTTGTATTGTTAGTGTTAATAAATTATATTGTTTATAACATATCTGAGGTCTGCGTTTCCCTGCGTCAGTCACATACCTCTGGTCACACCCTGGAGCCCTGACAGTTTTGGTGGTGGGTCAGTGATGGTCCGGGGAGGCATATCCATGGAGGGACGCACAGACCTCTACAGGCTAGACAATGGCACCGACTGCCATTAGGTATTGGGATGTAATCCTTGGACCAATTGTCAGACCCTACGCTGGTGCAGTGGGTCCTGGGTTCCTCCTGGTGCACGACAATGCCTGGCCTCATGTGGCGAGAGTATGCAGGCAGTTCCTGGAGGATGACGGAATTGATACAATTGAATGGCCCCCACACCTTAATCCAATAGAACACCTCTGGGATATTATGTTTTGGTCCATCCTATGCCGCCAGGTTCCACCTCAGACTGTCCAGGAGCTCAATGATGCCCTGATCCAGATCTGGGAGGAAATACTCCAGGATACTATCCGTTGTCTCATTAGGAGTATGTCCCAACTTTGTCAGGTATGTATAGAAGCACGTCGGGGCCATACAAACTGCTGAGTACCATTTTGAGTTTCTGCAATGAAATATCAGTAAAATGGACTAGCCTGCTGCATCATTTTATCACTTTGGTTTGCAGGGTCTTTGAATTCAGTCCTCTGTAGGTTGATCATTTTCTTTTTCATGAAACGATGGGGCATCATTATGTACCTAACACATTACCCAGTCCATATCAGTATAGATATCCAGCATGATATTTTTTCCCCATTGAGATGTCTGATGTGTTTTAAAATGTTCCTTTAATTTTTTTGAACAGTGTACTTTTGATATCACTAGTCACCAGTACTACTCATAGATAACAAAATTATTATGCACAGAAGCATTCTGTTTCACTGTTTTCATGCTCCCATCTTTTTGAATACTGACGACTGCCTGCCATTTTTGGGGCACAGCTGTCAGAGTTCAGTTCCTCTTTAACCACTTGAAGGCTGACATATTAAATCCCTGTCCAGGCCATTTTTCAGTTTTCAGCACTGTGATAATTTGACTAACAATTAAAACTGCACCCAAATAAATTTTATAGCATCTTTTGAGAAAGATAAAGCTTTCTTTTGGTGGTATTTGACCACTTGCCTACCAGCACTTATACCCCCTTCTTTACCAGGCCAATTTTCAGCTTTCGCGCTGTCGCACTTTGAAGGACAATTGAGCGGTCATGCAACATTGTACCCATATGAAAGTTTTATCATTTTTTTCTCACAAATAGAGCTTTCTTTTGGTGGTATTTAATCGCCGCTGGGCACTTTACTTTTTGCGCTATAAACAAAAAAGTGCAAAAATTTTTTTTTAAAAAGTTTCTTTGTTTCTATTATAAAATTTTTCAAACAGGTAATTTTTCTCCTTTACTGATGTGCAGTGATGAGGCAGCACTGATGGGCACTAATAGGCGGCACTGATGGGAACTGATAGGCAGCACTGATGGGAACTGATAGGCAGCACTGATAGGAAGCACTAATGAGGTGGCACTGATAGGCAGCACTAATGAGGTGTCACAGATAGGCGGCACTGATAGCTGGCACTGACTGGCATCACTGCTGGGCACTGACTGGCGGCACTGCTAGGCACTGACTGGCACAGCCACTGGCACTGACTGGCAGCACTGCTGGACTGCACTGATGGGCACTGGTGGAGGGCACAGGTGGGTGGCACTGCTGGGCACAGGTAGGTGGCACTTCTGAGCACAGGTGTGTGGCACTGCTGGGTGGCACAGGTGGGCGCACTGCTGGGCACAGGTGGGCGGAACTGGTGGGTGGCACTGCTGGACACCGATAATCGGGGCACTGATCATCAGTGCCCCGATGATCGGTGCCGATCCCTGCTCTGACAACTGCCGGTTCTCGGCAGTACTTTCCTCGCGCTCTGACAGCGTTAGGAAAGTGCAGCCGAGAATAGGCAATTGCATTTCCCGGTGATCAGCGTGTCATTGGACATGGCTGATCACATGGTAAAAGGCCGCTGTCATTGGCCTTTTACCACATCACGTGGTCAGCTGTGTCCATAGGACACAGCGATCACAGAGGTCGCCGGGTACGCGCCCCTGGGGGCGCGCAGGAGAGCGCGTTCTGGGGGGAGTCATATGACGCCCTCCCAGAACTGGCCGGCCGCAGTGTAGCCGTCATTCGGCTATCTGCGGTCGGCAGGTGGTTAATCACCACTGGGTGTTTTATTTTTTACTATATAAAGAAAAAATTACAAATATTTTTGGAAAAAATCCTGTTTTGGATAGTTTTTGCTTTAAATCTTTGCAGATAAATAATCTTTCTTCACATATTTAGGCCAAACTGTATTCTGATACATTTCTTTGTAAAAACAAATACATGTAAATGGTTTATTATGTGTGAAAGTTATAAAGTCATATATTTGAAATGTATCAGCCCTGATGCATTGACTGCCTATCTCATTTCTCTAGGCCCTAAAATGCCTGAACAGTACAAACAACCCAAAATAACCAATTTTTGGGAAAATTGTCACTCCAAGGTACAGTCAATGGCCAAATATATTGGCACCTCTTCATTTCTGTCAGATAATGCACCACTTCACCAAGGAAAGTGTTGCAATTACAAATGTTTAGGCATTCTCATGTTTATTTCCTTTGTTTGTATTGGTATGACACAAAAAAGTGGAGAAACAAAAAGCCAAATCAGATACATTCCACACAAAACCTCAAAAATGGACTGGACAACATTATTGGCACCCTCAATTTAATATTTGATAACACACCCCTTGGAAAAAATAACTGAAATCAATTGCGTCCTGTAACTATCAGTTTCTTAAACCTCTCTGCTGGAATTTGGACCACTCTTCTTTCTCCAACTGCTCCAGGTCTCTCAGATTGGAAGGTTTCCTTTTCCCAACTCCTGTTTATAAATTTCTCCACAGGTGCTCTATGGAATTGAGACCTGGACTCAGTTCAATATTCTCCAGTGCTTTGTCTGAAACCATTTCTGGGTGCTTTATGACAAGTGCTTTGAGTCATTGTCCAGCTCAAAGACTCATCACCTCTGACGGAGAACCAACTTTCTGACACTGGGCCCTACATTGCACCCCCAAATTCTTTGGTAGTCTTCAGATTTAGAATGTCATGTACATGGTCAAGACATTCAGTGCCTGAAGCAGCAAAGCAAGCCCAAAACATTAGTGAATCTCCACCACGTTTGACTGTAGGGACTGTGTTCTTTTCTTTAAAGGCCTCATTGCCTTTTCTGAAAACAGTAGAATGATGGGCTTTATCAAAAAGTTGTAACTTTGTTTCATCTGTCCACAGCACATTCTCCCAAAAGGATTTTTGGCAAACTCCAAACTGGCTTTTTAATGTTTATGTGTCAGCAGTGGGGTCCTCATGGATCTCCTACCATAGTGTCCCTTCTCATTCAGATGGCGATGTATAGTGAGAGCTGACACAGTTGTACCCTGTGCCTGAAGGTCAGCTTGAATTTGTCTGGAAGTTGATTGAGGTTCTTATCCACCATTCGAACAATCCTTCCACAATTTTTGTCCTCAGACAATTATTTGCTGCTCTCTCTCTTCTCCATGCTCCATGTGGCACACTGAGATACACAACAGAAAGATTTAGTCAATTTTTCACCATTTTAACTGGTTGCCGGTGTGATTTCCATATTGTGAGCATCTGTTAATTAATACAGGTAGGTTTAAATACAAATTACAGGAGCTTCACAAACTCGGAATGCAATGATTTCTTACCATTTTGAGAAGGTGGCATGAAATTTTGTCCAGTTCATTTTTGGGGTTTTGCGTGGAATGTGTAAAATTTGGCTTTTTGTTTCTCCACTTTTTTGTGTCATACCAATACAAACAAAAGAAACAAACAAGAGAATGCTAAAACATTTGTAATTGCAACAATTTTCAGGGCAAAGTGGTGCATTATCTGACAGAAATGCAGGCGTGCCAATATTTTTGGCCATGACTGTATATATCAGTATGCAGTGATATGTGAACCTCCAAAGCCATATGACCCATTTTGATACACTGTCGGAATTTTAGTGTTACTCTGAATTATTTTTAAATGTTGATCAATTCTCATAATACCTTGATAATGTAAGCAGTAGCCCTTCATCAATGCATTCGGAAAAGCTTTTTAAGTCTAGTTGAGAGTAAGGCTGCTTCCATTAAGGGTAGGTTCACACTTGCGGGCTGGTTGCAGGTTCAGGAATTGCACCTGTAGCTGCAACCAACTGCAGCCAAATTGCGCTGCTCTTGTGAGACGTGTGGGACTGACATTCATTCTTAATGGCACCCCCATGTATCTCAGCCTGCTGTGCAATTGCGGGTGCAGGAACCGTAGGGAAACCGCATGGTAAAAAAGACCATGCAGTTTCTCTGCAGTCACATTTTCAAACAGGTGCATGCACTTTTCTATGCGGAAACATGGGCACAGCAGCCCATTCAAATGAATGGGCTGCCATGCCTGAGCAAACACAGGTCACACGGTGCACAATAGTGTAAACCAAACCTTACACTGGATATTTTTGCCAGGAGCTAAAGTCTGGACTAGAAAAAACAAGCAGTTTTTGTCCTCTACAAATAACTATATCTTTTATGAGGGACAGGGTGCCCTTTCGCATATAGGTATGATTGTCCTTCACGATAAGAACCCTACATTGCCCGGCTACGGACACAGAAGAATTGCACGCCTTCAAATGATATTTTGTACTGCGCCTCCTGGTCCCATTATTTGAATAATCCCTACGCATCAGAGCAGCATCCACTATAATCCTCTAGACTACCTATTATAATCAGTATTCTTTTTTTTTTTTTTTTTTTTTTTTTGGTTTAGTTTACTCAACAGCTATAATGTGATCTTTTGTATAAGGGTAATTCACACTTCTAGTAAACAACTTATGACCCGTCTGCGCTACGGGAGATTATGACAGATGTTTATGCGCGGACTGTGTTCCGTATCCGTATATGACTTGTTGTGCCTTTCTTATTTCAAAATAAAATAAACCTTTTTTTGGGAAAAAAAGAAAAAACAAGCAGTTAACCATTTTAGTGCAGAGAGAGATCCAATGAAAGGGTAACTATCTCTCCAGCCCAAATTCAGCTTTAAATGACTGGGGGAGATTTACTAAAACTGGCAGTGCAAAATCTGGTGCATCTCTGCATACAAACCAATCAGCTACCAGTTGTAGCACTACCCCCTTAGGAGTTGCTGAAGATTTTGGTCCTCCTATAGTCCTGCACAGCCAGGCAACACACATTTCCACATAGGTTTCCATCCAGAGTCAGAAATGAGTCCTTGAGCTCTGGTTTGGTCATTTTTATTTAGGGGTTTTGAACTGGGATAGGGTTAGGGGTGTACAGGATGCCTAAAGGAATTGATGAACTGAGGACAACTTCTTGTAACTATTTACCTTCACTGTAACACAGTCTTGGTTGGAGAGCTAGCCAGCGTCTCCTTAATGTACCACCCCACACCCTAGATGAACTTCTCTTCCCTCAGCAATCTGGTGGTATCCCTGAAAGGGTCATCTGGTGTCCTTTAAAAGCAGACAGTCCCAAATAGGTAGTGAATCTGGTTTCCCACTAGAGTGCTCCTTCCCCTATCTGCCCAGGGGGTGCAGGGGTGCTCACTCAGTTCCTCTCCTGTACCACGGGTTGGTGGCTGATACCAGGCCTTCTAGCTGGGCCACTCCTTCCCTGCTATACAGGTGGTCCTCACTCTGGGGGTCAGTGAAGCTCTGAGTTTTCTTACTTTCAATCTCTGCTGCCTGTAAGTGAGCTCCTCTATCTGGGCTCCCTCCCAGTCTCCTGCCTTCAGCCTCACATCTTCCTCTCTGTCTTCCACCCAAACTCTCCTGCAGTTGAGCAGGCTCAGTTAATGTTAAGGGTTTTCCTAGCCCCTTGCCAATCCTCCTGTTGGGGATTGGCTAGGATCCCTCAAGAGTACAGGCCAGCATCTCCTCAGTTCCACCCACTGCCACTAGGCCTTCCTCCAAGGCTCTAGACCAGGGGGGAATTCCAGAGGGGACGGCCTGCAAAACCTCTCAGCAGGGGACAGATGCAATAAGTATAATTTAACCACTTGCCCTCCGGAAGATTTACCCCCCTTCCTGACTAGGCCATTATTTGTTATTTGATCACTACTGGGTTTTTTTATTTTTTTGCCACAGATTGTTGGACATTTTTTTTTTTTTACACAAATTTCTTACTTAAATGATATATTACCCACTTATACCATGGCTATATGTGGAATAACACCCCAAAACACATTCTGTTACTTCACCCGCGTATGGGAATACCACATGTGAGAAATGTTTTGGCAGCCTATCCACATACAGGCCCCCAAAGTCCAACGACCACCTTCAGACTTTAAAAGGGTTACATTTCCTCATGTCATTTCCTCACTACCTATCACTATCACAGTTTCGGAGGCCCTAAAATGCCATGATAGTACAAGCACCAACGCCCCCCACCCCCCCAAATGACCCCTTATTGGAAAGTAGACACTCCAAGGAATTTGATAGGAGGCATGGTGAGTGCACATGGGTTTGAAAAAGAAAAGAAAAAAAACATTTTGTTTTTTTCTTCATTTTACAAAAACTTATGGCAACAAATGAGATCTGCAAAACTACTCGCCATGCCCCTTAGCAAAAACCTTGGAGTGTCTACTTTCCAAAAAGCGGTCATTTGTGGGGTGCTTCTACTATCCTGGCATTTCAGGGCCAACATTAGTAGATTATGCCACATATGACCCACCCTTCTAACCACTTGAAGAATAAGTCTTTTCTGACAGTTTTTGTTTACATGAAAAACCATTTCTTTTGCTAGAAAAATACTTTTACCCCTCAAACATTACATATTTTTAAAGCAATGGCTCTATAGAAAAAAAAGGTGGGTGTTGCAATTTTTTATGTTACACAGTATTTGCACGGCGATTTTTCAAACGCAAATTTTTTGGAAAAAATACACTTTTTTGAATCTTAATGCACAAAAACACAATATATTGTCCAACTGTTTGTTAACATATAAAAGATGATGTTATGCTGAATAAATAGATACCAAACATGACATGCTTTAAAATTGCACACGCCTGTGCAACAGCGACAAACTACGTGAATGTTTAATATCAATAGGCAATGCTTTAAAAGCATTTACAGGTCACCAGTATATATTTACGCAGGTCATCTAGAATTACTGCTCTCGATCTGATGTTTGCAATGCCACCTCACATGCATGGTGCAATATCTGTTTAAATACCGACACGGGACCGGAGCTTGCGTTCGCCTTTGCGCATGAGTATGGGAAGGAGTAGGCAGGGTTTTTTTATTTATTTTTACACTGCCCCTTTCTTTTTCTTTTGTAATCACTTTTATTGTTATCACATGGAATGTAAATATCCCCTGCGATAGCAATAGGCAATGACAGGTACTCTTTTCTGAGAAATCAGGGGTCTGTTAGATTCTAGATCTCTTCTTTGCCCTTAAAGCTTCTGATCACACCAAGATAGATGTGATCAGATGCTTTCCTAATTTAAAAATGGAGCTGTCAATATCCAGCGAAACGGAAATGATGATGCTTTGCAGAGATGAGAAACTTACAGATTCCTCCCTTTGTACGGAGCTCTGTGTTGCTTACACAGCCAATCAGCAGGTCCCATGAATTATTGGCCGGGACATGCTGATAGGTTCCTGCTGTGTACAATTAAATCGGGTGCTGGCAGGGGGAGGTTTTGGTACACACACGCTCAAAACCCAGAAATAGGCGATGACATACCCGTTTGTTGCTTTGCCTGCAGCGCAGGGGCGGACTGACCATTTGGAAACTTGGGCACTGCCCGAGGGCCCGGGGTCAGTAGGGGGTCCCATGAGATGCCCCTGGTACCTTTTTCATAGGCTTTTTTGAGTTTGGGCAAGGACACAGGGGCCCCATGATCCCCTATTGCCTGGGGGCCCCATGAATTGTCAGTCCGCCCCTGCTGCAGCGGCCACCTGTCCGCAGTGTATTGCGGACAGGCGGTCGTAAAGAGTTTAACAGAAAATAAAGGAACTATGAACATATACATATCTATGTTTAAAATATATACACATATACAGTAATATATGCAATATATACTGTAAATAGGCTGCTACCAAAGCCTTCAAACTACACATGAAACAAGAACAATTTAAATATAGCAACAAATATGGCCCAAGAGACACAACCCATCACCTATGTATGCAGCTATATTTCAAAAAGGTCAGGGTGTCTTAAAACCACTCCATGCCTTCAACAAGGCCACTTACCCCTCTTGTCTCTTTCAAGCAACAAAATCTTTCTCACCTCATGCAGAAAGTCACACACCACCACCTAGACAGGAAGGACTTTATGCCAAATGGAGACATGACACTATGCATTCCATGTGCAATAATGGACCACTATATATGCTAAGCATATCCAAACAGAAAACCCCACCAGCATTGAATTCTCCATACACCCACTCGGCATAACCCAGCCCAGAATGGAGCAGAACACCAAGGGCTTGCCTTGCGTGTTTGTATACCTCTATGCTAAAAAGGCAACAAAGCAAAAAATTGTCCATAGACTATTGCTCACCCACACTCTCCTCCCAAGGACAACCACTATCCATCTCACTGTGGTATTTCAAATTCTCTGGAACATAGAGGTTCCTGTGGAAGCACAACCAGGCCAGATGCCTAAATTTATAGGGCACATTTCCAAAATAATCAATATTAATCTTTTCTTTAAAACTGGGCCTGGACATTAAGACCAGTGGGTCATGAGAGACTTCACTCAAGATCCGGCTCATAAGGACTTTCCCTGGAGTGGATCTGAGATCTTCAGCCAACAATTGCCACTGCTGCAGCAACTTCAGGCACAGAGCAACATAAGCTGGGAGCTGACCACGATGACCTCAGAGATTCTTTACATGGCCACCTTCTTCCAAAATGCATAGAAAAGGCCTAAAACAACATTTAAGATGGAGTTCAGTCAGTTCCCCCACAACATCTGGAAGAACACAATACAGATCCACTATCCACTACAGCTCAACAGCGCCACACAGCCGCACCGTTTTCAAAAACTGACAGCTAGTATGAGAACTTCTCACAAAGGGGAGGCAGCAATTACAGCGGGTAGAACATGCTACATGTTCCACCCTTAAAACAGGTGGAACCAGTAACATGTTCCCACAGATGAACTTATCCTTAAGGGTTGTTGGAGAGATTGCAAGATTGAAAAAAGTGCATAGCTGGGAGAAAACAAGGTCAAGAGAGTTGCCTTCTTCAGAGTGAGTAGAAGCAAGTGTCCATTGTTTTAGGTCAAAAGAGGAGGTTAGGCTGAGAAGTTTAGAAGTAGCAGGAGTGTTATACTTAACAGAGATGTTGAAGTTGCCAAGAATGATTGTGGGAATTCAGAGGAGAGAAAGTAGAGTAACCAGGCAGAGAAGTCATCAAGGAACTGAAAGATTGGAGTAAAACGACAGGAGTAAGTAATCAGTGGGCACTATTAGAATCTACTATCCAGGAGGCAACTAGATTATACAGTATGTCAGGCAAGTTAGTAAGAATAAATGGAATTAAAAAAAAATATGGTTTACTAAAGAGATAAGTAGGATAGTAAAGGGAAAAAAATCAGTGTATAGGAGATTCAAGGAAACAGGCGGTGTAGCTGACAGAGAAGAGTATAAGAATAAAAAAAAAGGGGGCAAACACATTATCAGCACTGCCAAAGTACAAAAAGAGGAGGAAATTGCTAAATCTATTAAGAAAGGTATAAAACCTTTTTTAGGTACATTAGTGATAGAAAGAAAAAATATGATGGAATCACTAAAATGAAAACTGGGCACAACACTTATGTTGAGGGAGACCTGGATGTAGCAAACCACTTAAACAATTACTTTTGTTCAGTTTTCTCAGAAACCAATTATAACAACAATAATAAGTTGGGAAATCATATTGGTTCTAGTAATGATGGATCATTTTTAGGATTTCTGGAGACAGAGGTAGCAGAGGAACTGGCTTTGTTAAAGATTAATAAAGCACCTCATGGTATTCATTCCAGAGTTCTAAGAGAACTTCGAGGTATAGTTGTTGGACGATTAACTGATCTTTTTAATCAATCTCTTCTAACAGGAGAAGTTCCCCATGACTAGCGGACAGCTAATTTTGTACCTATCCACAAGAAGGGCAGCAAGGTAGAAGATGGCAATTATGGGCCAGTGAGTTTAACATCTGTTGTAGTCAAGTTATTGGAATCACTCCTGGAAAGAAGGATCATTGATCACTTAAAAATACACAACTTGCTGGATCCAAAGCAGCATGGCTTTACTGAGGGAAGATCATGTCAGACTAATCTGATTGGATTTTTTTTACTATATTACTATGTTTTGGACCATACCAGGGTGGTGCTGTGGACATGGTATATCTTGATTTCAGCAAGGCATTTGATACAGTTCCACATAATGATCTAATACAAAAGTTGTACAAGCTAGGACTTAGCCCTTGGGTGGTTCAGTGGATATGCAGCTGGCTAAAGGATAGATACCAGAGTGTGGTTGTAAATGGGGTTCACTCTGAAAAGAGACCAGTCACTAGTGATGTACCACAAGGCTTTGTACTAGGCCCTGTTCTATTTAATCTATATGTAAGTGATATAACTAAAGGTCTGTTGGGTAAGGTATGTCTTTTTGCTATTGACACAAAGGTGGGCAATAAGGTTGATATCCCTGGAGGTGTTTGTAACATGGAACATGATTTGTATTGCTGGAAGATTGATCAAAAAAGTTGAAATTGCAGTTCAATGTTTCTAAATGTAAACAATGCACCTAGGGAAAAATAATGCCTTGAGAGAGTACAACATTGGGGGTACATTTTTGGCCAGCACTTCAGAGAAAAAGGACTTGGGGGTACTTATATCAGATGATTTCAAAATGAGCAAACAGTGTGGCCAGGTAGTGGGGAAAGCGAATAGAATTCTAGGAGGGGTCACAAGCAGGAGGAAGGTGGTCCTGATTCCCCTATATAGATCTTTAGTCAGACTTCCAGCTGAGGTAGTGAGTCAGTCAACAGTAAATAGCTTCAAACATGCATAGGACAAGCATGGATCTATACTCAGAAACACATAAAAAAAGAAAAACAAAAAAACAAAAAAAACTAAAGTAAACAAAAAAAAAATGACCCCCTCCCAAGCAAAAAACAAACAAAAAAAACAGGCAGACTTGATGGACCACTCGGTCTTTTTGTGCCGTCACTTTTCTATGCTTTTATGAAACTTGATACCGATCCAAGAGGCCGATAGATCACAGCAATTCTTAAAGAAACTGGAGAGAATTGACAAATACAGTAAGCCTCAAATGAGAGGGGAGACAGAGAGGGAGGTGAGTGAGGAACCTGAAAGTGCTACGTGAGGATAGAAGGATTCCAAGTCCACCTCCCTTCGGTCCCCTGTGTCTGGACGAGTGGGTCCAGAGGAAGCCACCATGGGAAAGATCAGCAGGAGAGGCAGAGTCAAATTCCTGAAACCAGATTTCAATAATAGCAAGTACAGTAGCCTCCCTAGCAGTCTGATTATGTCCATATTTCTGTGCTCAAAGTGGTACATTTTTTTGCATGGAAATATGTTTTTTTTTATTGTAGGCCTGTAATTTTTAGGAATAGGAGGTGGTGGCAGTGTGAAGGGTTAATTGCGTAATTAACCTGACCCAGTAACAATTGCTCCCAGGCTTCCGGCACACAGGTTGTGGTCCATTAGCTGGAAAATCTTTGTGCAGGGTGCAGCTGGGTGTGGCATTGTTACGCACGTGACAGCGCGGTTTTAGATTGGCTAGTCCTTCGGTCACGAGTTTGGTGAGAAGGGCTAGAGTCTGACGCCGCGATCGTCACAGTCCTGACAGCCCAGCCTGCGTGGGCCTGCTTAGTCTTGGAAGAATACTCACCCCCTGCTACTGCCAGAGGAAGAAGATGAAGTTTCACCATAGTGTGCTGAGCTCCTTATTAATTAATATCTCTTTAAATACTTATAATCCCAAAATAAATAATCATGTATTTCCTAGTGATCAAATATACAAAAAATATATAAACATGAATTCATACCTTTACCAAAAATTCATATATAATAACTTAATATATAAAACATATTATTAATCATTATCCGTGATTATATAATTAATTAATTATATAATCACGGATAATGATTAATAATATGTTTTATATATTAAGTTATTATTATATATGAATTTTGGGTAAAGGTATGAATTCATGTTTATATATTTTTTGTATATTTGATCACTAGGAAATACATGATTATTTATTTTGGGATTATACGTATTTAAAGAGATATTAATTAATAAGGAGCGCAGCACACTATGGTGAAATAATTTATGTACACAGTGGTAGTTATGTGTTGAGTGTTTGCGATCCAGTAATATCAAGGACATATTCTGTCCAGATTTGTGTTTTAGGGTGGATATTAAGTAGATACAGCTTGGCTCGCAAGATATATAGATATTTGCTAGAAGGTGAAGTTTCATTACATAACCTGACCAACTGGATAACGAATAAAAAAGTATGTACACCTTTTTTTAATTAAAGAAAAAAAACAAAAATAAACTGGGAGGACTTTAGGGTTGGGGGAAGGTAGGTAACAGGGGGTGCTTAAATGATGGGGTTCTGCTTTATTGCATTCTAACTAGTATTAAAGTCATGCTGAAACTACATACAATAATAATGCCTGAGAGACTTTAGCGTGCCGTAGCCTCCCTAGCAGTCTGATTATGTCCATGTTTCTGAGCTCAAAGCGGTACATTTTTTTGCATGGAAATACGTATTTTTTTTATTGTAGGCCTGTAATTTTTAGGAATAACTCACTGAAATCTGTCCGAACAAGAGTCTAGTAAACATCCCGGGTATGATAAAATTTGAAGCACGAAATCATAAATTATAATTTAATAAATAATCAAAAAAATAATAATAATATAATAATAATACATTTAATTAAATAATATAATCAAACCAAAAACACTGAAATTTGAAATAGAGCGCCAAGTTGGCACATCGCTGAGCAAAGTCGCAAAATCGTTTTCAGTGTCTGATGACGAATTTCCCCACGAATCATTATCACTCAATTCTGCAAGTGGTTCTGATTTACCTTGCTGTTCTCTAGCTGGTCTAAAACCGCTTTTGACCTAAAGGGGCGCTTTTTAGACGTCATGGACATTTCTCAGTTTCCAGGCAGAAAGAACAGTAAAAATGCAGGCAGGGCACAGGACAAAGCACTAGGGACAAAATGTATGTGAAATGGTTTGGTACAGTAATGTTTTACTATGCAATTTTAGTGAATTTAGTGAATGTCACTTTTATAACTTTCAAATTTCCCGCCAGTTCCGTCCCCCGTACGTCCCAACGTCGCAGGGAACGGAACCTGGAAGACAGATGCTGGCATCTGCCGGAGGACATTGCAGGGACACTGCAGGGGGAACATCGTGGGAGCGCAGGTCAAGGTAAGTGGGCAGCACAGTGGCTTAGTGGTTAGCACGTCTGCCTTGCAGTAAAAATGGGTCATGGGTTCGATTCCCAACCATGGTGCCTCCTGCATGGAGTTTGCATGTTCTCCCTGTGCTTGCGTGGGTTTTCTTCGGGTGCTCCGGTTTCCTCCCACACTCCAAAGACATGTTGGTAGGTCAATTGGATCCTGTCTAAATTGGCCCTAATATGTATATGTATGAATGTAAGTTAGGGACCTTAGATTGTACACCCCTTGAGGGTTAGGGACTGATGTGAATGTTCAATATATATGTGTAAAGCGCTGCATAAATTGACAGCGCTATATAAGTACCTGAAATAAATAAATAAATAAGTGAAGCCTGAGCTACACTCGGGAATACAGCCAGGGAGGTTACAGGAGTTAGTGATAAAAGGGTCATGGACAGAGGTGAGTTTGCTACAGACAGAGCAGTCAATCCAAGGGGCACATGAGAAGGGGGGCTGGTTCTGGGAAGAAGAGGAATAGCATCTAGATTGTGTGGATTACACCTGATTCCAGAGGATGGGGAATGCCAGGTGTGTTGGTCAAAATTAAGTGCTGGAGAGCCAGGATTTGGGGATATATGTCCAGAAGTTAGGAGAAGCAGAAGTGTAAGGGAGGTAATATGAGTGAGATTTATATGAAGGGACATGTCCCAATATTCTGCAGTTTTGTTAGTACGTGGGTTCAGAAATAGCAGGAATTGATAAGTACAGTAATAAGGAGTGGACAAACGTGGCGGTGATATACACCAATCATCCATATTATTAAGACCACTGGCCAGTAAAGTGAATAACATTGATTATCTCATTCCAACGGCATGTATAAGTGGGTGGGATATGTTAGGCAGCAAGCTCTACCCCAGCATAGTATGTCAGACCTATCAGAGAAGAAGGCAGATAAGATAAATTATTGGAAACCAATTGTTCAACAAATATTTGCTTATGCTCTCTATGATTCTGAAAAATTGGCAAGCATTACAACACCCAAGGGATTGTTCTATAACAAAGTTCAAAGAGCAATGGCCATGTGCAACACTTGGTACAGGTACCCACAGATGTATGATGTTAGTTGCCCAACTTGATTTAATTTCTTCACTTCAAGGAAAGAAGGAGAAGGGGATAACTGGGTCCTGGGTTTTCAATGCAAACACCTAACATTGGCCATGCTCAGCCGATTGATATGTTTTGTCTTGGATGCCACCATATTCAAATTGTTTCAGGAATATTTTAGTGCTGATCCAGTGTATCTAAGCTTGTCATGTTCTGTCTTGGAAGACCAAAAATTATCATACAATGTATGAGCTATTCTGCTTGCATTAAACTGAAATATGATTGGTTCCTCTTGGCTGCTACTAAAATTGGACTTTCTTAAATTTCTCTCAAAATGTCTGAAATAGTTAATAGGGCAAATCTAATTTTCACTGCTGGTTGGAGAAGTATAGGTCCAACCCTGCAGGGGTGTATTAGACCTTTGCAGAGAGACCACTGCTTCCCCATTAAGAGCAAGACCTCTTTGCAGCATGCTGGTAGGGGGCATTCTTTTTTACTCAGACTGTAGCTGCTTTCTTATGAAATCCAACTCATTCACACCAGCAGACATGCAGTAAGTTGCCCTTACATGCGCTGTACACAGGCACTGCTGTACCCTGCAAAGTACTTGCTTTTTTATCATTTTTTTCATCTTCTATTCAATTCAGCGCAGTGGCGTGTGCTGCTCTAAAATGCAGAAAAAATGTCCTATTTGTTTCAGTGCACTGCAATGCAGAATGTTGGTGTGAACTGAAGCAAAAGGACATTAGGCAAATTGCCTTGTCTATGTGTGGGGACTGCATTGGGCCAATGAGCCCTTTGACTTTGCACATCTTTTCTTTGGATGCACCTGGAATCTATTTAGCTGTTTTAAACGAAACGTTTACATATTCTTTTTATTTGAAGAAACCATAAAAATCTGCACTGGTTCAAATAAATCACAAGCTGCCAACACTAAATTCTCATTCAAAGAATTTACAAAACATACATAAAAAAGTGTAGAGCTAAAAAATAAACCAGTGATAATACAATCCTTGTTGTAGATGTGAAAATGTTCCAATGCAATATTTAAATCTTGAAAATAATAATAATGATAATATGCAAAATAATAAATTATAGTTCAAACATTTTCTTTTTGTTAGTTGGCCGGAGTACTCCTAAAAGAGATACCTGCCAGAAATCACGAGGAGAATAAATGTCATAGTGCATCATCATTTACTTTCACTTGCTTGCAATGATTTAGCAAAAAAGTTGAAGCTTTTTGCTTCTGGCCCTGGGTGTGGTGTTATCCTGAAAAACGGAGATTACAGCTGGAAAAGATCCGTCCCCGACTCATATTTGTTATGGTTGGCTAAAAGGTATGCTAAAGAAGGAGGGACTGAGAGGAAGCTTTACAATGAGTAAACAGTGAAGGCTCCACTGCATAGAGCGCAGTTGGCTGCTGACATATCGCAGGAGGGAGATGGCACTTAAGGAACGTTCCTATGTCTTGTTGAATGATGGCAACAAGATGCCAGTCGTTGGCTTTGGCACGTATGCTCCACAGGAGGTGAGAGACTACAAATAATTTCACACAAAGCCCTCATGGGTAATTTCCTAGGAAGGTTAGGGCTTTCTGGTGAAAGGGTAGAGAGTACAGGGAACCTGAGAGGAGTTATAAGACTCTCTGCGGCTCAAGAAGCATGCTGCCATCTCAGTTCTTGGGCTGTTTAGAGACTCCTGGGTGCTTGTGGGCAAATCTAGTATGGAGCCATCTCATTTTAATCGGCAGATTCTTAAAGGGTGGATAATATGCTACAGCTAGAGTTATGCAGATAAGGAAGAGCAAAAGGGCACTACAGTTTTCAGTTACTGATAATGTTCATGAAATATTGTTTTAAAGCGGTATTACACCTAAAAGCAAACATTTATTATATTGCAATTTACACATTCTATGGCGTCATGTACACTGCTGCTTCTAAACATGAGTTTAGGAGCTTTTGGCATTTTTATTGCCAAAGTACCTGCACTCAACTCAATAAAAGTCTGTGTGTCTATGTACACATAGGCTTTTATCAGAGTTTATTAGCAGTAGTATTTAGGGGCAGATAAATATCCCACTCCTGATCGCAGAAGAATCACGTTCAGCAGAGGAACATTTTGTCCAAAAAATGCAAATCGTGCCAAATACATTTGTGAATGCAGCTAAGCGCTAGCCGCATTTAGTGCTTGGGCGTTTATTCATTTCAATGGGAAGTGCTCTGGCCAAATAAATGAATAAACTTCCACGTGCTAAATGTGGCTAAACACAATACCGCGTTTACACACGTTTTTGTCACGGTTAGCATTTTTCAACTGCCAGGAGAGCTTGGTGTCCAAGGGAGCTTAATGTACATGTAGTTCAGGAGCAGCAGAGTTTAGGGGAAGTTAAACTTTCCTCTTCTGAATGTTATTCTTCTACGTTCAGGAAACTAACATTTTGGCCAAAAAATGCTAAACGCTGGAAAACGCTTGTAAACACATCTGAACAGTAGCCGCATTTAGTGCTTGGGTGTTTATTCATGTCAATTGAAAATATTGTAGCCTATCAAATAAATAAATGTTCAAGCGCTAAATGTGGTACTGCGTTTACACTCGTTTTTCACGTGTTTAGTGTTTTTCTGCTGCCAGGAGAGCTAAATGTCTAGGGGAGTTCATGTGTACATGAGGCCTTACATGTGATGGCTGCATTAGTTTTCTTTTTAGGCTTTCTTTCTTCTATTTTTCACCTGATAATCCTGCCAGTAAGTCTGTCATTTTTCATCAGACAGAGCTTTCATGCAGATTATCTCAGTTACATGGATGAGACAAACTATTTCTAATAACCAAACAAACATTAGTTATTATTAACAATCCAGAATAATGTTGTGAATGCTGTCAGTCTGCTGGTCATTGCAACAGTTGTACTTACAGATATGGACGTGAACATCCATTTTGGTAAAGACCCTCCATCTTGTATCATTTCTCACTCCAAATCAGCTCCCCCCTCCCTCTCTGTTGAGTGACACGTGGTCCTTGTGTGCTGAGTTCAGGAGTGCACAGGGCACGGCTGTATACCCTTGATGATTGTAAACTCAGTTAGCTGATGCTAGGGTGTCTGTCCCACTCTTGCTCTGAAGCTGATCATAAAACTATAAACCCGTCAGTCACTGGACTTCAAAAGCATTCCAGGATAGCAGTAAAACATATATCCCATGTGAAAACACTTTTTCATACAATTTCGTAATTTCTCGTAGGTAATACATACAATGAAACAAGACATATATTCAGAGAGGTCATTTTAATACAAGTCACCTGATACCTTACACCCCTAGATTACATCTACCCGAGAGCAGAAAGTGATATCTTCTTAACCGTCACAGCAGATATGTCATATGTCATATGTAATGTCTGAACGTTCAGAATATCGTTCTGCATATTATCCTGTCAGTGGATAGGATGCTACACGTACCTAGGGAAGGTTATTGACCATGATATAAACTTGGTTTATAGCCGGAGTTCCCTGCCTAAAACACCCCTCCCCAAATGAGGCGATTGGTTCTCTACTTTAAGGAGACACCCTGCTGGGTTTCTAGAAAAAGGCTGTTATGCTTGGAGAAGTAAGATGAAGAGATCTCCCTTTTTAACATCAGGAACCAACTTTGGGAGAAAAGGCACCCTTTTGTTCAGGGTGCCTTTGAATCTGCTTAAACCAAGGCTGACGGCAAGTATTCTACCTCTCTAAACTTCTTTCTGTTATCTCTCTGCTGTGTTATTGCTCTCTGTATTTATATATATATATTGGCTACATCTTTTTCTGTAAATATTTTTATTGGACCATTTTGACCTTTTTAGTAATAAATCCTATTATCTGAAAAGTGTTGAACTGTTTCTAAAGCTCTTTAATGTAAGCTAAGAATCCCTGTCTCTGAAGAGTACTACTGTGTGTTTTAAAACTTCTGTATACATCTACCTGCGGTGACAGTGTGTATCCAGATGCTTATTCAAACATCATAGTGTTATTGCTAATATTGGCGAGTTTCCTCCTACTCTGTACAAAAAGGTGCTGGTGGCAGTGTGAAAGGTTAATTGCATAATTAACCTGACCCAGTAACAATCGCTCTCAGGCTGTGGCACATAGATTGTGGTCCATTAGCTGGAAAATCTTTGTGCAGGGTGCAGCTGAGCGTGGCATTGTTACGCACGTGACAGCGCGATTTTAGATTGGCTAGTCCTTCGGTCACAAGTTGGTGAGAAGGGCTGGGGGTCTGACGCCGCGTCCGTCACAGGCATCTCTTTCCACAACTTCCTGGATTCCAAGCATGCTTTGCAGCTTCTCCTCTGCTGTTTACTTTCCATTTCTAAGGACTACATATCCCATGGTAACTCGCTGCCTGCAAGTAGTCATTCCTGTCCTGACTCCCCCTCCTGAAACTCCTCCTCTCAGCTCCTCTGTAGTTCAGAAGGCAGCCCTTGTGAAATGTGTGACACAGTAGTGCCTACTCACGGGGCTCAGGGATCACGGAAAGAGCCGAAGATGTCGGCTCGGTCATGTGATCAGCTGTGTCCAATCACAGCTGATCACATGTAAACACGGAAATGCCGGTTATTGGTATTTCTCTCCTCTTGAGCTGTCACGCTGACAGCTCGAGAGGAGAGGAGAGCCGATAATCGGCTATCCGCAGAGGGGACATGTACACTGCTCATCAGGGCACTGATGATCAGTGTGCCCTGATGATCAGTGTGGCCCCAGAAGTGCCACCTGTCAGTGCTCATCAGTGCCACGTGCCAGTGCCCATCAGTGCCACATGCCAGTGCCCATCAGTGCCACATCAATGCCACATATCAGTGTATACCAGTGCACATCAATGCCACATATCAATGCCCATCTGAGCTGCCTTTCAATGTCACCCATCAGTGCCAGTCAGTGCCCCCTATCAATGCCAATCAGTACCATCTATCAGTGCTGCCAATCAGTGCCACCTATCAGTGCCAGTCAGTGTCGCCTATCAGTGCGCATCAGTGCCAGTCAGTGCCGCCTATGAGTGCCAGTCAGTGCCGCCTAACAGTGCCAGTCAGTGCCACCTATCAGTGCCAGTCAGTGTCGTCTATCAGTGTGCACCAGTGCCAGTCAGTGCCGCCTATCAGTGCCAGTCAGTGCCGCCTATCAGTGCCAGTCAGTGCCGCCTACCAGTGCCAGTCAGTGCCACCTATCAATGCCAATCAGTGCCACCTATCAGTGCTGCCAATCAGTGCCACCTATCAGTTCCAGTCAGTGTCGCCTATCAGTGCGCATCAGTGCCAGTCAATGCCGCCTATCAGTGCCAGTCAGTCCCACCTATCAGTGCCAGTCAGTGCCGCCTAACAGTGCCAGTCAGTGCCGCCTATCAGTGCTACCTATCAGTGCCCATCACTGCAGCCTTATTAATGCACATCAGTGAAGGAGAAAAATTACTTATTTACAAAATTGTATAACAAAAACTAAAAAAAAAACTTTTTTTTTTCAAGATTTTCAGTGGTTTTTGGTTTGTTTAAGAAAAAATAAAAATCCCAGAGGTGATTAAATACCACCAAAAGAAAGCTCTATCTGTTTCAAAAAAATTATAAAAATTTCATATGGGTACAGTGTTGCATGACCGCGCAATTGTCATTCAAAGTGTGACAGCGCTGGAAGCTGGAAATTGGCATAGGCAGGAAGGGGGTATAAGTGCCCTGTAGGCTAGTGGTTAAAGCAGAACTATGGGCAAAACAAAAAATGATATACAGTATTTGATGAATTCTGACACTAGCATTACATAGCAGTTTCCACCTGCAACATAGTTAATTACCTAATGATCCTGATTGTAGTTCCACACCCTCTAAGGCTGGCCCTACATTATACAAGTTTCTTGCACAATGTTCCTTTAGATTTACCAAAACCATATAATACGGGGTCAAACCTAAACACTTTCAATTTGTATGTAATCAGGCAGGCTCTTGCACTACATAGTTGAAGGTACAGTAAATCTAAAGGAAAATGAATAAGAAAATTGTATAATGTATGACCAGTTTAACAGGTCGTATGATGCAACAGCGACAGTTGCAGGGGCTGGGGAAAATACAAATAATAAATCATCTGTCTCTTACAGCAGAGCTCCACGCAAAAGGGGAAGCTCCACTTTAAGCCTTTGTCCTCCGCTCCCCATTAAGGATTGGCACCTTTGGGGAGTGGATACCCAAATTTGACAGATACCCACTCCCACTTCCGCTAGGCGATCGGAAGCAGAAGTTGTCCTCCTACCCTCCCTCCCTGTACTTTTCTGGGACACGTGACAGGTCCCAGAAGACTACAGGCTTTTCACAAAGTGCAGAACTTCTTGCGCATGCGCAGTGGGAACCTGGCTGTGAAGCCGCAAGCTGTCACAGCCGGATGCCCACACTGGAGATGCCGGCACCAAGGAGAGAAGACGGCCGGTGAAACCAGCCATGGTGAGGACACCGCTGGACTGAGGGACAGGTAAGTGTCTGTATTTTAAAAGTCAGCAGCTAGTTTTTGTAGCTACTGACTTTTTTTTTTCAGGTGGAACTTCACTTTAAAGTCTTTTCAAAACTACAAGTTCATCTAGAATTACATTACCTTTTCATAGTGTGAAAATTCTGCTATGTGATTTTACTGCTGAATGAACACGTCTGTCACTTTGTTACAGGAAAAGGAAAAAACAGATCTTCTGACAGGGTCAAAGGGTAATAAAACTGTTACATTGAGTACCCAGAAAAAACAAAGACTGCTGTGTTAATGCCACTGGCATACTGCAGTATACAGTATGTGATTTATACTGTCTTAGGCTAAGTTTACATTAGCGTCAAAAGCAGGCATTTCATCTGCATTTTTGAAGTCGCGCAAAGGCCTGTTTATGCTCTGTGTCATGTATGTGGATTGCAGAGGACGCTGTTTTTCATATGGTCGTGTTTGTATTGCATCATGCCACAACTTATCCGACAGCATTTGGTTTGCTTTTCCGCTCCCCAAACTTATCCGACATGTAGCATTGGCTGGCTCTTCTGTTCCCCAAACTTATCCAACATGTAGCATTGGCTGGCTCTTCTTCTCACCAAACTTTTCTGACATGTAGCATTGGCTGGCTCTTCCTCTTTCCAAATTTATGCAATGTGTAGCATTGGCTGGCTCTTCTTCTCCCCAGACTTATCTGAAATGTTGCATTGGCTGGCTCTTCTGCTCCCCAAACTTATCCGACACGTAGCGTGCAGCTGGCTCTTCTGTTCCCCAAACTTATCTGACATGTATCATTGGCTGGCTCTTCTGCTCCCCAAACTTATCCGACATGTAGCATTGGCTGGCTCTTCTTCCCCCCAAACTTATCCGACATGTAGCATTGGCTGGCTCTTCTTCTCCCCAAACTTATCCGACATGTAGCATTGGCTGGCTCTTCTGTTCCCCAGACTTATCCGACATGTAGCATTGGCTGGCTCTTCTGTTCCCCAAACTTATCCGACATGTAGCATTGGCTGGCTCTTCTGTTCCCCAAACTTATCTGACATGTAGCATTGGCTGGCTCTTCTTCTCCCCAAACTTTTCTGACATGTAGCATTGGCTGGCTCTTCCTCTTTCCAAATTTATCCAATGTGTAGCATTGGCTGGCTCTTCTTCTCCCCAGACTTATCTGAAATGTTGCATTGGCTGGCTCTTCTGCTCCCCAAACTTATCTGACATGTATCATTGGCTGGCTCTTCTGATCCCCAAACTTATCCGACATGTAGCATTGGCTGGCTCTTCTGCTCCCCAAACTTATCCGACATGTAGCATTGGCTGGTTCTTCTTCTCCCCAAACTTATCTGACATGTAGCATTGGCTGGCTCTTCTTCCCCCCAAACTTATCCGACATGTAGCATTGGCTGGCTCTTCTTCTCCCCAAACTTATCCGACATGTAGCATTGGCTGGCTCTTCTTCTCCCCAAACTTATCCGACATGTAGCATTGGCTGGCTCTTCTTCTCCCCAAACTTATCCGACATGTAGCATTGGCTGGCTCTTCTTCTCCCTAAACTTATCTGACATGTAGCATTGGCTGGCTCTTCTTCTCCCCAAACTTATCCGACATGTAGCATTGGCTGGCTCTTCTTCTCCCCAAACTTATCTGACATGTAGCATTAGCTGTCTCTTCTGCTCCCCAAACTTATCCGACATGTGGCGTTCAGCTGGCTCTGCTGTTCCCCAAATGTATCCAACTAGTAGCTTTCGGCTGGCTTTTCCACTGCCCAAACCTTTCCAACATGCAGTGTTTAGCTGGCTCTTCCACTCCCCAAGCGCCTCCATTCGTGTCAATGTAAATGCATTGCAAACGCACCACAACCACCCCTATGGCATTTACAGCGCTTATGAGATACTGTATGTTTTGAACACGTTTCTAGCAAAGATGATATTGCAAGAATACATACAATACAAAACCAACAAAGAGAAGGCACCTGGAAAACGTTATTTAACATGACACAAATGCATAAAAAAATGCACGCAAAACACATCAATAAACAATCTTATCGTGATAGGCGTTTTAATTGGCATGCATAGTATCAAAAATTTCAAAACACGACTAAAAAATCCCTTGCTGCTACCTCTTGAGGGTTTCTGTTTTTTCTTTTACTGGTTCAGAAGAATTAGAAAATAATGTATTAATTAGAATAGAATTTGTGGACAGCGCTGAGCTTTTCTCCTTTTTTTTCAACTTTATAGCTTTGCAGTAATACTTGTATACCAGGGGTTAATGGAAATTCATAGTGCCAATGCCTGATTGGATCCCACATAGACCTGTGTCTCAGGAATGCTTTATTTCCCCTCTTTACCATATACGGATTGCAGTTAGGTCCCAAGTGTGTGATTGTGGTTATTGTATTGGAGCTTTTCCACAGACATTTACATAAGCAACCTCTACCCACTTGCATCTCAAAAAATCGTCCCATTACATACAGAAAATAATGATATGAGCACATAATAAACAGTGACAAACAAACTGATTTAAAACTCAGGTAAAACCTAGTACACACGATAGGAAAATTGTATGAAAAATACTGCTTTCAGAGTGATCATCCTATAATCTGACCATTAGTACACAGCTTTGGAGAGCAGATCACGACAGTTCATGACAACTTATTCGAAGGGACAGGCATTACATTTTTCTGGTATGATACCAAACTGAACACTTTTCATTTAATCAGTACAGTATTCATCCGGAAAAAAAAAAAAGGAATGACTAAGACCGCGCATGCTCGAAAATGAAAGAATACATAACAATACAATACATCACTTCTGATGTTGCATTCTGTCATACGAGAATTTATGTAACTCCAGTAACCTATTTATTTTCAATATGAGACTAGCTAGCAAAAAAAAAAGATAATTTGTCTGATATTCTCATCATGTGTACGAGGCCTAAGTCTGCAAACTGCAAAATATTTAAAGTGGATTTTTTAAATACAACTAAGTAACTTATAATGTACAGCGCTGAGCAAACTGTTGGCGCTATATAAATACTGTATAATAATAATAATAATTGTAGCACTACCCCCAAGAGGGTTGATGATGATTAAAGCACAGTCACTATACTCCTTCTGACAGTAGCAGCACAGACAATGAAGATGACCACAGTTCTCCCTCACAAGTGTGGAAGCTGTCAACAAACGCAGAGCACAGACCAGGTACACGGACACAGAAAGGGGTCTAGGGGATGTCTTTTTGTGATTTTATTGTTGAATTACTTGGTTGGGGTGTAGGATAGTATGGGATACTGCAGGACAACTAACAGAAACACTCTTCTCTATGTTGCAGACTTTAAGGACAGTTCTTCTACTTAGCTCAGAACACAATCTTCCCATGAGAGACTAATAGCGGCCAGAAGTATGTACTCCTCAAGAGGGGAACTACTTGACTCAGCTTTAAGGAACAGTCAGCCCATGAGAAACTAGAGGAGACTAATTTGTGTACCTCTCAGGAGAGGAAATACTTAGCTCAAAGTTCACAGCTTTCCACCAAACTACAGGTGACTGGTCAGTATGTACCTCTCAGGAGGCCCAGCAATCCCAATAGTACTTAGTTACTAGGATCTTGCAGGCAAAGCAGTACTCATGAGGCCAGGTGAGAAACTGTGCCCACTCAGTTTTCTCCAGATGCCTTCAAGTGAAATGCGGACTGGATCCTTAGGTGAAATCTCAGGGTGTCCAATTCCCTCTCGGATATAGCCCCCCCCCCCCCCAGCTCTAGATTAAAAAGTAACATACAGAGTTCAGGGGTCAGGATCAAGTAACACACAGAGTTCAGGGGTCTGAATTAAGTAACACACAGAAATTAGGGGTCAGAATCTATCTGACCCCGTCCACAGATGGGGGGGCATGGTCGTAGATGGGGGTGCAGTTTTCTGCCTGAGTGCGGTTTATGCTGGAGTGTGAAGCAGCAGTTGGACACAGCAGTTTAACTAAAGCAGGATAACTCAAGCAGCAGGAAGTTACAACAAAGAACTCTACTGCACACTGGATGGACTGCAAGCAAACACCCTGGGAAACATGTCCTACAAGTCTGAATGCCACTCCATCTACCTTTTAATATGCCCCCACTCCTCCTTTTCATAATACTGTCCTGTGTTCCCAAAATCTCCTTTCTTTACCCCTCTGCTCCACCCCAAAACTTATACTGTACATCTCACCCTCACTGCTACCATCTCCCTACTACTGCTCTCATCACCTCTGGCTGATAGTTTACTCACCTGCTGACCCAAACACCAGGACAGGAAGGCATGTGCACTCATATACATACTGCTCCCACCTTACTTTCCTCACCCTCCTTCTTCACCTAACCTCTGGGGTTCTCCCCAAACCCTGATCCTCCAGTATCTCACCCCCACACCAGGCACCCTTCTTCCTCCGGGAATAGCCGCAATCCGCCTAACTTAATATCAATCCCCGTGCTCCTAAAAACCACCCTCCCTTTTTCATGCGCACTCTGGAATACCCGCTCTGTCTGTAATAAGCTCATCTCTGTCCATGACCTTTTTGTCTCCTGCTCCCTTAACCTGCTAGCAATTACAGAAACCTGGCTTCAAGCAGCAGATTCTGCTTCTCCCACAGCACTTTCCTTTGGAGGCCTTCTCTGGACCCACTCTCCCAGACCCAGTGATCAGAAAGGTGGTGGAGTTTGTTTGCTTCTATCCCCACTGAACACCTTTCACGTTCTTCATAACCCTCCCTCTCTATCCTTTTCTTCTTTTGAGACTCACTGCATTCGGCTGTTTTCTCTCATTTCTCTGAGGATTGCAATGATCTACCAGCCTCCTGGACCGGTGCTTTCTTGATAACTTCTCTGCCTGGCTACCCTACTTTCTCTCCTCTGAAATACCCACTATCATTCTTGGAGATTTTAACATCCCAATTAATGTGAACAACCCAGCTACATCCCAACTCTTCAACATAACCTCATCTTTTGCCTTAACACAATGGACACAGTCCTCCACTCACTCTGATGGAAATACTTTAGACCTTTTTTTCACCCATCATTGCACTCCCTACAACCTCACAAACACCCCTTTTCCTCTCTTTGATCACAATCTCATCACGTTCACAGTGTCCTCATCTTCAAACACTTATCCCTCCAAGCAGCAAACAATCACCCGCAGAAACCTTCACAACTTTAACCCTTCTCTTTTCCACTCTGCAACTGACCTCCTCTATGACAGAATCTCTCCCCTGTCCTGCTCTGACCTGGCCACTGGTGGCTACAACAGTTCACTTTCATCCACATTAGACTCACTTGGTCCTCTAACTACACAAAGCATCAGGCCCCAACCATTAAACCGTGGCAGACTGACGACACCAGAAATCTTAAGCAACATAGTTGTGCGCTGGAGCGATCGTGCCTTAAAACCAAATCTCAGCAAGCTTTCACCTAATATAAATCTGCTTTCTTAACATACAATTCCTCCCTCCATGCTGCCAAACAAGCCTACTTTGTCACTCTCATCAATAGCTTGTCATCCAGTCCTCGTCGTCTCTTCTCTACTTTTAACTCTACTTTCTCCACTTCCACTTTCACCCAGTAACTCACTGCTTACGAGATTGCAAATCATTTCAAAAACAAGATTGATGACATTCATAGGGGCATCTCCAGGGCACAGACATCCATCCCGCATAGCTTACCTTATATTAAACCTCCCTCAACACTCTCCTCTTTTGACCTTGCTACTACCAAAGAGGTCAATAAGGTTTTCTCAGAAGCCCGTCTCCCTGGATCCTGTCCCTTCACAACTACTACAGTCACCATTTTCTTCTATCCTATGCTCATTCACTCACATCTTCAATCTCTCCCTCTTGAATGGTGCCTTCCCCACCCCTCTAAAGCATGCACACATTACTTCCATACTTAAAAAGCCCTCCCTTGACCCCACTAACCTGAACAACTTAAGACCCATCTCCCTGCTCCCATTTACCTCGAAACTCTTAGAACGCTTAGTCTACAATCACCTGAGCTCCTACCTCACTGACAACAGCCTTCTTGACCATTTACAATCTGGCTTTCATACACTACACACCACCTACTAAAACTCACTAATGATCTACTAACTGCTAAATCCAATGGCCACTACTCCGTACTCTTACTACTTGCTTTCTCTGCGGTTTTTGATACTGTTGACTCAAAAAACTCCACTCTCTTTTCATCTGAGACTCTGCTCTCTTCTGGTTCTCCTCCTACCTATCGCAGCGCTCCTTCAGCATTACCTATAACTCTGCCTCCTCCACTCCACTCCCTCTTTCTGTAGAGGTCCCTCAAGGTTCTGTCCTTGGACCCCTTCTCTTCTCCATCTACATACACCTCCTCCCTTGGTCACTTGATAAACTCCCATGGCTTTAAGTACCGTCTCTATGCCGATGACACACAAATCTATCTTTCTACTCCTCACCTCACCCCTTCAGTCTCCTCTCGCATTACTAACTTACTAAGTGACATATCGGCATGGATGTCACTCCACTTCCTCAAACTCAATCTTTCCAAAACTGAGCTTTTACTGTTCCCTCCAGCCCGTGCCCCCTCCCCTGACTTCTCCATCAAGATCAATAACACAACCATCAGTCCCACCCCTCATGCCAGGGTGCTAGGTGTAATCCTAGACTCCCATCTGTCCTTTCAGTCCCAATCCAAATCTTCTAGACTTAACCTCTGCAACATCTCCAAGATACGCCCGTTCTTAACCTCCAAAACTACTAAGCAACTTATTCACTCCTTTGTTATCTCCCGCCTTGACTATTGTAACACCCTTCTCATTGGCCTACCTAATCCCCTCTTCAGTCTGTCATGAATGCTGCTGCCAGACTCATCCACCTTACTAACCATTCTATATCTGCCACCCCTCTCTGCCAACCCCGCCACTGGCTTCCCATTGTGCTTCCCATTGTGCAACGGATACAATTCAAAACATTAACAATAGCATATAAAGCCTTTTATAACTCTGCCCAAATTACATCACCAATCTTGTCTCCAAATATCACCCAAACCGTACTCTCTGTGCCTTGCACGACCTCCTGCTCTCTAGCTCCCTTGTCTCCTCCTCCCATGCTCCTCTCCAGGACTTCTCCAGAGCTTCCCCATCCTCTGGAACTCTCTACCCCAATTTATCAGACTATCACCTACTCTGCTCACTTTTAGGTGATCTCTGAAAACCTATCTCTTCAGGGAAGCCTATCCTGCCCTCAGCTAATAATGGAATCTTCTATTCCTCCTACCAGTCCATCCCCCACAGTTATTACCTTTTGTACCACTAGCCCCTCCCTCTTAGATTGTAAGCTCCAAGGAGCATGACCCTCCTAACCCTCTTGTATTGAACTGTATTGCGGCTGTATTGTCTCCCATTATATTGTAAAGCGCTGAGCAAAATGTCGGCGCTATATAAATCCTGTATTATAATAATAATAATAGTATCTAGTAACACAGAGTTCAGGGGTGAGGATTAAATTACACACAGAGTTTAAGGTCAGGATAAAAAAATATCATATAGAGTTCAGGGGTCAGGATTAAAAAGTAACATACAGAGTTCAGGGGTCAGGACTAAGTAACACACAGAGTTCAAGGGTCAGGATTAAGTAACTCATAAAGTGCAGGGGTCAGGATTAAAAAGTAACATACAGAGTTCAGGGTTCAGGATTAAAAAGTAGAAACAGAGTTCAGGGATCAGGATTAAGTAAGGCACAGAGTTCAGGCGTCAGGATTAAGTAAGGCCCAGAGTTCAGGGGTCAGGATTAGGTAATGCATAGAGTGCAGGGGTCAGGATTAAGTAACACTTGAGTTTCGGGTCAGGATCAAAAAGTAACATACAGAGTTCATGGATCAGGATTAAAAAGTAGAAACAGAGTTCAGGGATCAGGATTAAGTTACACACAGAGTTCACGGGTCAGAATTAAGTAATGCACAAAGTTCAGGGATCAGAATCAAGTAATTCACAGAGTTCAGGGGTCAGGATTCAGTAATGCCTGGATTAGGCAACATGCAGAATTTAGGGGTCAGAATTAAGTGACGCACAGAGTTCAGGGTCAGGATTAAGCAACACAGTTGGTTAGAGGTCAACAGTTACAGTTTGGAGCATCATCCCTGGGAGCCAGGATAGTGTAAAGTTTGGAGCTTGCAGGCTCCAACTCACACTGCAAGCACCAATTTAAAACGGCGTGGCTGGAGCAGTCTGTGCATGCAGGGCAGTATGAAATTGCTAGTGCAAGTTGCTGCTTTGGCAGTGTGACGTACCCTGTGCACTACAAACTTTACACTTCCCTGTGGCTCCCAGGGATGAATCTGCTGACGCCCGTTTCCTGGAAACAGACCTCTCACTCCTGGGAAATGGGGACGAATGGCAGCAGTAATAAAGCTGTATGCTGTATGTTTGCTTAAGGAAACGCCATCAGATCTCTAAAGAGTTAAATCCAGCAGGTTCCTACAACAGAAGACAGCAGGCAGACCTGTTTCTTATCTGTTCCAGAACCCCAGCCTCTTTCAGCTTCTTAGTCTGCATTCACATTTGAGTGTAGCGATTTACTGGTGTTTTTATTTGAGAGGTTTTTAGCATTTTTAGAAGTATATTATAAGTGTTTTAGAAGTGCATTACAAGTGTTTTACAGCTTCAGGCATTTTTGTTTAGCTAATAGAAAGCACTACCGGAAGGAGAGGGGGAGGAAATTAGTGTGGAGAGCTGCTGTTTGAGCAGAAAATGGGCGACAAAACGCTTGTAAAACACTCAAGTCACAGGTTTTCAGGCATTTCTATAGAAGTCTATGGGACCAAAAATTTTTGGAATCTGCCAAAAAGAGGCTTGTGTACTTTTCTGAGTGACAGGTGTTTTGCTTCAGGCGACAGAACACTCATATGTGAACAGGGGCATTGAAATGAATGGGATTTGACTTGTTGAGCATTTCAGAGCTACAAGGTTCAAGCAGAAAATCTCTCAGGTGTGAATGCAGCCTTACTGTCTACATACACTCCATCATTTGATCTGTAATGGTTTCTGAGCAAGACCTTCATGGCAGGATCACCAGATCATCATATATTATTATAATAAAGCCAACAAAGTGTCTGAATTCCTGGAGTTGGACTTTAGCTGTTTGAAAACTACTTTTTGAATTATATTAACATGTTAAGGCATATGTGAGATATCAGTGATTGGTTTTAGATATCAATGTAGATATACACAAGTGTAGATATACGTATACAGTATGTTATTAATTTATTAGGTTCAGTACTAAAATGCATTCTTTACATTTGCGTCTTTAATTTTAGTTAAATTGGAAATATTACAAATATTTCAGTAATGTAACAACTAATTGTAAACTTTCCACACAATGCAAAATAAAGTTGATCAGCACCGTACTTTCCCTGTAAGTTATCACTGTCATTCTGTTGTTGTTAGGTACCCAAGACTCTGGCAGAAGAAGGTGTGAAAGTGGCCCTGGAAGTTGGCTATAGGCACATAGACTGTGCTTTGATATATGGCAATGAGGTGGAGGTTGGACGAGCCATCAGAGAGAAGATCGCAGATGGAACGGTGAAGAGGGAAGATGTTTTCTACACCTCAAAGGTATATCAACTTACAATATTGCTTCCAGTGGAATTCCACTTTTATGCAGCTACTTGTGACAGAGCTTGAACATGTGCTGAGGAAGTATAGAAGCTAACCACGCTGATTTTGTCTTCTGAAAATGCTACTTTCCTGGTTATTATGCTAATCGGATGATTTTGGTACACTCTGAGCCATTGACCTGGAACAAGCTTGCAGATCAGAAGCAATGAAACGCTAGTGTGTTTTTTTGAATGAGTGTCTTAGAAAGGGGTGACACAGTGGCTTAGTGGTTAGCACTTCCACCTGGCAGTACTAGGGTCATTGATTCAAATCCCAACCACAGCACCACCTGTCTGGAGTTTGTATGTTCTCCCTGTGCCTGCATGGGTTTGCTCTGGTTTCCTCCGACACTCCAAAGACATGCTGGTAGGTTAATTGGATCCTGTCTAAATTGTCCCTAGTATGTGTATGTATGACTGTAAGTTAGGGACCTTAGATTGTACAACCCCTTGAGGGTTAGAGACTGATGTGAATGTACAATATATATATATATATATATATATATGTAAAAGCACTGCATAAATTGACAGCGCTATAGAAGTACCTGAAATAAATAAATAAATTAGTATTAAGGCAAAAGATGGCCAGGCAACTAGTATTTTCAGAAGAAAGTCAGTTCCTGTATTTTATTCAGAATAGACAATCACATCCTGCATTCTATCGTTTTCCGGCACAGCTTCTCATTCTGTAAGAATGTTAATATTCACAGCAGTTGTGAACTAGGAGCACTCACCTGTGTGTGCTTCTAGTTCTAAAATCGTGCTTCCACTTGGCCTCAGACTAACAATTGGGAACCAACCAACTTCTTCAGCCTGCAGATGGCACTGTGCCTCACTCAGTGAAAGAAGTATGATGTTAGACATCATTACAATGACTGGGTTGAAGACGCTCCATATATAGAATACGAGGAAAAACAGAGAGAAGGTGTAAGAGAACCTGTTCTGGTGGTGGGGCAGTCCTCCTGTCAGAACACAATATCTCAACGGTGAAAATTGCCACACTAACAACGCTTGTGCTAGTATAGTGATCTTTATATTTATTTTCTGTTCAGTCTGCTGGTTTGAAAAAAAATTAAAAAAAACTTACAGTATGTACCCAGCATGTGGGGGGGGGGGGGGGGTGTAAAAAGAAAACATGCTGGGGGAGAAAAGTTCCTCTTTAATTTCTTTATGCACGTGAACCCACTTAGCTTACGGTAGATCCTGCAACCGCCAGTAGCATTGCCTGCTGAATTTCACTGTTGAGTGTAATCAAAACCCTGCACATCTTTCAACAAAATCGTACCTGAAATGTCCTGCAAGATAAGAGGTATTATACTTACCACAGCAGCAATCCATGTCTCCTACCTTCACTGCACCTCCATTCCAGCTCTGCAGTCATGCAGGGCGCCTGTGTCCTTCCTGCTGCTTGCTCTGGCTCCTTCCTCTGACTCCAAGGTCACTGCTGTGTCCTGTAGTGACATAGAGGTCAGAGGACGGAGCCACAGTGTGCGGCATTGTCAGAGGAACCTGGAGGTTATGAGTGCCGAGGGGTCTTATGGGATGCTTTAGCCCTGAAATGGAGAGAACATACAAAAGATGGGGTGCTGGAGAGTTGAAGGTCAGGTACATTTCTGGGATATTGAAAGGGTCTCCTAAAAATATTTTTACAGCAGTACATTGATGTTACTTGCTGGCTGGGGGTTGCTGTTTAATATTTAATTATCCTGTTATGTGTACATGTTATATATCAGTCTCTAAATTGCAGCTTTGGTCCACCTTCCATGCACCAGACCAGGTCCGTCCAGCTATAGAAAAATCCCTGAAGGATCTCCAGCTGGATTACATTGATCTATATATTATTCATAACCCTATAGAGCTCAAGGTAAGTTCATGCAAACAGCTTGAAGGCATATACATAGCATTGTTATTATATTAATAAGTGCACACATACTGAAAAAGAAAAAAGTGAATTACTTAGTTTTTTGCTTTGGAGGTTACAAAGCATTTCAACCGTGATCAGTGCTTTGTGGTTGAAATGCACAGGCTCCTGCAGACTATTCCTCCAGCCTGGGTTCATATGGAAGTACAGATCTTCTTTTATGGGACTGGAGGAAGTAATCTATGAACGAGTGTGGCAATGTTTGCAGTGGCAGATGGGGCTTGTAGTGTCTCCATTCACAGATCCATGTAATTAGACTTGTGATTGGATGGTGCAGCCATCTTCCACCTGTGGCGCCTTGGTGAGGAAGACGTTGCACTCATTCCAGCTAGATCCTGGGGAACACAGAACAGTTTTCATAAAGGTTCAGAAAGTTACAATGTTGCTGTGTTTTTCATGATGCTTGCAATTTACCGTACATTAGTTGTGTTACAGGAAGTTGCCTCTCTTCCTGGAAAGTGCATACAACAGACATGAAAACCCAACAGAAATGCATGCTGAAATGGTTCCTCTTATGGCGTTGACACCCATAGCAACAAAATCATTCAGTTGATCATTCAGCGCACCTCAGCTGGTTGAATTGAATACAAAACGCAAAGCAAACACCCTCAATCTAATCAATGTAGACCGTTCTCCATCAACATTGACTCTACTAAGCTGATTGGCCATGGTGGAATTTTGTAGGATTTGTCTTCTTTCAGTCATGGATGCTTAGTATCATAAGTGGCCATTATCTAGAATGGTCTTTATGCAAATGCAGCCTGCCTAGAAAGGCCCATTTCTAAAGACTAACACCCACCCTTTACTGTATTTCATTTTTGTATAACTCCTCCTAACAGCCAATCCACTGCTTGCATCAGGGCTGAGGGCTCTTTCTGCATAGAAGCAACTTCCAGGTTTTATTGCCAAAGCTTAATTGACCAAGCGGAGGTTAGAAGCTGAAGGTTTCTATGCAGAAGTGAGCCTGATTTTGCACTCCTCAGCTTTATTAAATAAACCCCACAGTGTACTACATGGTCTCTGAAGGTGAGGTCCTTGGATTCCCACAAAGGCCTAATGCTCAGTTCACACTGCTGCAACCCCAAAGTTGTGCGCCATTTCCCTGCTTGAGTCTTGCTTGTGATTTATGTGATTTAAAATTGCAGTGTACGGCAAAGTAGTGCAGGAACCTTTTTTCTTTTTTGCTGCAACTTGAGTCACATTGATTAAGAAGACACCTATTGAAATGAATGTGTTTTGACTAGTCATGCGACTTTATGCAAGTCACATGAAAAGTTGCAGCAGTGTGAACCGGTGCTAAATCATGAACACTTGTCCTTTCTGTCTGCTCGTTACTACTTCACAACAACAACTCCTTGCAATTTCCCTGTTTTTATACTCCTTTGCTCAGCCTAGATTGATCCCTAGCAGCCAAACTAAGGACATCCACTCAACCCAATAAGGGGAGTCCTACAAGTTTGTTCTGTATCCTGGGAGATCGTCCCAAAGACCATTCCGCCACAGCAGTTGGGCAGCAGAAATCAAGCTTATGGTTGAACAACAGCTATGCAGTATTGAAATATTGGTCTGGGGTGGAGCTGGCCTTTGCACGTTTTAAAGGAGTCTAATAAATCTAATATATTTTTTTTTTTTTTTGTCCTTATATTATAGCCTGGAAATGATCTGTTCCCTGCAGATGAAAATGGAAAGCTAATTTACCATAACACAGACCTTCGGGACACATGGAAGGTACTGTACAGTGCCTGAGCTGACCACACTTGGTAAAAAGGGCACTTTCAATTACAACTTAACTAAGGCTGAAACAGTTATTCATCCAAGGATAGATATTTATAAAATTCCTAAAAATATTCAAAAAAAAATAAACGATTAGCATCTGAAAACCATTTTTCCCTAGGGTCACCACCTCATTCCTTTAAAACTGAACACTTATCAATTCCACAGGTTCTGTGGCTGATTAAGGTGGTAATTAAACTCACGGAGTGCTTTATCTGCATTAAATTATCATCAGAACCTGTGTAATTAATTTGTGTTTGGTTTTAAAGGGATGAGGTGGCAACCCTAGTTTTCCCCAGAGCTATACTCTATTGCCAAAAGTATTGGAACACCTGCCTTTACATGCACATGAACTTCAATGGCATCCCAGTCTTAGTCCGTAGCGTTCAATATTGAGTTGGCCCACCTTTTGCAGCTATAACAGCTTCAACTCCTCTGGGAAGGCTGTCCACAAGGTTTAGGAGTGTGTCTATGGGAATGTTTAACCACTCTTCTAGAAGCGCATTTGTGAGGTCAGGCACTGATGTTGGACGAGAAGGCCTGGCTCGCAGTCTCTGCTCTAATTCATCCCAAAGGTGTTCTGTCGGGTTGAGATCAGGACTCTGTGCAGGCCAGTCAAGTTCCTCCACCCAAAACTCGCTCATCCATGTCTCTATGCACCTTGCTTTGTGCACTGGTGTGCAGTCATGTTGGATCAGGAAGGGGCCATCCCCAAATTGTTCGCACAAAGTTGGGAGCATGAAATTGTCCAAAATGTCTATGTATGCTGACGCCTTAAGAGTTCCCTCTACTAGAACTAAGGGGCTAAGCCTAACCCCTGAAAAATGACCCGCACCATTATCCCCCCCCCACCAAACTTTACACTTGGCACAGTGCAGTCAGGCAAGTACCGTTCTCCTGCCAACCTCAAAACCCAGACATTTCCATCGGATTTCTAGACAGAGAAGTGTGATTGGTCAGTCCAGAGTCACATTTCCATTGCTCTAGTGTCCAGTGGCTGCGTGCTTTACACCACTGCATCCGACGCTTTGCATTGCACTTGGTGATGTGAGGCTTGGATACAGCTGCTCGGCCATGGAAACCCATTCCATGAAGCTCTCTATGCACTGTTGTGCTAATCTGAAGGCCACACGAAGTTCGGAGGCCTTTAGCTATTGACTCTGCAGAGAGTTGGCAACTTCTGTGCACTGTGCGCTTCAGCATGCCCTGCCCCCGCTCTCATTTTACATGTCCTACCACTTTGTGACTGAGCTGCTGTTGTTCCCAGTTGCTTCCACTTTGTATAATACCACTAGCAGTTGATTGTGGAATATTTAGTAGCAAGGAAATTATTTCATGGATGGGCTTATTGCACAGGTGGCAACCTATCATGGTACTATGCTTTAATTCATTGAGCTCCTGAGAACGGCCCATTCTTTCACAAATGTTTGTAGAAGCAGTCTGCATGAAATCAGCTGTGGCCATGGAGGTGATTGGAACATCTGAATACAATGATTTGGAAGGGTGTCCCAATACTTTTGGTGTATGCAAAATGTCAGTAGGAAGTCGTTTCTGAAAGCTACCAATCAAGTTCATTTCTGCCTTAAAAGTTTGAATCTGATGGGTGATATGTAAAACATAGAGAAAGGGGGAGTTACACAGCTCAGACTTCAGGAAATACACACTGAGGAACCCTATGAGGTGGTCTTTGGATCACAGAGAGCTGAGATTAAAGCCCAGTTGAACCTTCAATTTAAGTCAGCTAAATACATGCCAGGTGCATTTAAAAAAAAGCATGTTAAGTATCTTACAGTTTCTAAAGCAGCTACATCTTGAGTAGAAAAGCCTTTCCTCTGCCAGCATGCTGCAGAGAGGGACTTTTGCACTCTATGTGGAAGCAGTGGTCTCATTTCAGAGGTCCAACATACTAAGTCAGACCTATAGCTTTCCAAAAAGAAAAGCTCAAGTTACCTGCTAATTATAGAGCTCTGACTCAACAGCAGGGTGTGCCAGACCTCTGCAGGAAGATCTTTCCTTCCACAAGGGTTCTTTCCATGCAGGCAGAAGACAAACTTTTCTACACAGGCTGCGGCTGATTTTTAAAGAAAACAAACTATTAGACTGTGGACACTGCATTTAGCTGATTTAAACTGAAAATGCAATTGGGCTTTAAAGTTGCCTTAGGGCATTAGTGAATTGTTCTTTAATATGCTGATGAATGTATACATTAAATATATGCCATTAAATGCTGTCTTGACCACCACAGGTATCATCTTGGAAGTGTTAAATGCTATGTAGGTAGTAGTTGAAGTACCTTGCTCATTATATCACCCCAAAATTCTAAGGTTCTAGAGTGCTGAAGATGACACATAAAGGCTTGTTACCTGCACTGCATTTCTTTGCGTGTGGTATCTTTATGGTACTGACAGGTGCACTTAATATCACCTAATGGATTCTTATGTCTCCTAGAAATTACATGTATACGTCTAGTTTTTGTAGCCTGTGTATCTGTTGTAATCATTACAAGGGAATCCTATTGGACATTTGGTTGATTTTGTATTATGGAGTCAACAGCTGCAGGCATGTTAATATCCTTCTTGAAACAAAATGAGCAAGCCACAGTGTTAAGAGAATACAGAGCCAGGTACCAGGCACTATAATACAGAACCAGGTAGCCAGGTAAGTTCTCACCATATAGTCCCAAAGCTATGAAGCAGAGCAGTAATTAGCCTAGCCCATTAGACTCCACATTAAACTGAAATATCACTTTTAGGTGGACAGAGCCTTTAAGTAGAATATTAATGTAGTACTTCCAGAATGGCAATAGCACTTCACTAACTAATTATTTTCTGTGTTTGACTGGATTAAAATCCTTTGATTTTTTTTTTAGGCTTTGGAGTCATGCAAAGATGCCGGACTCGTTAGATCGATTGGCGTTTCCAATTTCAACAGACGGCAAATAGAATTAATTCTCAACATGCCAGGACTCAAATACAAACCTGTCTGCAATCAGGTAATAACTCATTCCACAAATATAAAAGTATACAAGGGGTATGTATAAGTGTGGCTGTGAGGCGGGGAATCCCTCAGCTGCTTACAATTGGCTCAGTACAATGACGGTCCTTTCACACGGGCGTTCCGTATGTCCGTTTTTCATCTGTCCGTTTATGGATCAAAAACAGACCCCCATGTATTTCTATGGGCTTGCAGATGTAAACGAATGACATGTTTTTACATCAGTTAATGTCCGCATCCATTAACATCCGTTTTTTTGAACGGAAGAAAACCCTATTTTTCTTCTGCAAAAAAACCCATAACGGACTAAAAACGGATGTCAACTGATGTAAACGGACCAAAATTGGATGAAAATGGACATAAACGGATGAAAAACAGATGTAAACCAATGTAAATGGATAAAAAACGGATACAAATGGATGAAAAACGGATGTAAACGGATGAAAAACTAATGTAAACCAATGTAAATGGATAAAAACCAGATGTAAAGGATGAAAATGGATGAAAAAACGGATGTAAACGAATGAAAAACGGATGAAAAAAGGGATGTAAACTCATCTGTTTTTTCTTTGAAAAAAACAGGACTAAATTGAAGAAAAAACCGGAATGCCCTTGTGAAAGGACCCTGACAACTTCTTTACGGTATCCCTCAGGTGAGTTTGGACTAGGATCCAAACACACATGAACTCATCTCCAATTGTTAGTAAGAACCATTCTGTGTTCATCCGTTATTCATTAGTACAATTGTTATACTGTGCAAAATAGCATTAAAGTGGGCCTGTTTAGTTTTCATGTAGACTAATGCAGGTCATACATGACAATTCTGAATTAATTTTCTTTAGAAAATTGGAAATTTCATCCGTTTTGTAATCCGATGGTGCCACCATTTGATTTTTAAAAATTGGAAATTTCATCCGTTTTGTAATCCGATGGTGCCACCATTGATTTTTGAAATTCAACCAACCAAGTCTTCAATTTCCCCTCATGTTTCTACAGAAAAGAATTTTCGTGACCAAGAATTTTCTTTTCTTTTCAGGTCACAGCTCATTTCTTTTTTGCTTATATTTCTCGCACGATTCTCCCATCATTGATTCGAAATTTGTTTGTTTTTCAAAACATTTCCAACATGTCCGATCACTCAGATTCGATGGTCACACGAAAATCAGCAGTTTCTATGAGCCACTAATGATGCGAAATTCAAACAAAAATTCTTAGAAAAGATTTTCAAAAGAAAATTCTTGCAGAATTCGACCCGTGTATGGCTGGCTTTAGGTGGTATTCAGCTTATCTATTTGAAAGGAACCAGCATGTCCTAAAGATATCACTATTTGATAAATAAAGGATAAGCCATTTAAATATCAAAATATTCCCTTCTCAACTCTGTGTGAGACCAGATGACCATTAAATACCTTTTTACAGTAATGGGATTTTCTGATGTATCACAATATCTTTTGAATACGAAAGGAACCTATCATTTTTTTTTATCAATGTATTTGTTTTAAAGTTTGCAAGATTATCAAAATGATGTTGTAAGTATTTTTTAAAGAAACTCTGTCACTTTGCCCACTTGCAGCAAGTGACAGATTCTCTTTAAAGAACAACCCCTCCACCCTCTAAAACTCGCCTACATCATGCTACCTGGCGCCTTCATTGCATGTGATTTTGCAGTTCTGGGTAGGGAGCGCACGCGCTCCAACCCGCACCGCCATTCGCAGCCTCGGCTGTCAATCACCGGGTCCCGGCTGGTGATTCCTCACCGGCACCCAGCAATCACAGAGTATTACTGACTGGGGAGAGACCTGTGTATATACAACACAGATCTCTCCCCTGTCAGCTCCTGCACACTGCTTTGAATGGCTCTACATAGCAGAGCCATACAAAGCAGTGTGCTTACAGTGTAAAGCACACACATAGCACATATTAACTCTTGATCACCTCACATGTTAACCCCTTCCTGCCCAGTGCCATTAGTATAGCGTCAGTGCTTTTTATTAGCACTGATCACTGTATTTGTGTCACTGGGGATGTTAGTTCCCCCCAGTATCAGAATGGCTGCCGCAGTCCCGCTATAAGTCATTGATGGCCGCCATTACTAGTAAAAAAAAAAAAATTTCCAGTATATATACCGCCATTTGAAAACACTATAACTTTCATGTAAACCAATTAATTTACACATATTGGGATTTTTTTTAGCAAAGACATGTAGCAGAACATGTTTTGGCCTAAATATATGACGCAATTTGATTTTTGAAATTTTTTTACTGGACATGTTTAATAGCAAAAAATACAAAATGTAGTTAATTTATTCTACAGCCAGTAAACTCCCCAGCGTGTTATCCTATGTGTCCATGCACTGTAATCAACTTTTTTTGACTGGGAAAAAAAACCCAGGACTAGTGGGTTTCTAGAGGAGTTTTTTAGCTATAAAAACTCTCTAATGCTGAAAAACACAGCAAACTGCGGTAAATCGCGGCAAACCAGCATTTTGGATGTTTTTCTGGCCAAAAAAAAAAATTTTTTTGGTAAAAAAACTCTAAAAACCGCAAATGCGAAAAAACGTGGCAAAACACCGATAAACGCTAATGCAAAAATGATAAAAAACTCATGTTTTTAACGTGACTTTACACAGCTAACGTTACCAGCATTATTGAAATGCCCCGTGTGCATGGAACCTCAGAGTTGACCACAATAAATAGATCAAAGAGGTAAAACAAACGTTTGAGTGTTAAATGTCATTTTTGTTGCCTCACAGTGAGGTTTAGTAACAGACATCTAAACTCAAAGCCCACTACTCTGTTGTAGATTTTCCCTTACTTCCTGTCAGGTAAAACATTTTCAGCAGGACAGTAAATGAGGGGAAAATCTATTTTAACAGAGCCCTGAATGGGAATATAAACCGGCAAGAGTTCTAATCCTTTCTTATTTTATCTAACAAGTTTTTGGCTTGACATACGAGGTACACGATCTCTAAAAATGTATTACTTTGTTATCTTAAGTAATCATAAAGTTATCTCCGAATAAACAGACCCATATTGGAAATGTAAAAATTTCTCTGGTTCGTAGGAAGTATAAAAGAGATCTGAAGTGGGTAATGTGGGAAATAAGGACAGGTGGAGCAATACAGTGCATACAATGACTGCTATAGGCTTCTGTTTCTTACTAAAGTTCTAATTTGTTGCTCAGGTGGAGTGTCACATCTACCTGAACCAGGGCAAGTTGCTGGAATTCCTCAAGTCACAGGACATCGTACTGGTGGGATACAGTGTGCTGGGCTCCAGCCGAGATGAGAAATGGTAAGATCCTCATCACTTGATGTACTTGACTTTCTCACCAAAGTAGAATTGTAGGTAATTGTAAACTTTCCATTTCCCAGGATAGACCCCAACTCTCCCGTTCTACTGGAGGATCCAGTGCTAAAAATAATAGCAGAAAAGCTGGGAAAGACAACTGCCCAGGTGGCCATGCGGTACCTCCTTCAGAGAGGGATTGTGGTCCTGGCAAAGAGCTACACACCAGCCAGAATTAAACAGAATCTGCAGGTGAGGGAATGGTGAGCACTACTGAAGATCAAAGGGATCAAAGGGACATCTACATTTAAAGCTGAAGTTTAATATGCTAATACACTCACTGGCCATTGTATTAGGTACCCCTGTTCAATTGCTTGGTAACACAAATTGCTAATCAGCAAATCACACAGCTGCAACTCAATGATTTAGGAATGTAGACATGGTGAAGACAATTTGCTGAAGTTCAAACCGAACATCAGAATGGGGAAGAAAGGGGATTTAAGTGACTGAACGTGGCATGGTTGATGGTACCAGACAGGCTGGTCTGAGTATTTCAAAAACTGCTGATCTACAGGGATTTTCACGTACAATAAAGAAACATAGACAAGTGAAGGCAGAAAAAGACAGTGGTCCATCGAGTCTGTCCATTTTTGTTTGTGGGAGGGGTTGTTTTTTTTTTTTTGGCCCACTACCTGCTGGAAGTTTATTCCAAGCATCAACTACTTTTTCAATAAATAGTACTTTCTGAGATTAGTTTTCAATTTTCAGCCAGTTAGTTTAAGGTCATGTCCCCGTGTTCCTGATTTTGGTTTCATGTTGAAAATACTGCCCTTCTGAACCTTATTCACCCCCTTGATGTATTTAAAGGTTTCACATTTGTCTCCCCTTTACCTTCCCTCCAGACTGTACATGTTAAGTTCCTGAAGTTGCTCTTGATATGTTTTATCCCCTAAACCTTTCACCATTAAGTTACCTGTCTCTGGACTCATTGGGGTTTATTTACTAAAGCTGGAGAGTCCAAAATCAGACTCCATTCTGCATAGAAACCAATCAGCTTTTAACCTCAGCTTGTTCAATGAAGCTTTGGCAATGAAACCTGGAAGCTGATTGGTTTCTATGCAGAAGGGAGTCTGATTTTGGACTCTCCAGCTTTAGTAAATAAACCCCATTCTGTCTTATCAATATCTTTTTTGTAAGTGAGGACTCCAAAACTGGACACAGTATTCTAAATGAGGTCTGACTGAGGTCTAACTAAATGAGGTCTAACTAAAGATCTGTATAGGGGAATCAGGACCTCCTTCCTCCTGCTGGTGACCCCTCTAGTGATGCATCCTAGAATTCTATTCACTTTCTCCACTGCCTGGCCACACTGTTTGCTCATTTTTCAATCATCTGAAATAGGTACCCTCAAGTCCTTTTCCTCTGAAGTGCTGGCTAACAATGTACCCCCAATGTTGTACTCTCTCAAGGGGTTCTTTTTCTATAGGTGAATTGTTTTACATTTAGAAACATTGAACTGCTATTTCACCAGATCATGGATGGTGGAAGGGGCCACCAGGGAATTGTATATATGTTCCTGGAAACATCATAGTACTCTGCCTTAGTACTCCTTTCAAGAGTCCTCAGCCCTGATGTAAACAGTGGGTTTGCTCTTGGGAGGTGTTCTTCAATATCAAAATGCCTTGATAGGTGGATGTCAATCTAGAAGAGTGGGCATTCTTAGACAGACTTTATTGCATGCAGACCACCCTAGGTAATGCCTATGGTATGTTGAACTTCCATGATGGAAAGAAGTCAAATCCAGTGAATTAAAGGGGCAGGCCAGGGACAGGAAGGCTAGGGAGGAAAGAGCTAGATGATGCTGACATCTTCCAGCCAAGCTCACACTGGGAAGTGAAATTAGTAAGCAGTTTCAATCCAGGAGAGGGGCCTATACAACTGTACAAGACTGAAGGGAAGGTTGGAGCAGGGGCGGACTGACCATTTGGAAACTCGGGCACTGCCCAAGGGCCCGGGGTCAGTAGGGGGCTCCATGAGATGCCCCTGGTACCTTTTTCATAGTCTTTTTTGAGTTTGGGCAAGGACACAGGGGCCCCATGGTCCCCTATTGCCCGGGGGCCCCATGAGGTGTCAGTCCGCCCCTGGGTTGGAGTTCAGTTTTAAAGTATATCTATAGCACAAACTTTAATCAAGTTATTGAGTAGAGAAGGTTTGGAACCCCTGTCATGTTTCTGCTGTCTGTCTCACACTTAGGAGATTCACCTTCTCTTTGTCCTGGTTTCTGAGTCATAAAAGGAAAAAAATCCAGAAATTTCACAGTTTTCTTTAGAACAGGAGGAGGGGGTAATCTTCCAATAGGGACACCTGTTCATTGATAACTGTCTAAGAAGGGATTTCCTCTCACTTTTGGTTGTATCTCCAGGGCAAGAAGTAAAGGGAAATTTCCACAGGGTGACAAAGATGCAAAAAAAAAAAACATTGACTGATTTTCCAGTCCTTTCTTCTTTCTTATTCTATCCAAAACTTAAAGAAAAAGGTTTTGGCTTCATACAGGTTAAGACTGAATTCAGTTATTATTATTATACAGGATTTTTATAGCGCCAACAGTTTGCTCAGCGCTTTATTCAGTTCTAAGTCATGTGTCCTATTAGGAAGACTCTCTTACCCTTGTCACATCATCCTTGGCAGTATGACTTTCCCCATTACCTGTTTAAAGCTGGGCACAGAGGACTAATTTTTTTCGAACAGCCAATGGGCTGAACGAAAAAAGTGCACAGATTCCTTCATCTACACAAGTGAGGTGGATAGAGGAGTCTTCCCCACTGGGATATTGTATTCTGGCAGCTGGGCTCTCAAGAAAAAATTTCCAACAAGCCCATTCAGCAGAAGTTGATCTAACAATTGACTTCTGTCAAACAGGCATAGATCAAAATTTAGTACTGGTACCTGCTTCACCGGCCAAATTTCAATCCATCTATGGCCAACTTTAGTCTGTGTCTCTAACCAGGCCTTACCTATATCTGGTTTTATCAAACTACCGTATTTTCCGGCGTATAAGACGACTGTTTAACCCATGAAAATCTTCTCAAAAGTCGGGGGTCGCCTTTTACGGCGTGCTGACACTTCCGAACCGGTGTCAGGGCTTTTTTCCAACGGAAGGGACACTAAGTACAGGGGCGGGCAGGGAGCTGCTGTTTCTTACCTGGCTCCGGTCCCAGTCCCACGACGATCCAGTCCAGGAAGCGCTGCTCCTTCATTCAGTTCGGCCGCTCCCTCACTCAATGTTTGCTCTGCCTCCTCACCGGTGATTGGGTGCCAGAACTGTAGCTCAGGAAAGGCACACAGGCGGCCAATCACCTGCGAGGAGGCGGAGCCGAGCGCCCCCGCGAACATCGAATGAGGGAGCGGCTGGTAAGTGTGCCGTGCAGATGGTGCTGCTGCAACCACGTATGCTGGCTGCAGCAGCACCATGCTGGAACAGGGGTCAGCAAGTGTCATTGGTGACAGTAGGAGGAATAGTGCCCCATCATTGGTGTCACTGATACTAATGATGGGGCATTATTCCTCCCACTGACACCAACGATGGGGCACTATTCCTCCCCCCACTGACACCAATGATGGGGCACTATTCCTCCCCCCCCCCACTGACACCAACTATGGGGCACTTTTCCTCCTCCCCACTGACACCAACGATGGGGCACTATTCCTCCCCCCCACTGACACCAATGATGGGGCACTATTCCCCCCCCACTGACACCAACTATGGGGCACTTTTCCTCCTCCCCACTGACACCAACGATGGGGCACTATTCCTCCCCCCCACTGACACCAATGATGGGGCACTATTCCTCCCCCCCCCACTGACACCAATGATGGAACACTATCCTTCTCCCACTGACACCAATGATGGGGCACTATTCCTCCCCCCCACTGACACCAATGATGGGGCACTATTCCTCCCCCCCCCACTGACACCAATGATGGAACACTATCCTTCTCCCACTGACACCAATGATGGGGTACTATTCCTCCCACTGACACCAATGTTGGGACACTATTCCTCCCACTGACACCAATGACGGGGCACTATTCCTCCCACTGACACCAATGACGAGGCACTATTCCTCCCACTGACACCAAATATGGGGCACTATTCCCCCACTGATACCAATGATGGGGCACTATTCCTCCCACTGATACCAATGATTGGGCACTTCCTGCCACTGATACCAATGATGGGGCACGATTCCTTCCACTGACACCAATGATGGGGTGCTATTCCTCCCACTGACACCAATCACAGGGTGCTATTCCTCCCACTGACACCAATGATGGGGCACGATTCCTTGCTCTGACACCAATAATGGGGCACTATTCCTCCCACTGACACCAATGATGGGGCACGATTCTTCCCACTGACACCAATGATGGGGCACGATTCTTCCCACTGACACCAATGATGGGGCACTATTTCTCCCACTGACACTGATGGAGTACTATTCCTCCCACTGACACTAATGATGGAACACTATTCCTCACACAGTGACAATAATGATGGGGCACAATCTTGTCTTATGATTTGGAATTGCATTTGGTTGTCTAGCATTAGACCAACCACTGGCAATGGAGCAAACTCAAGATTCTGGCAGTAACATAGGACCATCAAACTTCCTCCAGGGGTCCATGGCAAATAATGGGCACTTCAGGGAGCCCACTGGTGATGTAGAGGATCCATACAATTCCCTGATAGTTTCATAGTTCCTAGCCATCTCTAAAACCTCATTCCTTAGCCAGGAAACCAGATGGCTGTTGCTTTAAATGTGCATGTTGTTTGTTTTTAAGGTATTTGACTTCCAACTGAGTGAAGAAGACATGAAAGCACTGGATGGCCTAAACAAAAACATGCGTTATATACAAACTCCACAGTAAGTGTCATTCTCTAACAAGAACTTAAATATAATCATATATACTTTTGAATAATTTTTATTTTGGTGAGTCCCTATAAGTCATGAGCAGACCAAGGTGAGTTTTGGACCTTACTATCTATGCTGAGTTGAACATGCTCGTTTGAAGCTGCCACCTGGGACATAGACATATCTGATAACTACATACAGGGCTTGGAGCAGCGCTGCTATCTTTTACACCCCACCATGCTTTTCCAGCTTTAAACCCCCTTTGTGCAGTTTCCAAAGGGCTACTTTGGTTTAAATAGAAGTTTAACAGCTCTACAATTACCGGTAAGCCCATTGGGGTGAAACATGTACAGGAGGGGCTGTCCCCAGGCAGGGAAGTGCTCCGTGCCGTTTGTGGCTCAATAACTTTTTTGTGAACAAATGGTGTCATTGATATTCGGCCTACACTCTGTTACATTCTCATGATTAGGAGGGTGGACTGGCTCCCATGCAAGCACCCGAAGCATCCGTAGTGGAGGAATGGCTTGGTTTCTGGAGCAGCACCACTTAATTTGGATCATAGTCAGGGGCGGACTAACAACTCATGGAGCCCCGGGCAATAGGGGATCATGGGGCCCCTGTGTCCTTGCCCAAACTCAAAAAAGCATCTCATGGGGCCCCCTACTGACTCCGGGCCCTCGGGCAGTGCCCAAGTTTCCAAATGGTCAGTCCGCCCCTGATCATAGTACATTTTAGCAGCTGCACTGACTTAGGCCATTGAGCCTGACTTCCTAGGAGATTTGATTTTGATCCCAGTTTTGATCTTGTTTAATTATTTGCCATAAGTGTCACCAGTCTCCATACCTTATATTCATTATTTGTGGAAATATAGAATGCCAAGCACAGAGTACAGGAAGCACTACAATAAACCACATTGTGAAAATCCTGAAACTATAGGATTGTAACAGGTGAGAGCACTCCCTGACTTTAGTAGAAGAAACGGATTTCACAAATCCCACTCAAAGCTGGATTTGCATAACAATCCTAGCCAGTTTATTAGATGCAAAAGGAGATTTTGCCTTTTAAAACATTATTTTCCTCTGGGCCCCTGCACCCTGCTATAACCCCTAACACAGTACACTTGGCAATCATGTTGAAGCTGGACAACTATGTCTGTGAACCATCTTCAGGCACCAAAAAGGAATACTTACTTGTAAATGTAGCACCCAACTCGAGTCAATTTTTTTCTCTTTTCTCTGGGAAGGGGGTTATAACCTCTGTCATGTATTTGTAGCTGCCTGTGACCCCTTTAAATACATTTTTTTCTTCACAGGACAGGAAATTAGGTTAATGGGGGTCACTAAGACAGAGACAACCATAAACATGTAGTGGAGGTTCTAACTCTTGCCCAAAAGCAAAGGGTAATGGGTTTTGTTTCTGTCTGTGTAAAGAGGTTCAATACAACAAAGGGATTTCTTCTCACTTTCTGTTTTTCTTACACCGGGATAGACAGTGAGGGCTAAGATTCTGAATTTAAAGTGGCTGTAAAGACATATTAATTTCTTAAAATAAACATATTATACTTTCCTGCTCTGTGCAATGGTATTGCAGAGTTGCCCCTTTCTTCCCTTCTGGGGTCCACCTCCAATGGCGTCCTCTCCTCTTCTGTGAGTGCCCTCATAGCTGTGATGGGGGTACTTGTGTGGAGGAGTTCCTGAGCCAGGTTGTGAGCTTCCATAGTGACACACAGCACACCTCAGCCCCACCACTTGCTCCATCCTCACAGGATTTAATTGACCGCAGCAGAAGCCAATTGCTCTCGCTGCTGCCTTTGTGCCCTGTGAGAAGAGGGAGAGAGAGCAAATAAGCACAGCTCTGGAATAAAAGAGGAGCCAGGTAAGTGTTTAAGGGGGCTGGGGGAAAGCTGATATCAAAAGGTTTTTTGCCCTAATGCACATAATACATAAAAGCTGAATTCCAGAAATTCAGGAATTTTGTAAAAAGTGTGTGGACTCCTCAGGTTTGTTGTGCTCCAGGAAGATCACTTCCATTGTGGTTTCAGCATGTGGGCAGGGCCAACTCACCCGGTGCACATGCAGCCTTTTGTACTCTCTTCTCCCTGGCCTCTCTGGTTTGCTAATGCCCAGGACCAGGTGGGGCCACGGTTATGCGACTCCAACAATATGGTGGTACCCTGACTTAGAAAGAAGCCGTACACCCCGGTGTCTCTGTATTAAACTGCGGGTTTCTGTGAATGGGGGGCATGGGTATAGTTGCTCTGTGTGCTTCTCTCTTCTCAGAGCCCCAGTGTCTTCTGTGAGTGCAATAAACCTGTCAGATGTTAATAATAGCAGCCTGATAAGGAACTGAGAGACTAGTTCCCCATCAGTTCCACTTTACTTTTGATTGACAGCACATTAATGTGCCGATTCAAAAGCTGCTATTGGACTGAATAGTGGCTATGGATACGCCCACTCCTGTGAACTGTCATTCAAAAGTGAAGTGGACCTGATAGGGAACTAGTCTTAGTTCCCACATGAGTCTCCGCCCACCCGTCAAAAACCCGTCAGCCATCAGTGTAACAGGTGCTATTGCCAGAAATAAAAGGCAAAAGTCAGTGCACTGAAGGAGTATCCAGTGCAGACCCTTTTTCCTCACTGCAGACATGGACAAATTCATGAACTGGGTACAAGCACTGACACTACGGCCTGATGGAATTCCAAAAGGGTGTCTACAACATCCTTTATGAATTCCCCCAAAAATGTCTGTTCTTTTTAGAAATGAATACAATACATATTGCCATAATGCTGCGGTATCTTTGTGTCTTACTAAGGTGGCAGGACCATCCGAAATATCCATTCCACGATGAATATTGAAGAATAATGTCACCAGCCATCTCTACTGCAGAAGAGACTTCAAAGACAGTTCATTTTTATGAAAATTAATTGCATTTACGTGCCTTTCCCTTAATCCTCACAGTGCAGAGAAAATATGAATAGATTGTTCTTGGTTGAGTGGGAAGGAAGCAGGCGAAGGAATACTGCTTTGTTTAGAATTCTACTACAGTCACACGCGAGTTACAGCTGCAAGCAGGAATCAGTAGATTCTTGCTAGCTGTTGTAAACTGCTGAATAGCTGCAATGGATGTCATCTTACATACAAATACTAACCAGCCAGTATGCACCCAAGCCAGTATGACTGCGGGTAAGTCAGTTAGTTTGTATTCGGCCGTAGCAGACTGTTGCTGCATCCAGAGGAAGCGTTTAGCTGCAGAGGAAGCATTTAGCTGCCTCTGGATGCAGCAAGATATCAGCACATGAACTCCCATGTGAGAGTAGCCTTATACATTACATTAGGTCATATTGATGACCACATTCTAAATCTCTGAGTCTTTTTGAATTTGTGATATCTATGCCCTGAGTTCCCAGGTCTGCACACCTGCTGTAGCCATTATTCAATGTTTTGACCATTACAACTGGATCTATTACATTATTTTATAATGTTGAAAATGTAACCGGAGGGGGAATAACTCAGGCAGCATCTTAGTTTCCTGGTGCCAAGCCTTCAGCCCTTTGGCTTTGTTTGGATATTGAACTGCAACAGTCAAGATTGGGAAAGTTTATTTGTAAAGCAACAGGATGATAGCAATCTTGAACAGTCTCATGTAACATGCCCCAAATCTCTATCTCTTGTAACATGCCCTCAATCTCTAATCACTCTTGCAGCACTTTTGCAGGCTGTGACCATCTCTTGTCATTTCTGCTGACAGTCTTCTGTATCACTACATATACTAAATATAAATAGGCTTCCCCTTGGTGAGATTGCAGTTAAGGCCCCCTATTCCACATAAATTGACCAGCACTGCCTTAGATAGTCTCCCATAAAACAATATCTAAAGCCATAATTTTCTTTGTTTTAGATACAGCAGGGATTAGTTCGAACCCCTGGCAGTATTCTCTTGTTGTTGCTGTCCATGTCCCATTAAGGAGGTTTCCCTTCACTTCCTTTCCCCATAGCACAACAAGAAATGAAAGGAGACCCCTCCATGTCCAATGTGTGGGGGACAACAGATGTATTCATTGGAAGATTCTCTCCATTTCTGTTCCACTGGCAGCTGTAAGATTTTGGTTTTCCTATAACATTTTTTGTTCCAATGTTAATGGTCACCAGGACAAAAACAGTTATTCTCCCCAGTGGGGACACAGACAGCAATGAAAACCTGACAGGGGTTGTAACCACACAATCATTTGTGCTCCATTCCCCTGATGAAGCTGATTGGCAGCGAAACATGTTAGGCGTGGCCTAGCCGGTGAGGTCATATACATGTTGATACTTGAGACTTTGGTGTCTGTTTCTTATGTGCTCTTCTACTTCTTATTTGTGAGTATATGTCTGCTTATTTTAAATAAAAAAATGTTTTACGATATAACACCATTGCAGTCCTTTGAGCTTCTCCAGAGAGAATATCTGTTTATATCACAAGATTCCTTCTATTGCACCAGAAGATTCCTTCTGGTGTCTGTCACAATATGCTGAGGAGGTGATGAAAGTTTCCTACCAGTGAGAGGAGTGCTGAGTATGAGTACACAAGTGTGTATTGATCTATCCCAACCATGGCACCACCTGCCTGGAGTTTGCATGTTCTTCCTGTGCATGTGTGGGATTCCTCTGGGTACTCCGTTTTCCTCCCACACTCCAAAGACATGCTGGTAGGTTAATTGGATCCTGTCTAAATTGGCCCTAGTATGTGTATGTATGAATGTAAGTTAGGGACCTTAGATTGTACGCCCTTGAGGGTTAGGGACTGATGTGAATGTACAATATATGTGTAAAGCACTGCTTAAATTGACGGCGCTATATAAGTACCTGAAATAAATAAATAAATCTCTGGAAAGTGAGATCAATGTTTTTGGTAAGAGGCTGATCATTTATTTGGTGGAGGAATCACATTTGCTCATCACCTTTCAAGATTTGAATGGACTGAGCACTTTTTAATTTTTTGGCTGGTTTCACTTTTTATATGGCGGATTGCACTTATTTATTATAAAGCTGTGGTTTGTTAATCTTTTTGTATTGAGAAGGTTCACAAGTGTATATCGTACTGCTATGAATGTAGAGATGCGCACTAAGTGTATGTTTGGATCACACACAATCTTTCATATACACAAACAGCGCACAACTATCCTTCACAGGTCTTCATATATTCTCACCAGAGTCTCCCCAATCAGAATGCATTATTTATCATATGATTTTCTCTTTATTCTGGACCATCTATTCGACTGCTTCCAATCTCCAAAACAAAAAACGAATATAGTATAGTAATTTCCACAGATAATGTAATACATCCGTGCAAAATATAAAACACTGTGTGAATCGTATCCTCCACTATCCACACTAATTACTCTTACCCTCACAGACGCAGAATGGGCATACAACTCTCCATCACTATAATTATCCTCTTAAATAAGAGTGTGACCATGCTCCATCCACCTCCAATGTGCAAACAGATCAGCATGCTCGTTCCCTTCCTCTTCAGGCATACACCTTACCCTGCATACATCGAAAAGTGATTTTCAATATTCAGTGAAATCTTAACTCTGGTTTCTCCTCACCCGCTCTTCATAAACTCTCAATGACCATATAAAAGCGAACATACAAGCCCATAGTGCAGCAGTAGTGTAAAATTATCAATTTAATGATAAAATTGCGCTTACATGAAAGAGACGTACAAACAACCTGTACAGAAATGGCTGCCGCGGCACTTCCGATTCTGTCTGACATCACATACGACTGACGTGTTTTGTCATCAAATTGACTTCCTCATAGGCAGTAGACATCAGATGCCTCTGGATTATGCTTTATAAAGAGCTCCCGCCCTAATCTTGAAGCCCCATTCGTTATCTTGTTTACTGGACAACTTTCGCTATTACAACACTAACTGTCAGTATCCACATAACGTTCCTCCTCTGTAAGACATAACTTTGTGTGCTAGAGAACCCACACCGATGCTCAATATCAAGGGCGGACTGACTATTTGGAAACTCGGGCACTGCCCGAGGGCCCGGGGTCAGTAGGGGGCCCCATGAGATGCCCCTGGTACCTTTTTCATAGGCTTTTTTGAGTGTGGGCAAGGACACAGGGGCCCCATGATCCCCTATTGCCCAGGGGCCCCATGAGTTGTCAGTCTACCCCTGCTCAATATCCAATCATAGGGCACAATCTGAATGTTCCACCAGAGTCAATGAACGCCCTCTAGGTGTGTGCCAATATACTGCACCCACAGTGAACATGAATAATCATAGGATCACCTGCCCCCTAGTGTTCATAGACAAAATCCAGTAACCAGATATAATTTATCTTTAATCTCCCTCCCCTGCACATAAAATATATTCCATTATGCAATATACATAAAATACATGTAAATCAAGACATATTATCCATCCCTAAATTAAATTAAATTGAACCATATACATAAAATAAATAAAAATGATAAATACATGTGCTCCCTATCTGCCTAAAATTGATGACTCAATTGCAGACTAAAACCTACGCCCTAGAAATCGGAAATGAAACAATTTAAATCTAGTTCTATGTTTAATCCTGTCTAGCTCATAAATCCAGAAAATTTAATTTTTTTTAAGCTTCCCTAATGTGATTATTCCCTCTCCAATGTACCCCTACTTTATCAACAGCACAAAACTTTAACAATGAGGGGTTGCATTTATGTACCTCTTTAAAGTGTTTGGACAGGCTATGCTCCTTCCGACCCTTCTTTACATTGGTGACATGTTCCCTTAACCACCCTTGTAGTCCGTCCTACATATTGGAACCCACAAGGGCATTGCAGCAGGTAGGTAACAAAGGTGGAGTGGCATGAATTACATTTTTTGATGGTATATGTCTTATGTGTAACATTACACATAAATGGTGTCAATTTTCCTACTTCTAACATTTGTGATCTTACATATTGTAACCTTTCCACAAGGATAAAAGCCTTTCAAATCAAAAATGGTGTCACTTAAAGGTCTTGGGGGAGAAATTAAATTTTTACTAGTTTCTGCTGTAAATTAGAAGATTTTCTATACACGAATTTATGTCTTCTAGGTACCATAGGTGCCAAAACCTTGTCATTTCTTATAATGGGCCAGTATTTGCCAATAATCTGTTCAACTTCTTTATATTGACAATTGAAGTCCGAAATAAATGCAAATTCAAACCCATTATCCTTTCTTTTACTCAACTGTTTTTTCTTTCTAACACCACCCATATAGTTTTGACTTAAATCACATGATGACTTGATAATTCCCGATTGTACAATGTAATCTTTCAACTCCGAACAATTTCTCATGATCCTACTAAACTGTCCTCTCGGAATTCCCTTAAGCCACACAGGATGATGGCAACTTGACCTAGGAATGAATCCATTGCAATCCATGGCCTTAAAGTGGGTTTTGGTGTGTAACACTCCTTTATGACAAGATATGTAGATCCAAGAAATCAACAGAATGGGTATCCATCTTCTTAGAAAACTCAAGACCATATACATTATTGTCTAGGAGGGTGATGACTTCTAATATTGAATCCATATTCCCCTCCCATACAACCAAAATGTCATCAATGAATCTCCTCCAAACCTTCAACCCTTCCCATTTGCGACTGAAGATAACCTCCAGTTCCCACTTAGAAAATGTTCATCAAGCTAGGAACGAACTTTGCTCCCATTGCAACTCCTTTCTTCTGAATAAAGAATTCACCTCCATACCAAATATAATTCCTCTGCATGCCAAACTCCAACAATTGCAAAATAAATTTCCTCTGTTTCCTATGTAGATCTGTAAATGTTCCCAAAGCCCATTTAACCGCATTCACTCCATCTGCATGACTAATACTCGTATAAAAGGGAACATCAATAGTGACCCACAATCTTTGCTTGATTTTGGCAGCGGTGTACAGACAACATATTGAACCACTTCTTCTCCACAAGTTGATAGTTTTGTGAGACAAAGAGCCACAGAATGAGAATATTATGACGCTTTAGTAATAAACACAGATAGGCAGAACTAAGTCATAAGATTTATTTCAATGTTAAAACTCCAACACCATTCACTTAAAAAGGTCAAATTTATGACACAGTCAATTCAACTTTGTTAAAGTAGAAATCCAGTCATATGCCATCTAAGATTAAACCTGCTATCACCCCCATTCTAACTACCCTGTAAAGGAAAGAGGTTTATACTTGTCTATTATAAGGGCTCTGTAGTCCAGTCACATGATGGGCTCCCATCGCTGGATTCAGTGTAGGGGCATCAGATGCCCCATAGTAGGCCTATGGGCGACATCAATATATAGGCATTACAGCAATTGTCAGCAATTTCTTTACTAAAGCCAGCTTCTGGGGAGGTCATGTGATTGCACAGATCACCTTCAAAATAGGCAAGTATAGGTATCTTTCCTATACAGGGTAGTTAGAATTGGGCTTAGAATGGGGGTGGGAGCAGATTTAAGCTTAGCATTAGACTGTACTTATTGTTTAAAACATAACTCCAGGTTTTATTACACTTTAAATAGTTTGCGTGGGCCAAGCTGGCCCAAACAGACTATTTATATTACTAGTACATATGGCCTCTGTCAGTGCTGTACAAACTGTATGTAGCATCAGCTACATACAGTAAACAATGCTGCATTTCCGCAGAAGTATGGGGACCATCTCATTCCTGGAACAAAATCAAGCCAGTTAGGCTTCAATCTTTCCCATGATTCTGAGTGTGACATCACAGCCCTTTGTTTCATCATCTTGCACTGGAAGGACCGACACACTATCAAGATCTAATAAGAGCTCTGGGCATTGTGGTGTCATGATGGGAGACTGGGAGACCCGATGTCTTAATACTCATCATGATATGGGTATTTAGGAGATTCCTTCCAACTAAATGAAAAGAAAAAGATACACATTAATCAGTGATGTTCTTATCTACAGAGGATTATCAGATCTCGGAAAAAAAAAATTATATAAATATATATTACATACACAGCAACCCCACCTTAAAGGGATAATTCTGGGTGGATTCTTGTTACACATCAACTTCTTGTACCTTTTAACATGTAAAAGTTAGACCATCCAAAACTAATATTCTGTTTGATAGATGTGGCAGAATTAGGTCTTCAGGCAGTTTCATGTCTTTTGGGGATTCTATTGGACCCTGCACTGAGTTCCTGAATCTGTACACCTGCTGTGCCAATTATGAATGCAACATGTGGAGCTACACCACAAATAGTTTGATGGGAACAGCGAAAACTCCCAGGTGTACAGGAAAAGAGTTCAATTATGGTAGGGAGATCTCAATCTTGAACATTAAACAATCCATGCATTCACCAAGACAATGTATAGTATACCCACTCAGCTGTTCCCTCCTTCTAAACTTTGCATGAAGAAACTTACAGGCTGCAGTGCACACCACTTTACAATGCTGCAAAAAAAACTGTATTGATTGAGAGTCAATGCACAACCAATTCGAGCTTCTCCTTCTGATGAGTTTTACTCGCTAACAGAGCTTAGTCCAGTAAAACATGTGAATGGAAGGAGCCCAAATGGGCTGTGCTTCGACTCTTCATCAATTAAGTTTTGTATGGATTCACAATCTAGTGAGCGTCTCACACGTTTGGTTCATTGATCAATGGATGGCACTGCAAAAGTTACATAAAATATTAACTGTTTACACCTGAATCAAATCGGCTCTTACATATAGATCTGAATAAATCTTTGTAGTTTGTGTCTTAAGTTTAGAAATACTTTTAGGCCCCATTTACACCTGAGCATTTTATAGCGCAGATCCAAAATGCTCTGGGAGTACAAAAAAAAACAAAATTAAATCAATATTACTCTATGGAGATGGTTCACATCTCCACTCCAAGTCATCTGAAGCAGAACACCTGAAGCTCAAAAGTTTTGGAGCTACTTTTGTAGCTCCATTCAGGCAGATTGATGAGTTTTTGGCGTGTTCATTCCATTAGGAAAACATGGAAACGTGCAAATTGGCATGGCAAAACATGGCAACAATTGATGTCACAGATTAACTTTTTCTCTATTGGTGAATACAAAAAACACCAGAACTCAAAAAGCCTGAAAACGCCTAAACAAATCAGGCACAGACGCATAAAAAAACAAAAATGCACAAAAACTCTACACACAGGTGTGAATGTAGTGTGAATGTAAACTGAACAACAGACGGGTAAATCCTATCCAAGAATTATATAAAAAGTTCCACAAAATTACGGACAGACAAGGTTCTTACATACCCATCAAGGCTGAGGTATCGCAAGTTTTTGTTAAGGCCTTCCAATTTTTTCATATTTTCGCAACTCAGCTCGAAGTCATAGAGCTGCAAGAAAACAAAACAAATATAACTACAAAAGGGAATTTAGAGAGGAAAGTCTCAGAACCAGATAAAATTTTATTTTCACTAAGCTTAACCTGATATTTTTATGTTGCAGTTCAGTAACACTTACAGCTCCTGACTCCTACTCCAACTGGCTGGACAATGAAAAGAGAAAAACTGATGAGCTTATATCTGTCATTCTGGTCTTTCCATCTATCAGCATGTTCCTTGTCAGAGGAAGCAGTGCAAGGAACCAGTCAGTTGTGCTGCAGTGCTCATGTTCTACTGATACTACAAGAAGAAGGTACTTTGCTTGCATTAAAAATTCATTAAGGCCTGATTCACACCAATGCATATTGTAATCTGCTCTGGGGAAAAAGTCCCTGACCCTTTTCAAAAACACAATGGCTAAGAACACATAGGTGTGAACCAGGCCTTAAGTGTATTAATGATTGAAGAACTGTAGTCATTTGTGCATTTTATATTTGCTTGGAGCTCAGCTTAAAGAGGAACTTTACAGAGCGCCATAAAAAAGTATAACACAATATAATATACCTTCCTATTTATTTAGAAAGGCTAAATAGCATAAGGATTAAAAATAGTTGACATTGATTGAGAGAGTTTGGTTCCGCTTTAAAGTATGAGGGCCCTTTCCCACTAGGAACTGCATGTGAAACACACAGAAATACTATGCAGTTCCTGTGCAATTCACATGCAATTCTGGGTAGTGCGATTCCACCCCCATTCATTCTGAATGGGCTGAAATCACGACACCAAATGTAGTGTGTGCACTACTTTTTGAAATGCCTGGCAACCGGATTGTGCCCACACCATGTGATCAGGTGTGGGCCTGGGTAGACAAAATGCATTGCATTTGCGACCTGCATTTAGGGTGTCATTAACTTTGCACTGACACCCACAGCAGCCATACAGGAACACAGCTTTCCCGCACTGCAATCTAGTGTGAAAAGTCCCAGAGAATTTTTTTCTTCCCCAGGCACCTGACAGGTTTATGCCATAATGTGCTAGCATGTATTGCATACCAGCACATAATGGCAGACTTACCTGTCAAACAGCACCCTCCAGCGCTACTCTATCAATGTTCCAGCTGGTTCCGAGTGCTTCCATCTTCACCCTTCTCTTCTTTCTGGGCTGCATCTCTTCAGCCACTTCAATGGCCATGTATGCACGCAGGAGTCACAATATATTGGCAAAGAGCCATCAATTCCACTTTAAAGGAGAAAGAGCACTGTACGCAATATCAAGCACTATCAACATCTCACGGGTGTTTAGGGTCCTTCTGTTTTCTTCAGAGAAAACAAAGTTACTTATGTGGGAGCCACACAGCATACACACCAAGATGGTCTGGCAGCTGTGTGATGTGTATGTTTAGCGGTGTTATCGATCTGGGTTCTCACCAATAACACAGTCTACATGGAAAATAAGGGGAAAAAATCTGCTGCACTCAAATGAGCTCTTCTTGCAGTATTCATTTTTAATAATCAGTGTGTTGATTGCATACAGTGATCTTTACGACCCAAAACAAGCCTTTCTTGCGCATGAGGCAGGAGGAAATTCTTGTGACCACACCAAGAGTGGTGAAATGTGTCAAGGAAGGTTGATTTTCGTTTGGAAACATTGTTTGTTATTAAAAAATATTGCAAGAAGAGCTCATCGGAATGCGGCAGATTTTTTCCCATTTCCAATAAGGAGTGGAGACGATGAGAGGCCAGTCTTGAGCAGAGGTGTGTGTGTTACTGTCTACATGGAGTTTGCTCTCCCCATGACTGAGGATTTTCAATGCAAAAACAAAACAAGCACATTTGTCAGCGCTACTGGCCTTCCAGACAGCTATCACGTACCTGGTGATGGAGGCCAATGGAGAGAGGGCTTCCCATGCAACTAAGTTCCGGACTTCCCTGAAAGTGGGACAGCCGGAGTCTGGCCCAAAAGTTGCACAGGTCGCCTGTAGGAGTACTGTTTTGGTGCTCCACTCAGAAACACAGCTGGTGCATGGAGATAGGTCTGCAGACAGGAGATGCCTGTGCGTGGTATGTAAGCCCTTCCGGGATTTAGATGTTTACTGGGTATTCGGTTCAAGCCAAGGTCAGGTACCAGGTGGGAATCAGAGCAGACGTAGTAAAATGGGATAGCCGAGGTCATACACAGAGGAGCAAGAGAGAGAGTATCCGTAAGCCAAGCCGAGGTCAGATCAGGGGTAAAGCAGAGTAGACAGGTCCAGGTCATCAAAGGCCAGAATCACTGGAAACAGGAAACAGGAACAGGGCATGGGGAGCTAGAGATCATCCAGCAACTTGGGGAAGTGATGACCCTCCTTATAAAGGCCGTCTGTCACCAAACTGAGGCTGATGTGTACTTCTGTGGCCATGCAGAATACTGGCAGAAATGCCAGATCTTCCAGAACTTCTGCCGTGAACAGGACCCTCGCAGTGCCCCCCCCCCCCTAAAGGGCAGCCTCCGGATGCCCACCTGGGCCATATTTTCAGGATACTTGGAACAAAATTCTTGGAGAAGCCTGTGGGCATGTACATTGCATTTTGGTTCCCAGGAACTTTCTTCAGGTGAGTACACCTTCCATCTGACCAGGTACTGGATTTGTCTTCCCAACCTTCTGCAGTCCAGATTTGCTTCAACCTCGTATTCCGTCTCCACCCCAACTGTTATCAGCGGAGGAGGTGGTTCTACTCTCCCTGGAAAAGGATCAGGAACAGCTGGCTTGAGTAGGGAGATGTGGAAAACTGGGTGGATCTTGTATGATTCCGGAAGGAACAGCTCAAACGCCACTGGATTGATTTCCCCTTGATCCGGAAAGGGCCAATGTACCTTGGACCCAACTTACATGACGGGCACGGGAGTTTTAGATTGGCAGTTGATAACCAAACTTCAGAAGAGGGTTTCCTCTCCATTTCCTGTCGTAGTGTTTCTTATAATCAGCCTGGGATTTCAGTATAGACTCTCGGAGGACTTTACATTTGTTCTGTAGCATAGAGAGTCTGTCCTGTACTGCGGGTACCGAAGCTTTAGGAATGGTGTCAGGTATGGAGGAAGGGTGGAATCCATAATTGGCCCAAAATGGCGTCTGGTTTGTAGCAGAATGGACTGAATTCTTGTAGGCAAATTCTGCCAATGGGAGTAGGGATGCCCAATAATCCTGAGAAAAAGCAGAGAGGCACTGTAAATATTGCTCCAAAGTCTGGTTCGTTCGCTCCGTTTGCCCGTTACTCTGGGGATGGTAGGCGAACGATAAGCAGAGTTCCACCTTCAGGGCCTTACAGAGGGCTCTCCAGAACCTTGATGATAACTGCACCCCTCGGTCTGAGACGATATTACTGGGCAGACCATGTAACCTGACAATCTCTTTGATGAAGGTTAGTGCAGTCTCTGGTGCGGATGGAGTACCCACCATTGGTAAAAAGTGGGCCATCTTGGATAGCCGATCCACTACTACCAGGATGGTAGTAAACCCCTCCGAGGGCGGCAAATCCACAATGAAGTTCACTGCGACCATCTCCCAGGGACGATCAGGAATGGGCAGGGGCTTCAGCAACCCCCAGGCCTTGGCTTTGTCTCCCTTGTTCTGCAGACACACTGTGCATGACTTCACATAAGCTTTACAGTCATGATTCCAGTTGGGCCACCAGAAGGATTGTTGGATTATTTCCATTGTCTTACGGACTCCAAAGTGTCCATCCAGTTGATGGTTATGGAAAGCCCTGAAAACTTGAGATCTCACTTCTTGGGGTACAAAGATTTTATCCTTGTGCCACAGAAGACCATCCTACCTTCTAAGTGAATCTTGTTCGGGTTCAGGACATAGTGCATAGGCTTGCTTGATCGAAGAATTTAGGCTGGGTTAGATCAACAAAAAATTTTGGCCCGACAAAATGGTGTTGGGGGGGGGGAGAAGGCTCCTCTGGGTCCGGGAACATGCGGGAAAGGGCATCTGCCTTCCCGTTCTTGGATCCTGGGCGGTAGGTTATGTGGAAGTTAAACCTGGGGAAATATAAAGCCCATCTAGCCTGTTGAGGTCTTAGGCTCTTGGCGGACCTTAGATACTCCAGATTTTTATGATCTGTGAAATCATAATTGGGTGGCTGGCTCCTTCCAAGAGATATCTCCATTCTTCGAAGGCTATCTTAATCGCTAAAAGTTCCCTATCACCCACATTGTAGTTCCTTTCGGCTTGGCTCAGTTTTCTAGAACAAATGGCTCTTGGGTGAAGCAGAGCCTTTGGGCCCTAGTGCTGGGAGAATACAGCTCCTGTAGCAACTGCAGATGCGTCCACCTCCAGAATGAAAGGCAGTGTTGGCTCTGGATGCTATAACACAGGAGCGGAGGTGAATTGATCTTTTAATTGCTCAAACGCTTTTTGAGCTTCCTGGCTGCAGCAAAATCGTGTATGCTGGTAGGTGAGATGAGTAATAGGGGCAATGACTGTGGAAAAGCCCTTAGTAAATTTCTGATAAAAGTTGGAAAAACTCACAAATCTTTGGACCCCTTTCCTGTCTGAAGGTGCAGGCCAATCCAGGATAGCAGATACTATCTGAGGGTCCATGGAGATTCCCTCAGTGGAAATTATGAGCCCCAGGAACTGGATGGACTGCTTCTCAAACTCACACTTCTCTGCCTTGGCGTACAAGCCATGCATCCTTAGAGTGTTTAGCACTTTCCTAACGTGATCACGATGGCGTTCCAGTGACGTAGAGAAAATTAGGATATCGTCCAGGTAGACAATTACAAAAAGGTCAAGGTACTCTCTAAAGATGTCGTTCACAAAATGTTGAAACGTAGCAGGGGTATTACATAGCCCAAATGGCATCACTAGGTACTGTACTAAGCGTGTTCTGAAGGCGGTCTTCCACTCAATTGCCCTCTCTTATGCGGACTAAATTGTAGGCCCCCCGTACGTCCAATTTAGTGAACACTTGGGCTGTTCGAAATCTCTGAAACAACTCAGGCACCAGAGGAAGAGCATATCGGTTTTAATGGTAATTTTATTAAGTTCCCTGTAGTTAATGCAAGGTCTAAGAGACCGATCCTTTTTTTCTACAAAGAAAATACCAGCCCCAGCAGGAGAGGAAGAGGGGTGGATGAATCCTTTAGCGAGATTCTCATCTAGATAGTGCTGGAGGGCTTCCAGTTCAAGTTCAGACAATGGGAAAATTTGCCCAAATGGTATTTCTGCCCCTGGGAGTAACTCGATTGGGCAATCGTAAGACCGATGAGAAGGCAATGTGTTGGCCTTCTTTTTATCAAACACATCAAGGAAGTCATGGTAGGGAGAAAGAACTGATTGACTGGCCTCTGGTGGAGGTTGGACTGAGAGACATACAGAAGAATTGGTGAGAGCAGGGGCACCACAGTGTTGTAGACAATATTCTGAAGAAAAGATGATTTCCTTCTTGGGCCAATTGATCTGTGGGTTGTGGGCTTGCAACCAGGGTATTCCAAGGATGGCTGGAAACATGGGGGATCTGATCACATCAAAACGAATAAACTCTGGATGGCCAGAGTCAGTGGTTGCAAGAATAGGAATTATTTCCTGGGTAACTGGTCTGGAACTCGGAGTAGTACCATCCGCAAGTAAGAAGTCAAGTCTCTGTTTCTTAGGCAGAAGAGGGATGTGTAAGTCCTTGGCCAATTGGATGTTTAAAAAACAGCTACAAGCTCCTGAGTCAATGACTGCCCGCAACTTCACGTCCCTTCCAGCCACCTGCAATGACATGGGGAGAAATACATGGGTGGTTAAAGTCCCGGATAGCTGAAGGTACGAAGGATGGGGCTGGCTGGACTTACTTGGTCATACTGGGCAGCTAAGCAGAAAGTGGCCCGTGGCCCCACAGTAATGACAGAGGTTGCCTTGCTGTCTGCGTAGCCTTTCTTCCGGAGTTAGGGCAGGTCAGAGAAGGACCATTTGCATAGGTTCTACCTCCAAAGTGTTGATGGGTTGTGGAGTAGGGGCAGGACCCGTTGGTCCTTGAACTTTTGGCAGAACCCAAGTGGGCCGAAAGGTCTGAGTACGCTCCGCGCGTCTTTCCCGTAGACGCCGATCCAACTGAGTAGCGAGCAGGATAAGGTTCTCCAAGGAGGAGGGAGCTTCCACCCTAGCTAACTCATCCTTGAGGGACTCGAACAGGCCTAGGCGGAACTGATACTTTAATGCTGCATCGTGCCAATCGGTGTCTGCAGACCATTTACGGAACTCCACTATGTAGTCCTCCACAGGCCGCCGACCCTGTAGTAGAGCATGGAGGGCGGACTCAGCAGTGGAGGTCCTCTGGGGATTATCGTAGAGGGCAGCCATGGCTTCAAAGAATTCACTCAATGAATTAAGTGCTGGGCTCTTTTGTTCCAGAAGACCATATGCCCAAGACTGAGGTTCTTCAGACAAGAGGGAGATGATGAACCCGACCTTGACCGCTTCCAGAGAAAAGGTCCTGGGTTGCAGAGCAAAATATAATTCACAAGTATTCTTGAAAGCTCAGAATTTATGTCGATCCCTGAGAAAACGTTCAGGAGTAGGAACTCTGGGTTCCGGAGGTGGTAACACTATAGCAGGAGTAGTGGCAGGAGACTGACTGGCAGGTGCAGCTACTGGATTGGAACTGATGGAGGGATCCTGGTCCACGGAAATAGAGAGGGAGTGAAGACGCCCTTCTAGCTGGAAGTGTCCTTGCTGTAGATCCTTCACTGCTTGGGTAAGTGCCATCATCTGTTGGCACAGGGCCTCTAGTGCGGAAGCACCTCTCTCAGCCTCGGGCATACTGGCTGGATGATACTATGACGTACCTGGTGATGGAGGCCAATGGAGAGAGGGCTTCCCTTGCAGCTAAGTTCCGGACTCCCCTGAGAGTGGGACAGCGGGAGTCTGGCCCAAAGTTGCACAGGTCACCTGTAGGAGTGCTGGTTGGTGGTCCACTCAGAAGCACAGCTGGTGCATGAAGATAGGTCTGCAGACAGGAAACGCCTGTGCGTGGTATGTAAACCCTTCTGGGATTTAGATGTTTACTGGGTAGTCGGTCCAAGCCAAGGTCAGGTACCAGGTGGGAATCAAAGCAAACGTAGTCAGATGGGATAGCTGAGGTCATACACAGAGGAGCGAGAGAGAGAGTATCCGTAAGCCAAGCCGAGGTCAGATCAGGGGTAAAGCAGAGTTGTCAAGTACCTGATTGGAGTCTGAAATGACGAGGTCGGCCTCACTTGTGTCGCTAGCCCTGACCCTACTGGAAGTGGAACAGAGGGTGTCTAGGGACCAGGGGAACAAGAGCGCCAGCAAATGTTGTTTGCAGCTCTTGCAGTTGGAGACTTTGAAAGACTGATGAACCTCCGATTCAGGCACTGTAATAATATGCAGAGCTGGTATGGTAGATTGCCAGGTGTGCACCAGAGCAAGGCAGGAAGCAGGGATTGGAGACAGGAGCAGTGTCAAAGGAATAGCCAGGGTCATCAACGGGCGGACAGCGAGGTAAAAAATCAGAAGCAAGCCAAAGTCAGGAGCAGAGCCGAAGTCAGGAACAAGTATCAAGCAGGAGAGTAATCAAATTCAGTTCAGGAACAAGCCGAGTCAGCAACAAGGAAATCACACAGGAACGAGCAGGAAACAGGGAACAGCTGAAGACCAGTCAGCACTCAGCACAGGCAGAGGCACCTTTTAAATAGTCCATCTGGTGCCAATCTTCGCCGTGCGTGTGCGTGATCATGCATTTCTGTGCGCATGCGCACGTCTATTCGCCAGCCGTCTCACGGGAATTCCCTTACAAGAGTAGACAGGTCCAGGAGCAAGCCGAGTCGGTAACAGGAAATCACAGGTTAGAATCACTGGAAACAGGAAACAGGAATAGGGTACGGGGAGCTAGAGATCATCCAGCAACTTAAGGAAGTGATGAGCCTCCTTATAAAAGCCGTTTGGCACCAAACTGAGACTGATGTGTACTTCTGCGGCCATGCAGAGTACTGGCAGAAATGTCAGATCTTCCAAAACAGTACAAACCAGCATAATCAAGTGTGCAGACAGGGTGGCAACAAGACACTAGATAGATAAAATTAGGGTACCCCTAAACAAATACACAAATCATAAAATGAATATAAATAGAACAATCCTTCATTAGAACAACAAACATAAAGTACCCACATATGTAACCAACAGTGTAACACACCAAACAAAACCCAAATACTATGCATATGCCCCAATGTGTAGTGTAGAGCGTTTAGGCACCAGTCTCTATTTGATCTCCTGTAATTATCCGCCTCCAGCCCGCCATATAGTCCAATGACGGGCGCAAGGCGGTTCTATTGTTCTGGGAGGATGTCATATGATGTCCTCCCATTCTCACCGTGCATGCGCGGCTCTGGGAGCGCGCAGCGCAGCGATCGGCGATGCGCTGTGTCCCTTGAACACAGCGGATCACCGATCCACGGGAAGAGCCGAAGATGTCGGCTCGGTCGTGTGATCAGCTGTGTCCAATCACAGCTGATCACATGTAAACAGGGAAATGCCAGTTATCGGCATTTCTCTCCTCACGAGCTGTCACGCTGACAGCTCGAGAGGAGAGCTGGTAATCGGCATGACCGTGCAATTGTCATTCAAAGTGTGACAGCGCTGAAAGCTGGAAATTGGCCTGGGCAGGAAGGGGGTATAAGTGCCCTGTAGGCTAGTGGTTATGAAATGATCTGGGATACACTGCATCGTCTGTTCCAACAGCTTTAGCTTTATTGTATTTGTTTTTCTGATTCATTTAATTTTTTTCATTAGTAGGATTTAGCATGGTCACCTTTGTACCTACATCTCATTTATTGTATGTTCCTTATTATTTTGTTTCATACATAAGGTACAGTGAGGAACAGAAGTATTTGAACACCCTGCGATTTTGCAAGTTCTCCCACTTAGAAATCATGGAGGGGTCTGAAATTCACATTGTAGGTGCATTCCCACTCTGAGAGACAGAATTTAAAAAAAAAATTCAGGAAATCACATTGTATGATTTTTAAAAAATACATTTGTCTTGCACTGCTGAACATAAGTATTTGAACACCTAAGAAACAGCAAGAATTCTGGCTCTCAAAGACCTGTTACTGTGCCTTTAAAAAGTCCACCTCTACTCCACTCATTAATCTAACTTAGTAGCACCTGTCTGAGCTCTTTAAAGACACCTGTCCACCCCACAGTCAGTCAGACGCCAACTACTACCATGCGCAAGACCAAAGAGCTGTCAAAAGACACCAGAGACAAAATTGTGGACCTCCACAAGGCTGGAAAGGTCTACGGGGCAATTGCCAAGCAGCTTGGTGAAAATAAATCAACTGTTGGAGCAATTGTTAGAAAATGGAAGAGGCTAAAGACGACTGTCAGTCTCCCTCGGACTGGGGCTCCATGCAAGATCTCACCTCGTGGGGTATCACTGATGATAAGAAAGGTGAGGAATCAGCCCAGAACTACAAGGGAGGAGCTGGTGAATGACATGAAGAGAGCTGAGACCACAGTTTCAAAGGTCACTGTCGGTAGAACACTACGCCGTCATGGTTTCAAATCATGCATTGCACGGAAGGTTCCTCTGCTCAAGTCATCACATGTCCAGGTCCGTCTGAAGTTCATCAATGACCATCTGGATGATCCAGAGGAGGCATGGGAGAAATTCATGTGGTCAGATGAGACCAAATTAGAACTTTTTGGTCTAAACTTCACTCGTCGTGTTTGGAGGAAAAAGAAGGATGAGTTGCATCCCAAGAACAGCAACCCTACTGTGAAGCATGGGGGTGGAAACATCATGCTTTGGGAGCGCTTTTCTGTGAAGGGGACAGGACGACTGCACTGTATTAAGGAGAGGATGAATGGGGCCATTTATTGTGAGATTTTGAGCAACAACCTCCTTCCCTCAGTCAGAGCATTGAAGATGGGTCGTGGCTGGGTCTTCCAACATGACAACGACCCGAAGCACACAGCCAGGATAACCAAGGAGTGGCTCCGTAAGAAGCATATCAAGCTTCTGGAGTGGCCTAGCCAGTCTCCAGACCTAAATCCAATAGAACATCTTTGGAAGGAGCTGAAACTCCGTGTTGCTCAGCGACAGCCCCGAAACCTGACAGATCTAGAGGAGATCTGTGTGGAGGAGTGGGCCAAAATTCCTGTTGCAGTGTGTGCAAACCTGGTCAAGAACTACAGGAAACGTTTGACCTCTGTAATTGCAAACAAAGGCTTCTGTACCAAATATTAACACTGATTTTCTCAGGTGTTCAAATACTTATGTTCAGCAGTGCAAGACAAATACATTCTTTAAAAATCATACAATGTGATTTCCTGAATTTTTTTTTAAAATTCTGTCTCTCAGAGTGGGAATGCACCTACAATGTGAATTTCAGACCCCTCCATGATTTCTAAGTGGGAGAACTTGCAAAATCGCAGGGTGTTCAAATACTTCTGTTCCTCACTGTATATAACTATAACTATACAGTGTCTACTGACTCAGGTCTGTCCGGACCCAATTTGAGTTGCCTGCTAGTTGATACAATTTATAAAAAGGGGCTAGCAGCATGGTATTTACCATTTTCTGAGTTTATGCTGTGGGTTACATTTTATTATTATTATTATTATTATACAGTATTTATATAGCGCCAACAGTTTGCTCAGCGCTGTACATTATAATGGGAGACAGTACACGAGACAGCACAGTAGCAATACAATACACGAGAGGTTCGAGGGCCCTGCTCCTTGGAGCATACAATCTAGGAGGGAGGGGAGAGTGGTACAGGAGGAAATAGCTGTGGGGGATGGAGTAGTGGGAAGAGCGGAGGAGATCAGCAATTAGGTGAGGGCGGGGTAGGCTTCTCTGAAGAGATGGGTTTTCAGGGTGCACCTAAAGGTGAGGAGGGTAGGTGACAGTCTGATGGATTGGGGTAGTGAGTTCCAGAGGATGGAGGAAGCCCTGGAGAAGTCCTGGATACGGGCATGGGAACTAGAGAGTAGGAGGTCTTTTGTGGGATTGTGTGCATTTGCACGATGTCTATTATACATTATAAAGAGTTTGCCTATTTTATTACATTTTTGTAGTATGGGTATTTGTTTAGGAAGTACCCCATTTGTACGTGTTAGTGTATTACATTTCTGGACAGTTGACATCTGAGTCACCTGGAAGTTCTGTTTGATTCTCTCCGGGGTGAAGCTCTTTGCAATGATGACAATCCCTCTCTGCAACAGAAAACGCATTGCCACTTGTGCCGCTGTCCGCCCAACATGCTTTGCAATTTCATTGAGAACAGGATCTTCCAGCATTTTGGGAGAATTTTGGTTTACCCTTTAAGAGAAAAGACAAGAGGCTGATTTTTTTCCTTTTTATTATCAGTATTGAAGCAAATCCAAACCCTAACTGTATCATTGCTAAAGAACTCTGTTCTCACAAACAATTGGCAGTATTTAAAAGTGTAACTAAAAAGGCAAAAAACACACACACGCGCACACACACACACATAGGTTACATTTACCTGCTCTGTGTAATGGTTTTGCACAGAGCTGCCCCTGATCCTCTTCTCATGTCTGCCACTCCTAGTGAGTGTCCCTTGCCCCCAAGAGTAAGCTCCTTGCTGCAGGGGCACCCAAGCAGGCCCACTCCTGAGCCGTTGCTCTGTGTGTCCAGTCACACAGCTGTGGCTTGGCCCCGCCCCCTCTCATTGGCTCACTGGCTGTGATTGAAAGCTGTCTCAACCAATTAAGAGGGAGAGTCCCTGAAGAGCGGGGGGCGGGGCTCAGATAAGCATTACCTGGGGGGGGGGGCTGCACAGCGGTTTTTTACCTTCATGAATAAGGTAAAAAAAAATTTTGTTTTCCTGTGTGGAGGAGAAGAGAGGGGAGAAGAGATCAGCGCTGTGCTCGGGTGCATCTCTTCTTCCCTCGCTTCCTCTTCATGCAGGGACTCGAACAGCAGCAGGAGCCATTGGTTCTTGCTGCTGTCAATCAAATGTGAAGAGGAAGTGGGGGGCAGGGCTAAGTCCTGCTGTGTGTGTATCTGGAGCACGACTCCGTAGATGCACAGGTCAGGAGCAAACACGCAGTGTGTGTCCCCTAAATGGGTTGCTTATGGGGACACGAAAAAAAAAAAGAGGAAGAGCCAGGATAGTCAGCAAGGGACACAAGAAGGAGGATCAGGGCCATTCTGTGCAATACCACTATACATAGCAGGTGAGTATAATTTCAATTTGAATTAAAAATTTTTTTTAAAAAAAATCGGCTTTTAGTAACACTAGTTACATTTGCACTTACCAGCCCTCAGCTCTGCTGGATCCCAGGACACTGTACCCTACCAGTACAATGTCTTTGGATTTGCAGAATTCCAACATTTTACCCTGATTGAGGTATACATGGCACTCCACCTGCAGGGAGAAGCATTGTACTGGTTAATTAGAACTCCATGCTAAAAACTTATTTCAGTATGCAAGCAAAAAATAAAAAATGAAAATAAATGTGTGTATGTGTTGACTTTTAGCTTGAGCTCCCCTCAAACTTCTCTGCAATTAGCAGGAGTGCTTTCTCACAGTATTTTGAGCACCCAGCTTTGCCAGAAGGCATAATAATACATTTAATTTATAGACACCTTTTATTTAGACACCCAAATTTACCTTACAAAGATAGCAACAAAAAAGTAGCTACAAAAGAACACATTGCACATGTAGCACTACCCCCTTAGGTATTGCTGATGAATTGGGTCCCCCTATAGTGCTGCACAGCTAGTCATTCAGCATTTTCCACAAAAAACTTGCATTTGGAGATAGAAAACAAACCTTGAGCGTTGGTTTTGTTATTTTATTGAGGGGTTAGAACTTGGATAGGTTGGGGGGGGGGGGTATAGGATGCCCAAGGGAACGAATATCTGACGACAACTTCCTGAACTATTCACAAGCATTTCTTTTCTGATGCAGTCTCTGTTGGAGTGTTAGCCAGCATCTCCTAGTTGTACCACCCTAGACCCTAGAATAACTCATCTTCACCCGGCAATCTGGAGACTTTAACTGAGCAGGGGATCTGGCTCCTGTTCCTTTACATGAGGTGAACAGTCACTAGTAGACTAGCTCTTTCCCCTATCCACCCAGGGGGTGCAGATGTACTCCCTCAGATCTTCTCCTGTACTGTTTGTGGGTTGGCTGCTGCTTCCAGGCCTATCAGCTGGGCTGCTCCCAACCCGCTATACAGGTTGTCCTCACTCAGGGAGCCAGTGAATCATGAGATTTCCCACTAGGCCTCCTGGCAGCCATCCTCCTCCAGCCTCACATCTTCCTATTCCTTGCACCTGACTCCTCAGACTCTCCCCCCCCCTTACACTTTTAAGGGAGTCTCAACCCCTTGCCAAACCTTGCCAAGAATACAAGAGGGTCTATTGGTATGCAGGAGTTCAGAGAGGTATGGAGGAGCGAGGTTGTGCATGACCTTAAAAAGGCAACGAACAAAATCTTGACATAAATACAATATTTGACCGGAAACCAGTGACGGTGCTGAAGGACAGGAGTGATGTGATTAAAAAAGGGGGTTCTGCTGATGTGAGCTGCAGAATTCTGAACCAGTTGCAATTTATGGAGGGACTTGAAACAGACCAAAAAGAAGGGAGTTGCAGTAATCTGTGTGGGAAGTGACCAGATTGTGGAGGAGAACAGCAGTGCTGTTGGGTGTGAGAAACAGATGGAGGCAATTAATCCTACGTAAATGGGAATATGCTGACGGAATGCCATTATTGATGTGGGCTTGGAAAGACAGTGTGCTGTCGAGGATGACACCCAAACTCTTTACCTGAGAGAAGGGAAAGGTAGAGCTGGGAGTCATATGCATAGCAATGGTAGTGGATATTACATTTACGAAATAGACCAACAGGAAGAAGATAGATTATGAACAGAAGGGGCCCCAGGAAAGAACCCTGAGGCACACCAGTAGAAAGTGGAGATGGTTGATACTTGAAGGATTTGAGTTAGATGAAAGGAGTACAGCCAGAGAGATAAGATTTTAACCAGTTCATTGGTGTATCAGTAAATCCAATAGAGGCTAATCTATCAAGAAGGATGTTATGTGAAATAGTATCAAAGGCCACACTCAGATCAAAGTTGATGAGGATAGTTATGAGACCAGAGTCAGCTGCCATGAGGAGTTAATTTGATTTTACCAAGGCAGTTCAGTGCTATGTAGGGGACAGAAACCAGATTGAAATTGATCGAACAGGTCAGATTGGTAAGCATAAACCTGAGAAGAAACCGTTTTACAAGGATTTTAGATAGAAAAGGAAGGTTGGAGATGGGCTAAAGGTTACTGAAGTCACTAGGGTCTGCAGCAGGTTTCTTAAGTATGGGTGTGGTTACAGCTGTTTTTTGAAAGATGATTGAACAATACCAGAGGTAAGAGAGGATTATATCAGTTATTGAGGACAATGGATTGACAGGCTTTAACCAGGACAGTAGGGAGAGGATCTGACAGGTAGAGGGCTCGGCTTTCTGAAAAGGTTAGTTATTTCTACGACAGAAGGACGTTTCAGTTTAAAGAGCAAACAAGAGGGGCAGAGAGAAAACAGACAGTGGCAGGGGTTCAGAGTCAGTTGTCTGTGAATCTTCAACTTTGGTGTTGAAAAATGTCATTAAATAATTACAAAAAGGTAGTACAGAGATAAGGCACAAACCAGTCTGGTGGCTTAAATATGCTGTTCACTACAGAAAGTGAGGCCTTAGTACCACCTTGTCCTGAACTGATTAATTCTGCAAAGTAGCTGGATTTTGCTGGATCGAACCCACTACTACTTGATATACTGTAATATAGATAATAGAGAAACTTTACTGACATTTGAGAAGTACTTCTACAGCCAATATAATGTAGCACAGAGCTGGGACTGGTCTAGCCGTTTGGTCCCAGGTTCCATTCTCTGATAAAATTTCAATCCAAATGCATTTCTGTGATCAGATTAAATAATCATATGGTGAAAGCACCTAGCACAGGTAAAATATACAAAACCTCAAAATGATATAGTGCAAAAAGTGCAGAGCTAAAATATTAATCAAAATTATTATTTTGAAAAGTAAAACACAACTAAAGTATGTGCTCAAATAAAACTCCATAAAAGAAAGTGAATCCAGTCAAAGGAAAAGGCGAAAAAATCCACCCCTCCCAGTAGGATATAAAGGCTAATCATGCAGTATATTCTTGAATAAAAGTTTATTAAAGAAAAATATTGCACTTACAATTGGTTTAAAAACAAAGAATCATGGGGCTACAGCAATTCCAATGCAATACATAGACGTTTTGGCTGGTGGTCGTTCAGCATGGTGACATCACGTTAAGCTCCACCCAACACATTTCATCATAGGTTTGACGTAGTCAGGGGAGCCCCTGATGACATCAAATGTATGACAAAATACAATACACACAAATAATTTACATGTATACTGTTATTACATACAGAAGAAAAAAAATACCCTTTCCAGTCCCCTGCTGGTCACTCACTCCACTGACCAGGGATTGGCGGAAGAGACATTAATATGCAGGGTCTATATTGTTCCACCCTCCATGTCCCAATAATCCCTGGGATACATGGGAAAGAAATTGAGCCTGCACCAACAGAACCCAGAGCACCCAAACAATTAATGCTCTCCCGGGCCTGAGAGAGGCCAAAAACGAAATGTAACCACTAGTAGCCTTCTGGGGCACTACAATATAAACACCTACCTGTAATGCTCACTCCTGTACATGAAGCTAAAGAATATAACTAGCTAGTGTACCTTTGCCTATAGCAGTGCCAGTTTCCTTAAGGCTCTGCACTTACATAATACTATAGTCTCAGGCCAAGCAGCACACAAAGCTGAGCAAAGCAAAAATAAAAAGGTACATGTGGTACTTGGGAGATTCATGTATCTTCAGAGGATGGAGAAAATTAATCTAGTGCCCCTGGTCTAGGTTGGCTAAATTTAGTTTTTGGCTCTTTAATTTTGACCACAGAAGATGTGGTCAATAACGGGCAAGGGTCAGTTCATGGGTAAGCTATCAAAAGTCCCAGGTGGGTTTGTGAATTTTGAACCTGGTGCAAACAAAAAGATACAAGAGCAATGGAAGGCTAGTAGGCTGCAGGCGTTGACAGGATGCAGGACTCTGCAGCCAATGAGAGGCAAGAAAGAAGAGCCAAACGTGTGGCTGCATTGTCTGGCAAGCAGCAGCAGGGGAGTGGAGGCTAGCAGGCTATGTAAGGTAATACAATTGACCTTTTTTTCTATATAAATGCTAGGTTTCCTTAAGTCTCTTCCCATTTAATCACTGTAGTTACCTGGTTACAGACAGGTTTATACTTCAGTCCCGGCGCATTTAGGATCAGTTCCAGTTGTTTGCGGTTAAAGTTGGACACACCAATTGATCTGACCAGTCCGGCATCTTTACAAGCCTCCAAAGCCTGGAAATCACCAGTCACATAGTTAGTCAGCTTGGAAAACAAGAGACACACACCCGATGGGTTAAACAAGAAACACATAAACACCTTACATCTTCAGAACTCTAAACTTTCAGTTGATGTGAAAAAATCCTTCCTGATCTCTAAGGGCTCATTCACACCATGGCGCAGAGACGTCAATTTTTCTGCACGTGTTCTGCAAGGGTACAATAAAGTGAATTGTTCTCTATGTGCCCTGTTCACACTAGTATCACATGCTAATTTTTTCTGTGCAGGAATCTGCAACGTGTATAAAAACTCATTGGAGTGCGCATGAAAACTGATGTAAACGGATGTCTCTGTTAGTGAAATTTGCACGTCAGTTTCCATCAGTTTTCATGCACGTATGGTGTGAACGAGCCCAAATACTCCCTGAAACAACATACCATGACATCATTGCTAACAACTGTTAGAAGCAATTTATTTTTGTGTATTTAAATAGAAAACCAGACCATTTTTGAAACAAGCCGCTATGTCAGATCATTAAAAAGTAAGGCTACTTTCACCGTGCTCCACTGCAAAAACGCAGACCAATTTTTGCACCTGTGAAAAAAGGACATGTGACTCAAAGAATGCACCAAAAACGCAACCACAGATGCGTTTTCCATTCATTTCATTAGGGAGGTGCTTTTTTGGTGCGATTCTTTTTTCACAGCAGAAAACACGTGCTAAACATGCAGCAAGCAGGATTTTACAAAATGCAGTGAACCTGTAACTGATCAGTGTGAAGAGTTCCATAGGATTTCATGGTCATGCATTTTTCTTCCGCTTTTTTAAACGCAAAAATCAGATCAATGTGAAAGTGGCTTTAATAGTTTTAAAGGCTGAAGGTTTTTTTTTACCTTCATGCATTCTATGCAGGGCTGCTGTTAGAAACCACGGGTCCCCATACAGCCAGTTATGAAATGAACATAGGAAAGGAAGGGGCTGGCAAATGTGACATGTTTACTGGACCCCTCCCCCACTCTCCATCCTGAAGGATTCTAATGTGTGCTTGCAGCTGCCAGTGGGGAGGAGAGGAGGGAAGCTGGCAGCACTGCTAGGATGGGGGGCATGCATGCAAGGGGGGCCTAGGTAGCAGGGGAAAATGTATAGTGCACAGGCAGCAGGGGGGGGGGGATTACAAGGATCCCTTGTTGGGTTATCTGCCGCAGCTAAATGCCAGCAGGAGAGAAGAAACCAGCTTTCATCTGCTGCAGAATGAGCCATTCAGGGGAGCAGTTCCAGTAATTGCCCCCCACCATGCCGATCACCCTCCCTGCCCATATTTGTTTCACCCGGCTGACTGGGCCCCCTGCTGGCCTGGGCCCCGTACAGGAGGAGGACTGGTAGTAACCCCTTATCCACGGCCCTGATTCTATGCATGAAGGTAAACAACCTCCTGTGTGCAGCACTTGAGCCCCCTCTTGATCCAGTGATGTCCATGAGAACTTCAGCTCTCCAGGGACTTTCACTCCTGATTGACTGAGGCAGCAGCGGGAGCCATTGGCTCCCATTGCTGTCAATCACAGCCAGTGAGCCAATAAGGGGAAGGAGGAGTGGGGCCAAGCTGCAGCTCTGTGTGTGAATGGGAGCGATCCTGCTTGGGTGCCCCCAGAGCAAACTGGGGACAGGAGGGAGGGGCCTGGATCACTGGTGGAGGATCCGAGAAGAGGAGGATCCAGGCTTCTCTGTGCAAAACCACTGCACAGAGCAGGTAAACTTTTTAAATTAACAAACACAAGACTTTATAAAACCTACAGCTTATACGAGATTGTAGTGATTTAACATTTTTTAAGCCCTCCCCAACAAACATGGCTGAGCCCAGAATGAATGACCAAATCTCCGTTCTTACCTTCCAGGTATCCCGGATATCGGTGTTGTGAAAAATCAATTTTCCATTTTCATCTTTGGGAAATGGATCATCTCCAGGCTGGGGAGGAAGAAACATGGTTCACATTCTGGTTTGCAGTGGGCATCAATCTTCAGAGATACCACACTAGTAAGAGGGGGCACTTAAAAGCAGTAATGTAGCCATACCATATGCCAATCTTTACTATCTTGTCTTTGCTCCATCACAATACTGAATTTAAATTATGATTATGTAGAAAAATCCTGCTTTAAAAAAAAAATGCAAAAATAAAAATGTTACCAAAGTTCAACTTTAGCGAACACTCACACATTAACCTTTGTATTTCTGAATATTAAAAAAAAAACAAAAAACAACACACATTCTCTAGATTCTAACAGTAAATGCACACCAGTATACTTGGGACAAGGAGTATGGCAGGGAGATATCATTCCAACAGCTCTGTTCTGGGAGTTTTGTTGTTCCCATTAACTTGTGCGTTCCAGCTCCACCTGTCAAAGTCAGAGAGCTTTTAGAAGATAAACCCAAAGTTTTATAATCTCTTCTAGCATGCACCATTGTAAATATATCTCCTAAGAGTTGGCCAGAGAGACAATTATTCATACCTCACAATTAAATCACAGGGAGTTTTAAATGCTGTGAGGGAAACTAGCATGGAATGTGGGTTCTGGTGTGAACCAACCCTAAAACAGAGCTTACAAAAACCTTGACGAAAGCAGAATTCGAACAATCCATGTTCAGGCTGGCTACAGTGCAGCAATTCAAGGTAGGGACACACTTGCTTAGCACAGGTCCCTACATAAATACAAGATTGAATAAAAATCCAGCAGGGATTGCAGGAGCAGAGCAGAATTGCAGACCCAGATACTCAAAAGAGATCTCACCGATTCCCCCTAGATTTACACCAAGTGGCCAAAAGTTTGTGGACATCAGATCACCACACCTACTTTATGGCTAAAAGTATGTGGACACCCAATTTACTCATTGAACTGTAGCTTCCCAGTGTCGGCAGCACTCATGCAGCCCCAGACCATGACACTCCCCCCACCATATTTTACTTTAGGCAAGACACACTTGTCTTTGTACTCCTCGCCTGGTTGCTGCCACACACGCTTGACAGCATTTGAACCAAATAGGTTTATCTTGGTTTCATCAGACCACAGGACATGGTTCCAGTAATCCATGTCCTTAGTCTAAATGGTGAATACTTGTGAGCTATTATAAATGAGGCATTCAGTGGGTAATATAAAGTTATCTGCTAATTTAATGTGCTTGGTGCGCTGGCACTTGCACAGACTCACTTGCTAGTGTATATACAATGTTATAAATATATAGTGCCGCGCTCCTATTTACTTGTATATATAACCTAATTCTTGGGGTACATGAATTAATATCTGAAACAATTCATAAATCGCTGTGACTAGTGAATAAAAATAATCAATAATAAATGATAATGAGTCAACTGTGAATCACTATAACTGGTGAATCAAAAAATATAGATATAAATAAATCAACAACCTTCATACATGTGACTGATATCAATCAATCCTTAATTAAATGTGACTGTAAAAAAATTCAAATAAATACAATCCTAAATTTGTGCCCCTCTGATCTGCTGTGATCACTCCATCTATATTGTGCAAAAGCATACATAAATGTGCAAGTGCAAAGTCATATAATAAAAAACAATGAATTAAAAGTCTTTCAAATAAGTGCAATGTGCAGGTGGATTCCTTATTCCCTCTCGCCGAGTGCTTAGTGGTCTCCCTATGCGCTCACCTTAATATTTGCCTGAATAAATTCAGGCAAATACGCTTTTAATCCTTCCAGGATTGATGGGATGATACTCTTATATAAGCTGTTCCAGAAGGTAGGTGTGGATCTATAGGGATTCTCCTGTGCTCTCCTCTTTCCCCTTGTGCAGCTGCTCATAAATGGATATTCTGACCAGCTCTCTAGGAATCTCCTACTTCCCCTCCTGGGGTCACCACCTTCTCAAGTCCTCCTTTCACCAGCATGAGGAATGTGGGTCAATTGAAAAAGAGAGGAAAAAAAGACCATGGTGCCTTATCCTTATGTATAAAGGAAATTTATTGCTGCCAGTTGCGGTATTGCACAGCGGTATATGGCTCTGATGTGATCCAGGACAGCATAGATGATAACATTTAGTAATACTCTGCCTCTGCCTCTGTAATGCTGTCTGCCTCCGTCTGCACTGGAATCACCGAGCCTCTCCGATGCAACGTCGTGACGTCAGAGCCCCTCCCCTACGCGTTGCGTCACAGGGTCACGTGACTTCATCAGGGGGAAATGATTGGATGCCACGACTATGCCCATTCACCTATATATATATCTCTCGGCCGCCATTTTACCGAAGCCCACATGGGCGCGGCCATTTTCCCAGTGATTTCCTTTAGCTATATTGAAACTCAGTGTTTGTTCCTATGTGTCCACTCGAGTGCTAGATAATATCTGTCCGTCAGACGTTGCTAGTCGGGTCAGCTGTGTTCCATCTCTTATATTGCAGTTTATACAACATGGCAAATGCCTATACCTTACATTGCTGAGTATATACCTTTAGGCAGGCTACCTAAAAACCATAAAACACTCTTTATTAATATAAAATTAAGTATTAAAATATGCAGATTAAAAATGAGAATTAAAAGTGAATATTTACTATTGCATATAGAAAATATTAATTATGGACACCATACATATCGTTTTTTTATCTGGCCTAATATTATCAATATTATAATGTAATTAATATCTCACATCATCTTATGTAAATCCTATTTGTACCCTTATTATTAAAGGGATATTTGATTAGATTAAATTTATTTTATTATTTGAAATATGTAAGCTCTATACATTTATGTGTATTATTATGCTCACATTTTTTTAAAACCAGCTAAAAATAAAAGTAGTTCAGAATAGAAATAATAATAAAATAAAAAAATAAAAAAAATTATAAAATATAATAGAATAAATTAAAAATATATAGATACTATAAAACCATCCTATGAATAATTAATGGACTCAGAGTATGATTACATGCTATCTCCGTCTACATACTTATTTATTACTGATAAAACATGCAAGGTCAAACTCCTTGTTCAACCCATTGGGAGCTAGACAACCCATTTCATAGATCCACTTCGATTCCTTCTTGCTGATTTCCCCTACTAGGTTGTCACCCCTCCAGTGTTGTACATGTTTTTCTATGCCCCAAAACTCTAATTTTCTTGCATCTTTATTATGATATTTCTTAAAGTGCTGTGATAAGTGATGATATTTGTATCCCCTATTTATATTGTATACATGTTCTTTTATTCGTTCTCTTAGCATCCTTTTAGTGCGACCAATGTATATCAGGTTGCATGGGCATTTCAGAGCATAGATAACCCCTCTTGTGTCACATGATATGAATTGCTGGATAGTATATTCTTTTCCACTTATGGGATTCTGAAAACCTAAAATGGCGACCAATCTTAAGAGAGGCCTAGATACATTGAAAAAGAGGAATGATATTGTAATACGCCCAGCTGACAAGGGAGGGGGCATAGTGATACAATCAAGGACCTATTATGAATCAATTATGACAGAAATGCTTAATGATAAAGACACATATGAAGTGCTAATCAATAACCCTACTAAGGAATATAAGAAAAAGCTAATAAAACTAGTTACATATGGGAAAAAGAAGGGAGTGATAAATGAGAAAGAACATGAATATCTAATACCATCAGTATGTAGACTACCCATCATGTATTCAGTTCCTAAAATTCACAAAAATAGTACCAATCCGCCAGGCAGACCCATTATTAATGGGATAGATTCACTCACAGCGAGACTGGGTGAATATGTAGACAATTATTTGCAGCCATTAGTAATTAAAACTAGAGCATACTTAAGGGATACAAAACATGTAATACAGGAAATGAAGGACATACAAATAGATAAAAACACGCTTTTGAGTACAGCAGATGTAGCAGCACTGTACACTAACATAGATCATCAGGGGGCTATAGAAGCAGCCAAATGGGCGCTGAACAAATATGGAAACATCACCAATAGACATAAAAAATTCATCATAAAATGTTTAAAATTTTGTCTCACTCACAACTATTTCTGGTATGGTAACACACACTATTCCCAAAGAAAAGGAGTAGCTATGGGCGCTAAATTCACCCCTAGCATTGCTAATCTTTATATGGCGAAATGGGAAGATGAATCAGTGTTTCAGAATAAGAAAACAGAAATAGTAACATACAAGAGGTACATTGATGACCTACTGGTGATATGGAATGGTGAAAAAGTAGAACTCATTAAATTCTATGACGATCTAAATAGGAACGAAGCTAATATAAAATTGAGCTATGATATACATGAAACCTCTATAAATTTTCTAGATATTCAAATTTTTAAAGAGGGACTACAATTATACACTAAAAACCATTTTAAATCAGTTGATAGAAATGCATACATCCCCATAGACAGCTGCCATCACAAAGCGTGGTTAACAAATATCCCCAGAGGCCAATTTATTAGGCTGAAAAGGAACTGTACAAACATGAAGGACTATGTAGAACAAAGTGGAATAATATCAGAAAGATTTATAAACAAAGGGTATAAAAAAGAAATAATACAAAAGGAAAGGGAGCAAGTAGGCTCTATGGATCATAATGAACTGATAGCAGATAAACAAAAAGAGAATACTGAAAAGGAGGAACTATCAGTAGTGTTACAATATAATACCCAGTACAAATCAGTACAAAATATAATAAAGAAACACTGGAAGATTCTAACATTAGATAAGCACTTGAAAAATAATATCCCAGAAATACCAAGGTTTATATACAAAAAAGCTCCCAACATTAGGGATAATGTTGTCAAAAGCATAATAGCACCACCTATTAAAAATCATCAAATAAGTTTCTTTCAGGGAAAGGGGTTCTATACTTGTGGTAGATGCTACAGTTGCATCAGATTGGTAAATAACCCCAGGAGAAGATTCACATTTCAGAATCCCATAAGTGGAAAAGAATATACTATCCAGCAATTCATATCATGTGACACAAGAGGGGTTATCTATGCTCTGAAATGCCCATGCAACCTGATATACATTGGTCGCACTAAAAGGATGCTAAGAGAACGAATAAAAGAGCATGTATACAATATAAATAGGGGATACAAATATCATCACTTATCACAGCACTTTAAGAAATATCATAATAAAGATGCAAGAAAATTAGAGTTTTGGGGCATAGAAAAACATGTACAACACTGGAGGGGTGACAACCTAGTAAGGGAAATCAGCAAGAAGGAATCAAAGTGGATCTATGAAATGGGTTGTCTAGCTCCCAATGGGTTGAACAAGGAGTTTGACCTTGCATGTTTTATCAGTAATAAATAAGTATGTAGACGGAGATAGCATGTAATCATACTCTGAGTCCATTAATTATTCATAGGATGGTTTTATAGTATCTATATATTTTTAATTTATTCTATTATATTTTATAATTTTTTTTATTTTATTATTATTTCTATTCTGAACTACTTTTATTTTTAGCTGGTTTTAAAAAAATGTGAGCATAATAATACACATAAATGTATAGAGCTTACATATTTCAAATAATAAAATAAATTTAATCTAATCAAATATCCCTTTAATAATAAGGGTACAAATAGGATTTACATAAGATGATGTGAGATATTAATTACGTTATAATATTGATAATATTAGGCCAGATAAAAAAACGATATGTATGGTGTCCATAATTAATATTTTCTATATGCAATAGTAAATATTCACTTTTAATTCTCATTTTTAATCTGCATATTTTAATACTTAATTTTATATTAATAAAGAGTGTTTTATGGTTTTTAGGTAGCCTGCCTAAAGGTATATACTCAGCAATGTAAGGTATAGGCATTTGCCATGTTGTATAAACTGCAATATAAGAGATGGAACACAGCTGACCCGACTAGCAACGTCTGACGGACAGATATTATCTAGCACTCGAGTGGACACATAGGAACAAACACTGAGTTTCAATATAGCTAAAGGAAATCACTGGGAAAATGGCCGCGCCCATGTGGGCTTCGGTAAAATGGCGGCCGAGAGATATATAGGTGAATGGGCATAGTCGTGGCATCCAATCATTTTTCCCTGATGAAGTCACGTGACCCTGTGACGCAACGCGTAGGGGAGGGGCTCTGACGTCACGACGTTGCATCGGAGAGGCTCGGTGATTCCAGTGCAGACGGAGGCAGACAGCATTACAGAGGCAGAGGCAGAGTATTACTGAATGTTATCATCTATGCTGTCCTGGATCACATCAGAGCCATATACCGCTGTGCAATACTGCAACTGGCAGCAATAAATTTCCATTATACATAAGGATAAGGCACCATGGTCTTTTTTTCCTCTCTTTTTCAATTGACCCACATTCCTCATACTGGTGAAAGGAGGACTTGAGAAGGTGGTGACCCCAGGAGGGGAAGTAGGAGATTCCTAGAGAGCTGGTCAGAATATCCATTTATGAGCAGCTGCACAAGGGGAAAGAGGAGAGCACAGGAGAATCCCTATAGATCCACACCTACCTTCTGGAACAGCTTATATAAGAGTATCATCCCATCAATCCTGGAAGGATTAAAAGCGTATTTGCCTGAATTTATTCAGGCAAATATTAAGGTGAGCGCATAGGGAGACCACTAAGCACTCGGCGAGAGGGAATAAGGAATCCACCTGCACATTGCACTTATTTGAAAGACTTTTAATTCATTGTTTTTTATTATATGAATTTGCACTTGCACATTTATGTATGCTTTTGCACAATATAGATGGAGTGATCACAGCAGATCAGAGGGGCACAAATTTAGGATTGTATTTATTTGAATTTTTTTACAGTCACATTTAATTAAGGATTGACTGATATCAGTCACATGTATGAAGGTTGTTGATTTATTTATATCTATATTTTTTGATTCACCAGTTATAGTGATTCACAGTTGACTCATTATCATTTATTATTTATTATTGATTATTTTTATTCACTAGTCAAGGCGATTTATGAATTGTTTCAGATATTAATTCATGTACCCCAAGAATTAGGTTATATATACAAGTAAATAGGAGCGCGGCACTATATATTTATAACATGTCCTTAGTCTGCTTGTCTTCAGCAAACTGTTTGCGTGCTTTCTTGTGCATCATCTTTAGAAGAGGCTTCCCTCTGGGACAACAGCCATGCAAACCAATTTTATGCAGTGTAGGTCTTATGGTCTGAGCACTGACAGGTTGACCCCCTCTCCTTCAACCTCTGCAGCACTCATACGTCTATTTCCCAAAGACAACCTCTGGCTATGACACTGAGCACATGCACTCAACTTCTTTGGTCGACCATGGCGAGTGGAACTTGTCCTGTTAAACTCTGTATGGTCTTGGCCACCGTGCTGCAGCTCAGTTTCAGGGTCTTGGCAATCTTCTTATAGCCTAGGCCATCTTCATGTAGAGCAACAATTCTTTTTATTCAGATCCTCAGAGAATTTTTTGCCATGAGGTGCCATGTTGAACTCCCAGTGACCAGTATGAGAGAGTGAGAGTGATAACACCAAATTTAACACATCTGCTCCCCATTCACACCTGAGACCTTGTAACACTAACGAGTTACATGGCATCAGGGAGGGAAAATGGCGAATTTGGCCCAATTTGGACATTTTCACTTAGGGGTGTACTCACTTTTGTTGCCAGAGGTTTAGACATTAATGGCTGTGTGTTGAGTTATTTTGAGGGGACAGAAAATTTACACTGTTATACAAGCTGTACACTCACTACGTCACATTGTAGCAAAGTGTCATTTCTTCAGTGTTGTCACATGAAAAGATAGAATAAAATATGTACGAAAATGTGAGGGATGGACTCACTTCTGTGAGATACTGTGTGTATATAATGTGTGTGTTTTGTTCCCCCCTTCTCCAAAAGATCAATAAGAATTAGGCTGATCATAAAAATAAGCCTAGAGCTTCAGTAGCTACAATTGATGACTAAGAAGTATTGAATATTATTATTTCATATTTACACTTTTCTGACTGAAAAAATAAACTATACGGTCTGTTTAATAAAGCCTTAATTAGGAATTAAGAGACAGAAGCGAAGATGTGCTATAATCCAAGGTGACAATTCATGTTGTTTCCATAACTTTAGAGCAGTCAGAAGAAAACCAAGTTGTAATTGGTCATGGTGGTTTACCTGATCATTTTATCATTGTCACACAAGCCTGTATAGAGATGTATATGTGTATGAACATACCTTAAGCTCCACAGGGGTGTGGATTAGGAACAGATCCACGTAATCTAGCCCAAGATCCTTTAGAGATCTTTCAAGAGCCGGACGGACCCTTTCCGGGGCATGATTAGTTAACCAAAGCTTGAAAAAAGAATAAAGAATTTGGTCAAAAAAGGTGATATGGTTAGTGATAAGGATCTGTCAAAAAGACAGGGATAAACTCGTCAGGTAGCAGTGCAACATCTTTAGGTGGCGAGTTTTTGTGACAGTAGGTCATCATGATCACCTCTGGGCTTACATTGTTGGATGACATGATTAACAGTGTAGTTACACTGGGGAACTTACTTTTTTCAAATAAAGAACCTTGTCATGGTGTCAAGTGGGAATGAGGTCCTCGTCCCCTTAACATGGAAGCAAGGTGCTGGAGGGAGCTTGCCAGGCAACTTTTCCCCTTCGAACCATCTGTTTTTTTTTTAAAGCGGAGCTTCACCCAAAAGAGGAAGTTCCACTTTAAGGACTGGTTCCCCATGCCCCGCTAAGGATTGGCACCTTTGGGGTGGGGAGGGAGCGGTACCCAAAATTGAGAGGTACCCGCTCTCACTTCCGCTGCAATTGCATAGGCGATCAAGGAACCGAAGTTGTCCTCACCTCCCTCCTCGTAGTCTTCTGGGATATGTGGCAGGTCCTGGAAGACTACAGGACCATTCAGAAAGTGCAGAGCTACCCACGCATGCACAGTGGGCACCCAGCTGTGAAGCCGCAAGCTGTCACAGTCAGGTGCCCACACTGAACATGCAGGTTAGATTGTACGCCCCTTGAGGGTTAAGGACTGATGTGAATGTACAAAATATAAGTAAAGCGCTGCGTAAATTGACGGCGCTATATAAGTACCTGAAATAAATAATAAATAAATAACACAGGACAAGGTGAAACGGGCTGTGGGGAGGACACCGTGGGATTGAGGGACAGGTGAGTGTGTTTTTGTACCTGCTGACATTTTGTTTTAACAGTTTTACTGAAAATCTGCTTTAACTGTACCTTTCTGTAGCATCACTTGCAGCTTTAACACATCACAACATGCATGTTATTTAAAGAATTTTGCATTTTCAATGTTGCCCTTTAAACCACATGAAAAGACCCTCACCCAGCTAACTTTTTGTTTTTTGTTTTTTTATTGGTAGAAAACTACTTTTGCTCCTGCTTTGTGACTCTGTCACATGCACACCTGATGGAGGCTACAAATGACCATGTCAGCATACATTGCGCAACCAATGTCAGTATGAGGAAGCTGGTCCAGAACAATGATGTGGAACTATAGTGGATGTAAAACTCCCAAACATTATGTTTTTGGTGAAAGTAGTTACACTATATTAGTGCAATGGTTTATGAAACTCAAACTTTCAGTAAAAATTACAATACAGTTAATTTTAGGTCACAAAAATGTAATATATTACCATATTATTGTAAGTAAAATATAAAAGATGAGATTGTGGCAAGTAAATAGATACCCAACATGTCAAAACTCAAAATTGTATGCAGCCGTGAAACTGGCAAACTTCAGTACCCTATATTTTTCATAGGCAATACTTTAAAAGCCCTTCAGGTCATCAGTTTAGTGTTAACCATGAAAAATGGACCTAGAATTGTTGCCTTCGCTCTGGCTTGCATAGGTGCCCCCAATGCATGCATTTACATTAGTACGTACAGTGAGTATAGCAAAGAATCCCCTTTTAAAATAATCACATTTTGTTGCTTTGTAGCCTGAAATGGAGACAAACACAGTTTTTGTTGTATCCAGCTGTATTTATATGCAATTCATAAAATCCACATGAAAGGGAACACCAACATGTCAGGAAAAAAACAGAAAAACAGAAACCACACCACGGCATAGGGCCCTACGGGTCTGGTCTGGTATGGATTTTGAGGGGAACACCCCACACCAAAATGAAAAAAATAAATAAAATAAAATAAAGGGTGCGGGGATCCCTCCAAAAATCCATACCAGACCCAAAGGGCGCTATGCCGTGGTGTGGTTTCTGTTTTTTTTGTTTTTTCCTGACATGTTGGTGTTACCTTTCATGTGGATTTTATGAATTGCATATAAATACTTAACGAACACACAAAGGACCCATGTTCAAGTCGAACTTAAGTTAGACTCAAACATGCAGCCCATCACTAGCTTTTTAGTCTGTGTTGAAGTTAGAGTCTACAAACTATAATTATATATATATATATATATATATATATATATATATATTTGAAAAGTGATCAGTCCTCATGTAATGACTGCCCATCTAATTTCACGAGGCCCTAAAATTTTAGGATAGTACAAATATCCCCAAATGACTCGTTTTTGGAAAGTAGACAGTCTGAGGTATTTAGTAAGAGGCATGGTGTTTTTTTGAAGTTTTAGGGGTTTTTTTTAAACTAATTAAATTTTTTTTCCCTCACAAAGTGTCATTTTAACAACAATTTTTAATACAAAAAGGTCTAGTTACCTTTCCAGTACATAAAATGTCCTCTCTCTTCACTGTTCCATCAGCAATCTTTGCGTTGATAGCCTGGCCAACTTGTACCTCATTGCCGTAGATAAAAGCACCGTCAATATGACGATAGCCAACATCAATGGCCACCTTTGTAGCCTCTTCAGCCTGCTCTTTAGTGTACTGCAATAAAAAAAAGGGAGCAATACATTATGAAGAAATAGTGTTTCCACTTTAAGGCTAACCACTTCAGGACTGGCATGGTAACCCCACACCCTTTCTCTCCAGGCCATTTGTCAGTTGTCAGTGCTGCGATAATTTGACTGTCAATTGATTATGCAACACTGTACGCAAATCAATTTGATATCATTAATCTTTTGCTGGTATTTATTAACCATTGTTTTTCTTTTATACTATATAAAGAAAAAAAACCCATAAAATTTTAAGAACAAAATAGTTTTCCTTTACTTTGTAATATAAAGCATTACATTAATATTTATGGTAAAATGTGCTACTACCCATCCAATCCACAGAACTGTATAAAAGTTTATGGGTGTCCAACGTGCAGTTGCAGAGGGAGGTCTGCACCTGACGCTGGTTCCAAGAAGTCATACTTTGCACTTTGGGTTTAGTCTGCCTGAAATGTGTTAAACTGATTTAAACTAAAAGGTGAGTTGGACTTTAATGCAATGCACATTAGCGATCTAAATACCATACACGCACTATGCAATAAATTCTACTTTGCACACTTATCCTGGTACATGATGCACTGATAAGGCATATGATGCTCTACAATATGCAAACAACATAATTACTGATTTTGGTGCATAGTTATGCTGGTCACACAATCTGTCAATTGCTGCCAAATTTTGCTCTTTTCTCTTTGAATTTTCCTTCAGCCTATATAAGCTTGAAATGTAAAATTGCAACATTGAAAGCAAAGTATACCAAAACATGCAAAAGATGCCACTGGCAATATAAAAAAAAAAAGAAGGTTCAAACAATGGCATTCAAAATGCTCATTCCAAAGTCAATGTGCTTGTTGCTTGTCTTTCTAGCACTAGTCAGTTAAGATGTAGGCAGATCTTGCTGGATCCATCAGCACTTCAACCAGCCTCACCCATTATAGTTCATCCCACTTGAAGGACAGGTTTGAACACATTTCCCGTGTCATGTGGGCAATAAGTGATGATAGAAAACATTTAAGGTCTCTGTTAGCCTGCATTCACACTGTTGTGGTGCATTAGCAAACACATGTTATTTGGATAGGATGCCTAATGAACAGGGGCGGATTGACAACTCATGGGGCCCTGGGCAATAGGGGATCATGGGGCCCCTGTGTCCTTGCCCAAACAAATAAGCCTATAAAAAAGGTACCAGGGTAATCTCATGGGGCCCCCTACTGACCCCGGGCCTTCGGGAAGTGCCCGAGTTTCCAAATGGTCAGCCCGCCCCTGCTAATGAACCAAAATGCACTAAAAATGTTTCATGCACTATTTTTTTCTAACACTGAAATGTTGTGTTACCCTGTGCTGTGAGGTGCTACAATGCAGCTGTGCTGATAGGGTGTTTTGAGATGCCTTGAACCACTTCAAGCCCAGATACTTTCACCCCCATCCAGTCCAGGCCATTTTTCAGTTTTCAGCACTGTCATACTTTGAATGACAATTACTCAATCATGCACATTGTACCCAAATTACATTTTTATCACATCATGGAGACAGATAAGAGTTTTCTTTTGGTGGAAGTTAATCACCACTTTATTTTTTGCTATGTAATTGAAAAATAAATACCAAAAACTCTGAAAAAAACAACAAAAAAAACAAAACAACCAACAACCCCCCCCCCCCCCACGGTTTTCTTAGTTTCCGTTATAAAATTTTAATAATAAATCTTTCTTCAAAAATGTAAACCAAAATGTATTCTGCTACATTTCTTTGATGAAAATAACCCAAATCAGTGTATATTATTTAGTCTGTGAAAGTTATAGAGTCTAGAAACTATGGTACATACAGTATATTAGCAAATTGATCATTCCTGATGTACTGACTGCCCATCTCATTTCTTAGGGCTCTAAAATGCCAGGACAGCACAATTACCCCCCAAATTACCCATTTTCTGGAAAGTAGACAGCCCAGGGTATTTAGCAAGAGGCATGGTGAGGTTGACGGTGTAATTTTTTGGCATACATTTTTGGAAAAGTATTTATATAAAATTTGTTTTTTTCCACAAAGTTCTCATTTTAAGAAGACTTTTTTCACACACAGCATATGCACACTTATAATTACACCACAAAACTCATTCTGTTCTGCCTCGCGAGTATGGGGATAGCACTTGTGACACTTTTTCACAGACTAGATACATAGAAGTGCCCAAAATCCAAGCAGCGCTTTTGGGCTTTCAAGACATATAAATTACACATACATTATGCATCTAATGTCCTGACTATCTACCACGTTTTTGGAGGCCCCAGAGCATCAACACAATGGAAACACCCATACAATTACTTTATGAAAAGTAAACACTCCAAGGCAGCTATTCTAAACTAGGGTTCCTTGAAAAGGTTTCTAGGGGTTCCGTGAGCAATGAGAAATTTCTGCCTCTCAGATAAGTAACCACTAACCCCAATGATCTTTTTAGCTATCTGTAAGGGGGGATTCTTCCTAATGACCCCAAATGTAAGAAGCCTACTCCACATTGACCATCACACTAATATACCGTGAGCTAAATATATACCTATAGCAATTACCAGGGCTTTTTGTCCCTCAGAGAATAGATGCAGGAACTCCACCCTTCTGAGTTTCTGCCCCCTACCCACCTCTGAGCACTGTTCCTTGGTTTCACCCCCTACCTGTCTCTGAGCACCATCCCTTGGTTTGAACCCCCTACCCACCTCCCAGGAACAGTCCTTTTAGAGAATACAAAGCCAAGTATCATTTTGTATGGAATTTGTTTATGATAACAAGAAAAGCAGTAAAATAGATCCCCTTCAGCCAGAAACAATAGCCCCCCCCCCCAGCAACAATGGATCCCTACAACAAAAGACCACCCCAGCAACTATAGACCCCCAGCAGCAACAACAGATCCCCCATCAGCAAGCAAGAATAGACCCCTCCCTCAACAGTAGATCTTTTCCTACAACAGTTGACCTCCCAGCAACAATAGACCACCATGCAAAAATAGATTTCCTCAAGTGACAATAGATCCCCCAGCAGCCAGCATCAATAGACCCTCTAAAACACCCCAGCACCCCTTGCCATTACACACATTCAGTGATGGAGGTGCCGGAACTGCGTTCCCCCGCATCCCTGCTGAAAAAAAGCCCTGACAATTACTATCAGGGATTCCCTTAGACCAAAAATTTATTTCAAGGATTCCTCTATTTTAAAAAGATTATGAAAAGTTGCTCCAAGGCAGGGATGTCAAACTGGTGGCCCTCCAGCTGTTGTGAAACTACAAGTCCCATCATGCCTCTACCTTTGGGAGTCATGCTTGTAACTGTCAATCTTGCAATGCATCATGGGGCAACAGCTGGAGGGCCACCAGTTTGAAACCTGTGCTCCAAGGTATTTTCTGAAAGGCATAGTGAGTCTTATGAAGACTTCATTTTTTTGCCACAGGTTTTTGGAAAATGCAGAATGAAAGTGAAAATTATTTTTTTTTAACACATGATTGTCAATTTATTAGGAAATTTCTAACACACAGAATGGGCATACTTAGAATTACACACCAAAACACTCGCTACTTCTCCCATGTGCAGTGATATCACCTGTGTGAGACTTTCACTTTTTGGACTGATATGGCAATATATAAGTACCTGTAATAAATAGTATCAAAATCAATGTACGGTAATGGACAGGCAACATAGCTCAGTGTAGCATCACTTAAAGCAGTCCCAGCTCATATAAGCCAAGCATGCCTAGCCTACTGGTACATGGCTGCCCCCAGACATGCCATATTCACTGGTCGGGAAGTACAGGAGGTTAAGAAAGTAAGAACAAAGGAGTTCTTGTGGTTCCAGGAGTGCACCGCAGAGGATGTCTGGGACTGGTGTCTTGCAGGAACATAGTCGGGCATGCAGATGGGTCAGTTGAGGTGTAGGCAGAGACATGGTCATACAGGCAAACAATCAGGTCAGGCAACTGGCAGAATGTGGTTATTAACAGGCCAGGGTCAGTACAGACGACAATCAGGGACACCAACTGTGACTGGCTGCAGTATTCAGGGGTGGTTGAGCTGCAGGGACACCATAACTGGTGTGGCTGTGGTCAGGAACAATGACTTGTGCAGCGGTGATTAGGGACACTGACTGGTGTACAGTATGTAAGAAAAATGTATAAATGTTTTTTTTTTTTTGAAAATTTGTAAAATGTCTTTAACATACAGTCACCAGAGCAGTGCAGTATCACCATAGTGACTCTATACTACTCTGGGGGTTTGACAGTGAACCTAGTCCCAGTTCTGTATTTACCTGCATTGGCGTTTGGTACAAATGCTTTTTGCTGCATTTGTGGGAATGAGTTGCATCTTCGGTACATTTACATACAAAAAATGCAGCATGCTGGCCTTTTTTAGAGCATATTGCTGCAATTTAAAACCGTGATTAACTACATATGATGTAAATGTATATGACCCTCCAAATGAGCCTTACTACACATGGCTGCCTTGTATACTCCAGGTGCCATCAACATGGTTCTAGGCTGCTCCTGTGCTCCCAGTGCTGCAAGAGACTCTCTGCTGCTTCTGTATTCTTTGTGCTGCAGGAGACCGTCCCTACTGCACTTGTGATTCCAGGACCCCAGTGCTGCGAGATACTCTCATACCGCTCTGTGTTTAGTTGTTACTGGTTTATAATCATCTGTAGCCTGCTCGGTTGTGTCTGAGGACCACAACCTGGCAACGGTGTTGCAGCAAAACCCAGGCACTCTTTAGATTCTGCACCTCAGGCTACACCAGTGTGTCTTAACATTTTTTAAGTCACAGAACCCTATAAAAGTATTCAAATTCTCAAGGCATCCCAGTCAAAAATGAGGGTGCAATGAGGGCAACAACAGAGTTCTCAGCCCTACCCCTTCACATCAGTGTCCTTAGTCCACCCTTCAACATCAGCATCCTTAGTCCACCCCCCACATTGGAATCCATAGTCCCCCCCCCTCAATATGAGAGTCCTTAGTCTCCCCCTCTCAACATCAGAGTCTTCAGTGTACCTCCCTTTCACATCAGAGATCTCAGCCCCCCTCTAACATCACAATTCTAAGCCCTCACCTTAAAGCGGCACTCCACCCAAAAGGGGAAGTTCTGTTTTAAGTACTCCTCCCCTGCCACATTTGGCATGCAATTTTTGAGGGGGAGCGGGTACCTAGTTTTGAAAGGTACCTGCTCCCTAGGTGATCTGAGCAGAAGTTCTCATCTCCCCTTCCTGCAGTCTTTTTGGACACTTCACAGGTCCCAGAAGACTGCTGGACCAGTCAAGAGGTGCAGCGTAACTCACACATGTGCAGGTGCCCACAGTGGAGATGCCAGTGAGAGGGAGAGAAGAGATGGTTTGGGTAAGCACATCACTGGATCCTGGGACAGGTGAGTGTGTTTATTAAGAATCTGCAGCTAAGGTACAAAAACTGTAGGTGCTGTCTTTTAACCAATTCAATACCAGGCAATTTTACACCTTACTGCCCAGGCCAGTTTTCAGGTTTCAGCGCTCTCACACTTTGAATGACAATTGCGCGGTCATACAACATTCAAGCCAAACTAAAATTTTATCATTTTCTTCACACAACTAGAGATTTCTTTTGGTGGTATTTAATTACCACTGGGGTTTTTATTTTTTGCTAAATTAACAAAAAAAGACCAAAAATGTTGAAAAAAAACACACGTTTTTCTTTGTTTCTGTTATAAAAGTTTGCAAATAAATAATTGTTCTTCATAAATTTAGGCCAAGATGTATTCTACTACATGTCTTTGGTGAAAATCACCCAAATTAGGATGTATTATTTAGTTTGTAGGAAAGTTATAGAGTTCACAAACTATGGTATAGATCTGAATATTGATCATTCCTGAAGTACTGACAGCCAATCTAATTTCTTGAGGTCCAAGAATGTCAGAACAGTACAGATATCCCCCAAATGACTCCTTTTTGCAAAGTAGACAGTCCGACGTACTTCATAAGAGGCATGGCGAGTTTTTTGAAGTTGTATTTTTTTGTCATAATTTTTCGGAAAATGAAACAATTAAAAAAATTAGTTTCACAATTTTTTTTTTACATATTGTCACCAGTGCAGTACAGCGTCATCATATAACTGGCATGGCGGTGATCAGGGACACTGACTGGTGACAGTATGAAAAAAAATATATATTTTTTTTTAATTATTATTATTTTTTATTAATTTTTTTTTCTTTTTTTAAGATTTTTTTTTCATATTTCACTATGACCAAAGTAGTACAATGTTACCATAGTAATATTGTACTACTTTGGGGAAGTGATCAGTATTTATGTTATTTTTTTTACACAATTTGCTTATAGCAAAGAATTACTTTGCTATAAGCAAGCATTTACCTGAATGACATCGATTCGTTCAGGGTTTTTTTTTTGTGCTTAGCTGTGATTTGGCCACAGCTAATCACATGACATGTGCATGTGATTAGCTGTGACCATTCACAGCTAGACACTAGTATACAATGGATGGCATGAATGAAGCCATCCATTGTATACAACTGTCATGTGACCTGCTGTGATTGGTCACAGCAGGTCACATGGTACCGCAACGGGGGCCGATACTCAGATCTGTCATCGGCCGTGTCTGTGGTACACGGCCGGTGACAGATTGCGCCACTGCGCGGCTCTGCAGGAGCGCGATCTGCGCATGTGCGGGAGGATGCCATATGGCATCCACACGGAACGCTGATGACATTTGCCGGCCATAGGGCGGGCGGCAAATGGTTAATACACACAAAAACAACTGGAGCTCCTCTTTAACATCAGTCCCCCCTTCAAACATCAGAGTCCTCAATGTCTCTCCCTTTCACATAGGAGTCCTCAATGCCCTACCTTCAAATCAGCCTCCCTTTTAAGCTCTGGTTGACATCTGTGCTGTCTGCGATTTGCGCTGGCGTGAGAGCCCATTCATTTGAATGGACTCCTGTGCCCCAGGACATACAGGGAAGAAATCCCTGCACTACTTTGCAGCCCACATGGGAACCTAGGTTCCCAATACAGTTTTGATTTCCAGTGCGGGTGGCATGCCATTAGAATTGACTGCGTGTCCTGCATTTCTCTGTGCGGGTAGTGTGGCTGCAGGTATTTGTGCGGGTCCCACAGCAGCACCACCCACACAGATGTGAACCGGGGTAAATCAGAGTCCTCATCCTCACCCTTCACATGGGGGGTCCTCAGATGCCCACTTTTACATCAGTTGGCCCATTTGCACCATGGACTTGCATGGTGCTGTGCAAAAACATGAAACACAACTCGGCACCCTACTTGAGAAATGCTGGGCTACACTATCATTCGTAAGATCCTGGAGCTTCCTCTTCCAGTGAACAGGGGCCCCAGTCCATGTCAGGAGTGCAGGGAGCATTCCCACACCAACACCCCACTGCTACTTTACAAATGTTTTGCAAACTGTGACTAGAATATACACAGAGTATACACAGCACCCCCCAGCCCTCCTTGTCCAGGCCTTGATCAAACTGTACAGCTCCACTGTCAATGTTATCTGCTTTGTTTCATTTTTAATAAATTTGCTTGGATAAAAAAAAATGTCAGTATCAGAGACATTTAACCATCTATGTAATCTGATCCCTAGAATGACAGCACCTCACCTGTTTTGGGGCGTAGGTACCGAACCCCATCACCGGCATCTTGTGCCCATCATTCAGGGCCACACAGGAGTCTGATTTCAGGGCCATTGTCTGCTCTCTATCTTCAACAATCACTTCTTTGCTACTTCTGGAACTGACTATATTTTGTTTGTAACCAGTCCTATGGGCGTGCCTGTAATTTGGGACTGTGCCAACTCATTTTCTAATGCTTTTCATAAATATCTTCAAAGAACAGGATATAAATGCTGTTATATACTCTAAATAATCATTTTTGTTGATATCTTATAACAAAACCGAGGGTTGTATTACCACATATAATGCTATGATGTAGATTTGCTAGAGACCCCTTTGTGCTCTGAATTTGGTTTAGTCCTGTCAGTGCATGTGAGTAAACTTTAGAATGAAGTTGAAATGAGCAGTACTTGTTCACTCTAAAATGGCTGCATACTGAGTGACTGAGGTCATGTGAAGTGGCCGCCTCAGGCAGCACTCCTGAGGGGCCGCACTGTGTCCATACCAGGCATTCCATCCTCCGTACAGCTCTGTAATGCCGAGCCTGGTAAAGTCACAGGTCAGAGTTACTGAGCTCCCTGGCCAGTGTTGCGGCCAAACCCCTTCAGTGACGTAGAGCCTGATATCTGTACAAGCTCAGAAACACAAAGCTGGCAGCCAGTGTGTGGGGCACGGCTTAAGGCACTTTAAGGGGGGGGGCTCTGGAAACTTCGCTCGCTAATGCCCAACTATGACGATGGAGGCCACGATCAAGAATAATCTGTATTCAGGCGGCACTGCAACTTAGCAGCGATCACAACTTTGTGGCACAATTATCTCATGTTCCATTCACTTCAGCAGCCTCCTAGGTAGAATTGCCACCTCATCCCTTTAAAACCGAACACGTTTATTTATTTATTACATGTACTTATATAGCGCTGTCAGAGCTTTACATATATATTGTACACTCACATCAGTCCCTAACCCTCAAGGGGTGTACAATCTAAGGTTCCTAACTCACATTCTTACGCATACTATGGACAAATTAGACAGGATCCAATGAACCTGTCATCATGTCTTTGGAGTGTGGGAGGAAACCGGAGTACCAAGAGGAAACCCACGCAGGCACAGGGAGAACATGCAAACTCCAGGCAGGTGGTGCCATGGTTGGGATTCGAACCAACGACCCTAGTCCTGCCAGGCGGAAGTGCTAACCATTTAGCCACTGTGCTGTCCAGAACACCTAACAATTACACAGGTTCTGTGGCCGATTAAGGTGGTAATAAAACTCACTTCGTAAATAATGTGTTTTGTTTTAAAGGGTGGCAACCCTACTCCTAGGTAGGTGCTAGGATTAGATAGCTAGGAATAGTTATGCTTTCAACAAATTTAGTTGTCCCGGTGGCTGTAAATATTGTTAGGGAAAAGCATAGCTAATTGTACTGACTGAGCTGTGATCATTTAGTGAGGTCTGCTCTGTGTGCTCAGGTGCTGCTAGTCTGCCTAGCTTCCACTGTATCCAGGAGACGGTGGATGTTTCTGGATGATAGGAGTTATGCAGATGACAGCATGAATATTGATACAGCCTCAGCCTATCCCAGAGAGAGGGGCCCCAAGGAATGCTGGGTAATTGTATAGATTCAGTGAGCACACAGATCTCTGGGTCTTTCCTGGCTAGGCTTGCCCAAGCCTAAGAAAGGGCTTGTTGCCCTCCCAGGCAGTTGCTGCTGTAGGCCTCAGCTGGGCTACCTGAAGGCCTGAATTGCTGAGACCGGGGTTCTGCTATGCTGACTGAGGGGCTGTCACCTGGTATCTGGTATCACAGAGGAAGGCATCCTGTTGCTCTTGGGCCTTGTGAGTACAAACATCTCTAAGGATCTTAGAGACTGTGTACTGTTTAACCCCTTCTGGTGCTAGGAAGTCAGCTGTGAGTCTAGCAAAGGGAATACCGGCTGGTGTTTCAAAGAGCTTTGTCCATCTGCCTGCTACTACTTAAAGTGTTACTAACCCTGCATTCACTATATCCAGTCTTTCACAGTACACAGAACACGGAAATTCAAATATTTTAGTAAATATAAACTGCTAAATACTTTTTCATATCAGCAGTATATAGCAGTCTTGTGACTTCTATCAGTGTCCAGCTGAGAACTGGTTACAGCTTGCTGGATGATATTTCATTCTGCTCTGACTGTCCTATGAGGTTGCATGACCCCTGACCCTCTGTCTGGACAGTGCTGATCACATGCACCCTCCCGAAGAAAACAAAAGAAATCTTTGGCAATGCACACTAAACCGAGAATGTGCATAGTGACTCCTAAAGATCTGTACTATCAGCAGATGGATTGGGGACAGTAAAAAAAGGGGAGGATCAGAGAAGACAGGTTCAAACAGCCTTTGTATACAATGCGGCGGATTAACCTCTTAGGCAACAGTGAGTATAACAAGCATGCTTTACTGCATATACAGACTGATTTTAGTGTTGTGGGTTTAGTAACACTTTAAAGGGGACACTGTTCTGGGCTAAAGAAGTTACTGCGGTTACTGCTACTACTTGTCTCTACTGCTTAAATATGAAGTCCACTGTTTGATTCAAGCATGGACTTGGATATAACTTCTTCTGAAGATTAGACAAAGTCCTCATTGTACATAGTTGCTAATCTAGAGTATGCCACTCATCCCTAGAAACAACAAAAACACCCCCTAGACTGATTATTGGAGAAACGAGTGAATGAGCTTATGTGCTTGGCTGCGGGGCAAGGTATTTGGGGAGGTCCTGGACTGTACTCCTACAGCTCCTACGGAGTAGCACCACAATTACATTTGACTAACTGTATTCAGACTTCCTTCCATGGTGCAGCATTTTCAGGGGATACCATGGAGCCTTTATCCTGCTTGTAGGCAGGTTGTAGAGTAGGTTCCCCTTTAAGGTGCCTCCTCCCCCTAGGACAATGCTGGGAGTCTAGTCAGGACCTAGGAGGGAGATGGGTCAGACTACAGTGAAGAGGAAGGAGCAACATATATCTGCTGTGCTCCTGCTCTCACCTTTAGGCAGGGTACCATGGGGTTGTATCATTTTAGCTCCAAGAGAGAAGGAGAGATAGCTACAGCGGGTCAGTGCAGGCTCAGGAGAGGACTTTGGAAATGGTCTAACCCTTGGTTCCTCCCCTCAGCCCAGGAAAAATAACAGGCCTACAGGGATTCAGTGGTTTTCATCAGAAACACGAGCAGCCACCACCAGGGCCTGGGACCAAGAGTCCATATTGCTGTTGGAATTGTGTGGGGATCTGCGACATACCAAATAAATATTACTAATTGAGGCTTTCCAAGAACTTTAATCACATCCAGCCTCTTGGTGCGTTTCAGTTAGAATGCTGCTCTGAAGAGTGAGAGATAGTTCTACAGATGTACCCTGGCTGTCGGGTCTCAGAAAGGTAGGCCAACGTGTAAGCAGGATGAAATGCTAGTTAGCAGCTGCTGCCTGGCTGAGATTGAGGGGGTTAACTATATCTCTCAGATAATTGTTTTTTAAGGGCTTTGCTGCTGGGCCCCAGCCCCCCTTTCCCTGTACAGATAAAGCAAGAAGGCGTTTTGCCCAGACCAGCTGCATGGAAGAAAGAGAGGCTGACTGTTACAATGTAATCTGATCCTGTAGCTCACGGGTCCTCAAACTTTTTAAACAGGGGGCCAGTTTACTGTTCCTCAGACTGTTGGGGCCTGGACTATAGTTTGAAAAAAATATGAATGAATTCCTATGCACACCCACATAACTTATTTGTAGTGCAAAAAAAAAAATACAATATTTAAAATGAAAAACAATTTTAATCAACACTGTTACATAAGATAAAGCATGGTGTTTCAGAACGAAACATAAGAAATATCAAAATGCTTTGTGAAACATTTGGCTTGTCCAACCAACATAAACTTATTAACATTTCAATGGGAAGTATGGGTCTGCTTATGGCTAAGGAGATGGTCAATGTCCAGTTCCATATTTGTCAATGCTAGTCGTAACAAGTGATGCAAATGTGCATCAGTTAGTCTGGATCTGGTTGGAGATTTCAGATGTTTCATTCAGGAAAAAGTCTGTTCACAGACATAGATGCTGCCAAAGATGGTTGCCATTTTGAGTGCATGGTTCCTGAGATTAAGATATGTCTCAAAGGGGAGAGATGCATAGAAATTAGTAAGGCTGCTTGACTTGAATGCATCTTTCAGAGAGCCTCAATTCTGTAGTTCGGCCAGTTCCATTTGGTAAATCAGATCAGCAATTTCAATGTCAACAGAAAATGGGTTCTGGAAAAGCTGTATGACCTGTTCATAGAGATGATGCTCTTTAAATCTAATTTGAAACTCCTTTTGCAACATTTCCAGTGAATCCACACATGTTTTGTTTGGGAATGCAACTGCTGGTTTTTCCAACAACATGTTTTGAGTTGTAGGGAGATGGCAGAAGTTTTCCTCCTTGACTTGCTTCATGAGGAGGTCTAATTTTACTTCAAATGCTTTCACATGTGAATGCATATCACAGATGCGCTTACCCTTTCCTTGAAGTTGCCTATTGAAACTGTTGAGTAGCTCTGTTACATCTATCAGAAAGGTAAGGTGCCATTTCCATTCTGCATCTTTGAGCTCTGGTACTTCTTTGTTTTTTGAAAGCCGAAACCTGTGAAAGTAAGTCATAAAACCATTTCAAAACTCTCCCTCGACTCAGCCAATGGACTTCTGTGTGGTACAGAATATCTTCATAGGCAACATTTAGCTCAGACAGAAATTCCTGAAACTGAGGTTTAGTGCATGAGCTCTAATGAAGTTAACACAAGACACCACAATTTTCATGAGAGAGCCCCACTTCAGTGATTTACAACACAGCACTTGTTGGTGGATGAGGCAGTGTATGGCTATTGGACGTGAATGGTTGTGTTTGTCCATCTCTGGGTAATGTGTGCAACTACTCCTTTCATAAACCCCACCATGCTAGGAGCACCATCAGTTGTCACACTAGCTAGTTTAGCCCAGTCTAGCTCCAAATCATTCACAGTTTGGCGAACCTTTTCATAGATATCCTCTCCTGTTGTTGTTCCTTTGATGCTTTTCAGTGCAGCAAACTCCTCTGTGACTTCCAAATAATCATTTGTCCCACGAATGAAAATTAGAAGTTGTGCAGAATCACGAACATCATTGCTTTTGTCGAGTGCCAACAAAAAATAGCAACTTTTTTTGAAACGTTTTGCAAATGCTTATGCAAATTGTCCCCCATTTCTTCAATCCTTTGTGTAATTGTAGGTCCTGAAAGGCTTACTGTACTAAATAAATCAGCCTTCTCTGGACACATCTCATTGGCAACAGAAATAAGGCATTCTTTAACAATTTCTCCCTCTACGAATGGTCTGCCAGTGCACGCTGTTAGCTTGGCAACTTGAAAACTTGCTCACAGTGATTAAAATTTTAGCTGCTTCTGCTTCACAAAAGTATTTTTCTGAGTTGTCAATCCATTTTTCAGTTTTAATATTTTATCTTTTCTCACTTGTCCGATCAAACAATCATATTTATCTTTATGTTGAGTTTCATTTGGACATTTTCACTTTTGTTGCCAGCAGTTTAGACATTAATGGCTGTGTGCTGAGTTATTTTGAGGAGACATCAAATTTACATTGTTATACAAGCTGTACACTCACTACTTTACATTGTAGCAAAGTGTCATTTCTTCAGTGTTGTCACATGAAAAGATATAATAAAATATTTACAAAAATGTAAGGGGTGGACTCACTTCTGTGAGATACTGTGGTTGGGGGAAGTGTATTGTAGGTCAGGGGTATGACTAAATCCCTAACCTACAATACACCCCTTACCAACTACATACTGATCTATAATACACCTCTCCCACTACCTAACAGTTTAGTGGGGGAGGTGTATTATGGATCAGTACCTCCTGGGCATGCTTCCTCAGTGCCTTCTTCTGCTTGTACTGGGTGATGAGCTGCTCATTGTCCTCTCTCAGTAGCTCCAGCTGGTGTCTCTGTGCAGGCTGCCTCAAGGCTCTGAAGCACAGCCACCACCAGTGACAAATCAATTCACTGCCTCCCCCTTTTAGCAGCCAATCAGCCAATCCATCTTCTGGTAGATGGAGGTCCGTGAGAGTGAAGACCTGCTCTCCTCCTGGTACACCAATCTGTCTTCCAGCTCCATAACATCACTGACCAAGACCGCCACTCTAGCGCCCATTACCCCCCACCCCCCTGCCACCACCATCAACACACCCGATCACTTGGCATCCCCCCCCACCCCCGTCGCCAACGTATTAACACCATTTTCAGAGCACTAACCTGCAAAAGAAGCAGCCGGCCATCCCCGCACCCTCCAGCAGCGTGCAGCCTCCTCACCAGGTCCGCTGGCACCCAGGTCATGTGCCTGCCCCTCCTCGTTTCGGCTGATGGGCGGGCCGGATAAATGACATTGGCAGGCCGTATCTGGCTCACGGGCTGTAGTTTGAGGACCCTGCTCTAGCTCACCATCTGCCTGGAGGGGCTCAGCTGGACTTTTGCTACCTTCTCTGCTCGCTGAAGGTGCCTGTTGTGAGGATCCTGCCAACATGACTGGGGCTCCTGAAACATGTAGTCTCACAACACACAGTCTGGAGCATGGAGAGGGAAGACACAGACAAGATGGGGGAGAGTGCTTCTGTTCTTGTTTCCAACTGCTGGAGCCTTCCACATATCGGGGGATTTCTGGGACTCGCAGTCCTCCCAGATGATGTCAGCAATGGACTCTTTCCTAAGCAGGTAAGCCGGGTGTAGATAACGTTAGTAAAAGATAAGTTTAGAGGTTCAAATATAAATTACTGTATCACCCAATATATGGCTTCCATCCAGTAGCCAAAAAATATGCAGACCAAAAAAGAGATTTGTGAAAAGAGATTACATTACGGACAGAATGCAATACTCAGAAAAATTTCCAAAAAGTATGCTTTATTACACATTATTAATTGACAATTGGGCAATCGCCCTGGTTTACCATCACCTCAGTATGAGACAATACACACAGACCTAAAACCATTAAAATCACACCAAGACCGGTCTGGATATATATGTGCCGCAAAGGCTATGACAACCATAGTCTAAAGCATTTGCAGCACCGCACATTGGTTACACTCCCTATAGGAGGTGTTTTCAAAAATTGTACCATAGGTATATAATATCACATGCTATGCATACTGTATAAGCAAATACAGTTACCACATTGGTTACACTCCCTATAGGAAGTATTTTCAAAAATTGTACCATAGGTACAGTGGGGCAAAAAAGTATTTAGTCAGCCACCAATTGTGCAAGTTCTCCCACTTAAAAAGATGAGAGAGGCCTGTAATTGGCATCATAGGTAGACCTCAACTATGAAAGGCAAAATGAGAAAAAAAATCCAGACAATCACATTGGCTGATTTGGAAAGAATTTATTTGCAAATTATGGTGAAAAATAAGTATTTGGTCACCTACAAACAAGCAAGATTTCTGGCTCTTACAGACCTGTACCTTCTTCTTTAAGAGGCTCCTCTGTCCTGCACTCATTACCTGTATCAATGGCACCTGTTTGAACTTGTTATCAGTATAAAAGACACCTGTCCACAACCTCAAACAGTCACACTCCAAACTCCACTATGGTGAAGACCAAAGAGCTGTCGAAGGACACCAGAAACAAAATTGTAGACCTGCTCCAGGCTGGGAAGACTGAATCTGCAATAGGCAAGCAGCTTGGTGTGAACAAATCAACTGTGGGAGCAATAATTAGAAAATGGAAGACATACAAGACCACTGATCATCTCCCTCGATCTGGGGCTCCACGCAAGATCTCACCCCCTGGGGTCAAAATGATCACAAGAACGGTGAGCAAAAATCCCAGGACCACACGGAGGGACCTAGTGAATGACCTGCAGAGAGCTGGGACCAACGTAACAAAGGCTACCATCAGTAACACACTACGCCACCAGGGGCTCACATCCTGCAGTGCCAGATGTGTCCCCCTGCTTAAGCCAGTACATGTCCGGGCCCGTCTGAAGTTTGCTAGAGAGCATTTGGATGATCCAGAAGAGGATTGGGAGAATGTCATATGGTCAGATGAAACCAAAATAGAACTGTTTGGTAGAAACACAACTCGTCGTGTTTGGAGGAGAGAGAATGCTGAGTTGCATCCAAAGAACACCATACCTACTGTGAAGCATGGGGGTGGCAACATCATGCTTTGAGGCTGTTTCTCTGCAAAGGGACCAGGACGACTGATCCATGTACAGGACAGAATGAATGGGGCCATGTATCATGAGATTTTGAGTGCAAACCTCCTTCCATCAGCAAGGGCACTGAAGATGAAACGTGGCTGGGTCTTCCAACATGACAATGATCCCAAACATACCGCCCGGGCAACGAAGGAATGGCTTCGTAAGAAGCATTTCAAGGTCCTGGAGTGGCCTAACCAGTCTCCAGATCTCAACCCCATAGAAAACCTTTGGAGGGAGTTGAAAGTCCGTGTTGCCCAGCGACAGCCCCAAAACATCACTGCTCTAGAGGAGATCTGCATGGAGGAATGGGCCAACATACCAGCAACAGTGTGTGCCAACCTTGTGAAGACTTACAGGAAACGTTTGACCTCTGTCATTGCCAACAAAGGATATATAACAAAGTATTGAGATGAACTTTTGATATTGACCAAATACTTATTTTACACCATAATTTGCAAATAAATTCTTTCCAAATCAGCCAATGTGACTGTCTGGTTTTTTTCTAATTTTGTCTCTCATAGTTGAGGTCTACCTATGATGCCAATTACAGGCCTCTCTCATCTTTTTAAGTGGGAGAACTTGCACAATTGGTGGCTGACTAAATACTTTTTTGCTCCACTGTATATATTATCACATGCTATGCATATAAGCAAATACAGTTACCACAGAGTAACAGTTACCACAGTTACCACAGAGAGAAGCATAACCCTAAGCCTATACAAGGCAATATGGGTAAAAAATTTAATGAAAAAAAGGGGGATATAAACCCCAGTAATATAATTAAGGATTCATGCAGTACAACCTTGTAAAGGCACATGTGGTTGGGGCCCATCTATCTGTGATATACGCAAATAGTTGCAAAGATTCTTATAGATGAAAGAGACCCTGTTGATTAGAGATGAGCGAATCGAAGTATCCGAAGTGGAATTTGAGTCGAATATCGGAAAAATTTCGATTCGTGCCGAATCCGAAAAATAGCCTAATTCGGACGCGCGAATCGAAATTTTTCAGAAAATGGCGGCTGACATGTGCTGCGACGGAGCGGGGATGTCTGGGAAGGCGCGCAGACAAGGCGCGCTGACCCATAATGCATTCCTCAACTACATGTGATCGCATCAGCCAATCAGCAGCCAGCCAGCCAGCCAGCCAGCACTGTGTAATGGTCGAGCTATAAATAGCGGCCATTTTGGAATTCTTCATTTGCCTGCAGTTATTGAACAGAGGCAGACCGCTCTGTACTAGGGACAGGGACAGAGTTAGGGCCACAGAAACGATAATTGGGGACAGAGAAAAGTTACTTAGGGACAGAGAACCATTACTCAGGGACACAGACTTGTTAATGAGGGCCACAGAATCGTTATTTAGGGACAAAGAAACGCTAGTTAGGGCCACAGAATTCATACTCAGGGACAGACAGAATTGTTACTCAGTGCCAGAGAATTGTTACTTAGGGCCACAGAAACGTTATTAGGGCAACAGAATTTTTACTCAGGGACAGACAGAATTGTTACTGAGTGCCAGAGAATTGTTACTCAGGGACAGACAGAATTGTTACTGAGTGCCAGAGAATTGTTACTTAGGGCCACAGAAACTTTAATTAGGGCCACAGAATTTTTACTCAGGGACAGACAGAATTGTTACTGAGTGCCAGAGAATTGTTACTCAGGGACAGACAGAATTGTTACTGAGTGCCAGAGAATTGTTACTTAGGGCCACAGAAACTTTACTTAGGGCCACAGAATTTTTACTCAGGGACAGACAGAATTGTTACTGAGTGCCAGAGAATTGTTACTCAGGGACAGACAGAATTGTTACTGAGTGCCAGAGAATTGTTACTCAGGGCCCCAGAAACTTTACTTAGGGCCACAGAATTTTTACTCAGGGACAGACAGAATTGTTACTGAGTGCCAGAGAATTGTTACTCAGGGACAGACAGAATTGTTACTGAGTGCCAGAGAATTGTTACTTAGGGCCACAGAAACTTTACTTAGGGCCACAGAATTGTTACTCGCACAGACACAGAATTGTTACTCGCACAGACACAGAATTGTTACTGAAGGCCACAGAACTGTTACTTAGGGCCACAGAATTGTTACTCGCACAGACACAGAATTGTTACTCGCACAGACACAGAAAGATGGCCGCCGGAGCTCCACGATGCTCCGGCGGCGTGACGTCACGGCGTTCCTGGCTCCTCCTACGCGTTTCGTGCACACGCACGTCGTCTGGGGGGATTTGCCAATGAACATCGAGCCGTGCGTCGTACATTTATATGCTAAGCGCATGCGCAGTAGAAAGGGCGCCATATTCTAGAAGTGCGACCTGAGGACACCCGGATATCGATATGGGCGCCATTTTTCATTAGTTCCATTGCTTATACATACCGTTACAATAGCAGCACGTAAAGCCGGCCAGCTGTCATTATTAATAACAGCATTACACCCCCTTAATGGTCTCACTTTGGTGTTAGATCAAACTGCCAATTTCATATATGTTAGGTAAGTGCCTTCCAATTGACCAAATTAAAGGGCAAGACGAATCAATACAATACGTGTAGCGCTAGCATATAAACCACTTCATAAAAAATCCATGTGCATGTAATATTCATAAAACAGAAAATCTGCTAATAGGCAACAAGACAATGGGCATACATAAGTCCATACTAAAAATATACATAAAATTGTACATAATGCAAGTAGCTATATCCTTTTAATTGTTATCAGTGCCAATCAGTGACACTAGAACTATAAACCTAAAACTGAACCAAGGAACAGTACAATAAAATGATAATATCATCATATCCTATTCTCTCGACATGACGATAAACCATACATAAAAAACAATAAAAAGAGAGGGTCCATAGAGTTTAGCTGTTATTGATAAAACAATTTAGATCTATGTCTATATTGTGGCCTTTAGGGTGTAAAGTCTGCAGCTCATATATCCAGCGTGTTTCGAGCTGTGAGACTCCACGCAGTTTATTTACCCCTCTCCAATGGGGTTGTACCATGTCTATCCCAACAAACTGTAAAGATGATGGGTCATTTTTGTGTTTACATTTAAAGTGATAAGACAATGAGTGATCTTTATACCCCTTTTTAATGTTGTTAATATGTTCTCTCAGTCTATCACGTAGGCGTCTGGTAGTACGTCCCACATACTGGAGTTTACAAGAACATTCAAGAAGATATACCACATTTTTACTGTAGCAGGTTATGCATTTATCTAATTTATACGTTCTACCTGTGGTATTTGAAGAAAAAGAAAATAGTTTCTGTTTCCTTACGTTATTCGTCGTACAAATAACGCACTTGTTACAAGGAAAGAAACCTGTTATGTTTGGTGCAAACGAGATCTTCTCTGGGGGGTTGATAACGTTAGGTGCTAACCGGTGTCTTAATGCTGTAGCTTTTTTATATATGACTTCCGGTTTAGCCGGCAGAATTTTGGAAAGGATGGGATCCGCCAATAAGACATTCCAATTTTTATTAATAATGTGCTTAATGGCTCTATGCTGTATAGAATATGTGGTCAAAAAAGGGCAAGACAGTGTCTTACTGGTCATTCTTTTATCCTCCAGTAATACACTTCTGTCCATATTAGCCACTTGTTGAATGGTGTCATCGATTTTTTGCTGAGGATATCCTTTTTCCAGGAATTTCATTTTTAAAGTGTCAGCTTGCATGTAGTATGTATCCAATTTAGTACAATTCCTGCGTATTCTTGTGAACTGACCTTTCGGAATGTTTGCAAGCCATGCAGGGTGGTGACAACTTTCTAACGGGATGAAACTATTCCTGTCGGTTTTTTTGAAGAAGGATTCCGTAATGACCATACCATTATCATTAAATAATGTTAGATCCAGGAAATGGATGTCTGTATTGCTATATGTATAACTAAACTCAATATTAAGTGTGTTATCATTAAGTGTTTTGAAAAAATTGTGTAAAGATTCTTCCTCCCCATTCCACAATAAGAACACGTCATCTATAAATCTTTTATAAAATATTAACTCTGGCCACTCTCTTGCATAAATTAAAAACTCCTCCCAATACGCCATAAAAAGGTTTGCTAGGCTGGGGGCAAACTTCGCCCCCATCGCCACGCCCTTGGTTTGCAAGAAATATTTGCGATCAAACCAGAAATAATTATTCTGCATTGCGAACTGCAGTAATGTTAAAATATATTCAATATGTGAGGGAGATAAAGTGCTATAGGCGTCTAAAAAATATTTGGCGGCACAGACACAGAATTGTTACTCAGGGCCACAGAACTGTTACTTAGGGACAAAGAAACGCTAGTTAGGGCCACAGAATTCATACTCAGGGACAGACAGAATTGTTACGGAGTGCCAGAGAATTGTTACTCAGGGCCACAGAAACTTAGGGCCACAGAATTTTTACTCAGGGACAGACAGAATTGTTACTGAGTGCCAGAGAATTGTTACTCAGGGACAGACAGAATTGTTACTGAGTGCCAGAGAATTGTTACTCAGGGCCACAGAAACTTTACTTAGGGCCACAGAATTTTTACTCAGGGACAGACAGAATTGTTACTGAGTGCCAGAGAATTGTTACTCAGGGACAGACAGAATTGTTACGGAGTGCCAGAGAATTGTTACTCAGGGACAGACAGAATTGTTACTGAGTGCCAGAGAATTGTTACTTAGGGCCACAGAAACTTTAATTAGGGCCACAGAATTTTTACTCAGGGACAGACAGAATTGTTACTGAGTGCCAGAGAATTGTTACTCAGGGACAGACAGAATTGTTACTGAGTGCCAGAGAATTGTTACTTAGGGCCACAGAAACTTTACTTAGGGCCACAGAATTGTTACTCGCACAGACACAGAATTGTTACTCGCACAGACACAGAATTGTTACTGAAGGCCACAGAACTGTTACTTAGGGCCACAGAATTGTTACTCGCACAGACACAGAATTGTTACTTGCACAGACACAGAACTGTTACTGAGGGCCACAGAACTGTTACTTAGGGCCACAGAATTGTTACTCGCACAGACACAGAATTGTTACTCAGGGCCACAGAACTGTTACTTAGGGACAAAGAAACGCTAGTTAGGGCCACAGAATTCATACTCAGGGACAGACAGAATTGTTACGGAGTGCCAGAGAATTGTTACTCAGGGCCACAGAAACTTTACTTAGGGCCACAGAATTTTTACTCAGGGACAGACAGAATTGTTACTGAGTGCCAGAGAATTGTTACTCAGGGACAGACAGAATTGTTACGGAGTGCCAGAGAATTGTTACTCAGGGCCACAGAAACTTTACTTAGGGCCACAGAATTTTTACTCAGGGACAGACAGAATTGTTACTGAGTGCCAGAGAATTGTTACTCAGGGACAGACAGAATTGTTACTGAGTGCCAGAGAATTGTTACTTAGGGCCACAGAAACTTTACTTAGGGCCACAGAATTGTTACTCGCACAGACACAGAATTGTTACTCGCACAGACACAGAACTGTTACTGAGGGCCACAGAAACTTTACTTAGGGCCACAGAATTGTTACTCGCACAGACACAGAATTGTTACTCGCACAGACACAGAACTGTTACTGAGGGCCACAGAACTGTTACTTAGGGCCACAGAATTGTTACTCGCACAGACACAGAATTGTTACTCAGGGCCACAGAACTGTTACTTAGGGACAAAGAAACGCTAGTTAGGGCCACAGAATTCATACTCAGGGACAGACAGAATTGTTACGGAGTGCCAGAGAATTGTTACTCAGGGCCACAGAAACTTAGGGCCACAGAATTTTTACTCAGGGACAGACAGAATTGTTACTGAGTGCCAGAGAATTGTTACTCAGGGACAGACAGAATTGTTACTGAGTGCCAGAGAATTGTTACTCAGGGCCACAGAAACTTTACTTAGGGCCACAGAATTTTTACTCAGGGACAGACAGAATTGTTACTGAGTGCCAGAGAATTGTTACTCAGGGACAGACAGAATTGTTACGGAGTGCCAGAGAATTGTTACTCAGGGACAGACAGAATTGTTACTGAGTGCCAGAGAATTGTTACTTAGGGCCACAGAAACTTTAATTAGGGCCACAGAATTTTTACTCAGGGACAGACAGAATTGTTACTGAGTGCCAGAGAATTGTTACTCAGGGACAGACAGAATTGTTACGGAGTGCCAGAGAATTGTTACTCAGGGCCACAGAAACTTTACTTAGGGCCACAGAATTTTTACTCAGGGACAGACAGAATTGTTACTGAGTGCCAGAGAATTGTTACTCAGGGACAGACAGAATTGTTACGGAGTGCCAGAGAATTGTTACTCACGGCCACAGAAACTTTACTTAGGGCCACAGAATTTTTACTCAGGGACAGACAGAATTGTTACTGAGTGCCAGAGAATTGTTACTCAGGGACAGACAGAATTGTTACTGAGTGCCAGATAATTGTTACTTAGGGCCACAGAAACGTTATTAGGGCCACAGAATTGTTACTCAGGGACAGACAGAATTGTTACTGAGTGCCAGAGAATTTTTACTCAGGGACAGACAGAATTGTTACGGAGTGCCAGAGAATTGTTACTCAGGGCCACAGAAACTTTACTTAGGGCCACAGAATTTTTACTCAGGGACAGACAGAATTGTTACTGAGTGCCAGAGAATTGTTACTCAGGGACAGACAGAATTGTTACGGAGTGCCAGAGAATTGTTACTCACGGCCACAGAAACTTTACTTAGGGCCACAGAATTTTTACTCAGGGACAGACAGAATTGTTACTGAGTGCCAGAGAATTGTTACTCAGGGACAGACAGAATTGTTACTGAGTGCCAGATAATTGTTACTTAGGGCCACAGAAACGTTATTAGGGCCACAGAATTGTTACTCAGGGACAGACAGAATTGTTACTGAGTGCCAGAGAATTGTTACTCAGGGACAGACAGAATTGTTACGGAGTGCCAGAGAATTGTTACTCAGGGCCACAGAAACTTTACTTAGGGCCACAGAATTTTTACTCAGGGACAGACAGAATTGTTACTGAGTGCCAGAGAATTGTTACTCAGGGACAGACAGAATTGTTACGGAGTGCCAGAGAATTGTTACTCACGGCCACAGAAACTTTACTTAGGGCCACAGAATTTTTACTCAGGGACAGACAGAATTGTTACTGAGTGCCAGAGAATTGTTACTCAGGGACAGACAGAATTGTTACTGAGTGCCAGATAATTGTTACTTAGGGCCACAGAAACGTTATTAGGGCCACAGAATTGTTACTCAGGGACAGACAGAATTGTTACTGAGTGCCAGAGAATTGTTACTTAGGGCCACAGAAACTTTAGTTAGGGCCACAGAATTGTTACTCAGGGACAGACACAGAATTGTTACTGAGGGCCACAGAACTGTTACTTAGGGCCACAGAATTGTTACTCGCACAGACACAGAATTGTTACTCGCACAGACACAGAATTGTTACTGAGGACCACAGAACTGTTACTTAGGGCCACAGAATTGTTACTCGCACAGACACAGAATTGTTACACAGGGACACAGAACTGTTACTGAGGGCCACAGAACCGTTACTTAGGGCCACAGAATTGTTACTCGCACAGACACAGAATTGTTACTCGCACAGACACAGAATTGTTACTCGCACAGACACAGAATTGTTACTGAGGGCCACAGAACTGTTACTTGGGGCCACAGAAATGTTAATCAGGGACACAGAATTGTTACTGAGGGCCACAGAACTGTTACTTAGGGCCACAGAATTGTTACTCGCACAGACACAGAATTGTTACACAGGGACACAGAACTGTTACTGAGGGCCACAGAACCGTTACTTAGGGCCACAGAATTGTTACTCGCACAGACAGAATTGTTACTCGCACAGACACAGAATTGTTACTCGCACAGACACAGAATTGTTACTCAGGGACACAGAACTGTTACTGAGGGCCACAGAACTGTTACTTAGGGCCACAGAATTGTTACTCGCACAGACACAGAATTCTTACTCGCACAGACACAGAATTGTTACTCAGGGAAACAGAACTGTTACTGAGGGCCACAGAACTGTTACTTAGGGCCACAGAATTGTTTCTCGCACAGACACAGAATTGTTACTCGCACAGACACAGAATTGTTACTGAGGGCCACAGAACTGTTACTTGGGGCCACAGAAATGTTAATCAGGGACACAGAATTGTTACTGAGGGCCACAGAACTGTTACTTAGGGCCACAGAATTGTTACTCGCACAGACACAGAATTGTTACTCAGGGACACAGAATTGTTACTCAGGGACACATAATCGTTTAATTAAAGATTATGTCAGACAACATGCAGAGGAGTGGCAGAGGAGGCAATGTTTTAGGAGCGAGCAGACGTGGCAGCAGAGGAAGGGGTCGAGGCAGCACTATTCGCAGCCAGAGGCCAGTGCTCCCGGTGTCATCCAGCGGTCGTGTCTCCACCGACAACCCTGCCGTCATCGATTGGTTGGCTCGGTCGTCTTCCTCTTCCCAGGTCACCTCTGACACCTACAGCCAACGGTCGGTGGGTACGTCAGACACAACCGTTAGTTGGCATGGCCCGGGACCAAGCCCACTGAAATCACGTGTCCTCTACCTGCCCCTGTCCTTTGGTGTTCCCTCACCAAGCGTTTTTTCGCATGCTGTGGGCTCAGCCCCACTGTACAGTGAGGAAGAGCTAACAGAGGGCGGTCAGGAACGGGGGGAGACATCCGCCTTTTCAGCAGCTAGGCGAAGAAGTAGTGGCGAGGAGAGTGGCCCGGTAGCCGGTCTAGAGACAGGTCTGTCTCCTGACCCAGACGCAGCCGAGGGGGCTAGTAGTGAGGCGGAGACCCTACTTGATGATGAGGAGGTTGATCGCACTTGGCAGCCTCGTCGTCATCAGGCAATTTCTTCCGCATCATCAGGAGAAGAGGGTAGCAGCTTGGCAGTGAGCGAAACAGTCGGTGGGTTGCCCAGGAGACAGCAGCAGGGTCGCAGCAGTGTCAGTGGAAGCAGTGTCAGTGGAGCCAAACGGCCACGGAGTAGAGCACCAGCTCCACTGCAGCCTACCACCACGGCCAGTAGTGGTGCCGGTGTGCACGGAGGAAGCAGCAGTCAGCCAGTGAGGAGTATCGGGGGCAAAGTTTCCTACTCGGCGGTGTGGCAATTTTTCGTCAAGCCGCCCGAGGAAGTAAACGTAGCCGTATGTCGACTATGTGGCCAGAAAGTCAAGCGTGGCCAGGGGGCCCATGTTGGGACTACAGCGTTGCGGCAGCATATGCAGCGTCGCCATTTGGTGGCCTGGGAAAACCGTGATAAAGATACGGCGGTTCTGCCCGCCCCAGCCCCCGCTCCATCACCCGCTCTGTTACTTGCTCCGTCACCCGACGTCAATCGCCCTCCATCAGCCAGTCAAGGCTCCAACACCTCTGCTGAGGGGAGTTGTCACTCGTTGGCATCTTCCGCTCGTTCAGATGCTCCTTCTCCTGCTACTCCTCTTCACGGATTCCGTCAGCAGTCTTTCTTGGAATCCGTTTCCAAGAGACAACAGTTTGCGAGCACGCACCCGACGGTGCAAAAGCTGAACGTCCTCCTGTCCAAGTTGCTGGTGCTGCAGTCCCTCCCTTTCCAAGTGGTGGACTCAGCACCTTTCAGAGAAATGATGGCTTGTGCCGCGCCGCGGTGGAGAGTGCCAAGCCGTCATTTCTTCGCCAAAAAGGCAGTGCCAGCCCTGCATTCACATGTAGAAGAGATGGTGGGCCAGTCTTTGAGCATGTCGGTCTCTGCCAAAGTGCACGGCAGCGCCGACGTGTGGAGCTGTAACTACGGTCAGGGACAGTACATGTCATTTACGGCCCACTGGGTGAACGTGGTGCCGTCACAGCCGCACCAGCAACTTGGACAGGTCACGCCGCTTTTGCCTCCACGTTTGCACGTCCTTGGTCCGGCAAAGATGTCCGCCTCTACCACCTCTTCTTCCGCCGTGTCCTCAGCCGCCACCCCCGTGCCAAGTCCCATTACCCGACCGGCATATCACATGTGCAGGGCGCAACGGTGTCACGCTGTTCTGCACCTGGTATGCCTTGGCGAACGTAGTCACACAGGGGAGGAACTTCTGAGTGTAATGAACAGAGAAATCGACAGATGGCTGTCTCCGCGCAAACTGAACATCGGAACCATGTTGACCGACAACGGAAAGAACATGGTGTCTGCTCTGCGTCAAGGAAGGTTGTGCCATGCGCCATGCATGGCTCACGTGTTCAATCTGGTTGTCAAGCGGTTCCTAAAATCCACCATCCCACTGCAAGACATCCTTAAAATGTCACGTAAACTTTGCATGCATTTCAGCCAATCCTACACCGCAAAGCACACCCTCCTTGAGCTGCAGCGGCAGAACGGAATTCCACATCATCGCCTGATCTGCGACGTTGCAACAAGGTGGAATTCAACCCTACACATGTTAGACCGCCTTTACGAGCAGCGAAAGGCCATCACCGATTTCCTGATGTTACAAGCGGATAAAGGTACTCCCCTGTGTAACTTCGATGTCAGCCATTGGCAGCTCATGCGTGACACCTGCCGCTTGCTCAGGCCCTTTGAGGAGGCCACGCTATTCGTGAGTCGGCAGGACTATGGGATGAACGACGTCATTCCTCTGTTGCACGTCCTTGAACAAATGCTGTTAACAATGGCTGGTCAGGGTGCGGTAGACGTGGCGCACAGATCTCAACGCCACATGACCCCTGTGGGGGCAGGACAGGAAGAAGAGGAGGAGGTAGAGGAGGACATTTGTGCTCAGGAATTATTGAGTGAAATGGGTGGTTTTTCCACTCAGCGGACAGGAGTGGAGGAGCAGGAGCATCTGGTAGAGGAGGAGGAGGAGGAGACAGAGGACCCAGACGCACCGTGGCAGTATGCTGTGAAGATGGAGGCAGGGAGTCCCTCGCATTCCTTGGCACAAATGGCCCATAGCATGCTCGGTTGCTTGCGTTGCGACAGCCGAATAATAACCATCAGACAGAGGGATGACTTTTGGCTGTCCACCTTGTTGGACCCTCGCTACCGTTCCAAAATGGTGGCCTTTTTCACACCTGCTGAGAGGGAGGCCAAAATAACGTACTATAAAAACCACCTATGTAGTCAGTTGGTCTCTGCCTTTGTGCGCCAACGTCCATCCTCAGACACTGTGGGCCCTGTGCGCTCGCGTTCCGCTGCCATGGCAGCAGGGGAGGGGTGGGGTGGTAGGAGCAGTGGCAGCTCCACCAGCAGCGGTTGCCTCAGTCTGCAGTCGATGATGAGTAGCTTTCTTCACCAGCGCAGTGAGGAAACTACTAACCAGCCGCAGCAGCAGCAGCAGCAGCATCAGGTGGACCTGGAGCAGGACCTCAAACAACAGGCTTGGGCCTACTTGGACAGCACCCTGCCAACCGAGGTAGACAATCCCCTTGACTACTGGTCAACGAAACTTGACCTTTGGCCCCAACTAGCTGAATTTGCCCTTGAAAGGCTGTCATGCCCGGCCAGTAGCGTGGCATCGGAGCGCGTGTTTAGTGCGGCAGGAGGTATTGTAACTCCGCGGAGGACACGACTGTCCACCCAAAGTGTGGAGAGACTCACGTTTGTGAAAATGAATCAGGCGTGGATTACTCTGGATTTCAAACCACCAGTTCCTGACACAACTGACTAAATCCGCCATGAATCATGCCTCAAACATGTGCCACTTTCAGGTCTCCTCACACACTGCTGGTGTGTAGAATTTTTTGACATAGGGTGCTGGCAGATTACGGGCCTCCCATAGCTGCTGCCAGGCCCCTAATCTGCCATAGGCCCCTATATACCGCCTCCTCATGCTGCTGCCAGGTCCAGAGTCTCTCATGGGTCCCTGTACGGCCTCCCATTGCTGCTGTCTCCATCGCCACACTCTGCCATGTGCCACTTTCAGGTCTCCTCACACACTGCTGGTGTGTTGAATTTTTTGACATAGGGTGCTGGCAGATTACGGGCCTCCCATTGCTGCTGCCAGGCCCCTAATCTGCCATAGGCCCCTATATACCGCCTCCTCATGCTGCTGCCAGGTCCAGAGTCTGTCATGGGTCCCTGTACGGCCTCCCATTGCTGCTGTCTCCATCGCCACACTCTGCCATGTGCCACTTTCAGGTCTCCTCACACTGCTGGTGTGTAGAATTTTTTGACATAGGGTGCTGGCAGATTACGGGCCTCCCATAGCTGCTGCCAGGCCCCTAATCTGCCATAGGCCCCTATATACCGCCTCCTCATGCTGCTGCCAGGTCCAGAGTCTCTCATGGGTCCCTGTACGGCCTCCCATTGCTGCTGTCTCCATCGCCACACTCTGCCATGTGCCACTTTCAGGTCTCCTCACACACTGCTGGTGTGTTGAATTTTTTGACATAGGGTGCTGGCAGATTACGGGCCTCCCATTGCTGCTGCCAGGCCCCTAATCTGCCATAGGCCCCTATATACCGCCTCCTCATGCTGCTGCCAGGTCCAGAGTCTGTCATGGGTCCCTGTACGGCCTCCCATTGCTGCTGTCTCCATCGCCACACTCTGCCATGTGCCACTTTCAGGTCTCCTCACACTGCTGGTGTGTAGAATTTTTTGACATAGGGTGCTGGCAGATTACGGGCCTCCTATAGCTGCTGCCAGGCCCCTAATCTGCCATAGGCCCCTATATACCGCCTCCTCATGCTGCTGCCAGGTCCAGAGTCTGTCATGGGTCCCTGTACGGCCTCCCATTGCTGCTGTCTCCATCGCCACACTCTGCCATGTGCCACTTTCAGGTCTCCTCACACACTGCTGGTGTGTAGAATTTTTTCACATAGGGTGCTGGCAGATTACGGGCCTCCCATAGCTGCTGCCAGGCCCCTAATCTGCCATAGGCCCCTATATACCGCCTCCTCATGCTGCTGCCAGGTCCAGAGTCTGTCATGGGTCCCTGTACGGCCTCCCATTGCTGCTGTCTCCATCGCCACACTCTGCCATGTGCCACTTTCAGGTCTCCTCACACTGCTGGTGTGTAGAATTTTTTGACATAGGGTGCTGGCAGATTACGGGCCTCCTATAGCTGCTGCCAGGCCCCTAATCTGCCATAGGCCCCTATATACCGCCTCCTCATGCTGCTGCCAGGTCCAGAGTCTCTCATGGGTCCCTGTACGGCCTCCCATTGCTGCTGTCTCCATCGCCACACTCTGCCATGTGCCACTTTCAGGTCTCCTCACACTGCTGGTGTGTTCAATTTTTTGACATAGGGTGCTGGCAGATTACGGGCCTCCCATAGCTGCTGCCAGGCCCCTAATCTGCCATGGGCCCCTATACCGCCTCTTCATGCTGCTGCCAGGTCCACAGTCTCTCATGCCATGTGCCACTTTCAGGTCTCCTCACACTGCTGGTGTGTTGAATTTTTTGACATAGGGTGCTGGCAGATTACGGGCCTCCCATAGCTGCTGCCAGGCCCCTAATCTGCCATAGGCCCCTATATACCGCCTCCTCATGCTGCTGCCAGGTCCAGAGTCTCTCATGGGTCCCTGTACGGCCTCCCATTGCTGCTGTCTCCATCGCCACACTCTGCCATGTGCCACTTTCAGGTCTCCTCACACTGCTGGTGTGTAGAATTTTTTGACATAGGGTGCTGGCAGATTACGGGCCTCCCATAGCTGCTGCCAGGCCCCTAATCTGCCATAGGCCCCTATATACCGCCTCCTCATGCTGCTGCCAGGTCCAGAGTCTCTCATGGGTCCCTGTACGGCCTCCCATTGCTGCTGTCTCCATCGCCACACTCTGCCATGTGCCACTTTCAGGTCTCCTCACACTGCTGGTGTGTAGAATTTTTTGACATAGGGTGCTGGCAGATTACGGGCCTCCTATAGCTGCTGCCAGGCCCCTAATCTGCCATAGGCCCCTATATACCGCCTCCTCATGCTGCTGCCAGGTCCAGAGTCTGTCATGGGTCCCTGTACGGCCTCCCATTGCTGCTGTCTCCATCGCCACACTCTGCCATGTGCCACTTTCAGGTCTCCTCACACTGCTGGTGTGTAGAATTTTTTGACATAGGGTGCTGGCAGATTACGGGCCTCCTATAGCTGCTGCCAGGCCCCTAATCTGCCATAGGCCCCTATATACCGCCTCCTCATGCTGCTGACAGGTCCAGAGTCTCTCATGGGTCCCTGTACGGCCTCCCATTGCTGCTGTCTCCATCGCCACACTCTGCCATGTGCCACTTTCAGGTCTCCTCACACACTGCTGGTGTGTAGAATTTTTTGACATAGGGTGCTGGCAGATTACGGGCCTCCCATAGCTGCTGCCAGGCCCCTAATCTGCCATAGGCCCCTATATACCGCCTCCTCATGCTGCTGCCAGGTCCAGAGTCTCTCATGGGTCCCTGTACGGCCTCCCATTGCTGCTGTCTCCATCGCCACACTCTGCCATGTGCCACTTTCAGGTCTCCTCACACTGCTGGTGTGTAGAATTTTTTGACATAGGGTGATGGCAGATTACGGGCCTCCTATAGCTGCTGCCAGGCCCCTAATCTGCCATAGGCCCCTATATACCGCCTCCTCATGCTGCTGCCAGGTCCAGAGTCTCTCATGGGTCCCTGTACGGCCTCCCATTGCTGCTGTCTCCATCGCCACACTCTGCCATGTGCCACTTTCAGGTCTCCTCACACTGCTGGTGTGTTCAATTTTTTGACATAGGGTGCTGGCAGATTACGGGCCTCCCATAGCTGCTGCCAGGCCCCTAATCTGCCATGGGCCCCTATACCGCCTCTTCATGCTGCTGCCAGGTCCACAGTCTCTCATGCCATGTGCCACTTTCAGGTCTCCTCACACTGCTGGTGTGTTGAATTTTTTGACATAGGGTGCTGGCAGATTACGGGCCTCCCATAGCTGCTGCCAGGCCCCTAATCTGCCATAGGCCCCTATATACCGCCTCCTCATGCTGCTGCCAGGTCCAGAGTCTCTCATGGGTCCCTGTACGGCCTCCCATTGCTGCTGTCTCCATCGCCACACTCTGCCATGTGCCACTTTCAGGTCTCCTCACACTGCTGGTGTGTAGAATTTTTTGACATAGGGTGCTGGCAGATTACGGGCCTCCCATAGCTGCTGCCAGGCCCCTAATCTGCCATAGGCCCCTATATACCGCCTCCTCATGCTGCTGCCAGGTCCAGAGTCTGTCATGGGTCCCTGTACGGCCTCCCATTGCTGCTGTCTCCATCGCCACACTCTGCCATGTGCCACTTTCAGGTCTCCTCACACACTGCTGGTGTGTTGAATTTTTTGACATAGGGTGCTGGCAGATTACGGGCCTCCCATTGCTGCTGCCAGGCCCCTAATCTGCCATAGGCCCCTATATACCGCCTCCTCATGCTGCTGCCAGGTCCAGAGTCTCTCATGGGTCCCTGTACGGCCTCCCATTGCTGCTGTCTCCATCACCACACTCTGCCATGTGCCACTTTCAGGTCTCCTCACACACTGCTGGTGTGTTGAATTTTTTGACATAGGGTGCTGGCAGATTACGGGCCTCCCATTGCTGCTGCCAGGCCCCTAATCTGCCATAGGCCCCTATATACCGCCTCCTCATGCTGCTGCCAGGTCCAGAGTCTGTCATGGGTCCCTGTACGGCCTCCCATTGCTGCTGTCTCCATCGCCACACTCTGCCATGTGCCACTTTCAGGTCTCCTCACACTGCTGGTGTGTAGAATTTTTTGACATAGGGTGCTGGCAGATTACGGGCCTCCTATAGCTGCTGCCAGGCCCCTAATCTGCCATAGGCCCCTATATACCGCCTCCTCATGCTGCTGCCAGGTCCAGAGTCTGTCATGGGTCCCTGTACGGCCTCCCATTGCTGCTGTCTCCATCGCCACACTCTGCCATGTGCCACTTTCAGGTCTCCTCACACTGCTGGTGTGTAGAATTTTTTGACATAGGGTGCTGGCAGATTACGGGCCTCCTATAGCTGCTGCCAGGCCCCTAATCTGCCATAGGCCCCTATATACCGCCTCCTCATGCTGCTGCCAGGTCCAGAGTCTCTCATGGGTCCCTGTACGGCCTCCCATTGCTGCTGTCTCCATCGCCACACTCTGCCATGTGCCACTTTCAGGTCTCCTCACACTGCTGGTGTGTTCAATTTTTTGACATAGGGTGCTGGCAGATTACGGGCCTCCCATAGCTGCTGCCAGGCCCCTAATCTGCCATGGGCCCCTATACCGCCTCTTCATGCTGCTGCCAGGTCCACAGTCTCTCATGCCATGTGCCACTTTCAGGTCTCCTCACACTGCTGGTGTGTAGAATTTTTTGACATAGGGTGCTGGCAGATTACGGGCCTCCCATAGCTGCTGCCAGGCCCCTAATCTGCCATAGGCCCCTATATACCGCCTCCTCATGCTGCTGCCAGGTCCAGAGTCTCTCATGGGTCCCTGTACGGCCTCCCATTGCTGCTGTCTCCATCGCCACACTCTGCCATGTGCCACTTTCAGGTCTCCTCACACACTGCTGGTGTGTTGAATTTTTTGACATAGGGTGCTGGCAGATTACGGGCCTCCCATAGCTGCTGCCAGGCCCCTAATCTGCCATAGGCCCCTATATACCGCCTCCTCATGCTGCTGCCAGGTCCAGAGTCTCTCATGGGTCCCTGTACGGCCTCCCATTGCTGCTGTCTCAATCGCCACACTCTGCCATGTGCCACTTTCAGGTCTCCTCACACACTGCTGGTGTGTTGAATTTTTTGACATAGGGTGCTGGCAGATTACGGGCCTCCCATAGCTGCTGCCAGGCCCCTAATCTGCCATGGGCCCCTATACCGCCTCTTCATGCTGCTGCCAGGTCCACAGTCTCTCATGCCATGTGCCACTTTCAGGTCTCCTCACACTGCTGGTGTGTAGAATTTTTTGACATAGGGTGCTGGCAGATTACGGGCCTCCCATAGCTGCTGCCAGGCCCCTAATCTGCCATAGGCCCCTATATACCGCCTCCTCATGCTGCTGCCAGGTCCAGAGTCTCTCATGGGTCCCTGTACGGCCTCCCATTGCTGCTGTCTCCATCGCCACACTCTGCCATGTGCCACTTTCAGGTCTCCTCACACACTGCTGGTGTGTTGAATTTTTTGACATAGGGTGCTGGCAGATTACGGGCCTCCCATAGCTGCTGCCAGGCCCCTAATCTGCCATAGGCCCCTATATACCGCCTCCTCATGCTGCTGCCAGGTCCAGAGTCTCTCATGGGTCCCTGTACGGCCTCCCATTGCTGCTGTCTCAATCGCCACACTCTGCCATGTGCCACTTTCAGGTCTCCTCACACACTGCTGGTGTGTTGAATTTTTTGACATAGGGTGCTGGCAGATTACGGGCCTCCCATAGCTGCTGCCAGGCCCCTAATCTGCCATGGGCCCCTATATACCGCCTCCTCATGCTGCTGCCAGGTCCACAGTGTCTCATGCCATGTGCCACTTTCAGGTCTCCTCACACTGCTGGTGTGTTGAATTTTTTGACATAGGGTGCTGGCAGATTATGGGCCTCCTATAGCTGCTGCCAGGCCCCTAATCTGCCATAGGCCCCTATATACCGCCTCCTCATGCTGCTGCCAGGTCCAGAGTCTCTCATGGGTCCCTGTACGGCCTCCCATTGCTGCTGTCTCCATCGCCACACTCTGCCATGTTCCACTTTCAGGTCTCCTCACACTGCTGGTGTGTAGAATTTTTTGACATAGGGTGCTGGCAGATTACGGGCCTCCTATAGCTGCTGCCAGGCCCCTAATCTGCCATAGGCCCCTATATACCGCCTCCTCATGCTGCTGCCAGGTCCAGAGTCTCTCATGGGTCCCTGTACGGCCTCCCTGTTAGGAATGGACTGGCCAGCAATGGTGGGACTCACCTGCCTTTTGATCTGCAGTACCAGGGCTGGCCAGCGGGTGCTCCCAGCAATCAGAGACTCAACCTTTCAGCCAGCTAACACCTGGAACTGATGATGCTGGGGTATTTAAGGGATGGCCAGACCCACAGACTCTGCCTTGGTGTTGTGTTTCTCTTGGGCCCTGTATCCTGTTCCTGCTCTCTGTTCCTGTCTGATTCTCTGCTACCTGTCCTGATCCCTGGCTTGTGACCCTGACCATCCCTCTGCTTGACCCTCTGTACTACGCTGCTTGCTACCTGCTGAACCTGGCCTGTGACCCCGACCATTCTCTGCTTGCTCCCCCTGTACCTACCTGCCCTATTGATATTGACCCGGCCTGCCTGACGACGCTTGCTTGTATGTACTGTTATCTGTGGGTGGTTTGGTTTGGTTTGTTTGCACTGTATTATGTTTAGTATTGCACTGCGTTTATGTTTGTATGGTTAGTGTTAATAAATTGTATTGTTTATCACATATCTGAAGTCTGCGTTTCCCTGCATCAGTCACACACCTCTGGTCATACCTGGGAGCCCTGACATTACACCAAGGCCAATCCTGACCAGAAGTGGCTGCACAGGGAAGCCATCTTGGCTTGTTGATGGGAAGGATGGATCTGGATGAGGTTGAATATTTATATCTGCTAGTGTTTGATGACAGGGAGTATGCTTATCAAACTCTGAAGGAGTATACCCGGGATGAACTGCTAGAATGTATACGGCTCGTTCATGTTCTAGTAGATCAGGGCACAGAGTTCTCTGAGGTGCAGCCTTTGATTGAAGTTTGTGCTGAGTTGGTTTCATCTGGTTCCCCCGAATGCAGGGATGAATTTTTGCCACCATTTAGTGCAGACCAGGTAGAGTCCCTGGTGTGGTTATTAGAGGATGATGTGGGTTACTTTCTGGAGCGTTATTCCACATGTTCACCACAGACACTAAGAGATTGTATAAACGCAGTACAGTCATTGACCAGACAGGCTTTGTGTAAGCTCAGCTTTGTTCAACCCATACTGCAGACATGGACAGACTTGTTGCACCCAGCCTCAGTCAGCTTACAAAGACCCAGTCCTGCTTCTAATCTATTTCCTCAAAACTCTATTCCTGCATTCCCAACAGCTCCTCCTGCCCTGCTATCTACCGCATGTCAGTACCCTGTTCCCACTCGCTGCACCTATCCTGCCTTTAACCCTGTAAAAGAGCCCTCTGTAGCAACCGCTCCCTCTCCTGTTCCATCCTCCAGTTCTTCTCTGTCTCCAGCTGCTCCATTCGTTTGCAGACCTGCGTTTACTTGCAGTGCTCCAGTAGTTAAAACCAGAAAAAAGCGAAAATTCTTTCCAACCAATACCATCCTGCCAGTATCCAAACCGGTGAGCCTGCCTTCCGTGGTTCAGCCTGAAGCCTCTACTCGGCCTGATGCCTCTACTCGGCCTGAAGCCTCTACTCGGCCTGATGCCTCTACTCGGCCTGAAGCCTCTACTCGGCCTGAAGCCTCTACTCGGCCTGATGCCTCTACTCGGCCTGAAGCCTCTACTCGGCCTGAAGCCTCTACTCGGCCTGATGCCTCTACTCGGCCTGAAGCCTCTACTCGGCCTGATGCCTCTACTCGGCCTGATGCCTCTACTCGGCCTGAAGCCTCTACTCGGCCTGAAGCCTCTACTCGGCCTGATGCCTCTACTCGGCCTGAAGCCTCTACTCGGCCTGATGCCTCTACTCGGCCTGAAGCCTCTACTCGGCCTGATGCCTCTACTCGGCCTGAAGCCTCTACTCGGCCTGATGCCTCTACTCGGCCTGATGCCTCTACTCGGCCTGATGCCTCTACTCGGCCTGAAGCCTCTACTCGGCCTGAAGCCTCTACTCGGCCTGATGCCTCTACCCAGCATGATGAACTGATCCAGCCTGACGATCCTATTAGGCCAGTTGACTCGATGCCCGCTGTCGAGCCAAATGACCTGATGCCTGGTGACCCAGTGCCCGCTGTCATACCTGGTGACCCGATGCCCGCTGTCGAGCCAGACAATCCGGTACCTGATGACCCGGTGCTCACTGTCGTGCCTGTTGACTCGGAGCCCACTGCCTTGCCAGATGACGCGGTGCCCGCTGTCAAGCCAAATGACCTGATGCCTGGTGACCCAGTGCCCGCTGTCCAGCCAGACGATCCAATGTCTGACCCAGTGCCCGCGGTCATACCAGTTGACTCGGAGCCCACTGCCTTGCCAGATGACGCGGTGCCCGCTGTCGAGCCAAATGACCTGATGCCTGGTGACCCGATGCCCGCTGTCCAGCCAGACGATCCAATGTCTGACCCAGTGCCAGCGGTCATCCCAGTTGACTCGGAGCCCACGGTTGTGCCTGGTGACTCGGTGCCCGCCGCCCCGCCTGGGGGCCTGAGACCTGTCGTTCCGCCTGGGGGTCCGGCACCCGCCACTCCGCCTGAGGGTCCGAGACCTGTCGCTCCGCCTGGGGGTCCGGCGCCCGCCGCTCCGCTTGAGGGCCCGAGACCTGTCGCTCCTCCTGGGGGTCCGGCGCCCGCCGCTCCGCCTGAGGGCCCGAGACCTGTCGCTCCGCCTGGGGGTCCGGCGCCCGCCGCTCCGCCTGAGGGCCCGAGACCTGTCGCTCCGCCTGGGGGTCCGGCGCCCGCCGCTCCGCCTGAGGGCCCGAGACCTGTCGCTCCGCCTGGGGGTCCGGCGCCCGCCGCTCCGCCTGAGGGCCCGAGACCTGTCGCTCCGCCTGGGGGTCCGGCGCCCGCCGCTCCGCCTGAGGGCCCGAGACCTGTCGCTCCTCCTGGGGGTCCGGCGCCCGCCGCTCCGCCTGAGGGCCCGAGACCTGTCGCTCCTCCTGGGGGTCCGGCGCCCGCCGCTCCGCCTGAGGGCCCGAGACCTGTCGCTCCTCCTGGGGGTCCGGCGCCCGCCGCTCCGCCTGAGGGCCCGAGACCTGTCGCTCCGCCTGGGGGTCCGGCGCCCGCCGCTCCGCCTGAGGGCCCGAGACCTGTCGCTCCATCTGGGGGTCCGGCGCCCGCCGCTCCGCCTGAGGGCCCGAGACCTGTCGCTCCTCCTGGGTGTCCGGCGCCCGCCGCCCCGCCTGGGGGCACGATGCCTGTCGCCCCGCCTGGGGGCACGATGCCTGTCGCCCCGCCTGGGGGCACGATGCCTGTCGCCCCGATGCCTGTCGCCCCGCCTGGGGGCACGATGCCTGTCGCCCCGCCTGTCGCCCCGATGCCTGTCGCCCCGATGCCTGTCGCCCCGCCTGGGGGCCCGATGCCTGTCGCCCCTCCTGGGGGCCCGGTGCCCGCTGCTCCGCCCGGGGGCCCGGTGCCTGCTGCTCCGCCTGGTGGCCCGCTGCCTGCTGCTTCGCCTGGTAAACCGATGTGCCTCTGCCCGGAGTCCTGCCCGATGTGCCTCTGCCCGGAGTCCTGCCTGATGTGCCTCTGCCTGATGTGCCTCTGCCTGGTGTGCCTCTGCTCGATGTGCCTCTGCCCGGTGTGCCTCTGCCCGATGTGCCTCTGCCCGGAGTCCTGCCCGATGTGCCTCTGCCCGATGTGCCTCTGCCCCATGTGCCTCTGCCCGGTGTGCCTCTGCTCGATGTGCCTCTGCCCGGTGTGCCTCTGCTCGATGTGCCTCTGCCCGGAGTCCAGCCCGGTGTGCCTCTGCCCGGAGTCCAGCCCGGTGTGCCGCTGCCCGGAGTCCTGCCCGGTGTGCCAGTCTTTGATATCCCGCCAGTTACCAGACCCGGGCGGTGGAACATTTTGCCCAGCTAGGACTGTTTGGAGCGTCCTGAGGCCGCTTCTTGGGGGGGGGGTACTGTTAGGAATGGACTGGCCAGCAATGGTGGGACTCACCTGCCTTTTGATCTGCAGTACCAGGGCTGGCCAGCGGGTGCTCCCAGCAATCAGAGACTCAACCTTTCAACCAGCTAACACCTGGAACTGATGATGCTGGGGTATTTAAGGGATGGCCAGACCCACAGACTCTGCCTTGGTGTTGTGTTTCTCTTGGGCCCTGTATCCTGTTCCTGCTCTCTGTTCCTGTCTGATTCTCTGCTACCTGTCCTGATCCCTGGCTTGTGACCCTGACCATCCCTCTGCTTGACCCTCTGTACTACGCTGCTTGCTACCTGCTGAACCTGGCCTGTGACCCCGACCATTCTCTGCTTGCTCCCCCTGTACCTACCTGCCCTATTGATATTGACCCGGCCTGCCTGACGACGCTTGCTTGTATGTACTGTTATCTGTGGGTGGTTTGGTTTGTTTGCACTGTATTATGTTTAGTATTGCACTGCGTTTATGTTTGTATGGTTAGTGTTAATAAATTGTATTGTTTATCACATATCTGAAGTCTGCGTTTCCCTGCATCAGTCACACACCTCTGGTCATACCTGGGAGCCCTGACACTCCCATTGCTGCTGTCTCCATCGCCACACTCTGCCATGTGCCACTTTCAGGTCTCCTCACACTGCTGGTGTGTTCAATTTTTTGACATAGGGTGCTGGCAGATTACGGGCCTCCCATAGCTGCTGCCAGGCCCCTAATCTGCCATGGGCCCCTATACCGCCTCTTCATGCTGCTGCCAGGTCCACAGTCTCTCATGCCATGTGCCACTTTCAGGTCTCCTCACACTGCTGGTGTGTTGAATTTTTTGACATAGGGTGCTGGCAGATTACGGGCCTCCCATAGCTGCTGCCAGGCCCCTAATCTGCCATGGGCCCCTATACCGCCTCCTCATGCTGCTGCCAAGTCCAGAGTGTGTCATGGGTCCCTGTACGGCCTCCCATTGCTGCTGTCTCCATAGCCACACTCTGCCATGTGCCACTTTCAGGTCTCCTCACACTGCTGGTGTGCTGAATTTTTTGACATAGGGTGCTGGCAGATTACGGGCCTCCCATTGCTGCTGCCAGGCACGTAATCTGCCATGGGCCCCCGTACCGACTCCTCATGCTGTGACGTTGCAACAAGGTGGAATTCAACCCTACATATGTTAGACCGCCTTTACGAACAGCGAAAGGCCATCACCGATTTCCTGATGTTAAAAGCGGATAAAGGTACTCCCTGTGTAACTTAGATGTCAGCCATTGGCAGCTCATGCGTGACACCTGCGCTTGCTCAGGCCCTTTGAGGAGGCCACGCTATTCGTGAGTCGGCAGGACTATGGGATGAACGACGTCATTCCTCTGTTGCACGTCCTGGAACAAATGCTGTTAACAATGGCTGGTCAGGGTGCGGTAGACGTGGCGCACAGATCTCAACGCCACATGACCCCTGTGGGGGCAGGACAGGAAGAAGAGGAGGAGGTAGAGGAGGACATTGGTGCTCAGGATTTATTGAGTGAAATGGGTGGTTTTTCCACTCAGCGGACAGGAGTGGAGGAGCAGGAGCATCTGGTAGAGGAGGAGGAGGAGGAGACAGAGGACCCAGACGCACCGTGGCAGTATGCTGTGGAGATGGAGGCAGGGAGTCCCTCGCATTCCTTGGCACAAATGGCCCATAGCATGCTCGGTTGCTTGCGTAGCAACAGCCGAATAATAACCATCAGACAGAGGGATGACTTTTGGCTGTCCACCTTGTTGGACCCTCGCTACCGTTCAAAAATGGTGGCCTTTTTCACACCTGCTGAGAGGGAGGCCAAAATAACGTACTATAAAAACCACCTATGTAGTCAGCTGGTCTCTGCCTGTCTGCGCCAACGTCCATCCTCAGACACTGTGGGCCCTGTGCGCTCGCGTTCCGCTGCCATGGCAGCAGGGGAGGGGTGGGGTGGTAGGAGCAGTGGCAGCTCCACCAGCAGCGGCTGCCTCAGTCTGCAGTCGATGATGAGTAGCTTTCTTCACCAGCGCAGTGAGGAAACTACTAACCAGCCGCAGCAGCAGCAGCAGCAGCAGCATCAGGTGGACCTGGAGCAGGACCTCAAACAACAGGCTTAGGCCTACTTGGACAGCACCCTGCCAACCGAGGTAGACAATCCCCTTGACTACTGGGCAACGAAACTTGACCTTTGGCCCCAACTAGCTGAATTTGCCCTTGAAAGGCTGTCATGCCCGGCCAGTAGCGTGGCATCGGAGCGCGTGTTTAGTGCGGCAGGAGGTATTGCAACTCCGCGGAGGACACGACTGTCCACCCAAAGTGTGGAGAGACTGACGTTTGTGAAAATGAATCAGGCGTGGATTAGTCTGGATTTCAAACCACCAGTTCCTGACACAACTGACTAAATCCGCCATGAATCATGCCCCAAACATGTGCCACTTTCAGGTCTCCTCACACTGCTGGTGTGTTCCATTTTTTGTCATAGGGTGCTGGCAGATTACGGGCCTCCCATAGCTGCTGCCAGGCCCCTAATCTGCCATGGGCCCCTATACCGCCTCCTCATGCTGCTGCCAAGTCCAGAGTCTCTCATGGGTCCCTGTACGGCCTCCCATTGCTGCTGTCTCCATCGCCACACTCTGCCATGTGCCACTTTCAGGTCTCCTCACACTGCTGGTGTATTCCATTTTTTGTCATAGGGTGCTGGCAGATTACGGGCCTCCCATAGCTGCTGCCAGGCCCCTAATCTGCCATGGGCCCCTATACCGCCTCCTCATGCTGCTGCCAGGTCCAGAGTCTCTCATGGGTCCCTGTACGGCCTCCCATTGCTGCTGTCTCCATCGCCACACTCCGCCATGTGCCACTTTCAGGTCTCCTCACACTGCTGGTGGGTTCCATTTTTTGTCATAGGGTGCTGGCAGATTACGGGCCTCCCATAGCTGCTGCCAGGCCCCTAATCTGCCATGGGCCCCCGTACCGACTCCTCATGCTGCTGCCAGGCCCGTAATCTGTCATGGGCCCCTGTTGTCGCTTGTTGGCATATTCCGCTCGTTCAGATGCTCCTTCTCCTGCTACTCCTCTTCACGGATTCCGTCAGCAGTCTTTCTTGGAATCCGTTTCCAAGAGACAACAGTTTGCAAGCACGCACCAGACGGTGCAGAAACTGAACGTCCTCCTGTCCAAGTTGCTGCTGCCAGGCTCGTAATCTGTCATGCGCCCCTGTACCGCCTCCTCATGCTGCTGCCAGGTCCAGAGTGTGTCATGGGCCCCCGTACCGACTCCAAATGCTGCTGCCAGGCCCGTAATCTGTCATGGGCCCCTGTACCGCCTCCCCATGCTGCTGCCAGGTCCAGATTGTGTCATGGGTCCCTGTACGGCCTCCCATTGCTGCTGCCAGGCCCGTAATCTGCCATGGGCCCCCGTACCGACTCCTCATGCTGCTGCCAGGCCCGTAATCTGCCATGGGCCCCTGTACCGCCTCCTCATGCTGCTGCCAGGTCCAGAGTGTGTCATGGGTCCCTGTACGGCCTCCCATTGCTGCTGTCTCTATCGCCACACTCTGCCATGTGCCACTTTCAGGTCCCCTCACACTGCTGGTGGTTTCCATTTTTGTCATAGGGTGCTGTATGGCCTCCCATTGCTGCTGCCTCCACCGCCACACTGTGGCTCCACACTCTGGTTTTGGCCCCGTGACTGCCCAAATGAGTGAAGTGTGCGGTGATTCTAAGATCGACGGCACTCATCTGCATGTCATACTGCCTGACAGTATTATTTCTCTTCCCCAGCAGACTCCAAGGGCATTTAAATTAAAGGTACAGTGTTCAGCACTAATATTAAGTCTCTCTGAAGCCTAGAAACACCCTTTTTTAAGTTAAATTCACAGCGAATATATTCGACTCGAATCGTAATTTTTCCACGAATTCGCCCAATGTCTTGATGGAGAGATGAATGCAAATAGCAGAGGCCTGCTTTATATGGTTTCTTCACCACAACATGTGGACTGCAAACCACTTTAATATTTGAAATAGAATGAGGCCCAATGGGTCTTCCGCCTGTTGCAATATATGCTGAATGCCTTGCATCTAGATAAAGCATCATAATGTCCCCATCCTGCAATAAGACAAATGATATAAGAATAGTCACTCTAGGTACTCTCACTCTGATGTATATATAGTATATGTAACAAGGAGCCTTCTTCGTTATTCCTGTAACAGTCCACTCACCACCTGTGCCATGGGTAGTAGAAAATATAAATATCCTTCATAGGTACTGCCGTATTGATCCAGGGAACTACCGCTTACATCAGCCGACATTTCGCGGGTTCCAACCTCTCCATGGCGCCTGTACAGCTTTTGCATGGTTCATGGCATGTGAAAATGGCTGCCTCCTTGTAGGTCGGCGTGCATATCGCCAATGCGCATGACCGGAAGTGACGTATCTGACGTATAACGTCAACGCGTTTCGCCGATGGGCGTATCTCACTCAGCTTTGTCAGGACCAATGAGATTCCTGCCTTTCAGCTTCCTATTTATAGTGGGTTTAAACCCACCCACATATGCAAATTATTAACCTGCAGCTATTCTCAATGGGAAAAAAAGGCTAATTACTTAGCACAATAGCTGGTCATTTATCACATTTAAAACGACAGGCAACTGGACACATCAAAGAGAGGAAAGGCTTATCTTGTTCTATTGACATTAAAGGAGATAAATAATTACCGCAAACTCACCAGAAGATGGCGATATTAATTAGGAAATCCCTGTATAAGGCTATTTGACCAAAGATACCTGAAGATCACATTGAACATTTATTAACATACATCTATTCTTAATGGGAAAGAGGCTAATAACTTAGCACAACAGCTGATCTTTTATCACATTTAAATTTAAACCAACAGGCAGCTGGACACATCTATAAGAAGGAAGATTTTACATGTTTTATTAACATTAATGGAGATAAAAAATTACCACTGACTCACCACAAAATGGCGATATTAAATAAGAAATCTCTGTGTAAGGTTATTTATCCAGAAATACCTGGAGATCACACTCTACATTTAACCCCTGTGGGTACAATGTATCAAGTTTATATATCCAGTATTTTTCCTTTCTTAATAATTCTTTGTCAAAATCACCTCTCCTTTGGGGAAAATGTTATGCATAGAAACCTTTCACTTTTGTGCCATCCAATTTACCCCCGTGATGCTTAGCATAATGTTGAGCTAAATTACTTTCAGGGTCATTGGATCTGATATCTCTAAAGTGTTCACCTATTCGTACTTTAAGTTGTCTTTTAGTTTTACCAATATACATCTTTTTACAAGGACAAGTCAATATATATAATACTCTGGCTGTGAAACAGTTTATAAGACTTTGAATTTTATAGTTAGTACTATTTTTTGAATCACAGAAAAAATCTGTGCGATCCTCAAATTTACAGATCTGACATTTTCCACATCTATACATCCCTTTTGTACGTGACTTCAACCATGTTGTTTGTTTTAACGTAAAATATTAGAAATATCTTGCGAGCCAGAAAAATGAACAAAAACTCCTTATTAATACACTCTAATGCTGGATCGCAAACCTCTAGCACATAACTACCAATGTGATAAACCGCAAAAAATAAATCTATAGTGTTGCGCTCCCAATCCTTAAATCAATATTTTGTTATTTGAATATGATCTCTATAATAAAGATCACAATAATTAAGAATGATGTGTGTAAATAAACATAAATACTAATATTCTTAAACTTTGAATTGATACAAATAAGTAATGTGCATGAAAAATGAACAATGACAATAAATCACTAAAAAATATTTAAATAAATATAAAAAAATAAAAAATAAAATATAAAGATAAAAATAAAAATAAAGATAATGTCCCAAAAAGTGACTTTGTGCTGGAAAATCTTCAATCTAAAATAACTGTAAATCGGTGACTGCTTGTGAATCCTCCCTCCAGTGAAGATGTGCGCTCACCTCATGAGAAGCCTGCAATTAGGCTATAAAAGCTTGCGGTTCACCTCCTTTGGAACCTACTAGTTTGGAACTCCTGCTTGAAGATAGGGTGAATCTCCTCTCCAGAGGGTGCAACTCCTCTATACTTTCATCTCCATGCGATTCTCCACATATAAAAAAGATCTCGACATGGTGCTTTATCTTTTATATAAGTATGCCTTTTATTTGCTTATGATATGGCACTCACATATAAAGTGTGCGGATAGTGGTAGCACAAATGCAATCCCAAACCGCCGTTGATTGTCGGAGCTGTGTACTCGTGGTCCGGCAAACAAACTGACTCCCTCCGAGTGACGTTGCAGTCCCACCCCTACGCGTTACGCCACTGGTCACGTGGCTTCATCAGGGGGATTTGATATAAGTGTAAAATATTAGAAATATCTTGCGAGCCAGAAAAATGAACAAAAACTCATTAATACACTCTAATGCTGGATCGCAAACCTCTAGCACATAACTACCAATGTGATAAACCGCAAAAAATAAATCTATAGTGTTGCGCTCCCAATCCTTAAATCAATATTTTGTTATTTGAATATGATCTCTATAATAAAGATCACAATAATTAAGAATGATGTGTGTAAATAAACATAAATACTAATATTCTTAAACTTTGAATTGATACAAATAAGTAATGTGCATGAAAAATGAACAATGACAATAAATCACTAAAAAATATTTAAATAAATATAAAAAAATAAAAAATAAAATATAAAGATAAAAATAAAAATAAAGATAATGTCCCAAAAAGTGACTTTGTGCTGGAAAATCTTCAATCTAAAATAACTGTAAATCGGTGACTGCTTGTGAATCCTCCCTCCAGTGAAGATGTGCGCTCACCTCATGAGAAGCCTGCAATTAGGCTATAAAAGCTTGCGGTTCACCTCCTTTGGAACCTACTAGTTTGGAACTCCTGCTTGAAGATAGGGTGAATCTCCTCTCCAGAGGGTGCAACTCCTCTATACTTTCATCTCCATGCGATTCTCCACATATAAAAAAGATCTCGACATGGTGCTTTATCTTTTATATAAGTATGCCTTTTATTTGCTTATGATATGGCACTCACATATAAAGTGTGCGGATAGTGGTAGCACAAATGCAATCCCAAACCGCCGTTGATTGTCGGAGCTGTGTACTCGTGGTCCGGCAAACAAACTGACTCCCTCCGAGTGACGTTGCAGTCCCACCCCTACGCGTTACGCCACTGGTCACGTGGCTTCATCAGGGGGATTTGATCCCCCTGATGAAGCCACGTGACCAGTGGCGTAACGCGTAGGGGTGGGACTGCAACGTCACTCGGAGGGAGTCAGTTTGTTTGCCGGACCACGAGTACACAGCTCCGACAATCAACGGCGGTTTGGGATTGCATTTGTGCTACCACTATCCGCACACTTTATATGTGAGTGCCATATCATAAGCAAATAAAAGGCATACTTATATAAAAGATAAAGCACCATGTCGAGATCTTTTTTATATGTGGAGAATCGCATGGAGATGAAAGTATAGAGGAGTTGCACCCTCTGGAGAGGAGATTCACCCTATCTTCAAGCAGGAGTTCCAAACTAGTAGGTTCCAAAGGAGGTGAACCGCAAGCTTTTATAGCCTAATTGCAGGCTTCTCATGAGGTGAGCGCACATCTTCACTGGAGGGAGGATTCACAAGCAGTCACCGATTTACAGTTATTTTAGATTGAAGATTTTCCAGCACAAAGTCACTTTTTGGGACATTATCTTTATTTTTATTTTTATCTTTATATTTTATTTTTTATTTTTTTATATTTATTTAAATATTTTTTAGTGATTTATTGTCATTGTTCATTTTTCATGCACATTACTTATTTGTATCAATTCAAAGTTTAAGAATATTAGTATTTATGTTTATTTACACACATCATTCTTAATTATTGTTTGTTTTAACAGTTGATAGTCAGAACGAATAAGGAGGTCACCGAGATTTGGTGCTCTTCTTGCTACCATTTGGGGGCGCTCACCTACAATTTTACTCAGTTTGGGGCATTGGGTTAGAATCTTCCAGTGCTTTTCTAATATTTGTTTCACAGCCTGCCATTGAGCTCCAAATTGAGTTATCATTCTGACAGGTTGCTCACTTAGTTTAACCTTCTCTTCCTTTTTTGGGGTCAGTTTGATATGCCTGTCTCCGAGCTTTTCTAATCTGAGAGTGAGAATATCCCCGTTCTCTAAACCTTTTAAAAAGGTCCTGCGCTTCCATCCTAAAATCATTAATGTTCGAGCAGTTTCTCCGACATCTCAGGAACTGTCCCACCGGAATTCCTGTAATCAGTGAACGTGGATGATAACTTCTGGCCTCTAATAAGGTATTGGCTGCAGTTGGTTTTCTAAACGTTTTAGTAAGGAGCCTCTTGTCTTCAAGTCTAATTTCCAGGTCAAGAAAAGAGATACATCTTTCATCAAACTTTCATCTTTCATCCAATATTGAAGGAGTTTTGATTTAACTCCTCCATGAAAAGTTTTAATTCCTCCGATGTTCCTCTCCATATAAGGAAAATATCATCAATATACCTCAACCAAATCTGGGCATGTGCAAGAAACCCTGCTGACCTGAAGACAACCTGCTCCTCCCAAAAACCTAAATGTAGACAGGCATAGGCTGTGGCCCTTGGTGCCCCCATACTTGTACCTCTAATCTGTTGATAAAAGGTATTGTTAAATTGGAAAAAATTATGTCGTAATGCAAAATCCAGCAACTCACTAATAAATTCGTTTTGTCCCCCCAGAGTGGGGTATGTTTTATCAAGAAAGTAGAAAGTCGATCTTAGACCACATTCATGTGGGATTGATGTGTAAAGTGATTCTACATCTATTCCAACTAGAATAGAGTTTTCGTTTATTTTTAAATTTTAGCCAGAACATCTTTGGTATCTCTTACATAAGAGGATAGATTAGGGACCATATCTTTGAGGAACAAGTCGATGTATTTCCCTGTTTTATCTAAGGGACCATTAATGGCGGAAACAATAGGTCTACCTGAAGGATTTTCTTGATTCTTATGTATTTTAGGGATGATATAGAAGGTAGTATGATTGAATTCCTCAATTCTTAGATATTCAAACTCCTTTTTGGTAAGAAGACCCGCCTCTTTACCCAACGTTAACATAGAGTTTAATCTTTTCACCACTACAGGGAAAGGATTAGTAGTTTAATTTACTATATGTAGATGAATCCCCCAATAGGTGCTTCACCTCTTTGACATAGTTTTGTTCATTTAAAATGACTACATTACCCCCCTTATCACTTCTCTTAATTACTATATTTTTGGTCTCTAAGCCTGTAGTTAAGGACTAGGGATGTCAGGAAAAGACTGCACTTGATGTTCAACTGTTTTGTGTTTCTCATCATACTGCACTATTCAAGGAAAGCTTTGAAACTTTGCTTCTGCCTGGTCTGAAGTTACTTAGAGCTGTCAGGAATGGACTGGCCAGCAATGGTGGGACTCACCTGCCTTATGAGCTGCAGTACCAGGGCTGGCCAGCGGGTGCTCCCAGCAATCAGAGACTCAACCTTGCAGCCAGCAAAACACCTGAAACTGCTTATGCTGGTGTATTTAAGGGATGGCCAGACCTGCAGACTCTGCCTTGGTGTGTGTTTTTCCTGGGCCCTGTATCCTGTTCCTGCATCCTGTTTCTGGTCCTGTTCCTGTCTTGTTGCTGACCCGGCCTGATCTGACCTCTGCTGACTTCTCCTGCTCTGACCCCGGCTCGTTCCTGACCATCCCTCTGCCTGACCCTCTGTACCTCGCTGTCTGCTACCTGCTGAACCTGGCTTGTGACCCCGACCATTCTCCGCTTGCTCCCCCTGTACCTACCTGCCCGATTGATATTGACCCGGCCTGCCTGACGACGCTTGCATTGTATGTACTGTTATCTGTGGGTGGTTGGTTTGGTTTGTTTGCAGTGTATTATGTTTTAGTATGGCACTGCGTTTATGTTTGTATTGTTAGTGTTAATAAATTATATCCTTTATAACATATCTGAAGTCTGCGTTTCCCTGCGTCAGTCACACACCTCTGGTCATACCCGGGAGCCCTGACAGAGCAGTGTTTCTCAACCTTTTTTCAGTCAAGGCACCCTTTAAATTTATGAACAATCTCTAGGCACCCTTTAAAGTTATGGACAGCCTTGAGGTACCCCATTCTAAAATGTAAAAAACTATTCTAATGGTTTCACATCAGCATCCACACATGTAGGACACCCGTGATTTATTCTTCCAAATCAAATACATTTTTGCACACTGGTACTGACTAGTATCCCAGTGTTTTTCTTCTCCTTCAGTTTTTCTCCATCACTCAGCTAATGTGACCCCAGCGCTGACAGAGAGAGGCAGGGGAGGGGAAAACAAGGATGCTATACAGGCGCATGACCTTCTCCTTATCAACTGATGATATCATTGATTTTTGGGATGCCTGCAGCTAGAAGTTTGTAATGGTGTACAATAAAAACCTGTGGCTTTGTGTAACTGAAAGGCAGGCTTGATCCTCCTCTGTCTTGTATACAGTTTTTGGGTCATTTTTAGGCATTTTGCTAAGGCACCCCTGAAGAAATTTCAAGGCACCCCAGGGTGCCCGGGCACCCTGGTTGAAAAAGGCTTACTTAGAGGGGTGCTTGGTGGCAATGGTGTCTAGGAACAGGGCTGTAATGCGCACACACACTGGGTGAAGAGGGGGCGTGCCATTTCTAGGGGCAACAAGCACAAGAGAAGGATATGACAGCCAGACAGCAGGAAAATGGTACCAGCAGAGGTGACAGGTCTCCGATATAGTGACGGGAGTGGTTCATAACCTACCTCCCTAGTGGTTGGTGCCCCAGAAACTGGGACTGGAACTCAGGGACCTAGCTGTATAGTACAGAATAGTTAATTATGCAAACGGCTCCCATTCTGTAACTGGTAGATGGGTGGCAGAGTCTAGCTGGACTGGTGGAATGGAACACAAGCTCAGTGGTGTTGCCTTCAAAATGTTGCACCCTGAGCAGGTACATGTATCATGGGACTGGGAGGTACCTGTACACAGCAAAGAGAGCAAAAGGTCCCATGGAGAGTTGACCCCTGGGAGTGAGGGCAAAGCTGCACAGTTAGGAGGGTGGACAAGGGGGTCAGTCTTCACCCACCACCCAAACATTGGGGAGAGTCGTGGGCAACTATATCTTACCTGGAAGGTCAGTTTAGATCAGGGGTTAGTTCAGCTGCTCACCATGGCCATACATGAGACAGCCTGCCACCTGCCAACATGCTCTCCAGCCTAGCTTTGATGTCACCTCACTCCCAGTGACACACTGGAGACTTTTCATTAGTATTGAGCACAAACTTCCTGCAATTCTGTACTTCTGAGGATTTTCACTCTTCCCCGTGACATACAGACTTGATACATAGGATTTCCATTCTGCAATTCCAGTCCCAGGTATGGGACCCCAGTCGCTAGGGAGGGACTGCGCTTAGAAACCCCCTTGCTACTAGAGCAATCTGTCATCCCTGCCAAGTCACCATGCACACCTGTTGGCTAACAGCTTTAGCACCAACACTCCCCTGGTTTTCCATGACAATGGCAATAAGATCTTTCACTTGCTGCATTTACTAACTGTTAACCCTTGTTAGTGCTCATCCCCTGTTGTATGCCCTGTTCTTTTATACACCTTACATGCACCCCTTTGTAGGAACTTCAGACCAGGCATCTTATAACTTTGAGAACATTTACTTGAACTTCTTACCATTACAGAATTATATAACCCATTCTCACACAAATTCTAGCTCAGGCTGCCCAGTTCATACCTTTCAGATTGAATGAAGGTCCATGCTCTGACACCCCGAACCCCAACTGGGTACACCAATAGAGAAGCCACATGCTCAGAACAGTGCTACAACCTGCAGCATTCCTTCCTCTCTGTTCCCATTGGAAGGCCCGCCTCTTTAATAGGCTGCCTCCACTTGTATTTATAGCCCACCACAAGGGGCAGAGCCATGAACATCTGGGAATTAGCAGACTTAACACTTTCCTAACCCCTGGGCAGCCTGCTACCTCACTAACACATACTGTACAGAGCATAGTGAAATAGGCATTCAAATAATAGCAGCAGGGTTACCAGTAACATATTACACATACACCTAAAATGGCAATATCAATATCACATACATCAACAAAAAAAAAACCTTTTTTACATAACAACTCCTGTAGGCAGGTGCAGTATGTTTTCTCCACTGCAGGTGGCACTCGACTAGGGTTGTCACCTCATCCCTTTAACCATTTCAAGTCCGGACACAGATAAAATTTTATTTTGGTGGTATTTATTCACCACTGGGATTTAAAAAAATTTTTTTGCTATATAAATGAAAAAGTCCAAAAATTAAAAAAAAAAAAAAAGGTTTTTCTTATACAATTTTGCAAATAAATAATCCTTCTTCATAAATCTTGGCCAAAATGTATTCAGTTATCTTTTTAGTAAAGAAAAATAACCCAAATTAGTTTATAACCAAAATTTCTTTTACATTTTTCTTTTATTTTTTTATATTATTAATTATGTTTTTTTAAAAAACATACCATCACCCTAGCAGTACAGTGTCACCATAGTGACACTGTACTATTTGTGGGGGGTGATGAAGATTTTTTTTTTTTTTTTTACACTGATTGCTTTTGCACCCATGAAGGTTGTAAAAGCAATCATTTCTCCTTCTATCTGGCTGCATTCTTGCAGCCATTGAGAAATATTGTGTGAGCTGTGATTGGTCACAGCTTGTCACATGGTATAAGGCTGTTGTGAATAGCCCTGTACCATGTGATCTCTGTGATCATTCACATATTTCACACGTAGTAAGCAATGATGTCAGAAGTGACATCTTGCTTACTACTCTTTGTGTGATCACTGATTGGCCAATCTGTGATCACATGATTGGGACCTCACACTCAAATGATCGGGACCTCACACAAGCAAACCTCCTTCCATCAGCAAGGGCATTGAAGAGGAAAGTGGCTGGGTCTTCCAACATGACAATAATCCCAAACATACCGCCCGGGCAACAAAGGAGTGGCTTCGTAAGAAGCATTTCAAGGTCCTGGAGTGGCCTAGCCAGTCTCCAGATCTCAACCCCATAGAAAACCTTTGGAGGGAGTTGAAAGTCCGTGTTGCCCAGCGACAACCCCAAAACATCACTGCTCTAGAGGAGATCTGCATGGAGGAATGGGCCAACATACCAGCAACAGTGTGTGCCAACCTTGTGAAGACTTACAGGAAACGTTTGACCTCTGTCATTGCCAACAAAGGATATATAACAAAGTATTGAGATGAACTTTTGATATTGACCAAATACTTATTTTCCACCATAATTTGCAAATAAATTCTTTCCAAATTAGCCAATGTGATTGTCTGGATTTTTTTTCTCATTTTGTCTCTCATAGTTGAGGTCTACCTATGATGCCAATTACAGGCCTCTCTCATCTTTTTAAGTGGGAGAACTTGCACAATTGGTGGCTGACTAAATACTTTTTTGCCCCACTGTATATATGTTATTTTGCATTTCCGGGTAGGGGGCGCGCGCCCTACCCACGCCGCTATTCGTGGCCTCGGCTGTCAATCAAAAGGTTCCGGCAGGTGATTACTCACCGGCACCCGGTGATCGCAGAGTAATACCGACGTGGGGGGGGACTGTATGCAGAGCCATACAAAGCAGTGTGCTTACAGTTCAAAGCACAGACACAGCTTACTGTAAAACAGCACACAGTTAACCATTTGATCACCCCACATGTTGACCCCTTCCTGCCCAGTGCCATTAGTACAGTGTCAGTGCTTTTTATTAGCACTGATCACTGTATTGGAGTCACTGGGGATGTCAGTGACACCAAGTCAGTTCCCCCCAGTGTCAGAATGCCCACCGCAGTCCCGCTATAAGCCACCGCCATTACTAGTGAAAAAAAAAATTCCAGTATCTATACTGCCATTTGTGAACACTATAACTTTCATGTAAACCAATTAATTTACATGTATTAGGATTTTTGTTTAGCAAAGACATATAACAGAATACATTTTGGCCTAAATTTATGCTGAAATTTGATTTTTGAAATTTTTATACTGAACATGTTTAATAGCAAAAAGTCAAAAATATTGCTTTTTTCCTAAAACCGTCGGCCTTATTTTTTATAGCGCAAAAAAATTAAAACGCACAGGTGACCAAATACCACAAAAAGAAAGCTCTATTCATAGGGAAAAAAGGACGGAAATTTAATTTGGGTGCAGTATTGCATGACCACGGAATTGTCAGTTAACGCAGTGCTGTAACACAAAAAATGGCCTGGTCAGGAAGGGGGGGGGGGGGTAAATCCTCTGGAAGGCAAATCACAGAAGACAGGCAGAAGTAAGTCTTGCAAAAGCTTTATTTCAATGCTAAAACTCCAATACCATTCACTTAAACAGTTCAAATTTATAAGACAATCAATTCAACTTTCTCATTAAAGCCTAACTCTAGGTTTCATTTCACTTTAAATACTTTGTTTGTGCCAAGCTGGTCCAAACTTTTTTTGCTAATATACTGTATACAGTAGCTGTCACTGCTGTTTAAACTGTATATAACATTAGTTGCATACAGTATACAATGCTGCATTTCTGCAGTAGTATGGTGGACTTCCCATCCCATTCCTGGGACAAAATCAAGCCTGCTTGAGCTTGGTCCAAACTGACCATTTAAAGTTCATTGAAACTTGGAGTTAGGAGTTATTTTTTGTAATGTAACCATCATTTTGAACAGTGTGACATAACAGCACTTTTGTGTCGTCATTTTACATGAGATGACACACCCGACCAACATCAAACAAGACCTCTGGGCATTGTGGTGTCAGGCTGGGAAACCCGATGATTTAAAACTCTTTTTCAAAGGGAAATTTAGGAGATTCCTTCCACCTAAAGGAAAAGTGAAAAATATATGTTAATCAATACTGCATCTGAGATCTCATCTGCAAAACATTATTAAATCTCTAATTAAAGTTACAAGCATGACTCCCAAAGGCAGAGGCATGATGGGACTTGTAGTTTTGCAACAGCTGGAGGGCTGCCAGGTTGACACCTCTGCTCTAAGCATTTAAGGGTCAGGCCACCTGCAACTAATATTCTGTGTTTGATAGATGCTGAAGAGTTGAGCATTCTTAAGTGGGGTACACACTATGAGAAAATCGAAAGAATGATTCTTTCGAAAGCATGATGGTTCGATTTTCGTATAGTGTGTACACAACATTCGACACCTGATTTAGGCTTTCCAAATGAACATTTCTAACAGGACAAACTCCAAAGCCTTTCTTGTACGAGAACAGAACTAACGATTTTTGTTTACTATTATTTTTTTGTAAGGTTTCCATACAAGAAACATCGGATACGAAAGACTGCGCATGATTAGAAAAAATAAAAAACAAAAAGCCTTTGTCATAAGAGAATTTCCATACAATTAGTACCCTCTTTAGTTTGGACCTGATGTGAAACATCGAGGAAAACCGGATGACCGGTCGTCCAATTTTCTTATAGTGTATACTGGGCTTTACAGTCTCATACCTTTTGGGGATTCTAGTCGAGCTGCATTTCTGGTTCTATGCACCTGCTGTGCCCATAAGGAGGCCCTGCACTGAGTTCCTAGATCTGTACACCTGCTGTACCCATTATGAATGCAACTGGTGGAGCTAGAACACAAATAGGTGGACAGGGACACCCAAAACTCCGAGGTGTACAGGAACAGAGTTGGGAATTATGGCAGGGTGATCTCACTGTTTCACAGCATTAAACAATGGATGTATCCATCAAGACAATGTATAGTTTACCCACTCAGCTATTCCCAACTTCCAAACCTTGCATGAAGAAATTTATGAGCTGCACACCACTTTACTATGCCACATAAAGATTTATTTATTGAGAATCAATGCACAACCAGTTTGTGCTTCTCCTTCTGATGAGCTTCACTCTCTAACAGAGCTATGACCAGTAAAAGGTTTGAATGAAATGAGACCAAATAGGTTGTGCATCAACTATTCATCAATTAAGTTTTATAGATGCTCACAATCTAGTGAGCATCTATGGCACTTCAAAAGCTACAGCTATCAACTGTCTTGACATCTTAATTAGAGATGAGCGAAGAAATGAAAAATTCGATTCGACTGATTCGGCGAATTCGTGGACAATATTCGATTCGAGTCGAATAAATTCGCTGTGAATTTAACTTAAAAAAGGGTGTTTCTAGGCTTCAGAGAGACTTAATATTAGTGCAGAACACTGTACCTTTAATTTAAATGCCCTTGGAGTCTGCTGGGGAAGAGAAATAATACTGTCAGTCAGTATGACATGCAGATGAGTGCCGTCGATCTTAGAATCACCGCACACTTCACTCATTTGGGCAGTCACGGGGCCAAAACCAGAGTGTGGAGCCACAGTGTGGCGGTGGAGGCAGCAGCAATGGGAGGCCATACAGCACCCTATGACAAAAATGGAAACCACCAGCAGTGTGAGGAGACCTGAAAGTGGCACATGGCAGAGTGTGGCGATAGAGACAGCAGCAATGGGAGGCCGTACAGGGACCCATGACACACTCTGGACCTGGCAGCAGCATGAGGAGGCGGTACAGGGGCCCATGACAGATTACGGGCCTGGCAGCAGCATGAGGAGTCGGTACAGGGGCCCATGGCAGATTACGGGCCTGGCAGCAGCAATGGGAGGCCGTACAGGGACCCATGACACACTCTGGACCTGGCAGCAGCATGGGGAGGCGGTACAGGGGCCCATGACAGATTACGGGCCTGGCAGCAGCATGAGGAGTCGGTACGGGGGCCCATGACACACTCTGGACCTGGCAGCAGCATGAGGAGGCGGTACAGGGGCGCATGACAGATTACGAGCCTGGCAGCAGCAACTTGGACAGGAGGACGTTCAGCTTCTGCACCGTCGGGTGCGTGCTCGCAAACTGTTGTCTCTTGGAAACGGATTCCAAGAAAGACTGCTGACGGAATCCGTGAAGAGGAGTAGCAGGAGAAGGAGCATCTGAACGAGCGGAATATGCCAACAAGCGACAACAGTGGCCCATGACAGATTACGGGCCTGGCAGCAGCATGAGGAGTCGGTACGGGGGCCCATGGCAGATTACGGGCCTGGCAGCAGCTATGGGAGGCCCGTAATCTGCCAGCACCCTATGACAAAAAATGGAACCCACCAGCAGTGTGAGGAGACCTGAAAGTGGCACATGGCAGAGTGTGGCGATGGAGACAGCAGCAATGGGAGGCCGTACAGGGACCCATGAGAGACTCTGGACCTGGCAGCAGCATGAGGAGGCGGTATAGGGGCCCATGGCAGATTAGGGGCCTGGCAGCAGCTATGGGAGGCCCGTAATCTGCCAGCACCCTATGACAAAAAATGGAACACACCAGCAGTGTGAGGAGACCTGAAAGTGGCACATGGCAGAGTGTGGCGATGGAGGCAGCAGCAATGGGAGGCCGTACAGGGACCCATGAGAGACTCTGGACTTGGCAGCAGCATGAGGAGGCGGTATAGGGGCCCATGGCAGATTAGGGGCCTGGCAGCAGCTATGGGAGGCCCGTAATCTGCCAGCACCCTATGACAAAAAATGGAACACACCAGCAGTGTGAGGAGACCTGAAAGTGGCACATGTTTGGGGCATGATTCATGGCGGATTTAGTCAGTTGTGTCAGGAACTGGTGGTTTGAAATCCAGACTAATCCACGCCTGATTCATTTTCACAAACGTGAGTCTCTCCACACTTTGGGTGGACAGTCGTGTCCTCCGCGGAGTTGCAATACCTCCTGCCGCACTAAACACGCGCTCCGATGCCACGCTACTGGCCGGGCATGACAGCCTTTCAAGGGCAAATTCAGCTAGTTGGGGCCAAAGGTCAAGTTTCGTTGCCCAGTAGTCAAGGGGATTGTCTACCTCGGTTGGCAGGGTGCTGTCCAAGTAGGCCTAAGCCTGTTGTTTGAGGTCCTGCTCCAGGTCCACCTGATGCTGCTGCTGCTGCTGCGGCTGGTTAGTAGTTTCCTCACTGCGCTGGTGAAGAAAGCTACTCATCATCGACTGCAGACTGAGGCAGCCGCTGCTGGTGGAGCTGCCACTGCTCCTACCACCCCACCCCTCCCCTGCTGCCATGGCAGCGGAACACGAGCGCACAGGGCCCACAGTGTCTGAGGATGGACGTTGGCGCAGACAGGCAGAGACCAGCTGACTACATAGGTGTTTTTTATAGTACGTTATTTTGGCCTCCCTCTCAGCAGGTGTGAAAAAGGCCACCATTTTTGAACGGTAGCGAGGGTCCAACAAGGTGGACAGCCAAAAGTCATCCCTCTGTCTGATGGTTATTATTCGGCTGTCGCTACGCAAGCAACCGAGCATGCTATGGGCCATTTGTGCCAAGGAATGCGAGGGACTCCCTGCCTCCATCTCCACAGCATACTGCCACGGTGCGTCTAGGTCCTCTGTCTCCTCTTCCTCCTCCTCTACCAGATGCTCCTGCTCCTCCACTCCTGTCCGCTGAGTGGAAAAACCACCCATTTCACTCAATAATTCCTGAGCACCAATGTCCTCCTCTACCTCCTCCTCTTCTTCCAGTCCTGCCCCCACAGGGGCCATGTGGCGTTGAGATCTGTGCGCCACGTCTACCGCACCCTGACCAGCCATTGTTAACAGCATTTGTTCCAGGACGTGCAACAGAGGAATGACGTCGTTCATCCCATAGTCCTGCCGACTCACGAATAGCGTGGCCTCCTCAAAGGGCCTGAGCAAGCGCAGGTGTCACGCATGAGCTGCCAATGGCTGACATCTAAGTTACACAGGGAGTACCTTTATCTGCTTTTAACATCAGGAAATCTGTGATGGCCTTTTGCTGTTCGTAAAGGCGGTCTAACATATGTAGGGTTGAATTCCACCTTGTTGCAACGTCACAGCATGAGGAGTCGGTATAGGGGCCCATGGCAGATTAGGGGCCTGGCAGCAGTTATGGGAGGCCCATAATCTGCCAGCACCCTATGACAAAAAATGGAACACACCAGCAGTGTGAGGAGACCTGAAAGTGGCACATGGCAGAGTGTGGCGATGGAGACAGCAGCAATGGGAGGCCGTACAGGGACCCATGAGAGACTCTGGACCTGGCAGCAGCATGAGGAGGCGGTATATAGGGGCCTACGGCAGATTAGGGGCCTGGCAGCAGCTATAGGAGGCCCGTAATCTGCCAGCACCCTATGTCAAAAAATTCAACACACCAGCAGTGTGTGAGGAGACCTGAAAGTGGCACATGGCAGAGTGTGGCGATGGAGACAGCAGCAATGGGAGGCCGTACAGGGACCCATGACAGACTCTGGACTTGGCAGCAGCATGAGGAGGCGGTATATAGGGGCTTATGGCAGATTAGGGGCCTGGCAGCAGCTATAGGAGGCCCGTAATCTGCCAGCACCCTATGTCAAAAAATTCAACACACCAGCAGTGTGAGGAGACCTGAAAGTGGCACATGGCAGAGTGTGGCGATGGAGACAGCAGCAATGGGAGGCCGTACAGGGACCCATGACAGACTCTGAACTTGGCAGCAGCATGAGGAGGCGGTATATAGGGGCCCATGGCAGATTAGGGGCCTGGCAGCAGCTATAGGAGGCCCGTAATCTGCCAGCACCCTATGTCAAAAAATTCAACACACCAGCAGTGTGAGGAGACCTGAAAGTGGCACATGGCAGAGTGTGGCGATGGAGACAGCAGCAATGGGAGGCCGTACAGGGACCCATGACAGACTCTGGACTTGGCAGCAGCATGAGGAGGCGGTATATAGGGGCCCATGGCAGATTAGGGGCCTGGCAGCAGCTATGGGAGGCCCGTAATCTGCCAGCACCCTATGTCAAAAAATTCTACACACCAGCAGTGTGTGAGGAGACCTGAAAGTGGCACATGGCAGAGTGTGGCGATGGAGACAGCAGCAATGGGAGGCCGTACAGGGACCCATGACAGACTCTGGACTTGGCAGCAGCATGAGGAGGCGGTATATAGGGGCCCATGGCAGATTAGGGGCCTGGCAGCAGCTATGGGAGGCCCGTAATCTGCCAGCACCCTATGTCAAAAAATTCAACACACCAGCAGTGTGTGAGGAGACCTGAAAGTGGCACATGGCAGAGTGTGGCGATGGAGAAAGCAGCAATGGGAGGCCGTACAGGGACCCATGAGAGACTCTGGACCTGGCAGCAGCATGAGGAGGCGGTATATAGGGGCCTATGGCAGATTAGGGGCCTGGCAGCAGCTATGTGAGGCCCGTAATCTGCCTGCACCCTATGTCAAAAAATTAAACACACCAGCAGTGTGAAGAGACCTGAAAGTGGCACATGGCAGCAGAGTGTGGCGATGGAGACAGCAGCAATGGGAGGCCGTACAGGGACCATGACAGACTCTGGACTTGGCAGCAGCATGAGGAGGCGGTATATAGGGGCCCATGGCAGATTAGGGGCCTGGCAGCAGCTATGTGAGGCCCGTAATCTGCCTGCACCCTATGTCAAAAAATTTAACACACCAGCAGTGTGAAGAGACCTGAAAGTGGCACATGGCAGCAGAGTGTGGCGATGGAGACAGCAGCAATGGGAGGCCGTACAGGGACCCATGAGAGACTCTAGACTTGGCAGCAGCATGAGGAGGCGGTATATAGGGGCCCATGGCAGATTAGGGGCCTGGCAGCAGCTATGTGAGGCCCGTAATCTGCCTGCACCCTATGTCAAAAAATTAAACACACCAGCAGTGTGAAGAGACCTGAAAGTGGCACATGGCAGCAGAGTGTGGCGATGGAGACAGCAGCAATGGGAGGCCGTACAGGGACCCATGAGAGACTCTAGACTTGGCAGCAGCATGAGGAGGCGGTATATAGGGGCCCATGGCAGATTAGGGGCCTGGCAGCAGCTATGTGAGGCCCGTAATCTGCCTGCACCCTATGTCAAAAAATTAAACACACCAGCAGTGTGAAGAGACCTGAAAGTGGCACATGGCAGCAGAGTGTGGCGATGGAGACAGCAGCAATGGGAGGCCGTACAGGGACCATGACAGACTCTGGACTTGGCAGCAGCATGAGGAGGCGGTATATAGGGGCCCATGGCAGATTAGGGGCCTGGCAGCAGCTATGTGAGGCCCGTAATCTGCCTGCACCCTATGTCAAAAAATTTAACACACCAGCAGTGTGAAGAGACCTGAAAGTGGCACATGGCAGCAGAGTGTGGCGATGGAGACAGCAGCAATGGGAGGCCGTACAGGGACCATGACAGACTCTGGACTTGGCAGCAGCATGAGGAGGCGGTATATAGGGGCCCATGGCAGATTAGGGGCCTGGCAGCAGCTATGTGAGGCCCGTAATCTGCCTGCAACCTATGTCAAAAAATTTAACACACCAGCAGTGTGAAGAGACCTGAAAGTGGCACATGGCAGCAGAGTGTGGCGATGGAGACAGCAGCAATGGGAGGCCGTACAGGGACCATGACAGACTCTGGACTTGGCAGCAGCATGAGGAGGCGGTATATAGGGGCCCATGGCAGATTAGGGGCCTGGCAGCAGCTATGTGAGGCCCGTAATCTGCCTGCACCCTATGTCAAAAAATTTAACACACCAGCAGTGTGAAGAGACCTGAAAGTGGCACATGGCAGCAGAGTGTGGCGATGGAGACAGCAGCAATGGGAGGCCGTACAGGGACCCATGAGAGACTCTAGACTTGGCAGCAGCATGAGGAGGCGGTATATAGGGGCCCATGGCAGATTAGGGGCCTGGCAGCAGCTATGTGAGGCCCGTAATCTGCCTGCACCCTATGTCAAAAAATTAAACACACCAGCAGTGTGAAGAGACCTGAAAGTGGCACATGGCAGCAGAGTGTGGCGATGGAGACAGCAGCAATGGGAGGCCGTACAGGGACCCATGAGAGACTCTAGACTTGGCAGCAGCATGAGGAGGCGGTATATAGGGGCCCATGGCAGATTAGGGGCCTGGCAGCAGCTATGTGAGGCCCGTAATCTGCCTGCACCCTATGTCAAAAAATTAAACACACCAGCAGTGTGAAGAGACCTGAAAGTGGCACATGGCAGCAGAGTGTGGCGATGGAGACAGCAGCAATGGGAGGCCGTACAGGGACCATGACAGACTCTGGACTTGGCAGCAGCATGAGGAGGCGGTATATAGGGGCCCATGGCAGATTAGGGGCCTGGCAGCAGCTATGTGAGGCCCGTAATCTGCCTGCACCCTATGTCAAAAAATTTAACACACCAGCAGTGTGAAGAGACCTGAAAGTGGCACATGGCAGCAGAGTGTGGCGATGGAGACAGCAGCAATGGGAGGCCGTACAGGGACCCATGAGAGACTCTAGACTTGGCAGCAGCATGAGGAGGCGGTATATAGGGGCCCATGGCAGATTAGGGGCCTGGCAGCAGCTATGTGAGGCCCGTAATCTGCCTGCACCCTATGTCAAAAAATTAAACACACCAGCAGTGTGAAGAGACCTGAAAGTGGCACATGGCAGCAGAGTGTGGCGATGGAGACAGCAGCAATGGGAGGCCGTACAGGGACCCATGAGAGACTCTAGACTTGGCAGCAGCATGAGGAGGCGGTATATAGGGGCCCATGGCAGATTAGGGGCCTGGCAGCAGCTATGTGAGGCCCGTAATCTGCCTGCACCCTATGTCAAAAAATTAAACACACCAGCAGTGTGAAGAGACCTGAAAGTGGCACATGGCAGCAGAGTGTGGCGATGGAGACAGCAGCAATGGGAGGCCGTACAGGGACCATGACAGACTCTGGACTTGGCAGCAGCATGAGGAGGCGGTATATAGGGGCCCATGGCAGATTAGGGGCCTGGCAGCAGCTATGTGAGGCCCGTAATCTGCCTGCACCCTATGTCAAAAAATTTAACACACCAGCAGTGTGAAGAGACCTGAAAGTGGCACATGGCAGCAGAGTGTGGCGATGGAGACAGCAGCAATGGGAGGCCGTACAGGGACCATGACAGACTCTGGACTTGGCAGCAGCATGAGGAGGCGGTATATAGGGGCCCATGGCAGATTAGGGGCCTGGCAGCAGCTATGTGAGGCCCGTAATCTGCCTGCAACCTATGTCAAAAAATTTAACACACCAGCAGTGTGAAGAGACCTGAAAGTGGCACATGGCAGCAGAGTGTGGCGATGGAGACAGCAGCAATGGGAGGCCGTACAGGGACCATGACAGACTCTGGACTTGGCAGCAGCATGAGGAGGCGGTATATAGGGGCCCATGGCAGATTAGGGGCCTGGCAGCAGCTATGTGAGGCCCGTAATCTGCCTGCACCCTATGTCAAAAAATTTAACACACCAGCAGTGTGAAGAGACCTGAAAGTGGCACATGGCAGCAGAGTGTGGCGATGGAGACAGCAGCAATGGGAGGCCGTACAGGGACCCATGAGAGACTCTAGACTTGGCAGCAGCATGAGGAGGCGGTATATAGGGGCCCATGGCAGATTAGGGGCCTGGCAGCAGCTATGTGAGGCCCGTAATCTGCCTGCACCCTATGTCAAAAAATTAAACACACCAGCAGTGTGAAGAGACCTGAAAGTGGCACATGGCAGCAGAGTGTGGCGATGGAGACAGCAGCAATGGGAGGCCGTACAGGGACCCATGAGAGACTCTAGACTTGGCAGCAGCATGAGGAGGCGGTATATAGGGGCCCATGGCAGATTAGGGGCCTGGCAGCAGCTATGTGAGGCCCGTAATCTGCCTGCACCCTATGTCAAAAAATTAAACACACCAGCAGTGTGAAGAGACCTGAAAGTGGCACATGGCAGCAGAGTGTGGCGATGGAGACAGCAGCAATGGGAGGCCGTACAGGGACCATGACAGACTCTGGACTTGGCAGCAGCATGAGGAGGCGGTATATAGGGGCCCATGGCAGATTAGGGGCCTGGCAGCAGCTATGTGAGGCCCGTAATCTGCCTGCACCCTATGTCAAAAAATTTAACACACCAGCAGTGTGAAGAGACCTGAAAGTGGCACATGGCAGCAGAGTGTGGCGATGGAGACAGCAGCAATGGGAGGCCGTACAGGGACCCATGAGAGACTCTAGACTTGGCAGCAGCATGAGGAGGCGGTATATAGGGGCCCATGGCAGATTAGGGGCCTGGCAGCAGCTATGTGAGGCCCGTAATCTGCCTGCACCCTATGTCAAAAAATTAAACACACCAGCAGTGTGAAGAGACCTGAAAGTGGCACATGGCAGCAGAGTGTGGCGATGGAGACAGCAGCAATGGGAGGCCGTACAGGGACCCATGAGAGACTCTAGACTTGGCAGCAGCATGAGGAGGCGGTATATAGGGGCCCATGGCAGATTAGGGGCCTGGCAGCAGCTATGTGAGGCCCGTAATCTGCCTGCACCCTATGTCAAAAAATTAAACACACCAGCAGTGTGAAGAGACCTGAAAGTGGCACATGGCAGCAGAGTGTGGCGATGGAGACAGCAGCAATGGGAGGCCGTACAGGGACCCATGAGAGACTCTGGACCTGGCAGCAGCAGGAGGAGGTGGTATATAGGGGCCCATGGCAGATTAGGGGCCTGGCAGCAGCTATGTGAGGCCCGTAATCTGCCTGCACCCTATGTCAAAAAATTTAACACACCAGCAGTGTGAAGAGACCTGAAAGTGGCACATGGCAGCAGAGTGTGGCGATGGAGACAGCAGCAATGGGAGGCCGTACAGGGACCCATGAGAGACTCTGGACCTGGCAGCAGCAGGAGGAGGTGGTATATAGGGGCCTATGGCAGATTAGGGGCCTGGCAGCAGCTATAGGAGGCCCGTAATCTGCCAGCACCCTATGTCAAAAAATTCAACACACCAGCAGTGTGAGGAGACCTGAAAGTGGCACATGTTTGAGGCATGATTCATGGCGGATTTAGTCAGTTGTGTCAGGAACTGGTGGTTTGAAATCCAGACTAATCCACGCCTGATTCATTTTCACAAACGTGAGTCTCTCCACACTTTGGGTGGACAGTCGTGTCCTCCGCGGAGTTACAATACCTCCTGCCGCACTAAACACGCGCTCCGATGCCACGCTACTGGCCGGGCATGACAGCCTTTCAAGGGCAAATTCAGCTAGTTGGGGCCAAAGGTCAAGTTTCGTTGCCCAGTAGTCAAGGGGATTGTCTACCTCGGTTGGCAGGGTGCTGTCCAAGTAGGCCCAAGCCTGTTGTTTGAGCTCCTGCTCCAGGTCCACCTGATGCTGCTGCTGCTGCTGCGGCTGGTTAGTAGTTTCCTCACTGCGCTGGTGAAGAAAGCTACTCATCATCGACTGCAGACTGAGGCAGCCGCTGCTGGTGGAGCTGCCACTGCTCCTACCACCCCACCCCTCCCCTGCTGCCATGCCAGCGGAACGCGAGCGCACAGGGCCCACAGTGTCTGAGGATGGACGATGGCGCACAAAGGCAGAGACCAACTGACTACATAGGTGGTTTTTATAGTACGTAATTTTGGCCTCCCTCTCAGCAGGTGTGAAAAAGGCCACCATTTTGGACCGGTAGCGAGGGTCCAACAAGGTGGACAGCCAAAAGTCATCCCTCTGTCTGATGGTTATTATTCGGCTGTCGCTACGCAAGCAACCGAGCATGCTATGGGCCATTTGTGCCAAGGAATGCGAGGGACTCCCTGCCTCCATCTCCACAGCATACTGCCACGGTGCGTCTGGGTCCTCTGTCTCCTCCTCCTCCTCCTCTACCAGATGCTCCTGCTCCTCCACTCCTGTCCGCTGAGTGGAAAAACCACCCATTTCACTCAATAATTCCTGAGCACAAATGTCCTCCTCTACCTCCTCCTCTTCTTCCTGTCCTGCCCCCACAGGGGTCATGTGGCGTTGAGATCTGTGCGCCACGTCTACCGCACCCTGACCAGCCATTGTTAACAGCATTTGTTCCAGGACGTGCAACAGAGGAATGACGTCGTTCATCCCATAGTCCTGCCGACTCACGAATAGCGTGGCCTCCTCAAAGGGCCTGAGCAAGCGGCAGGTGTCACGCATGAGCTGCCAATGGCTGACATCTAAGTTACACAGGGGAGTACCTTTATCCGCTTGTAACATCAGGAAATCGGTGATGGCCTTTCGCTGCTCGTAAAGGCGGTCTAACATGTGTAGGGTTGAATTCCACCTTGTTGCAACGTCGCAGATCAGGCGATGCTGTGGAATTCCGTTCTGCCGCTGCAGCTCAATGAGGGTGTTCTTTGCGGTGTAGGAATGGCTGAAATGCATGCACAGTTTACGTGACATTTTAAGGATGTCTTGCAGTGGGATGGTGGATTTTAGGAACCGCTTGACAACCAGATTGAACACGTGAGCCATGCATGGCGCATGGCACAACCTTCCTTGACGCAGAGCAGACACCATGTTCTTTCCGTTGTCAGTCAACATGGTTCCGATTTTTAGTTTGCGCGGAGACAGCCATCTGTCGATTTCTCTGTTCATTACACTCAGCAGTTCCTCCCCTGTGTGACTACGTTCGCCAAGGCATACCAGGTGCAGCACAGCGTGACACCGTTGCGCCCTGCACATGTGATATGCCGGTCGGGTAATGGGACTTGGCACGGGGGTGGCGGCTGAGGACACGGCGGAAAAAGAGGTGGTAGAGGCGGACATGCTTGCTGGACCAAGGACGTGCAAACGTGGAGGCAAAAGCGTCGTGACCTGTCCAAGTTGCTGGTGCGGCTGTGCCGGCACCACGTTCACCCAGTGGGCCGTAAATGACATGTACTGTCCCTGACCGTAGTTACAGCTCCACACGTCGGCGCTGCCGTGCACTTTGGCAGAGACCGACATGCTCAAAGACTGGCCCACCATCTCTTCTACATGTGAATGCAGGGCTGGCACTGCCTTTTGGGCAAAGAAATGACGGCTTGGCACTCTCCACCGCGGCGCGGCACAAGCCATCATTTCTCGGAAAGGTGCTGAGTCCACCAGTTGGAAAGGGAGGGACTGCAGCACCAGCAACTTGGACAGGAGGACGTTCAGCTTTTGCACCGTCGGGTGCGTGCTCGCAAACTGTTGTCTCTTGGATACGGATTCCAAGAAAGACTGTTGACGGAATCCGAGAAGAGGAGTAGCAGGAGAAGGAGCATCTGAACGAGCGGAAGATGCCAATGAGCGACAACTCCCCTCAGCAGAGGTGTTGGAGCCTTGACTGGCTGATAGAGGGCGATTGACGACGTCGGGTGACGGAGCAAGTAACGGAGCGGGTGATGGAGCGGGGGCTGGGGCAGGCAGAACCGCCGTATGTTTATCACGGTTTTCCCAGGCCACCGAATGGTGACGCTGCATATGCTGACGCAACGCTGTAGTCCCAACATGGGCCCCCTGGCCACGCTTGCATTTCTGGCCACATAGTCGACATACGGCTACGTTTACTTCCTCGGGCGGCTTGAGGAAAAATTGCCACACCACCGAGTAGGAAACTTTGCCCCCGCTACTCTTCACTGGCTGACTGCTACTTCCTCCGTGCGCACCGGCACCACTACTGGCCGTGGTGGTAGGCTGCAGTGGAGCTGGTGCTCTACTCCGTGGACGTTTGGCTCCACTGACACTGATGCGACCCTGCTGCTGTCTCCTGGGCAACCCACCGACTGTTTTGCTCGCTGCCAAGCTGCCACCCTCTTCTCCTGATGATGCGGAAGAAATTGCCTGATGACGACGAGGCTGCCAAGTGCGATCAACCTCCTCATCATCAAGTAGGGTCTCCGCCTCACTACTAGCCCCCTCGGCTGCGTCTGGGTCAGGAGACAGACCTGTCTCTAGACCGGCTACCGAGCCACTCTCCTCGCCAGTACTTGTTCGCTTGGCTGCTGAAAAGGCCGATGTCTCCCCCCGTTCCTGACCGCCCTCTGTTAGCTCTTCCTCACTGTACAGTGGGGCTGAGCCCACAGCATGCGATACTTCGCTTGGTGAGGGAACAGCAAAGGACAGGGGCAGGTAGAGGACACGTGATTTCAGTGGGCTTGGTCCCGGGCCATGCCAACTAACGGTTGTGTCTGACGTACCCACCGACCGTTGGCTGTAGGTGTCAGAGGTGACCTGGGAAGAGGAAGACGACCGAGCCAACCAATCAATGACGGCAGGGTTGTCGGTGGAGACACGACCGCTGGATGACACCGGGAGCACTGGCCTCTGGCTGCGAATACTGCTGCCTCGACCCCTTCCTCTGCTGCCACGTCTGCTCGCTCCTAAAACATTGCCTCCTCTGCCACTCCTCTGCATGTTGTCTGACATACTATTTAATTCAACGATTAGGTGTCCCTGAGTAACAATTCTCTGGCACTCAGTAACAATTCTGTCTGTCCCTGAGTATGAATTCTGTGGCCCTGAGTAACAATTCTGTGTCTGTGCGAGTAACAATTCTGTGTCTGTGCGAGTAACAATTCTGTGTCTGTGCAAGTAACAATTTTGTGTCTGTGCGAGTAACAATTCTCTGGCACTCAGTAACAATTCTGTCTGTCCCTGAGTAACAATTCTCTGGCACTCAGTAACAATTCTGTCTGTCCCTGAGTAACAATTCTCTGGCACTCAGTAACAATTCTGTCTGTCCCTGAGTAACAATTCTCTGGCACTCAGTAACAATTCTGTCTGTCCCTGAGTAACAATTCTCTGGCACTCAGTAACAATTCTGTCTGTCCCTGAGTAACAATTCTCTGGCACTCAGTAACAATTCTGTCTGTCCCTGAGTATGAATTCTGTGGCCCTGAGTAACAATTCTGTGTCTGCGCGAGTAACAATTCTGTGTCTGTGCAAGTAACAATTTTGTGTCTGTGCGAGTAACAATTCTCTGGCACTCAGTAACAATTCTGTCTGTCCCTGAGTATGAATTCTGTGGCCCTGAGTAACAATTCTGTCTCTGTGCGAGTAACAATTCTGTGTCTGTGCAAGTAACAATTTTGTGTCTGTGAGAGTAACAATTCTCTGGCACTCAGTAACAATTCTGTCTGTCCCTGAGTAACAATTCTCTGGCACTCAGTAACAATTCTGTCTGTCCCTGAGTATGAATTCTGTGGCCCTGAGTAACAATTGTGTGTCTGTGCAAGTAACAATTCTGTGTCTGTGCAAGTAACAATTTTGTGTCTGTGAGAGTAACAATTCTCTGGCACTCAGTAACAATTCTGTCTGTCCCTGAGTAACAATTCTCTGGCACTCAGTAACAATTCTGTCTGTCCCTGAGTATGAATTCTGTGGCCCTGAGTAACAATTGTGTGTCTGTGCAAGTAACAATTCTGTGTCTGTGCAAGTAACAATTTTGTGTCTGTGAGAGTAACAATTCTCTGGCACTCAGTAACAATTCTGTCTGTCCCTGAGTAACAATTCTCTGGCACTCAGTAACAATTCTGTCTGTCCCTGAGTAACAATTCTGTCTGTCCCTGAGTATGAATTCTGTGGCCCTGAGTAAGAATTCTCTGGCACTCAGTAACAATTCTGTCTGTCCCTGAGTATGAATTCTGTGGCCCTGAGTAACAATTGTGTGTCTGTGCAAGTAACAATTCTGTGTCTGTGCAAGTAACAATTTTGTGTCTGTGAGAGTAACAATTCTCTGGCACTCAGTAACAATTCTGTCTGTCCCTGAGTAACAATTCTCTGGCACTCAGTAACAATTCTGTCTGTCCCTGAGTATGAATTCTGTGGCCCTGAGTAACAATTCTGTCTCTGTGCGAGTAACAATTCTGTGTCTGTGCAAGTAACAATTTTGTGTCTGTGAGAGTAACAATTCTCTGGCACTCAGTAACAATTCTGTCTGTCCCTGAGTAAGAATTCTCTGGCACTCAGTAACAATTCTGTCTGTCCCTGAGTAACAATTCTCTGGCACTCAGTAACAATTCTGTCTGTCCCTGAGTAACAATTCTGTCTGTCCCTGAGTATGAATTCTGTGGCCCTGAGTAAGAATTCTCTGGCACTCAGTAACAATTCTGTCTGTCCCTGAGTATGAATTCTGTGGCCCTGAGTAACAATTGTGTGTCTGTGCAAGTAACAATTCTGTGTCTGTGCAAGTAACAATTTTGTGTCTGTGAGAGTAACAATTCTCTGGCACTCAGTAACAATTCTGTCTGTCCCTGAGTAACAATTCTCTGGCACTCAGTAACAATTCTGTCTGTCCCTGAGTATGAATTCTGTGGCCCTGAGTAACAATTCTGTCTCTGTGCGAGTAACAATTCTGTGTCTGTGCAAGTAACAATTTTGTGTCTGTGAGAGTAACAATTCTCTGGCACTCAGTAACAATTCTGTCTGTCCCTGAGTAAGAATTCTCTGGCACTCAGTAACAATTCTGTCTGTCCCTGAGTAACAATTCTCTGGCACTCAGTAACAATTCTGTCTGTCCCTGAGTAACAATTCTGTCTGTCCCTGAGTATGAATTCTGTGGCCCTGAGTAAGAATTCTCTGGCACTCAGTAACAATTCTGTCTGTCCCTGAGTATGAATTCTGTGGCCCTGAGTAACAATTGTGTGTCTGTGCAAGTAACAATTCTGTGTCTGTGCAAGTAACAATTTTGTGTCTGTGAGAGTAACAATTCTCTGGCACTCAGTAACAATTCTGTCTGTCCCTGAGTAACAATTCTCTGGCACTCAGTAACAATTCTGTCTGTCCCTGAGTATGAATTCTGTGGCCCTGAGTAACAATTCTGTCTCTGTGCGAGTAACAATTCTGTGTCTGTGCAAGTAACAATTTTGTGTCTGTGAGAGTAACAATTCTCTGGCACTCAGTAACAATTCTGTCTGTCCCTGAGTAAGAATTCTCTGGCACTCAGTAACAATTCTGTCTGTCCCTGAGTAACAATTCTCTGGCACTCAGTAACAATTCTGTCTGTCCCTGAGTAACAATTCTGTCTGTCCCTGAGTATGAATTCTGTGGCCCTGAGTAAGAATTCTCTGGCACTCAGTAACAATTCTGTCTGTCCCTGAGTATGAATTCTGTGGCCCTGAGTAACAATTGTGTGTCTGTGCAAGTAACAATTCTGTGTCTGTGCAAGTAACAATTTTGTGTCTGTGAGAGTAACAATTCTCTGGCACTCAGTAACAATTCTGTCTGTCCCTGAGTAACAATTCTCTGGCACTCAGTAACAATTCTGTCTGTCCCTGAGTAACAATTCTCTGGCACTCAGTAACAATTCTGTCTGTCCCTGAGTAACAATTCTCTGGCACTCAGTAACAATTCTGTCTGTCCCTGAGTAACAATTCTCTGGCACTCAGTAACAATTCTGTCTGTCCCTGAGTAACAATTCTGTCTGTCCCTGAGAATGAATTCTGTGGCCCTGAGTAAGAATTCTCTGGCACTCAGTAACAATTCTGTCTGTCCCTGAGTAACAATTCTCTGGCACTCAGTAACAATTCTGTCTGTCCCTGAGTAAAAATTCTGTGGCCCTAATAACGTTTCTGTGGCCCTAAGTAACAATTCTCTGGCACTGAGTAACAATTCTGTCTGTCCCTGAGTATGAATTCTGTGGCCCTAACTAGCGTTTCTTTGTCCCTAAATAACGATTCTGTGGCCCTCATTAACAAGTCTGTGTCCCTGAGTAATGGTTCTCTGTCCCTAAGTAACTTCTCTCTGTCCCCAATTCTCGTTTCTGTGGCCCTAACTCTGTCCCTGTCCCTAGTACAGAGCGGTCTGCCTCTGTTCAATGACTGCAGGCAAATGAAGATTTCCAAAATGGCCGCTATATATACCTCGACCATTACACAGTGCTGGCTGGCTGGCTGCTGATTGGCTGATGCGATCACATGTCGTTGAGGAATGCATTATGGGGCAGCGCGCCTTGTCTGCGCGCCTTCCCCGACATCCCCGCTCCGTCGCCGCACATGTCAGCCGCCATTTTCTGAAAAATTTCGATTCGCGCGTCCGAATTAGGCTGTTTTTCGGATTCGGCACGAATCGAAATTTTTCCGATATTCGACTCGAATTCCACTTCGGATACTTCGATTCGCTCATCTCTAATCTTAATCAATGAATTGGCTTTTCCATATAAAGCTATGAATTATCTGAATAACTCTGTGTAATTTGTGTTTTAAATTTAGTCATTCTTTTACACTGTAAAATAGAGACAGATAAATCCTAACCAAAAATTCTATAAAATTACATAAATTACAAAGTTCATACATACCCATCAAGGCTAAAGTATCGCACGTTTTTGCTAAGGCCATCCAGTTTTTTCATGTCTTCGCAACTCAGCTCAAAGTCAAAGACCTTCAAGAAAGCAACAAAACAAATATAACTGTAAAAGAAAACTTTGAGAGGAAACAAAAATCCTGGCTAGTTCTGAGATTTACTCTGTTACATCAACCTATCAGAATGCTCCTTGTCAGAGCATAAGCACTGCAGCACAATTGACTGGCTCCTTTTGCTGCTTTCTTCTTTCCCAACATGAATTCTAAATGGACTGCAAGAAACACGTACTTACACTGCTTGCAATAAAAATACATTTAAAAAGTATGGGTTTAAAAAAAGAAACATTTATACTCTTCTAGGTACATGCAGCATCGTCCCGATGCTGTATCTGTCCCCTGCTGGCTCTAAGACTGAGAACAGAGTGGTCAAAGACCACTGATCACTCAGTTCTCAGTCTTCAGTGAGCAGAGAGCAGGTAAAATTAAGTCACTGGCTTTCTGTTCTGCCCCTCCAGCACTTGCTGGACTTGGAGTGCTTGGAGTTACTTGGAGTGCTGGACTGTGGAGGGGACAGGAACAGCTGGTTCAGGCTCTCAGCGGCTCGCTAGGAGGCAGTGCCAGCCGGCGGTCCAGCCATCTGGGTGGATCCCAAAATTAAAAATCAGGATCTTTCCAGAGCCTAGAACAGCCGAGTTATGTAAACTGAGAGCAGGATTTAGCCCACTGTTGGCTCAAAAGGAGTCACAGGAGTGCAGAACGACCTGAATTCCTGTGATCCCCAGGAGAAGTAGAGTCAAATGAGCATTGACTATACTTCTCCTTTAAGGTCTGCGTTCCTGTGCAATTCTTGCGTGACTCAGTTTGAACTGGCCCTTCCAGGTTCCTTCCATTTTCTTTAAAGAAAAGGAAACATACCATACAGCACACAAACCAAGATGGCACTGCAGCTGTGTGGTTTGCATGCTTAGTGGTGCTACCGATCTGGGTTTGAACCAATAACACTGTCTGCATGGAGTTTTCTCTTTCCATAAGTAAGGATTTCCATCAACTGCCTGAAATTCTTCTTAACATTCCAAAGTTGATAAATAGGGACAATCAACATCGGAAGTCAATTTACCCAGGACTGTGGTGGGAGCTGCAAGCTGCTTTGGAGAGGGCCACCGCCTGATGCAGATGGTCTAATATGCCTTGAAATGTGTTAAACGCATTATTTTAATCCCAATTTATTTCATTATTTAATTTAGCTTTGGATAGGACAAGTTAACATTCAGGGCAGCACCATTATAAGATATTAGACACACAAAGGTAGGGTACCCCCTAAACAAATACCTACAGCACACAAATAAATAAAACAGAACAATTCTTTATTAGAATAACAAACACTGTACAAGTACAAGGCATCCCACATACTGTATGCAACTGACAACATAGAACACAACCCCATACAAACACAATACCATGTACAGTATAAGCCTTGATATGTGTAGAGCATTTAGGCACCAGTCCCCTTTTAACCTCCTGTTATTATTGAATGATCTGAGATACACTACACCTCCTGTACCAACAGCTTTAGTTTTATAGTATTAGTTTATTTCGATTAAGTTACATTTCATTTTCTCATTAGTAGGATTTAGCATGTTCACTTTTCTACCTACTTTGCATCTCATTTATTGTGTATTTCTTATTCATTTTGTTTCACACATGAAGTATATTATTTAAAGTGGATGTAAACCTCTGAAATGAAATATGAACAAAGCATATCCCTCTATAGTGTGTACTTATTTCAGTCCAGAGCACTACGTTTAATTTCTGTCTGCTGCCTTGTTCCTCTGCCATCTGTAATTTCTGACAGGTTTGCCTGACACCAATAGGTAAAAAAAGATGACAGGGCAGGGAGCTCCAACACACAAGCTGTGATTGACAGCATCAGCTCTGTTTCTGTTCCTGTGTGTTGAGTGAAGGGGTGTGTCTCTTTCCTCCAATCATCTCTAAGCTCTTCTCCCCGAGCTGTGCAGAGTGTAACTTCAGATCCTGCCCCCCCCCCTTCTGAAAGCTCAGACAAGCTGTGTTAATGCTACACTTTGAATGGATGTAGAGAAAAAATGGCTACAGATAAACAGGTACAACTTATGTAGGAGAATTTGTTTCATCTCTGTGTATCACCAGAGGTCAGTCACTTCACTGGGTATACAGTATGTAAGGCTTCACAACCACTTTAAATTGGTTACTGACCTGTGTCCGTTCGCCTCAAGGTTTAATCTGAGTTCCCTGCTATATACTACAGGTGAAACTCGAAAAATTTGAATATTGTGCAAAAGTTCATTTATTTCAATAATGCAACTTAAAAGGTGAAACTAATATATGAGATAGACTAATTACATGCAAAGCAAGATAGTTCAAGCCGTGATTTGTCATAATTGTGATGATTATGGCTTACAGCTCATGAAAACCCCAAATCCACAATCTCAGAAAATTAGAATATTACATGCAATCAATAAAACAAGGATTGTACATAGAACAATATCGGACCTCTGAAAAGTATAAGCATGCATATGTACTCAGTACTTGGTTTGGGCCCCTTTTGCAGCAATTACTGCCTCAATGCGGCGTGGCATGGAAGCTATCAGCCTGTGGCACTGCTGAGGTGTTATGGAAGACCAGGATGCTTCAATAGTGGCCTTCAGCTGTTCTGCATTGTTTGGCCTCATGTCTCTCATCTTTCTCTTGGCAATGCCCCATAGATTCTCTATGGGGTTCAGGTCAGACGAGTTTGCTGGCCAATCAAGCACAGTAATCCCACGGTCATTGAACCAGGTTTTGGTGCTTCTGGCAGTGTGGGCAGGTGCCACGTCCTGCTGGAAAATGAAGTCAGCATCTCCATAAAGCTCATCTGTGGAAGGAAGCATGAAGTGCTCCAAAATCTCCTGGTAGACGCCTGCGTTGACCCTGGACTTAATGAAGCACAGTGGATCAACACCAGCAGATGACATGGCTCCCCAAATCAACACAGACTGTGGAAACTTCACACTGGACTTCAAGCATCTTGCAGTGTGTGCCTCTCCATTTTTCCTCCATACTCTGGGTCCTTGGTTTCCAAATGAGATGCAAAAGTTGCTCTCATCAGAAAGAGGACTTTGGACCACTGAGCAACAGACCAAGTCTGTTTTTCTTTAGCCCAGGTAAGACGCTTCTGATGTTGTTTGTTGTTCAGGAGCGGCTTGAGAAGAGGAATACGACATTTGAAGCCCATGTCCAGGATCCGTCTGTGTGTGGTGGCTCTTGATGCACTGACTCCAGCCTCAGTCCACTCCTTGTGAAAGTCCCCAACACTTTTGAATGGCCTTTTCCTGACAATCCTCTCCAGGGTGCGGTCATCCCTGCTGCTTGTGCACCTTTTTCTTCCACACTTTTCCCTTCCACATAACTTTCTATTAATGTGCTTTGATACAGCACTTTGGGAACATCCAACTTCTTTTGCAATTACAGTTTGAGGCTTTCCCTCCTTATGGAGGGTGTCAATGATGGTTTTCTGCACAACTGTCAGGTCAGCAGTCTTTCCCATGATTGTGATTCCTACTGAACCAGACTGAGAGACCATTTAAAGGCTCAGGAACCCTTTGTAGGTGTTATGGCTTAATTAGCTGATTACAGTGGGACACTTTGAGCCTAGAATATTGCACCTTTTCACAATATTCTAATTTTCTGAGATTGTGGATTTGGGGTTTTCATGAGCTGTAAGCCATAATCATCACAGTTATGACAAATCACGGCTTGAACTATCTTGCTTTGCATGTAATGAGTCTATCTCATATATTAGTTTCACCTTTTAAGTTGCATTACTGAAAAAAATGAACTTTTGCACGATATTCTAATTTTTTGTTTCACCTGTATTTATGAAGGACTAGTAGATTTGGTATTTGTTTTGTTTTTGTTTTTGTTTTTTGTACAGTGCTTGATATTTATAATAAAGAATGTGTCTATTTTATTACATGTTTGTAGTGTGGGCATTTGTTAAAAGGGTACTCTACTTTTGTGTGTTTAGTGTCTTACATTTCTGGATAGTTAACCTCTGTTTGAGTCACCTGGAAGTTCTGTTTGATTCTCTCTGGGGTGAAGCTCTTTGCAATGATGACAATCCCTCTCTGCAACAGATAACGCATTGCCACTTGTGCTGCTGTCCGTCCATTCTGCTTTGCAATTTCATTGAGAACAGGATCTTCCAGCATTTGGGGAGTATTTTGGTTTACCCTTTCAGAGAAGAGACAGAAAGCTGATTTTTTTTCTTGGTCTTTTTATTATCAGTTTTGAAGTAAATCCAAACCCTAACTTTATGACATTGTTAAAAAAACAATTGACAGTATTTAATAAAAAAAAATGGCAATTGTCTATGATACAGTGCTTTAGCAAACTAAAATTCTGCTAGAGTTTAGGCCTAACTTAAAACGTATTTTAAAATAGAGTTAAGGACACCATGAAGCAGAATTTTTTCAGCTACGTCAGCCTCATAAAGTAAACCTAAATTAATCTTCAGAAAAATTACATCTCTTTCTGTGATGAAGAAAATCAACGTCTGGTATAGGGCTCCCAAACTTGCAAAAGAATAATACCTGATTTATGTGTGATATGTATGTGTGTAGAAGAATTTAAATTAAAAAAAAAAAAAAAAAGGAAATCGATATTGAGTGATAACTATGGATAAAAATGGTTAGTAAAAGGAACCAGGAAATATTTTTATTTTAGCAGTGTTCCTGGGTAAAATGTTTGTTTCTCCGACAACTGCCATGAAACATCAGTGTTTTGTTCACATTTTAGCAGCAGGTATCGGCAGCTATTGTATATGAGTGGGCATGGCAGGCAAGAACTCTGGGGCATATGAGGTATAACCTAGCTATACTTTTGCACTTACCAGCCCTCAGCTCTGCTGGATCCCAGGACACTGTACCCAACCATTAATGTCTTTGGATTTACAGAATTCCAACATTTTAGCCTGATTAAGGTATATATGGCACTCCACCTGCAGAGAGAAACATTGTGCTGGTTAGGGTGAGCTCCATGTTAAAACATATTTCAGTATGTGGGGAAGTGCAGCGTGGTACGACGGCAGTGAATACACAGAGTCCGGTTGCAATAAAACCTGAAACTTGTATTGAGCAGAATGCCAAAATTACAAACACCCTAGCGGGAGGGTACAGCTTAAGGAAACACCTCACAGTTCAGTGCAGGGGTGGACTGACAACTCATGGGGCCCCCGGGCAATAGTGGATCATGGGGCCCCTGTGTCCTTGCCCAAACTCAAAAAAGCCTATGAAAAAGGTACCAGGGGCATCTCATGGGGCCCCCTACTGACCCCAGGCCCTCGGGCAGTGCCCGAGTTTCCAAATGGTTAGTCCTCCCTGGTTCAGTGTAGTAAGAGATGTGGCTGAGGAGAGGGGCCAATATCATCTTTTTCAGAGTTTAGCCTGTCTGGTCCCAAACAAGTAGTGAATCCCTGGCTTGTCCCTACTTGTCTGGAACTTTTTCCTACTGCTAGTCACTTTCCCTAGCAAGCAGGGTCTCTCTCCCTACACTAGCCGCTTGCAAAATGTGCCCCAAATCCTGGGGGCAGGGACTTATATAGACCTTGACCCAAGATGACCACCAAGGGTCACATGGCCACAGTGCAGCCAACTAGAACACTGCTCCTTTGACCCAGGGAACCATAGAGACACCCTTGACCTCCATCCACTCCAAGCTGTGGTACCACTCGGGTCAAATGCCAACTACAGTGGAGAAAACAGACTGCACCTGGCTACACTTATACAAGAAAAAAAATGTGTACACCTGTTGACTCACCTGGAACTCCCTTAAAACTTCTCTGCAATTAGAAGGAGAGCATTCTCACAATATTTCGACCATCCAGTTTTGACAGAAGGCAGTAGTGAGGCGTTATGATTTCTTTCATGTATCCAAGAAGCAGTAACAAGGCAATTATCTTTTTTTGTCAATGCTTTATTTTCAAGGGTTTTTTAAGTTAATCTGTATGGAGAGTGGGGGAGTAAACTAGACCTTCTATTTTCATGATAGGTTTGCTTTAGCATCGAGGAAACCATTCAGATGATGAAACATCTTCAACAGGTTCAGTGCTATATTCTATTTCTACTTGCTATACTGTGACCTGGGTACATTAAAATCTTCACCAACATTTGTAAGAAGTACTTCTAGAGTTGATATAAAAACCTCTAGCTGTAATCCTCACTCTTGTACATGAGGTCAGAGAATATAGATGGTTAACGTAGCTTCACCTATAGCAGCCCCTGTTTCCTTAAAGACTAACTCCACTTTTTTGAGAAAAAAACATTCCCCTCTGGGCGATCTATGTACATTGCAAGGATTTTAACAAACTGTGTTGCAGATACCTACCTTTTACTATTCTGAAGAAATAGCAGTTTGATTGTCTGTGTCCATGCACTGAGTGAATCTGTATGGGAGTGGTTTCATAATTATCCATCAGCTGCTGCACCTGCAGGGCTCTAATGAGGAAATTGTCAACCCTTTAAACGTGATTTCCCTTTGGGAGTATCCCACCAAAAATTACATTTTTGTTGCAAGGGATTAAAAAAATCTTATTTGTATCTCAGTGCAAACTTCTGGAAAATTCAGTAAGCCAATCATTTAAGTAGGAAATTACATTTCTGGGGGGCGTTCTGTACACCATCTGCATGCAGACCACCTCCAGGTAGCCATATTGCATTGCATTTTACAGAAAATACAGTGCTGCATATTGAAAAGGAATGGTAATTTTTAATATTCAATTACAATATGACTTGAGTTGCAATTGTATACACTACAGTTTTTTGGGGTTTTTTTATTTGCTAATTTTTTTCCCCATGAAAGTGGAGTTACGCTTTAAGGCAAGCAGGCCTAGCTGAATTTGTTTGCCCCAGGACAATGCCATGTTCTCTGTGCAAGTAGCACAAGAGGTCAAGCAAAGGTAAAATGTGGTACTTGGGAGATTCATTTATCTGCGGAGTATGGAGGAGACTGGTGTTCTAGCAGGTTCATATTCATGTACAGGGGCATGTGGAAATACCACACAGAGCTTGCAAGGTTTAAATCAGGTGCAGACAGATACAAGACCAATGGAAGCCAAGAAGGGAGGAGAAGACTGTAGGCATTGCCAGGATACAGGGAGAGCCCAAGGTGGGGCTGTGTTGTATGGGATGCAGCAACAGAGGAGTGGAGGCAAGCCAGCTGAACAAGGCCATTTTCCTTTTTTCCATACAAAAGCTAGGTTTCCTAAAGCTTCTTCCCATGTAAAGCAGTAATAAATGTTCAAAAACAACAAAAAAAAAAATTCCTCCTGCAAGGTAATAGCATAATGTGCTATAATGTAGTTACCTGATTACAGACAGGTTTATACTTCAGTCCAGGTGCAGTTAGGATCAGCTCCAGTTGTTTTTGGTTAAAGTTGGACACGCCGATTGATCTGACCAACCCGGCATCTTTACAAGCCTCCATAGCCTGGAAATCACCAGTTACATAATTAGTTTGAAAAAATGACATTATCATTGTATTATAGAAAAAGAAAAACTCCTTAGATCTTCAAAACCCTAAACTTGTTGATGCAGAGGAAGTCAAAGAGCTAAACCCTAAACTTGTTGATGCAGAGGAAGTCAAAGAGAATTTTGTTCTGATGGAGGAATAAAATCCTTCCTGACCCCAAAGGCAATCAAATACTTGAATACCTGAATCAGCATAATATGACATCATTACTAATAACAGTTCAAAACTTATTTTTGTGCAATTAGAAAGAGAACCAGGTAATTTTTTTAAACAATCCATGGTGTCAGTACAACCATTTACACAGTAAAATTTATATAAGATTTTAGAGATTTAACATAATTTTTAACCCCTCCCCAACAAACATGGCCGAGCCCAGAATCAGTGACCAAATCTCTCAGCTTACCTTCCAGGTATCCCGGATATCAGTGTTGTGAAAAATGAATTTTCCATTTGCATCTTTGGGAAATGGATCATCTCCAGGCTAGGGGAAAAAGACAATGTTCACTTTCTGGTTTGTATTGGAGCATCAATAAAAAAAAACTGCAATGTGCAAATTCTGGTGAAGCTCTGCATAGAAACCAATCAATTTCCAGGTTTTATTGCCAGTTAGAAGCTGATTGGCTACCATACACAGCTGCATCAGATTCTGAGTGCTTCAGTTTTATTAATTCTTCCCCCCGTGAGTACTAAGGGGGGCATTTAAAAAAGCAGCTATAGAGCTGTACCACAAGCCAGTCTTGACCTTCTTGCCTTCGCTCCATCACAATCTTAATTTAAATGATAATGATGTCAAAAGTCTGGCTTTGGAAAAGAAATGGAAACAAAATGAAAAAAAAATTACCAAAGTTGAACTTAGAACACTGAAAGTTTAAAACAGATGGGGTTTTTTGGGACCTGTGTGATGCACAATGCTATTTGCATTGCTAACTAAACCTATCTATATCAACCATTACAAAATACACCCACTGACAAATCCACAAACCTGTCTATATTAACAATTAAAAAAAATACACCCACAACTGACAAATGCACAAACCTGTCTATATGAACAATTAAAAAATACACCCACAACTGACAAACCCACAAACCTATCTACATCAACCATTAAAAAAAATACACCGACATCTCTTGATTCTAAAAGTAAATGCACCACCAGTATACTCGGGACAGGGAGTATGGCAGGGAGATATTACTCCAACAGCTCTGCTCTTTTCCCTGCTGGGAGTTTTGGTTGTTCCCTTTTGTGTGTTCCATCTCCAACTGTTGCACTCTAAATGAAGCACCCTCTTACCCCTAGGCAGTGATGGAGGACACCCAGGTGGCCCAGTGGGCTACCATTTCAACTCAGGGCAGAATTCTTAACTTTTAGTGGGGTGGGCACCAGTTGCTTTAGGAAGTTTTAACAGACTTTACTAAACCCAGTAAACTCACGGAGAGTGGGGTTAAGGCAACAGGATACACAAAAACAACCATAATGCAGACTCCTGATTGTACTTGAAGCCAAAAAGAAAGAGCCTTTAAGCTGGAACCGGTACTGTGTACTCTTCAGGCTGCATAGCAGCTTTAAAACCTAACCCCAACAAAACTAAAAATTATCCCTTGCAATGGGACCGTGCCTGTACTGCAAGGTTTGTTTGTTTAGGTCTAGAGGACATAGAAAAAAAGATCTATTTACCTGCATCACTGTGCTGCTAGATCAGTCCCTGCAGCTTCTTTGCCCCCATGCTGCAGTGGTCTAAGGTCCTGACATCATCAAGATAAATGCAGGGTCCATAGTCTTGCATTGGACATTATTAAACAGAGGGACAGTCCACTGCAGCAGTGTGGCATAGCACCATCTGCCAGGGAAGTAGAGGATCAGGTAAGCTGAAAGACAAAAACTCTCTCCTAGACCAAACAAGCAATTAATCCTTGCAGCGATGCCCAGGCCCACTGTAAGGGATATGTTTTGAATGTCCCTGGGTCGTACTTTAAGGTATTACACGTGTTTCCTGGATGGGCCACCAGACTATTCTGTAGTGTCCACTGGGAAGGCCCTTCTATGTTCCAGCAGGACTGTGCTCCTGTGCACAAAGCCAGCTCTATAAATATATAGCTTGATGAGTTTGGTGTGAAGGACCATTAGGGTCTTCCACAGTGCTCCGACCTCAACCCTACTGAACACCTTTAAAATGAACTAAAATGCAGAATTTAAGTCAGGTCTTCTTCTAACATCAGTAATTGAGCTCACAAATGCTCTTGTAGCTGAATGGGCACAAACTCCCACAGACACACTGCAGCATCTTGGAAAGTCCTCTTATACCCACTATTTTGATGCTCATGGTTTTTTATGGGATGTCCAAAAGGTCATATAGGTGTGATGGTCATGTTCGTATGTGTGTGGGTGTGTGTATGTTTGATAGTGAGAGTGTAAACCACAGTCATTTTTTCTCAAGCGATCAGTAATCATCAGCCTGATGAACATATAATAATGAGCCTAGAGCTTCAGCAGCTGAGTGCATATTCAATAATTCACACTTTTCTGACTAACAAATTAAAAATATTTTTGAACATTACAGAAAATGTATGCTGAAAGCTATACACTGTCAGTTTAATAAGAACTATATTAAAGTAATTCTAAAGGCAAAAATGTTATTTGTTAAAAATAACAAACATGTCCTCCTACTCTTCTCGGGCCTCCTGCCAGCACTCAAGACCCCTACCAAGTGCCTCGTTAGCAAGCTGCTTGCTATGGGGGCACTCGTACGTGCTCACTCCTAACCTGGCTCTGTGTGTTCATTGACACACACAGTGCAGCTTGGCCCTGCCCCCCACTCTCTTCTCACTGGCTGTAATTAACAGCAGCAGGAGCCATTGGCTCCTGCTGCTGCCTCTCTGTCCACAGAGAAGAGAGAGCCAAGAGAGCTCATCTGCATTGCTAGATCAAGATCAGGCTCAGGGAGGTATGTTAAGAGTAAGGTAAGGGGGGGCTGGGGCCAGTGGAGGAAAGCTGCATGCAAAAGTTTTTTTACTGTAATGCATAAAATGCATTAAGGTAAAAAACCTTCTGCCTTTAGAACCACTTTAAATAATAAGAGAAAGAAGTGAAGATGTGCCATAACCCAAGGCAACAATTGAGATATAAGATTTCATAACTTTAGAGCTGTCAGAACAAAGAAAACTAAGTTCTAATTGGTCATTGTGGTTTACTAGATCATTTCAACATTTTTACACAAGCCTGCATAGGGATGATGGGTGAACATACCTTAAACTCCACAGGGGTGTGGATTAGGAACACATCCATGTATGCTAGTCCAAGATCCTTTAGGGATTTCTCAAGAGCTGGGCGCACCCTTTCCGGAGCATGATTATTTAACCAAAGCTTGAAATAAAAAAAAGGAAAAACTTGGTCAGAAAATGACCTAAAAGGACCTGTCACAAAGACTGGGGTAACCTCATCAGGCTGTAGGGCCTTATCCTTGGGTGGCAGGTCATCATGGCAGCAGATCATCGTGAACATCGCTGGATATACATCATTGGATGACACAATTGATGATGGATTCATATTGGGGTGAATATTATTTATATTTTTTTTACCGAGTCAAATGGACATTCTCATGTTTTGCAAGAGGAAGGAGGTTACCTTGGCAGGCATAGTTTCGCAATGTGCTCATCCAGTGTTGAAAGGCTAGTGGCTTAGTTAAGTTCAGGAAGGCTAGCTGCAGGCTCAGTGCCTTCCCCATTCCTGATTAGGCTGCATGCCTTGATAAGAGTCTGGTTTAACCTTTTCATGCAGACGGTACGAAAATATTCAGCCTCTCGGCGGCTGGGCCGTGGTGCTCGCATATTTGAGTACCATTTGTAAACAAACATGTGCTGAAAGCGCACACCCTGCACACTCCCAGCACAAGTGTCGGTGTCCCACAGACACCTCTCCTTGTGAACAGAATCTTTCTGATCATGTGACTGCCATGACAGCTAAAGGCATCAGAAACCCCTTAAAGGGCCGGGAGGCGCCGGTGTAAAGGGTTTAAATTACCCCTCTTAACCTCCTCCCCTTGTTTTTTGGGTTTTTTGTCCATTATAAAAGGGAAAATCGTATCTTTCTTTAACTTCACATGCAGCTCTAACGCATCCTCTAAGCATGGTATTTAAAGATTTGTGTATTCTTAATGTTGCCCTTTTTAACCTTAATAAAGACTGCAAATGACCATGCTGGCACACATTGCATACACATGGTCTACCATTGTCACTATCAGGAAGCCGATCCAGCACAATCGTGTGTAGCCAGCTGCTGGACTACAGTAAAATTTAGAAAGACATTGTCCTCTTTAAAGTCAGTTTTGCTTTCACTTTCTACTGCTGGATGTTGTGTTACACCATTTCCTAGTCAGCCGGGGGACAGCTATAGCCAGGACAGCCCATGGACTTCTATGAAGAACGCTGAAGATCATGGAAACTGAAATCCAGCAGTCATGGAATGGGACTCATGGGCCCTTTACTCTACAGTTCCAAAAGAAAACTGAGACAGAGAGGGAGTGGTGGAATAGCTTTTAATAGACTGCTCTTAAAACATCTTCCTCTTGGTGCTGAGGGAAGTGAGGAGAGCATAACTGCTGCATACTGATCAGACTGTTGAGAGCCAAGACCAACGGAGACACCAGAGCAGAACAGTGCAGACCACAGTGACCGCATGCCGTAGGGAGACCAGTATTTCAGAGGGGCTGAAGTTCTTACAGCAGTCAAGGCAAAGAACACATCTTTGGACACATCCTAACCAAAAAAATTTAACAGGATGAAAACACTTGTTTTATGAAGAAAATGACCTTTTTATGATATACAGTGCTTTAGCAAACTGTCATCCATTTAGGGTTTAGATCTAGTTTAAGCTTCTGGCTAACCATAGATTTCATGCGATCATGAAACCTAAAAGACAACCCGTTCAGTTTAAAATAGAAATGTAAGACAAAACATTTGCATAGATATTAAAAACATTATAAACACCTTTTCCCCCCTTTTTTTAAGTGATCACATACCCTCTGTTCTCAGGTGCATAAGGATCTTAGAGAGCTGGGGTAAGAGAAACAGCAGGACACTGATCTTCCCAGTAAATGTCTGTGTGGTGTAGGGGGGTCAGGACAAGTCTGATCATTGGAGGAAAGCAGATTGAGTTCACAGTAGAGCCAGAAAACAGACCACGCTGCGCTCTCATGCCTAGTGTGGTCAGTTTTTATTAGGAAAGCAGAGGGACTGACAGGAACACCAGGGATTTCACACAAAAGAAGCAATACAAAGAGAATAGTATACTTTTTCATACAAGCACATGGTATAGCAGGCTCATGTCTAGCATATAAAATGTTGGGTTTACATATTCTTTTAATGCAAAATTCAAAATAAAGACCTACAAGTCCAACTACGAAGGATTTATTCAGCATCATGAATTATTAGGTGTGCGCAATAACCATATTGCATAACTGTGTGTAATTAGCTTGGAGTCCCAAAGTTTAAATATACTGTGTAGTTCACTGTCTTCATCAGTCCAAAGCATGATTTCACTGTTACTTTGGATTCTTCATATTCTGGGTTTTTTTTTTTGTTATTTTTAATCATTCTCCCACTTTTTCCCAAATCTTCATTTTGCTATGTCCTTCTGGTCCGCTCAGTTTTCCAAATTTTGTGGCTTGTCCCAGTCTAGCAATGAAATCCCTGACTACCAAAACTGTTACTAGAATGACCTTTAAATGATTTTAAAGTGTAAGAAAACCTTTAATCTATATTTCAGTTTGTTTGGCATCTTGCCTCACCACATATATATTTTCTTAAATACAACCTTTGCAAATCTATTGCAAGGTTTTGCAGCTCCCTCCTAGTTAGGTTGGAGGATTCCAGCACTTCCAGGGTAGCTGTCCCTAGGAGAAGGGTCACTGAGATAACAGACCACTGTTTGGACCTCAGCAGTTGCTGGGATGAGGGCCTAAGGAGAGTTGCTGAAGAAGGATTCTTGCTGGAGGATACTGTTTCAGAGTCCTGGACTGGAAGATAATTTTGTTATTTACCTTGTTAAGACCTGAGGAGGCTGAGTGGCAGACAGCTCCTGGGACACTGCAAGTAAAGACCTTACTGGGCACTGATATTTGATTGAAATCAACAGGAATTTGAAGCCAGAAATTGACCTATGGTCTGCAGCTGTGGGGCCCTCTACCAACCATTTCCTGCTACCTCCAGAAAAGCTGTTACTGGGAGACTACGGAGAAATGTCTCCTGTATCCTGGGACCCTAAACCCCTCCCTTCTGGTAAAGTTCTTCTGCTATAAATCCTTAAAAGACATCCCCTGGATGGAGCTGTAATTGTTGGTGTGCACGAAACTGTGCTTGTGACTGGCAGCATCTGTACTATTGTGGAAGACCTGGGTACATGCTCAGCAGCCCCTTCAGGGGTAAGCACTGTGGTTTCTTACCAGAGACCCTCCAGTAAAAACACTTCCTGTTGCAAACTGACAACACTTAGCCGCTGCCTTGCAAACAGCAGCAGTGTTGTCAGCCTGCCACGTGAGCTCTTTCAGTAGGCCACTGGCCACCTACAGTATCAGGTGTAGCACTACCCTCTTGAAGGCCACAGAATTTGTTTTGGGTTCCCCTAAGCTCTGCATGGGCAGGCAACACGCATTTTCCACACCTGCACATTCAGAGTCAGAAAACAGTCCATGAGCTGGTTTTTTAGTTGTTTGTATTAAGCAGTTAACAACTTGGATGGGGTCTAGGGGTATATGGGATGCCCAAGAAACTGGAAGCTTGAGGACAAACTTCTTAGCAACAATACAGTACAAAAATGTGGATCAAAAATAGCAACTGTTTCTGTTAAGGAGCACTGAAATCCCCTTGATGTACCTCCTCAGACCCCAGATGTTTCCTCCTGAGCGTACCCCTAGGCAAGGGATTCTAAGATCTGCCAATTAAGTAAATAAGAACTAGTTGGGTCTTGCACCTGACCTCCCTCTCCCTTTATCTGGCTCATGGGGTGTAGGAGTACTCACAATGTCCTGTCAGCATAGTGGGTTATTAGCTGCTTTCAGGTCTTTCACTAGGCTGGCTCCTTCCCTGCTGCTCAGGATGTCCTCCCTAAGAGACCTTGGGCAGTGGATATCCTGCTTTACAGTATCCTGCTTTTAGGTAGGCTCTTCTCCCCGGGGCTTCCTCCCGGGCCCTGCACTCTGCTGCTGTTCAGGCTCTGCCAAATTTAAGGGTTGCCCCCAGTCACCATGCCTGGCCTCCTGCCTGGTGATTGGCCATGGTCCATCAAATGTGTAGATCTGGCCCTCCTCCGCCCCTTTTCCAGAAAGTTCTCTGAGTTTCTGGAAGGGCTCCAGAAGCCCTGGCCTGTAGAGCCTCCCAGCTGGTCCTGAGGTTACTCACTACCTCACTCCCAAACTGCTACCCATCCTTTAACTAACAAAAATCCTATTTAGCTTACCTAGAGGGTGTTACACAGGTCTATTAGTTGGCTGAACAGTCAAATTTAAAGATGAGCATGGCAGGAAGAGTGCTGCTACTATTTGCAAGATAGTGGCTTAGCAGCATCAACCTGAAACAGGTTCTGATACTGACTGAATCTTTAGGAAGGAAACTTTGTAATAGAGTCACAAAAAATATTTAAGTAAGAAAGCTGTATACAATGAAGCATGATTCCAAAATACTGGGAAAAAAATATTTAGGGCCAGTTCATCTGCACTCTAGATGTGTTTTTGCTTTTAGTTCGCAGCATGCTTCATTCCTGTGCGTTTTTGATACGTTTTGCTGTCTTCCAGTACAGTTCTGTGCAGAAAAAAGAATATGGTTCTACTTTTTTATGTACTGGAACGCACTGGAACTGGCTGCACTGGTGTAAACTAGGGTCATTGGAATAAATGGAAAACACTGTGCATACATTTTTGATGCAGAAAAAAAGCACTGGGCTGCATCTGGTGTGAACCAGCGCTTCGGGTTTACATGCACTTTAATGTACATTCTACAAAGTGCAGGTCACGTGAACACCAGGAGAGAAACAATGGGGTTGATTGAGAGTTCAAAATCTGGCGCAGCTCTGCATAGAAACCAATCAACTTCCATGTTTTTTTGTTGAAACTTAATTGAACAAGCTGAAGTTAGAATCTGGCTACCATGCACAGCTGTACCAGATTTTGCACTCTCTAGTTTTAGTAAATCAACCTCATTGCATGCATGGACATTTTAATTAATTATTAATTAAATATAATTATTTATATATTTGTATTTGCCAGTTTGAGTATATAAAGACTAAATACACAGAAGAAAAAAATAAAAAACAAAATCCAGGTCACAAATCCAAGAAGAGAAAATTTACATGGGAAGTTTAATTTATGTATTTTAAATTTAGCCCACCTATTTTTTTAACGACAAAGTTGAAATGTACAGTTAGGTCCATATATATTTGGACACAGGCACAATTTTAGTTTTTTTCAGGTATTTACCAAAACATATTCAAGATATAGTTATATAATGGATATGGGATGAAAGTAACCAATCTCAGGTTTAATTTGAGGGTATGTACATCCAAATTGGAGGAAGGGTTTAGGAATTACAGCTCTTAAGAGTAGCCATCCCCCCTTTTTCAAGGGACCAAAAGTAATTGGACAATAGAATCAAAAGCTGTTTCATGGCCAGGTGTGGGCTACTTTTTCATTATTTCTTCATCAATTAAGCAGGTAAAAAGTCTGGGGTTGATTCTAAGTGTGATATTTACATTTGGAATCTATTGCTGCGAACCTACATCATGCGTTCAAAGGAGCTGTCCATGCAAGTGAAACAGGCCATTGTAAGGCTTCAAAAACTAAGCATATCCATCAGAGAGATAGCAGCAACATTAGGAGTGGCCAAATCAACAGTTTGGCACATTCTGAGGAAAGAAAAACAAACTGGTGAGCTCAGCAACTTAAAAAGGCATGGACGTCCACAGAAGACAACAGTGGTGGATGATTGCAAGATCCTCTCTATGGTAAAGAAAAACCCATTCACAACATCCAGACAAGTAAAGGACACTCTCCAGGAGGTGGGCGTATCATTGTCAAAGTCTACAATCAACAGAAGACTTCCCGAGGGCAAATACAAGGGTTCATCACAAGGTGCAAACCATTCATAAGACTGAAGAATAGAAAAGCAAGATTAGACTTTGCCAAAAAAATCTAAAAAAGCCAGACAAGTTCTGGAAAAGCATTCTTTGGATGGATGAAACTAAGATTAATCTGTAGCAGAATGGTGGAAAAAAAAGTGTGGAGAAGGCTTGGAACAGCTCATGATCCAAAGTATACAAAGACATCTGTAAAACATGGTGGAGGCAGTGTGATGGTATGGGCATGCATGGCTTCCAGTGGCACTGGGTCATTGGTGTTTATTGATGATGTGACAGAATGCAGATGCAGCCGGATGAATTCTGCAGTGTTTAGAGATATATTGTCAGCCCAGATTCAGCCAAATGCAGCAAAGGTGACTGGATGGCGCTTCACAGTACAGATGGACAATGATCCAAAACACACTGCAAAAGCAACCCAGGAGCTTTAGAAGGAAAAGAAGTGGAATATTCTGCAATGCCCAAGTCAATCACCTGATCTCAACCCAATTGAGCATGCATTTCACTTGCTGAAGGCAAAACTAAAGGCAGAAAGACCCACAAATAAAGAACAACTGAAGAAAGCTGCATTTAGAGCCTGGCAAAGCATCAGAAAGGAGGAAACCCAGTCTTTGGTAATGTCCATGGGTTCCAGACTTCAGGCAGTCATTGCCAGTAAAGGATTCTCAACAAAATATTACAAATGAACATTTTATTTATGATTATTTTCAATTGTTCAATTACTTTTGGTCTCTTGAAAAAGGGGGGGTGGCTACTCTCAAGAGCTGTAATTCCTAAACCCTTCCTCCAATTTGGATGTACATACCCTCAAATTAAACCTGAGAGTGTGCCCATATCCATTATTTAACTATATCTTCAATATGTTTTGGTAAATACCTGAAAACAAATAAAATTGTGTCTGTGTCCAACTATATATGGACCTAACTGTACATTAATATCTTCTGTTTTTTTTTTTTTTTTGTGTAAGTTAAAGCAGTAATAAACCAAAAACCAAAAATGTAATAAATTGCAGCTTATCAATCTTTAAATGTGGCGGCTGCATTAGTTTTTTCTTTTCTAGTCTTTTTTGCTCTGTTTTCACCTAGTGATCTGGCCAGTAACACACCTCCTGTACTAGAGTGCCTCTACTCTGGATGAAGGGGCACACCTTTGAATAGCAGCACTGTCAGTTTGGGGGGAGGGGAGTGTTAGATTTATTAGCAGATTTAAATACATTAACAAATTGAAGCCAAAGTCCATCTCACACTTTATAAGAAAAGGCAGAATTTTTCTTTTACTTTTGAGATAATGGTTTTATATAAAAAAAAAAAATAAATGCTGACCATTTTAAGCACCTTGATCAGGAAATGGTTTATCTCATCCCTGTAATTGCTACATCTGCAAGAGAGTTTGTTCTTTTGAAAAACAAAAGATTTACTGGTTGGATCACCAAATGAAAATAAAGGAAAGAAAGCATTAAAAGGAAACTAATACAGCAAGCACATCTAAGAATTTTTAAGCTGTGATATAATAAATGTTTGCCTTTTGAGTTTAATATTACTTTAAGGACTAAAGCATACTGTTGCTCCTAAACTCACATTTTTGGGGCTTTTGGCATTCTTTTGCCTAAACCCCTAACAACACCTCAATTAAAGCCTATGTGTCCATGCACACATAGGGTTTTATGAGAGTTGAGGAGTAGCAGCGTTTAGAGGCAGTATAAGTCTTCATGCACAGTGGATGTTTTTATAACTGCTGTTTTTGGCTTTTGGCATTTTTTTCTACAGCCAGTAAACTCCCCAGCATGTTATCCTATGTGTCCATGCACACATAGGCTTTAATCAGTGTTTTTTGGCAGGAAAAAAAACAGAACTAGGGGATTACTAGAGGAGTTTTTTATCTGTAAATACGTTCTTAGGCTCCATGCACACTGGGCGTTTTAATAATGCTGGTAATGTTAGCTGTGAAAAGTCACATTAAAAACCTTATGCTCCTCTCCTGAACACAGAAGAATCACATTCAGGAGAAGTACGTTTTGGCAGAAAAAATGCATCTAAACGTGTAAATATGTCTAAACCCTCATTAATGCTAGGCGCTTGCGCATTAATTCATTTCAATGTCCACAATAATCATTTATTCTTTATTTATTAAATAAATTAATTAACTCCCAAGCGTTTTTCTGCTGCCAGGAGAAAGGCATCTAAAGAGTTGGTTAAGGGCATCCAGTATGCATTAACCCTTAAGGCTGCCATACATGATTCTATTCGCTCTTGTTCAGCCCTGTGGGCAGAAAAAGAGAAATCAGTTGATTCCCCTATCCATGCTAAATGGATAGAGAAATCCCAACTGCCAACTTTTTGTATTGAGGCAACCATTGCACCCACAGTGGCCTGAAAACAATTCTGTTGCCGAGCAGTTGCTGTATGTAATACAATTTAATCAAAAGTTACATAGTTACCTTTCCAGTATAGTGTATATCATCTCTCTTCACTTTTCCATCAGCAATCTTTGCATTGATAGCCCGGCCAACTTGTACTTCGTTGGCATAGATAAAAGCACTGTCAATAAGGCGATAGCCAACATCGATGGCCAACTTTACAGCTTCTTCAGCCTGCTCTTTAGTGTACTGTAAAAAAGGACAAAAAAGCAAAATCAATAAAAATTTGTAAAGAAATTGTGTTTTTAAAGCATACAATTTTGAAGCTAACCACTTCAGGACCAGCACGTTACACCTACTCCTCATCCAGGTTTTTTTTTTTAGCTTTCAGTGCAGTGATATTTTGAAGGACAATTACACAGTCATGAACACTGTACATAAAGACCCTTGGGCCTGAGGCTCCAGAGTTTGTACCTCAGGGTCACAAACCAAGGAGTCAGGAAGACCTCCAGACCTCACTGAGTGCTCCAGATCTAGATCCTTCCCCACCACCCCTAGAATCAGAGCCAAAAGAGGAAAGACCAAAGAAGGAAATCTGTCCACCCAAAAGACTGATTTATGACACACTGGTGTTGATTTACTAAAAATTAATCTGGTGCAGCTCTGCATGGTAGCCAATCAACTTCAGCTTATTCAATTGAGAGTTGACAAAAAAAACCCTGAAAGCTGACTGGCTTCTATGCAGAGCTACACTCTCCAGTTTTATTAATACCCCCAACTGGGTAAGAATTCAGAAGAAACTATTTTTACAACTTAAAGGTCTCAAGAAATACCAGTTCTTTCCACTCCAGTCTCGGTAGAAATCAAGTCTAGCTCACCTCCTGACACAACTGCACCTTCATGCCCATCAAATTAGGACCTGCAGCTGTGTCCGTACAGCCACTGCACTCCATAGAGTAACATAGGTTGCCTGCATACAACTGTAGCCAGGTGCCAACTACAGGATTATATTTGCACAATGTCACTATGCAATTCAGGGACAGGTATAGACTAGACTATGATTAAGCCTTCTTCCCCTAGTGCGCAGTACTGGGGCAGCTACATCACTTCCTGTTAGCAGAGTGGATTTGATTCTTCTGACAGCAGAAGATCTTGGGACCTGTAGTCCTATGGTCAATATATACTGTATCCCTGAGTGCTGATTGAACTACAACTTCCAGATAGCTGGTGAACAAGAGGAATGATGGGAAAGCAGATATATTAAGCAGCAAAGGACAGGCTCACTCTATTGGTGCTGTGGTAGCACCCAGATGTTGTAGAGTTCCCCTTTAAACTCTAACACTTCTAGCAGCCTGTGTTTGTAAAAGCAAGGTTTTTGGCTCATCTTCCCCCCTCCCTTATTTCCTGTGAGTATTATGTGTACCGGTTTGTAACTGGGATTCATATCTGTAGCTGCTGGCCAAGGTTAGTTTGTAGAGTTTAGGAAGACTTCTGAGTGTATAGAAAGTGAAAGAAGGAATGTATGCCTTGTAACGTAATCATTGGTATATACGTTTGTAAAAAGATCTCTATAACTCACTTAGCAGATGAGAGCACGAGCCATCTGTTGAGCCAAAACAGCGCTGTTTTTAATAAATCACTTGTATTCTTCAAGTCTGTGTCTGTAGTTATCTGGTTTGCCAAAATTGCTACTACAATGCGGGGATTTAGACCTGGACATAGGGGACTGCCATTAACCTACAGAGAAAGATTGCAAGCCTACTGCTGCAGGATTCTCCACAAAAGTTCAGCACAGCAGTGACACTGATTGCCACACTGGGATTGCATCAGTCTCCTCTGCCTTGGGACTGTCACTCTCCAGTCTTCACACAGACTCACCGCACTGACAGGCTGTCAGGTGGTAACTCTGCACATCTCTGCAAACAGTCACAATCCTGTGCAACTCTTGTTCCTAGGAGGCCGTGCTATCCATAAGGACTGGTGAGCGAGTGGTTGCCCAACCTCTTTCTGTCATCACTCTAGAGACACTGCATGCAGACACTTTTACACCTCAGTTGCCAGGAGACCTTTCCTTTCTAGCTGTACCACAGTCTGTTTCACTTCATTTAATTACCAGTGTTCATTAATGTTTATGGGCCCCACCATTGCTAGCAGAAGACAGCAGATACTACCATATCAGGAACTTTTAACATCACAGGATTCAAGCTGCAATCTCTAGTTAAAGGGGCTTCTTCCTTTCTAAGGCCATTATTATTCAAATTAGGGTACCTATATGTATTTATGCCAGAGTATACATTTACATAATTCTCTGAATACTCCTTGTAGCACCGGTGGCCCAGAGGGAGCTGAAAAGTAAACAAATCTTCTCTTCCCCCTCCAACTGCCAGGGTTGCTATTAAATTGCTGAAGCTTACTTTTCATGACTGTATAATCTGTTAAACATTACTAACTGGTTGTTTCTATTGTACTAGTTTTCTGCTTTTATGTGTTAACTGGGGTTGAGCACCCTAAACCCATTATTCCTTTGGTCTACTCTTTTGAACAAGTCTAATATAGAGGTGTTACTAAAGAATTGTGTCTCTTTCCTTTTTATTCTCTACTATTGAAATATGTCTGAACGCAGAGTGTCAGAGGTATTGGCAAGCTTGCAAGGTCAGGGCAACCACTGGCAACAAGCATAATTGAGCAGCCCCTTCGGGAGTAGTACTACATAATTTTATTTATTTACTTTTCTAACAGTCTTTTTGGGGGAATGGGGGGGGGGGTTAGGTTAAATATCAGGGGTCTAAACAGAGCCCTGATGTTTCACTTTTGAGAAAGAGATTGAGGACAGAGAGTCCTCAATACCCTTCTCTGCACTCACAGAGTAAATGAACAGGAAGTGCTCAGTTCAGAGGCTTCCTGTTCATTCAGAAGCTAAAGACACAATAAACACAGCTTACTATGCTTCAGTTATACTTCAATACCAATCACTCGCTTTGTTCATTCAGGAAAAGAAGGGATTGGAAAACACGACATGTTAACTGACTTTGCTCTCCATCCTGAAAACTATCCTCCTGTGAGCCTGAAGCTATGAGCAGTGGGAGGGAGAAAAGGAGAAGCTGGCAGTGTTTACATTTGTGATCATATGGCACAGAGCAGCGCACTGGGTGTGTGAACAAAGATAAACAAAATAGTAGACATAGTAAGAGCAAAATCTGGCCATTTATAAGTGGAGGAAGTTATAAAAGTCTTTGAAAGCTCAACAACATGTGAGGTCCCCTCATTTTACTATTCATTACTGCAACCCATGATAAGGCATGGCAGTGTAGGTGGTAACTGTTGGCACATGCTTTGCTTTGTGGTTTGCTGCATAAACAACAAAAAAAGCCATGTGGTCTCTCTACAGAGGTCTGAAACCTCCTTGCTAAATCATATAGATCTTTAGTCAGCAAAGATCAAGCTCTCTCCTGATTGGAGATCTCTAGCTCTGATTCACCAGAAGATACATCTGACCTTTACAGAGAGGCCATTGCTTCCACAGATAGAGCAAGGGTCCTTCTCTGCTTCATGCTGGCAGAGGACAGCCTTTTCTCCTCAGGCCATGGCTGATTTCTAAAGAGAGTGGACTATATAAGGGCTCATGTACAAGGGGTGTTTGGAAAACTCTGCTGATTGATGGAAACTGACTGCTGGAAAACGTAGTTTAAAAAACATCAGTTTAGCCGCCTTTGCCTACCGCGTTTATGCGCATTTGCGTTTAGAAGCATTTTTAAAAGATAACCTCAGGAGGCCTTCCCAAATGCCCAGAATGCACTGAAAAACAGTAAAAAATTTACTATTTCAGACATTTTAAGAGAAATTGAGAGAGCAGAAGCAAAGAGAGCAGTATGTGTTGAGATGACCTGTATTTTCTGGTTGTATGCACTATGGATCCCATCATGAGCATAATGTGGCACGTTCTACCATTTTTTCCTTCACGTGAAACCTGGAACTGACTGCGCTGGTGTACCGGGTCCATTTGAATACATGGAAAACGCTTTGCATGCATTTCTGATGATGAAAAAAGGCTCTGGACAGCATCTGGACATTGAACAGTTAAAAAACGCTTCTAAACACAAACGCTTATAACCATGGTTAACCACGTTTACACGCATTTACAAGCATTTGACGTTTGAAACTCCGGTAAAATCTACTCCTGAACGCCAGTTTGGTGAGTTAAAAAAAATGACTGTAAACTCAACTGCCTGTAAATGACTGTAAACGACATAGTGTACATGGACACATAGGAAAACATTAGGGAGAGTTCAGGGGCTGCTGATAAAAACACAGAAAAGCTCCTGCACGTCAGTTTATCAGCTGCAGTGTACATGAACCCTTAGACTGTACACATCTTTTATTTTGGTCTATCTGAAATGTATTAAACTGATTGAAACCAATATTCAGTTGGGCTTTGATGCAGTGCACATTAACAATCTAAATCCCATACACGGGCACTATGAAACAAATTGTACTTTGCACACTTATCCTGGTACAAGACACATTGACAATGTGTATACTGTAATGCTCTACAACATTGAGCAAACAACACAATGACTGGTTTTGGGGCATAGAACCCTGATTGGTTACGCCAGTCACCAGAGGTGTCCCTAGGGTTGGTGTCACCCGGTGCGGTAACACTTGGTGACACCCCCTCCAACGATCCCCGCAGAATGGATCGGATCTGCGGATTGAGCATAATGGATTGGACTCCGATCTATTATGCTTAGTCTGCAGATCCGATCCATCCTGCGGGGATCGTTGGCTTGCTTTACAATTTATCTTTTTGTGGAGCGGGTCTCGTGTCACCCCATGCGGTTGGTGTCACCCGGTGCGGACCGCACCCCCGCACCTGCCTTGGGACGCCACTGCCAGTCACAGATCCACCAATATTGGCTCAATTTTGTTTTATTTTGTCTTTCAGTTTGACTTCAAGTAATTGTAAAAGCAAGACATGTGTGGTACAATCACTGTGTACGTATGAATGCGGGACAGATGCATGCGCTTTATATAGTTTTTTTTGTAATTTTATTTATTTTTTACACTGTACCTTTAATTTTTTTACTCATTATTAACATAGCATGTATCTTGACAAATTCTCCTTATGGGGAGATATGGGATCTATGAGACCCCAGAGCTCTCCTCTGGCCTCAAAAGCAGCAGATTAACCACTTGCCCTCCTGAGGATTTACCCCCCTTCCTGACCAGGCCATCTTTTGCGTTACGGCACTACGTTACTTTAACTGACTATTGCGCGGTCATGCAACGCTGCACCCAGATTAAATTTACATCCTTTTTTCCCACGAATTTAACTTTCTTTTGGTGGTATTTGAACGCCTGTGCGTTTTTTATTTTCTTCTTAAAAAATGACCGACAAATTTGAGAAATAAACAATATTTTGGACTTTTTGCTATTAAACATGTCCAGTAAAACAATTTTAAAAATCAAATGGCGGTATAGATACTGGAATTTTTTTTTTTTTACTAGTAATGGCGGCGATCAGCGACTTACTGCGGGACTGCAGCGGGCATTCTGACACTGGGGGGAAAAAATAGGTATACGAGTGCTAGGTAAAATAAAGTAAGCAGCTGGCATTGAAGGTCAACCTCCAACCCTAATAAAACATACATATTCAGAAATGCAGCGCTATTAAATGACATATAAAATGATGACTTTTTAATATATAGATATAAATGTAAATAAAAATGCGCTGTGGAGCGCTATGATAAAGGTGCTAGTAGAGTCTAGATATGACGCATAAGGTGCGATAGTGACATCCAATATTGAAATAAACGTCCAATATATCAAAAAGTTGCAAAATGATATATAAAATGATGACTTGTAAAACAACCAATTAAAGTATAGATATAAATGTAAATAAAAATGTGCTGTGGAGCGGTACGATAAAGGTGCTAGTAGCGTCTAGATATGACGCATAAAGTGTGATAGTGACATCCAATATTGAAATAAATGTCCAATATATCAAAAAGGTGAACTTCCGTGCTTCAAGTGGATTTGAGAATGAGTATATATTGCACTAACCAGATAGAGCAATTAAAAGCGCATTTGAGTACATAGACCACTCCTGGTCATCAGCATCCTAGGGGTAACCTCGGGGATCATCTGGTATACGTCCGCACATCAGCTGATCATCCAACTGCTACTCTCTAGATCTCCAGGATAACTCCAATCCAGGTGTATATGGACCAAAACATGCACTAAAGAAATCCACCTTAAAATGCTCATGAACAAATGAGCTAGAAAAAGAGTGCTTTATCGTGCAGTATATTTTTATTAGTGTGGTTAAAAAACCGATAGCAAAGAACACTATGCACTCACATCTGGCAAGATAAATGTGGAATACAGATTCAAATATGGTGGCCGCCGGCCTTCCTCGTGGCCCATGCAGCGTGGCGTCACTGGCTTGGCTTGACGTCACTCCCCTCTAACGCGTTTCGCGCTCGTGCACGTTATCAAAGGGAGTGTGCCATAGCCAGGAGCTTGTTTAAATACGTAGCCGCACGCATGCGCAGTGCGGCGATAAGGTGCCATGTACTGGGGTGGGCTCCCCAAGATACAGTGAAGTCACGAACGAGGAAAGCAACCCCAACACCAGCTTTTGTCACAACAGAATTTTACTTAGATGTGGCAAATAAACAAAACCGCAAATGCTGGAATATTCAATAAATTTACATACACCCAGCCCAAAGGCTGAAACTCTTGTGCTGCACAGTACGGCGCCTCCTGATGGATGAAAGTAGAAAGTGAAGTAATTTACCTACTGGCAGGTACAACTAAGCTGCCACACCTTACCTTACATTACCCTAAAAGAACAAGAATCAGCGTATGGGTGTATGGTATGGGCTAGCCTGTGGTGCAGCACAACAGCTTACAATCTTACACAAATCTACAGTATTCCCTCTCCCATAACTGGTCCTGTAGCACGTGCCTGAGTATTCCTTCTGAGCAAACCGCCAGTCTGGCTTGAGTTTGTAGGATTTTATCAGCTCTCCAATGTGAAATATCACTTTAAGTTGTGGAGTCCTTCCAATGATCAGTAACAACACTTGTGGCCTGACACAAACAGAGACCCTAACTAACTAACTATAGGCCTGTCTCAGTCTCTGGAGGCGCCAACACTGAAATGAGGTGCGTGCACGATCTTACCGACCCGGGTCTGCCTTGCATCCGCTGGTGACTCAGAACAGAACAGATGTCTCTCCAACAAGCATGCTATCTCGTCAGCATTCCTGGCAGCGATCTTCCTTCCCCTGAACAGGATCAGCGTCTTCAACACCATCAGCTTCACTTAACTGAATTTCTGATTAGGGAGGGCTGTCCTCACATCTGGATGGCATTGGATTCTAAGATCACACAGACCCCCTTCTCTCTCTCAAGCATGGCTGCTCTCCTCTCCTTTTCCTGTTCACTCTCCAATTGTAAAAACCCTACCCCTTCATGAATATAGAAATCTCTATGCAGTCTGAGGCTGTGTTAGAAAAAACAGTGACATCTTGTGGCTAAACTGCAGAATGTCAGTCAGAACGTTTTTAATTTACTTCAGTGTTCAGTGAAAGCTGTTTCCCCATCTCACACTGGGACATTATAGCTGATAGAAAAAATTTAAATGTCATGGGAACATACCATATAAAATATAATTGGAAAATATCAAACATAAAACCAGTAAAAAATAGAAACCATAAAAAATAGAATAGTATACTATACACATGGATAAAGGAAAAAAAAATAAAATAAAGGATTATGAATAAAAATATATGTATATTTATTCTGTACAAAAAGGTAAAAACTCAAGAAAGTCAAAAATTAGCTTGTGTCAATAAAACAATTAATGTCAAGATCAACATTCAAGCCATGTGGTAAAAGTGAGTGTAATTCGAAAATCTATTTTGTTTCCATCATGGATACGGTTCTACATTTGTACATTCCTCTCCAATGTTTCTTAATAATGTCTATGCCCACAAACTTGAGACAAGACAGATCCCTATTATGGAAGTTACGAAAATGCTTGGAGAGGGAATGTTCTTTATATCCTCTTTTGATGTTATATAAATGTTCCCTTAATGTGTCTCTAAGTCTTATCGTAGTTTTCCCAATGTACTGTTTACCACAGGAACATTCTAGCAGGTACACCACGTGCGTGCTATTGCAGGTAATGAGTGACTTTATATCATACCTCTTTCTTGTCACACTAGAGCAAAAAGAGTGTGTAGGTTTCTTATGGATTACATTATGGAGACATAGCATGCATCTGTTACATGGGTGAAAACCTTTTAGGCCAAAACCAAAAGACACTTGCTTAGGGGGGTTGACCACATTAGGCGCTAGAGTGTAAGCATACATCAACGTGCCGCGCTCCACATTCAAAACTGTGCTGCTCATATATAGGTGATATTGCAAATGATACCGTGAAAACAAAGTGCTTCAAACAAGTGCAACATGTAGTGCATAAATAAATACATAAAATATAACGATTGATGTTCTGCCAATTCTATAAACAGTCCTCTTTATGCTTCTATTATTATTTCAGTGACAGGTGAGATATATAGTGCCACACTTCCCGTGCTCTGTGGATAGGTGTGCGCTCACCTCCTTGTTAGCCAGACAAGCTGGCTAAACACACTTTTTTGTCCTCACTGGACAAGGTGGGAATCTTTACTTTAACTGCGTGTCTCCATCCAATACTGGGTTGCCTTATTGCCACCAGAGGTCTCCCTCCTTCCACACTTACACCTCAATGGATTTCTTATGGGGATGGTGGGGATGATTTTTCCTCCTCTCAATTGCACCATGTAAAACAAGAAACCACAAATGGTGCCTTATCCTTTGTGAGGTCAGAGCCTATTTATTAATAGGAAAACGCCACTCACAGTTTCCATCAATTCAGTTGTCAGCTGGCATGTATGTCGATCCTGTTAGCTAGCGCCGCTCGTCCACCGCGGCGTCGTGACGTCAGAGCCCCTCCCCTACGCGTTACGCCACAGGGTCACGTGGCTTCATCAGGGGGAATGTAATAGGACGTCACTGCGCTCTGCTCTCTATATATAGAGACCGTCGGCGCCATTTTCTTGTGGTCCGCATGGGCGCGGCCATTTTCCTTTGGTCTAAATGTACCGATCTACTACTGATATGTGTAACACACATCAGAGGTTCTTATTAAAGTAACAGATGTGCTAGTTCCTTTTCTGACTACATTATCACGATTTACCAGCCTCCAGGATCATGAGACACATACAGCTTTACAAATAATGGGTATAATCCAATAAAAACGGGTTACATACATAATAATACAAATCTATCTATATTAATAATTTTATTTCAATGTATACTTATATAAAAACATATAATAATTTAATGAACACTTAAATAAAATATATATGTGTATGTGCCCATTAATTAACATACCCATATATAAATATACTCCAACATTAAAAATGCATAAAAATACAATATAAAAATACAATATAAAAAAACTATAAGAGTAAAAGTAAAATAATTAAAAAAATTTAGGATCCACCAACCCACTAAATCATATGAGGCCCTCATGTACGCCTAGTACCTCTTGCTACCCCATTCTATATCTAGTGTGTATTTATTATCCCTATTCATTAATATTCCTTATTATTAGTATCATATCACTTCAAAATCCACTACAACCTATTCCTATACACCATGGTAAGAGCTGTTTCCTATTATTACACACTTCTATATAGTTATATGATTGTGAGTGTATGCCGTCTACATCTCACAATGGTTACTCCTCTCCATGCAGCCCCTTATATTATAATTCTATAATCCCTATTGTAGGTGATAACAGATTTATTAAAATATTCTTTACAAATTACTAATAAAACACGTGAGGTCAAATTCCTTGTTCAAGCCATGCGGGGCCAGACATTTCATTTCATAAATCCACTTGGATTCTTTTTTACTCAACTCCCGTACCAGATTATCACCTCTCCAGTGTCTATTGTGCTTCTCTATTCCCCAGAACTGTAATTTGGATGCATCTTGATTATGACATTGTCGGAAGTGGTCTGAGACATAATGGTATTTATATCCTCTGTTGATGTTGTATACATGCTCCTTAATGCGTTCTTTTAATTCTCTTTTTGTTCTGCCAATGTATAAAAGGTTGCATGGACACTTCAACGCATACACCACTCCCTTCGTTTCGCAAGTCATAAACTGTTTGATTTTATATTCCTTATCATTATGTGTGTTGGTGAATAAAAATCTCCGTCTCGGGTTAGCTACAACTCTCTTACATCCATAGCATCTCCCACATGCATAGAACCCTTCACCTTGAAAAAAAGTGTAGTTGGTATTTTTCAAAGGTTCCAATACATTTTTTACCAACGTATCTCTTAAGTTAGGTGCCTTTTTATATACAAATTTCGGTTTTGGGGGCATAATCTGTTTAAGGTGTTTGTCTAATTTTAATATCTCCCAATGTTTGGAGATAATTCTCTGGACCGCTTTGTACTGTTTATGGTAATCCAACACTATGGGCATATTATACTCTTCCCCATCTCTCTTTGGTTTATCCATCAATAGATTATCTCTGTTCATTTGTCCTACTTCATATCTTTCTTTTTCTATTGCGACTGGGTCATATCCTTTCGCTACAAATCTATTTTTTAACACTTCACTTTGTGATTTATAGTCCTCTTTTCTACAGCAATTCCTTTTCACCCTTATAAATTGGCCCTTCGGGATATTCTTAATCCACGGTTGGTAGTGACAGCTCGTAGTGGGTATGTATGCATTCCGATCCGTGTTTTTAAAATAATTTTTTGTATATAGTAAGTGTCCTTCTTTCTTAATTGTAATATCCAAAAAATTTATTGCATCATCATTAATAGTCCAGCTCAGACTGATGTTGTCTCTATGATTATTCAATTCTTTATAGAATAATTCTAAGCCCTCTTTATTCCCATCCCATATGAGGATGATATCATCAATAAATCTGCGGTATAGTCTAATTTCCTTCCTAGGGTGCTGGTAGACAATCTCCTCCTCCCATTTAGACATGTACAGATTTGCCACACTTGGGGCGAATTTAGCGCCCATCGCTACTCCCCTAATTTGTAAATAATACTCTTTCTTGTACCAGAAGTAATTGTGGAGTAGACAAAATTTCAGACTTTTAATGATGAATTTTTTGTGTTTATTAGGAATGCTCGAATACTTATTAAGAGCCCACTTGACTGCCTCTATTGCTCCTCCATGATCAATATTTGTATATAGAGAGGAGATATCAGCTGTACTCATCGTCGTGTTGCTGTGTGCCTGTACTTCCTGTGTTAACTTGATGGCATGCTTCCTGTCTTTTAAATATGCTAATGTATTCTCTACTAAGGGTTGTAGGAAGCTGTCGATATACTCTCCTAGTCTGGCTGTCATGGAGTCTATGCCATTAATAATTGGCCGTCCTGGTGGTTTGATGATATCCTTGTGGATTTTGGGTACTGAATATATGATCGGTAATTTACATACAGTGGGTATTAGATACTTTTCTTCTTTACTATTTAATACACCTTTTTTGGTCCCGTACTTAACTAGTTTGATCAGCTCTTTTTTATATTCTTTAGTAGGGTTTCTAGTTAATTTCTGATAAGTATTAGTATCCCCCATCATTTCTTCCATAGTGTCTTCATATTGTTCTTTAGACATAACCACTATGCCTCCCCCCTTATCCGCTGGCCTGATCACTACATTTGTTCTTTCCTTCAGACTCTTTATACCTTTCTTCAAGTATGTATCTTCTTTATACTTTTTAATTCTTAATTTTTCTAGATCATTACTCACTAAATTCTTAAATACATTAATATATTTACCATCTATATTCGTAGGGTTGAAAGTGGATTTATTTTTCAGACTAGTGTGATATTCATATGTAGATTTATTGGGGTCAATCAATACACCAATAGTTGTATATGGTTTTAGATCATTATTTATCACGTTAAGGGGAGTATCTTATTGTTGGCTCACGAGTATAATTTACCACATTCTGTTCATTTTTTACGCTCACACACTTGTTAGAGACAATAATGGAGATATTCTCGTATTTGGAAAATAGGGATGTTAATATAGAAGATATCTTCAAAGGAGAAGAAAACACAGATATTAACATCAATGTTATGTTCAGGAAAATTGGACATATTATGGAAAAGAAAATTAATGTATGGTGGGATTTAATAACCATGCAGAAATATATTAAAGAGAAAATGATACCTAGGAAACTGCGGTGGGACCTGCCAATAGCGGATGGATTAGTAGGGGAAGAGGACACCCAAGAGTGGTTTAATTTTTTCAATGAGAAGGGCATGGAAACCCTGCAGTTTCTCATTAAAAGAAAACAGAAAAAAATGAGGATGATAGAGTCTAACCTGCAGGAAAACAAAGCAAAAATAGAGACATACAAAGGACATCCAGAGTTCGCCAAGTATATGGATGAACTCAATAAATATGTCCAAAAGAAAGATTTGGAGAATAAAAATAAAAAAAAAAAGAAAAAATACCAAAAAGTAATTCAGGACTACCAAACGAAAAAAGTGTTTAAATGGCAAACTAAACTCACACAAGGGGAAATCAGATCCACAGAATCAACACCAGTAAAAATGGGGGAAATAACGCCAAATAACAAAAAAACATTGGAGTTTAAAACACCCCCTAACACTAGGAATAAAGGAGAACAAAACGCACCTACACAACATCGTCCAGATCAAAGTACACAAGGGTATAGGAAGCCCAATAATAAAAATTGGAAACCCAATTATAGAGGCCCACCCCAACAACCGTACTGGGGAGGTAGACCATACTATAATAAAAATCAGGGTGGTTACCCACCAAGAGGACCACAGAATTACTATCCACAGCCTAATTTTTATACACAATACCCACCTAGACCCCAAAGACCTCAATTTTACAACAAACCCATGGATGACAGATATGAGGTACCGCAATATAATAGATTCTCACCATTAGCATCACAAACACCAGATACACCAATATATGACCCTTTTTTAGGATGGAACCAGTACCCTCAAGTAGAAAGGGGGGAAACAAAAGGAAAACCAAAAAGAGGGGGTGTAGAGGAGGAAGAAGGCAACAACAAAAAAAGAAGGAGAGACTAAAAGGAGAGGGGATCTTTAATATCAGTGGAATCCCTCTCAAAAAAGAAGAGATTTATGCGTTAGATAAGGGACTCAAGTTTGCACCCACTAAAGGCATGAATAAATTTGATACTTACGTAAATTTACAAAAATTAATTAGAAATCTAAACCTTAAGAAATACTTTGCACAGTACCCAACCAATGTGATTGACCCCAAGTGTGTGAGCGTAAAAAATGAACAGAATGTGGTAAATTATACTCGTGAGCCAACAATAAGATACTCCCCTTAACGTGATAAATAATGATCTAAAACCATATACAACTATTGGTGTATTGATTGACCCCAATAAATCTACATATGAATATCACACTAGTCTGAAAAATAAATCCACTTTCAACCCTACGAATATAGATGGTAAATATATTAATGTATTTAAGAATTTAGTGAGTAATGATCTAGAAAAATTAAGAATTAAAAAGTATAAAGAAGATACATACTTGAAGAAAGGTATAAAGAGTCTGAAGGAAAGAACAAATGTAGTGATCAGGCCAGCGGATAAGGGGGGAGGCATAGTGGTTATGTCTAAAGAACAATATGAAGACACTATGGAAGAAATGATGGGGGATACTAATACTTATCAGAAATTAACTAGAAACCCTACTAAAGAATATAAAAAAGAGCTGATCAAACTAGTTAAGTACGGGACCAAAAAAGGTGTATTAAATAGTAAAGAAGAAAAGTATCTAATACCCACTGTATGTAAATTACCGATCATATATTCAGTACCCAAAATCCACAAGGATATCATCAAACCACCAGGACGGCCAATTATTAATGGCATAGACTCCATGACAGCCAGACTAGGAGAGTATATCGACAGCTTCCTACAACCCTTAGTAGAGAATACATTAGCATATTTAAAAGACAGGAAGCATGCCATCAAGTTAACACAGGAAGTACAGGCACACAGCAACACGACGATGAGTACAGCTGATATCTCCTCTCTATATACAAATATTGATCATGGAGGAGCAATAGAGGCAGTCAAGTGGGCTCTTAATAAGTATTCGAGCATTCCTAATAAACACAAAAAATTCATCATTAAAAGTCTGAAATTTTGTCTACTCCACAATTACTTCTGGTACAAGAAAGAGTATTATTTACAAATTAGGGGAGTAGCGATGGGCGCTAAATTCGCCCCAAGTGTGGCAAATCTGTACATGTCTAAATGGGAGGAGGAGATTGTCTACCAGCACCCTAGGAAGGAAATTAGACTATACCGCAGATTTATTGATGATATCATCCTCATATGGGATGGGAATAAAGAGGGCTTAGAATTATTCTATAAAGAATTGAATAATCATAGAGACAACATCAGTCTGAGCTGGACTATTAATGATGATGCAATAAATTTTTTGGATATTACAATTAAGAAAGAAGGACACTTACTATATACAAAAAATTATTTTAAAAACACGGATCGGAATGCATACATACCCACTACGAGCTGTCACTACCAACCGTGGATTAAGAATATCCCGAAGGGCCAATTTATAAGGGTGAAAAGGAATTGCTGTAGAAAAGAGGACTATAAATCACAAAGTGAAGTGTTAAAAAATAGATTTGTAGCGAAAGGATATGACCCAGTCGCAATAGAAAAAGAAAGATATGAAGTAGGACAAATGAACAGAGATAATCTATTGATGGATAAACCAAAGAGAGATGGGGAAGAGTATAATATGCCCATAGTGTTGGATTACCATAAACAGTACAAAGCGGTCCAGAGAATTATCTCCAAACATTGGGAGATATTAAAATTAGACAAACACCTTAAACAGATTATGCCCCCAAAACCGAAATTTGTATATAAAAAGGCACCTAACTTAAGAGATACGTTGGTAAAAAATGTATTGGAACCTTTGAAAAATACCAACTACACTTTTTTTCAAGGTGAAGGGTTCTATGCATGTGGGAGATGCTATGGATGTAAGAGAGTTGTAGCTAACCCGAGACGGAGATTTTTATTCACCAACACACATAATGATAAGGAATATAAAATCAAACAGTTTATGACTTGCGAAACGAAGGGAGTGGTGTATGCGTTGAAGTGTCCATGCAACCTTTTATACATTGGCAGAACAAAAAGAGAATTAAAAGAACGCATTAAGGAGCATGTATACAACATCAACAGAGGATATAAATACCATTATGTCTCAGACCACTTCCGACAATGTCATAATCAAGATGCATCCAAATTACAGTTCTGGGGAATAGAGAAGCACAATAGACACTGGAGAGGTGATAATCTGGTACGGGAGTTGAGTAAAAAAGAATCCAAGTGGATTTATGAAATGAAATGTCTGGCCCCGCATGGCTTGAACAAGGAATTTGACCTCACGTGTTTTATTAGTAATTTGTAAAGAATATTTTAATAAATCTGTTATCACCTACAATAGGGATTATAGAATTATAATATAAGGGGCTGCATGGAGAGGAGTAACCATTGTGAGATGTAGACGGCATACACTCACAATCATATAACTATATAGAAGTGTGTAATAATAGGAAACAGCTCTTACCATGGTGTATAGGAATAGGTTGTAGTGGATTTTGAAGTGATATGATACTAATAATAAGGAATATTAATGAATAAGGATAATAAATACACACTAGATATAGAATGGGGTAGCAAGAGGTACTAGGCGTACATGAGGGCCTCATATGATTTAGTGGGTTGGTGGATCCTAAATTTTTTTAATTATTTTACTTTTACTCTTATAGTTTTTTTATATTGTATTTTTATATTGTATTTTTATGCATTTTTAATGTTGGAGTATATTTATATATGGGTATGTTAATTAATGGGCACATACACATATATATTTTATTTAAGTGTTCATTAAATTATTATATGTTTTTATATAAGTATACATTGAAATAAAATTATTAATATAGATAGATTTTTATTATTATGTATGTAACCCGTTTTTATTGGATTATACCCATTATTTGTAAAGCTGTATGTGTCTCATGATCCTGGAGGCTGGTAAATCGTGATAATGTAGTCAGAAAAGGAACTAGCACATCTGTTACTTTAATAAGAACCTCTGATGTGTGTTACACATATCAGTAGTAGATCGGTACATTTAGACCAAAGGAAAATGGCCGCGCCCATGCGGACCACAAGAAAATGGCGCCGACGGTCTCTATATATAGAGAGCAGAGCGCAGTGACGTCCTATTACATTCCCCCTGATGAAGCCACGTGACCCTGTGGCGTAACGCGTAGGGGAGGGGCTCTGACGTCACGACGCCGCGGTGGACGAGCGGCGCTAGCTAACAGGATCGACATACATGCCAGCTGACAACTGAATTGATGGAAACTGTGAGTGGCGTTTTCCTATTAATAAATAGGCTCTGACCTCACAAAGGATAAGGCACCATTTGTGGTTTCTTGTTTTACATGGTGCAATTGAGAGGAGGAAAAATCATCCCCACCATCCCCATAAGAAATCCATTGAGGTGTAAGTGTGGAAGGAGGGAGACCTCTGGTGGCAATAAGGCAACCCAGTATTGGATGGAGACACGCAGTTAAAGTAAAGATTCCCACCTTGTCCAGTGAGGACAAAAAAGTGTGTTTAGCCAGCTTGTCTGGCTAACAAGGAGGTGAGCGCACACCTATCCACAGAGCACGGGAAGTGTGGCACTATATATCTCACCTGTCACTGAAATAATAATAGAAGCATAAAGAGGACTGTTTATAGAATTGGCAGAACATCAATCGTTATATTTTATGTATTTATTTATGCACTACATGTTGCACTTGTTTGAAGCACTTTGTTTTCACGGTATCATTTGCAATATCACCTATATATGAGCAGCACAGTTTTGAATGTGGAGCGCGGCACGTTGATGTATGCTTAGACATATATCACTATTTATGTTTTAGGTCTTAACACAGTTTATGAGCAGTGTGTAAAGTGCTGCAGCACCAATAGTTGTATATGGTTTTAGATCATTATTTATCACGTTAAGGGGAGTATCTTATTGTTGGCTCACGAGTATAATTTACCACAGGCGCTAGAGTGTGCCTTAATGAAGGTGCTTTGCGATAAGTGATCTCAGGGTGGTCAGGTAAAACATTACCTAGCACTGGGACATTTTTCAAAATAGTCCAGTTCTTTTTAATAATTTTAGCGACCTCTTTGTACTGTACGGAGAGGTTTGTGATGAAAGGACAGAATTTATTTGAATTGGAAGTCGGTTTAAAGACAAAAAGATCCTCTCTGTTCAAATCACCAACTTCTTCAATTTCTTTATCCAAGGTAGCCAGGGCATATCCCTTTTCCAAAAATCTATTTCTAAGAACATTAGCAAGCACAACAAAATCATCTTTCATATCACAATTTCTGTGTAGGCGGAGAAATTGTTCCTTTGGAATATTGCTTAACCAACTTGGATGGTGGCAGCTGTCCATAGGGATGTAGCTATTTTTGTCTGTAGCTTTAAAAAAAGGTTTTTGTAAAAATCCCAGTGCCTTGGTTAAAAAGGATGAGATCTAAAAAATGTATTTCACCTATAATTGTATTGGTAGGTGAGCTTAATATTTAAGTAATTAAAATTAAGTGTGGTAAAAAAAATTTATAAGTGAGGATTCAGCTCCCTGCCAAAGTAATAATATATCACCTATATAATGCCTATAGAAGATAAGATCTGGCCAATCTCTAGCATAGATTAAGTCCTCTTCCCATCTGGACATGAAGAGGTTGGCCAGACTAGGGGCAAATTTGGCACCCATTGCGACCCTGTCGTCTGCAGATAGTATTTATCACAAAACCAAAAGTAATTATGGCTCATAATTGAGAAGTTCAAGGATAAAACTTTTCTGAGCCATTGTGATATCTGTGGCTGTGTTGAGATAAAATTCAGCAGTGGCCATTCCATCTTCATGTTTAATGTTGCTATATAAAGCAGCCACATCTGTAGTAACCAAATAAGTCAGGGTATGGAGTGTTATTATCTCTTTAAGATCTAGCAACACTTGCTTGGTATCCTTAAGGAAAGCGGGGGTATTACAAACCAAGGGTTGGAGAAAGTAGTCAATGTACTCTCCAACGCGTGAGCAAAGGGAACCTATGCCGCTTACTATGGGCCTTCCAGGAGGATTGACAGGGTCTTTGTGGACTTTTGGAAAACAATAGAGTATAGGTAATCTTGGGGCAGCTGGGCATAGATAGTCTTTCTCTTTTTTGTTTAAGATGCCATTATCATACCCTCATTTGATGATGTTCTTCAGAGCCTTTTTATAAGGTACCAAGGGGTTCTTATCTAGTAGAGTATAGGTATATTTATCCTCTAGGATATCGTACACTTGTTTAAAGTAATCTGCCTTGTCAAGGACTACAACACCCCTTCCCTCATTCGCTGGGCGAATTACCAAATCTTTCTTTTCTAAAAGGTCCTTCATCCCGTTATTGATTTGTCTCTGATTATTAAAATTTTTAACTTTAAAATTTTCCAGATCCTTCAGCACTAGATTTTTGAAAATATTGATGTGTGAGTGGGCTGGGAGGTTAAAAAGTGATGCGTTTCTGAGGTTGAATGATTTGGCAATCCCATTCCTAAGAATATTCACGTCTCTAGTAGGGCGGTCATTCAATAAATACCTCTTTAAAGATAATCTCCTGCTGAATTTATGTACAGTCAGGTCCATAAATATTGGGACATCGACTCAATTCTAACATTTTTGGCTCTATATACCACCACAATGGATTTGAAATGAAATGAACAAGATGTGCTTTAACTGCAGACTGTCAGCTTTAATTTGAGGGTATTTACATCCAAATCAGGTGAACGGTGTAGGAATTACAACAGTTTGCATATGTGCCTCCCACTTGTTAAGGGACCAATAGTAATGGGACAATTGGCTTCTCAGCTGTTCCATGGCCAGGTGTGTGTTATTCCCTCATTATCCCAATTACAATGAGCAGATAAAAGGTCCAGAGTTCATTTCAAGTGTGCTATTTGCATTTGGAATCTGTTGCTGTCAACTCTCAAGATGAGATCCAAAGAGCTGTCACTATCAGTGAAGCAAGCCATCATTAGGCTGAAAAAACAAAACAAACCCATCAGAGAGATCGCAAAAACATTAGACGTGGCCAAAACAACTGTTTGGAACATTCTTAAAAAGAAGGAATGCACCGGTGAGCTCAGCAACACCAAAAGATCCGGAAGACCACGGAAAACAGCTGTGGTGGATGACCGAAAAATTCTTTCCCTGGTGAAGAAAACACCATTCACAACAGTTGGCCAGATCAAGAACACTCTCCAGGAGGTAGGTGTATGTGTGTCAAAGTCAACAATCAAGAGAAGACTTCACCAGAGTGAATACAGAGGGTTCACCACAAGATGTAAAACATTGGTGAGCCTCAAAAACAGAAAGGCCAGATTAGAGTTTGCCAAACGACACCTAAAAAAGCCTTCACAGTTCTGGAACAACATCCTATGGACAGATGAGACCAAGATCAACTTGTACCAGAGTGATGGGAAGAGAAGAGTATGGAGAAGGAAAGGAACTGCTCATGATCCTAAGCATACCACCTCATCAGTGAAGCCTGGTGGTGGTAGTGTCATGGCGTGGGCATGTATGGCTGCCAATGGAACTGGTTCTCTTGTATTTATTGATGATGTGACTGCTGACAAAAGCAGCAGGATGAATTCTGAAGTGTTTCGGGCAATATTATCTGCTCATATTCAGCCAAATGGTTCAGAACTCATTGGACGCCGCTTCACAGTGCAGGTGGACAATGACCCAAAGCATACTGCAAAAGCAACCAAAGAGTTTTTTAAGGGAAAGAAGTGGAATGTTATGCAATGGCCAATCAATCACCTGACCTGAATCCGACTGAGCATGCATTTCACTTGCTGAAGACAAAACTGAAGGGAAAATGCCCCAAGAACAAGCAGGAACTGAAGACAGTTGAAGTAGAGGCCTGGCAGAGCATCACCAGGGATGAAACCCAGCGTGTGGTGATGTCTATGCATTGCAGACTTCAGGCTGTAATTGACTGCAAAGGATTTGCAACCAAGTATTAAAAGTGAAAGTTTGATTTATGATTATTATTCTGTCCCATTACTTTTGGTCCCTTAACAAGTGGGAGGCACATATGCAAACTGTTGTAATTCCTACACCGTTCACTTGATTTGGATGTAAATACCCTCAAATTAAAGCTGACAGTCTGCAGTTAAAGCACATCTTGAATGTTTCATTTCAAATCCATTGTGGTGGTGTATAGAGCCAAAAATGTTAGAATTGTGTCGATGTCCCAATATTTATGGACCTGACTGTATATCAATAAAATTGCCAAATTTGTTCAATGTCATCTTGGGTGCAAATTTAAGACCCTTATTTAAAAGGTTGACATCCCCAGTGACACTAATACAGTGATCAGTACTAAAAAAAAGCACTGACACTGTACTAATTGCACTGGGCAGGAAGGGGTTAACATTAGGGGCAATCAAAGGGTTGACTGTGCGCTGGGTGTGCTTTACTATGGGGCCATGTGTTTGTGCTTCACTGTAATGCACAGCCATCCAAAGCAGTGTGCACAAGCTGACAGGGGAGAGAACTGTTTTGTTTACAAACAGTTCTCCTCCCTGTCGGAGATGGTCGGCAATCACCGGACGCCGGCGAGCAATCGCAAACGGTGGCGTGACTGTGGGGGCGCATGCGCCCCCTACCCAGAATTGCAAAATCATGTATATATACGGGATTTTGCACACCTGTGTCGCCCTATAGCAGTATATCTGCTATAGGGCAGATGGGAAGCTCTTAAACCAAGATCAGTTTGCTCTGCTGTTACACAAGCTGGCAACAGCTTGCAAACAAAGGAACCAAAACCAGAAGTGACAAAATCCTCTTCCCTTCCAGTTTCTGACATCACAGAGTGGGAGGAACAAGATTAATTCCTCTCACTGTGTTTAGAGAAGCTGACACCACCGGTGGCATCCTTACCAAGCTTCCTGATTGCTTGGGAGAGCCTGATAAAGGAGGTGGCGTAAGAGGGGACCCCCTTCCACCGTCTGTAAAATTAATCCAGCAGCTGTTTTGCCACTAGAATTACTTTTACATTGTAGAGAATAACCTGTATTAAAGACAATACCAGGATCATGTCTGCCTAAACAGGCCCTAGTATATGTATGTACTGTATGTATGAAGTTAGGACCCTTGGAGAGCAAGCTCCTTGAGGGCAGGGAGTGATGTGAATGAGAGCTGCTTGACCCCCATAGGGAAAGGGAGCCTCAACTGATGTGGGCATGGCTTGAAACCGGGCAAACTGTGTAAATTGGCCAAAGTCTATTGGTCAAATGACTTGAGGTGACTGGGTGAAGCCTGAACTCATTTATAATGTTGTTCTGGGGTAAAATCTTTACATTTGAAGAACTGTGTTATGGAGGAGTTGCCCCCCCCCCCTCCCGGACGATTTATTGTTGGTGTGTCACAGCTTATTCAGCAGATTTAGGACCTTGTCAGCAAAAAAGTTGCCATAATGGGCTATGCCCTTGATTGGAATGTTGGAATTAGTCTAATGCAGGGGTGTCAAACTGGCGGCCCTCCAGCTGTTGCAAAACTACAAGTCCCATCATACCTCTGCCTTTGGGAGTCATGCTTGTAACTGTCAATCTTGCAGTGCTTCATGGGACTTGTAGCTTGGCAACAGCTGGAGGAACGCCAGTTTGACACCTGTGGTCTAATGTCTGTCCAGCACTTATGGTAAGGTCGGGCCCCTTTAGACTTGTTTAACTTAATGTTAAAATGCGCTCACAGTACAACTGGCATTGGTTAAAATGGTTATTTTGCATTCATCCATGTCTGAATTTAAATAAAGCTGTGGCCTTGCCCTTTTTTCCAACTAAATTGTTCTACATGTGTTTTTCTTAGATGGGGGCAAGGTTAAAGTAATATCACTTGGGATTCAGGCATATGCTCATCAACAGTCATGAATAATAAATATGTAAAGCGCTGCGTAATTTGACAACGCTATGTAAGTACCTGTAATAAATAAATCATGGCTGTAACTGCAGCCATGATCCTAGCATAACCACCTCAATACCAGGCCATATATGTATATACGGCAGTATTGAGGTGGTTAAAAAATTTTATTTTAGCCGTTACAATCGTCTTCAGATTATATAAACTTGAAATGTAAAGCTCAAAGCATAGCACACAAAATGCCCATCCCAAAGTCAATGTGCTTGTTGGCTGACTTCCTAGCACTAGTCTTTTGGATGTAGGCAGATTTTGCTGGATCCATCAGTACTTCAACCAGCCCCACCCACTACAGTTCACCCAAGTTGAATGACTAGTATGAACACATTCCCCGTGTCTCCACGTGGGTAATATGTGTTGACAGAAAACATCTAACATCTCTGTTAGCCCAGATTCACACTATTGTGTTGCATTACTACCCACAGGATACTTGAATAGGATACCAAATGAACCAAAATGCACCAAAAATGTTGAATGCACTATTTTTTTCTTGTAACACAGAACACCACAATGCCATGTAGTATGTTACCTTGTGTTGTGAGGTGCTGCAGTGTAGCTGCACTGATAAGGTATGAGTATAAATATTGGAGGTCTAACAATGAAAGTTCTTGTAAACATATATACTTTCCTTTTTCTAAGCGCTTTTAATGCACTTTGCCCTATCGGCCTTCTTAGGAAATGTGCTTTGAAGTTTGTGCCTGTCACATAAGCATCTACGAGATGAATTAGCCGCCTATTTTCCTGATTCAAGTTTAAGAAAAGCATCTTGTTGTCAAACCATTTTGAACCAGCAACTGTCATGGCGGATGACCACAAGTCTCTATTTTGGACTTGCCACATGATGTTAACACCCATTTAACTCTGAGCTTGTTGTTAAGCATATAAGGATCAAATTGGACTAAAACTATACGATTACGCCTGAACTTTATATGACACACCTGGACCTTATACAATCACGCCAGCACTTTATACGATCATGCCTGGACTTTATACGACACACCTGGACTTTATATGATACGCCTGGACTTTATACGATCATGCCAGGACTTTATACGATCACGCCAGGACTTTATACGATTACGCTTGGACTTTAAACGACACCCCTGGACTTTATATGACATACCTGGAATTTATACGACAAGCCTGGACTTTATACGACATGACTGGACTTTATACAATTACACCTGAACTTTATACAATCACGCCTGGACTTCATACGACATGCCTGGACTTTATATGACACACCTGGACTTTATACGATCATGCCAGGACTTTATACGATCACGCCAGGACTTTATACGATTACGCTTGGACTTTAAACGACACCCCTGGACTTTATATGACATACCTGGAATTTATACGACAAGCCTGGACTTTATACGACACGCCTGGACTTTATACAATTACACCTGGACCTTATACGATCACGCCTAGACTTTATACGACACGCCTGGACTTTATATGACACGCCTGGACTTTATACGATTATGCCTGGACTTTATACGATCATGCCTGGATTTTATACAACACGACTCGACTTTTTACGACACGCCAGGACTTTATACGATCATGCCTGGAAATTATACGACACTCCTGGACTTTATACGATCATGCCTGGACTTCAAACGACATGCCTGGACTTTATATGACACACCTGGACTTTATACGATCATGCCAGGACTTTATACGATCACGCCAGGACTTTATACGATTACGCTTGGACTTTAAACGACACCCCTGGACTTTATATGACATGCCTGGAATTTATACGACAAGCCTGGACTTCATACGACACGCCTGGACTTTATACAATTACACCTGGACCTTATACGATCACGCCTAGACTTTATACGACACGCCTGGACTTTATACGACACGCCTGGACTTTATATGACACGCCTGGACTTTATACGATTATGCCTGGACTTTATACGAGCATGCCTGGACTTTATACGATCATGCCTGGATTTTATACAACACGCCTCGACTTTATACGACACGCCAGGACTTTATACGATCATGCCTGGAAATTATACGACACTCCTGGACTTTATACGATCACGCCTGGACTTTATACGACATGCCTGGACTTTATACGACACGCCTGGACTTTATACGATCACGCCTGGACTTTATTCGATCATACCTGGAAATTATACGACACTCCTGGACTTTATACGATCACGCCTGGACTTTATACGACATGCCTGGACTTTATACGACACGCCTGGACTTTATACGATCACGCCTGGACTTTATACGATCATGCCTGGAAATTATACGACACTCCTGGACTTTATACGATCACGCCTGGACTTTATACGACATGCCTGGACTTTATATGACACGCCTGGACTTTATACGATTATGCCTGGACTTTATACGATCATGCCTGGATTTTATACAACACGCCTCGACTTTTTACGACACGCCAGGACTTTATACGATCATGCCTGGAAATTATACGACACTCCTGGACTTTATACGATCATGCCTGGACTTCAAACGACATGCCTGGACTTTATATGACACACCTGGACTTTATACGATCATGCCAGGACTTTATATGATCACGCCAGGACTTTATACGATTACGCTTGGACTTTAAACGACACCCCTGGACTTAATATGACCTGCCTGGAATTTATACGACAAGCCTGGACTTTATACGACACGCCTGGACTTTATACAATTACATCTGGACCTTATACGATCACGCCTAGACTTTATACGACACGCCTGGACTTTATACGACACGCCTGGACTTTATATGACACGCCTGGACTTTATACGATTACGCCTGGACTTTATACGAGCATGCCTGGACTTTATACGATCATGCCTGGATTTTATACAACACGCCTCGACTTTATACGACACGCCAGGACTTTATACGATCATGCCTGGAAATTATACGACACTCCTGGACTTTATACGATCACGCCTGGACTTTATACGACATGCCTGGACTTTATACGATCACGCCTGGACTTTATACGATCACGCCTGGACTTTATACGATCACGCCTGGACTTTATATGACACGACTGGACTTTATAAGAACACGCCTGGACTTTATATGATACGCATGGACTTTATACAACACACCTGGACTTTATGATTATATATAGAGATGAGCGAATCGAACATGACGAAGTGGAATTCGTTCCGAAGATTTGGAAAAATTCTATTCGCGACGAATCCGAAGATTAGCAAACTTCGGATGCACGAATCGAATTTTCCCAAAAATGGCGGCGACATGTGTGGCGACGGAGAAAATGGACAGAGAAGATGGGGCGGGGATCTCTGGGAAGGCGCGCAGACAAGGCGCGCTGACCCATAATGCATTCATGACATGTGATCGCATTAGCCAATTCCATTGCTGCTGCCTCCACCGCCACCCTGCGCCATGTGCCTCTGTCGTCTGCTCACGCTGCTGACGGCTTCCGCTTTTTAACCGAGGCCTGTGTTTGGCTTCCGAATACTGCTGCATCCACCGCCACCCTGCGCCATGTGTCTCTGTCGTCTGCTCACGCTGCTGACGGCTTCCGCTTTTTAACCTAGGCCTGTGTATGGCTTCAGAATAATGCTGCATCCACCGCCACCCTGCGTCATGTGCCTCTGTCGTCTGCTCACGCTGCTGACGGCTTCCGCTTTTTAACCTAGGCCTGTGTATGGCTTCAGAATAATGCTGCCTACACCGCCACCCTGCGCCATGTGCCTCTGTTGTCTGCTCACGCTGCTGCCAGGTCCATACTGATTCATGGCCCCCTGTACCGGCTCCTCATGAACGTGGTTCAGCGGGTTTGCATCACTTAACGGCAAATCGTTGACAAACGCTGGGACGTTCAGTGTTGTGCGCATTAAGCCAGACACCAAAGGGCAGCACAGACCTGTTATTACTCGCTCAAGCATGGCTGAACAAAACCAGTCTCTACCACAAATTGGACCCAGACCTGCCCAGGGTCTCGTAAGTAGATTGCACGGAGGAGTAGAGTTCGTTATTGGAATTAACTGTGAGGGACTTTTAAACCTAGGCCTGTGTATGGCCTTCAATTGAAGCTGCTTCTGCTCCGCCACTCTGCCATTGGACTCTTGATAGTCGTCTCCCCACGCTGCTGCTGGGGGGACTTTTTAACATAGGCCTCTGTATGGCCTTCAATTTTAGCTGCTTACACTCCGCCACTCTGCCATGGGCCCCTGTACCGCCTCCTCATGCTGCTGCCAGGCCCGTAATCTGCCATGGGCCCCCGTACCGACTCCTCATGCTGCTGCCAGGCCCGTAATCTGTCATGGGCCCCTGTACCGCCTCCTCATGCTGCTGCCAGGTCCAGAGTGTGTCATGGGTCCCTGTACGGCCTCCCATTGCTGCTGTCTCCATCGCCACACTCTGCCATGTGCCACTTTCAGGTCTCCTCACACTGCTGGTGGGTTCCATTTTGTCATAGGGTGCTGTATGGCCTCCCATTGCTGCTGCCTCCACCGCCACACTGTGGCTCCACACTCTGGTTTTGGCCCCATGACTGCCCAAATGAGTGAAGTGTGCGGTGATTCTAAGATCGACGGCACTCATCTGCATGTCATACTGACTGACAGTATTATTTCTCTTCCCCAGCAGACTCCAAGGGCATTTAAATTAAAGGTACAGTGTTCTGCACTAATATAAAGGCTCTCTGAAGCCTAGAAACACCCTTTTTATAAGTTAAATTCGCAGCGAATATATTCGGCTCGAAGCGAATTTATTCGGCGAATTCGGCGAATCAGCCGAACCGAATTTTTTAATAATTCGCTCATCTCTAATTATATATACAGTTGTGTTAAAAATAATAGCAGTGTGTTGAAAAAAGTGAATAAAGCTCAAAATCCTTCTAATAGCTTTTATTTCCATTGGGAACACTACACATTCTATTCCAAATCAAAACATGAAGAAAAATAGATCAAATTTGTGTTGTTCCTCTAAAAAAATTGATGAAAAGTGAATATTAGACTGTTCAAAAAAATAGCAGTGTTTGTATTCTTCTTTACAAACTCAAACATTCACTATATAAACTGAAAAATGTTTGAAGATTTTGCTTTCCTTCGAATCACTTAATGAATATTTCGTTGTATAAGCACTGTTTCTGAGAACTGCTGTACATCTGTGTTGCATGGAGTCAACCAACTTCTGGCACCTGTGAACAGGTATTCCAGCCCAGGATGATTGGACTACATTCCACAGTTCTTCTCCATTTCTTGGTTTTGCCTCAGAAACGGCATTTTTGATGTCACCCCAAAAGTTTTCTATTGGATTAAGATCCGAGGATTGGGCTGGCCAATCCATAACGTCAATCTTGTTGGTCTGGAACCAAGATATTGCACTTTTACTGGTGTATTTGGGATCATTGTCTTGTTGGAACACCCATTTCAAGGGCATTTCCTCTTCAGCATAAGGCAGCATGACCTCTTCAAGTATTCAAACTGATCCATGATCCCTGCTATGCGATAAATAGGCCCAACACCATAGTATGAGAAACATCCCCATATCATGATGCTTGCACAACCATGCTTCACTGTCTTCACAGTGTACTGTGACTTGAATTCAGTGTTTGGGGGTCGTCTGACAAACTGTCTCCGGCCACTAGACCCAAAAAGAACAATCATACTTTCATCAGTCCACAAAATGTTGGCCATTTCTCTTTAGGCCAGTCAATGTGCTCTTTGGCAAATTGTAACCTCTTCAGCACATGTCTTTTTTTCAACAGTGGGACTTTGCGGGGGCTTCTTGCAGATAGCTTGGCTTCACATAGGCGTCTTCTAATTGTAACAGTACTCACAGGTAACTTTACACCTTCTTTGATCTTCCTGGAGCTGATTGTTGGCTGAGTCCTTGCCATTTTGGCTATTCTTCTATCCATTCGAATGGTAGTTTTTCGCTTTCTTCCACGTCTTTCAGGTTTTGGATGCCATTTTAAAGCATTTGCGATCATTTTACCTGAGCAGCCTATCATTTTCTGCACTTCTTTATATGTTTTCCCCTCTCCAATCAACTTTTTAATCAAGGTACGCTGTTCTTCTGAACAATGTCTGGAACAACCCATTTTCCTCAGAATTTCAGAGAGAAATACACTGTAATCAGCATGTACAACATTTGCTGCCTTCCTTCCTTAAATAAGGGCAATAATTTCCACCTGTTTTTCAAAGAATGAATGACCTCACTAATAGAACTCCACACTGCTATTATTTTGAACATGCCCCTTTCAATTAGTGATTCAATTACACAGAATCAGCAGCATGCATGTCATGACTGTTGGGTCTGTTGGATTTCTATTACTCTACTACACCTGCTAGTAAATTATTTGCCATGTAGAAATATCATTTCTACAAAAAACAGTTATTGATCAGGTTTTGTGTTGTCTGACTGCTATTATATTGAACACAACTGTATATGGGGCCATGTGTGCCGCGTTTTGCGCGGGCACGAGAGCCCATTCATTTGAATGGACTCCCATGCCCCATGACACGCAGGGAAGAAATCCCTGCACTTCTGCTGAAAACGCAGCCTGCACGGAAACCTCGGTTCCCAGTACGGTTGCACTTTCCAGTGCGGGTGGCGTGCCATTAGAACTAATGTCACCCGCCTATGGGTCCGTATTCCTCTGTACGGGTGGTGCAGCTGCACAGATTTTCGCACCACCCGCCCATATGTGAATCTAGCCTAAAGTTCTATATAGGAGAATCAGGACTTCCTTCCTCTTGCTGGTGACCACGTCTAGCCAGTGGTGTATTTAAGTGTTGTGCTACTCTAGACAACGCGAAAATTGCCCCCCCCCTTCCGCCAAAAGAGCCTGGCACCGACCAACTCCACCCCACCTCCATCTACAACCCAACCTCCCCCCAGCCGAGAGATCCTTTCGCCAACACATATCAAAAGCCACACACACCCCCCAGCCAAGAGAGCCTTCCGCTGACATCACCCCCCATATACTTGCCACCACCCCCTCTACCCCGGCAAGAAAGAGAAAGACACTCACCTTCAGAGCTCCGGACATCCCTGGGAATGCATGTCAGTCTCTGCATACACTGTCAAGCAGCCTGTAGCCTCTCTCTGATCCCACCTGGCTGATCCCCATGCAGCATGTGTCCCTTCTTCCAGGGGCTGGCACTGCCCCCCTGAAAAATGCCGCCCTAGGCAAATGCCTTGTTTTCCTCATGGTAAATACTCCCCTGCCTCTAGTGATGCATCCTAGAATTCTATTCACTTTCCCCGCTGTCTGGTCACACTGTTTGCTCATTTTTCCAGTGTGTCTGTACTGTAAATAAAAATGTGTTTAACTGCATCTGGTGTAAACGACTGTGACCTTCCAAGTCTTCGTACACTTGGCTGCCCTGTATTTCCAGTAGAACACCAGTAATACTGTACCAGATTGCTCCTGTGTTCCCAGTGCTGCCAGCGACTTTTCCTGCTGCTTCTGTGTTCCCAGTGCTACAGCAAACTTTCCTCAATGCACCTGTCATTCCAACATCCCAGTGCTGCAAGAGACTCATAGTGCTGATGAAACCAAAATAGATCCGGATGCCTGCACTCCTGATATCCAATGACAAGCCATCTTTATTTCATGTAATCATATGTAAAAGCAAACCATAGTGGGAGGAAGAGAGACATGGCTGATGCGTTTCACGCTGTGCTTAGCTCATACTCATATGCAGGGCTTTTTTTTCAGCCAGAACGTGGAGGAACACAGTTCCAGCACCTCCAGCATTGAATGTATATAATGGCAAGGGGTGCTGTGGTGTGCTGGAAAGTCTATTAATGCTGGCTTCTGGAGGATCTATTGTCATTGGAGAGGATCTATTGTTTCTGGGGAGGTCTCCTGTTGCTGGTGGGGGACCTATTGTTGCAGGAAGGGATCTACTGTTGAGGAAGGGGTCTTGAGGTGACTGCTGGAGAGCCTATTGATGTGGGCTGTTGGGATATATGTTGTTGCTGCTGGGGATCTATTATTGCTGGGGGGAATCTGTTGTTTCTGGGATGGTGTTTTGTTGCCGGAGTCCATTGTTGCTGGGGGATCTATTGCTGCTAGCTGTGGGGAATTTATTTTATTGCTTTTCTTGTTATCATTAACTAATTACATACAAATTACTTAGCACCACTAAATGATACTTGGCCGTGTATTCGCTATAAGGTGCGGTACTGGGAGATGGGTAGGGGGTGGAACCAGGGGACTGTGCTCAGAGATGGGTAGGGGGGTGGAGACAAAAAGTGATTCAGAAAAGGGGAGTTCCTGCACCTATTTTCTGAGAAAAAAAAGCCCTGCTCGTATGAACCATGCAGCAGTCTGGATCTTTTTTGCTTTCATCTGAAACAGGTACGTGCTGGGCTAGCACCTTCCTAAAGCCAAGTGATTGAGTCCTCTGGTGTGGGCCGACCTGAAGCAGCAGGTTGTTTAGAAACATACTGCTCTTGTGTTTTCATTGTTCCTGGGTGCAAATCATCTGTATCCTGCACGGGTGTGCCCAAGCGCTGCAACCTGGCAACCATTTTGCAACAAAATCCAGGTTCTCCTTAAGCTGTCCATACATTATACAATTTCCTTTAGGTTTACCTTCAACTATATAGTGCAAGGGCATGCCTGCTTGCATACAAATTTAAAATGTTTAGGTTTGACATCATATTATATGGTTTTGGTAAATCTAAAAGAAAATTGGACAATGTATGGCCAGCCTTAGTCTACAAGAGTGTTTCTCAACTTATTTTTTTTGTTTAGTCACTGCACATTTTAAAAGTATGTAAAATCTCAAGGCACTCCAGTCTAAAATGGGTTTCCTCCATCACATTAGAAGCTCACCTTCACATCAGAGTACCCCCATTTTAAGTAATCATACCCCCCTTCACATTAAAGATCTCAGCCCCCTTATAAATCAGAGTCCTCATCCCCACCCTTCAAGTGAGACTCCCCAGCCACCTATTTTCACATCAGAGCCCTTGGTCGCCCATCTGCTCCATCGGAACACATGCCACTGTGCAACACAACTCTGAACCCCGGATGAGCCCAGAAGGCATCATGATTGAAAAACGCTGGGCTACACCTTGTTGTTTATAGGACCCTAGAGCTTCCACTTCCAGTGAACAGGGACTCCAGTACATGACAGAAATGCAGACAGTATTCCAACACACTACTGCTTCTTTACAACATTTTTGCAGATTGTAACTAGCGCATACATACGGTACATGCTGCACACCCCCCACATGATAAAAAAACTCCTACTACTCCAAGCCCTGCTCAAATTGTACGGCTCCACTGTGAAATTAAGTTTCTGGATTCGGTCAGAAGTCTCTTACTGTTTTTAATAAATTAGCTTTGATTAAAAAAAAAAAATGTCAGCAACAAAGACATTTAACTAGCCATGCAACCCAAGCCTAAGAATCACTGCACGCACCTGTGGTGGGGCAAAGGTACCGAACCCGATCATCGGTATCTTGTGCCCATCATTCAGGGCCACACAGGAGTCTGATTTCAGGGGCATTGTCTGCTCTCTATCTTCAACAATGACTTCTTTGCTAAGTATGCAACTGACTTTATTCCGTTTCTAACCAATCCTATGGGCGTACCTGTGATCCTGTAATTTGGGACTGTACCAACTCACTTTCTAATTCATTAACCACTTCAAGTCCGGACACTTTCATCCCCTTCCACTCGAGGCCATTTTTCAGTTTTCTGAGCTATCACATTTTGAATGATAGTTATGCGACACTGTACACTAATGAATTTTATATATATATATATATTTTTTTTTTTTTTTTTTTTAACAGAGCTTTCTTTTGGTGGTATTTGATAATCACTGGGCTTTTTATTTTTTGCTACATTAAGGAAAAAAGACCAGAAGTTTTGGAAAAAAATGTTCTTAGTTTTTGTTATAAACGTTTGCAAATAAATATTCTTTCTTCAGAAATTTAGGCCAAATGTATTTTGCTACCTTTCTTGGTAAACAATAACCCAAATCAGTGTATATTATTTAGTTTGTGTGAAAGTTATAGAGTCTACAAACTATGGTACATACAGGGCTTTTTTTCTGGCGGAATATGATGGAATGGCATTCCGGCACCCCTCGTTAAAGACAGTGAGTGTGAAGAACTTTCTTTTTTAGAGCTTAGTTTAGTAGGGCGCCAGCCGCATATGCCGGCACAGCACCTGTAGTTCCCGTTGCAGCCCTTACACAGTGGGAGGTGGAGTGATATTATCTGCACTGCTGTGAGGATGAGCTGTGCTGCAATGTACTAGCCTGCTCTGCTTTCTCGCTGTCCTGTGGAGACATGGCTTTTTTGGTAATTTAATTAATGTCACTGTTGCTAGGGAGCTGTATGTTAATGCTGCTTAGATATGGTGGCTGCCCGGCTGCTTCATTGCTGAATATAGAGCTGTCTCATGCAGGATATGGGATGTCTCTTTGCAGAATATTGGGCTGTCTCTTGCTGGATATGGGGATATTTCTTGCTGGATATGGATATGTCCCCATTTACATACTGTATGTGTGCGGGACTGGCGCACCTATTCGCATTTGTGCGCATTTTATTTTTTTCATTTTTATTATTTAAAAAAAAAAAACATTTTTACACTGTCTTTTTCTAAATTTTTTGTAACTTTATTGCTATCAGAAGTGATAAACAACATCCCTTGTAAAAGCATGGGCAGTGATAGGTCCCCTTTATGTAGAGATCTGGGGTCTCCCAATCCTCTCTTTTGACTTCCAATGCAGTCAGTCAGGCACAGATCAGTCTGATCAGTTACTTTGACCAGGGAAACAGAGAACTGAAACCGAAAGTGACGAAATCCTTGTTCCCAGTTTCTCATACCACACAGTGGGAGGAACAACATCAGTTCCTCTCATTGTGTGCCTGGAGCCAGATGTCGCTGGTCACATAATTACCAGGCTCCTTGATCAATCACGAGAGCCCAGTAAAGCCGGTGGCGGAAGTGGGGGGGCCTTCCGCTGCTTGAACAAGTAATTAAAGTGGCTCTATAGCAACCTGGATTACTTTTACCAGCGGAATCTCCAGTACTGGTACGTCGCTGGACAGGAAGCAGTTAAGGTGTTCTAGGGCATAAATTATGCATCTAATTTCCTAACTATCTATCACATTTTTGGAGACCCTGGAAAACCAGGACAATGGAAACAATTGGAGACATTGGTATGGCAATAATCAGGACACTGGTATAGGATATGGCGCTGGTATGAAGTATGGCAGTGATCAGGAAGCTGGAATGATGGTGATCAGGATGCTGTTATGGGTTAGGCGGTGATCTGGCATCTGATATGGGGTATGGTGATGATCAGAATGGTAGTATGGAGTATGACAGTGATCAGGACACTTGTATAGCATTTGGTGGTGATCAGAAAGCTGGTATGGGGTATGGCAATGAGGAAGGACACTGGTGCGGTGTATGGCAGTGGTCAGGATGTTTGTATGACATAGTGGTGATTCTGTGGTGTATGAAGGTGATCAGGGTGCTTGTATGGTGGTGACCAGGGCACTGGTATGGCAGTGATCAGGATGTTGGTATGGTGTATGGCAGTGTTACTTTGATCACTGGAGATACTGAGACAGGGAGGGGCTGCACTTTGTATTGTATTTTACTAGGTGCTATACTAGCCGCTAGTGATAATTGTATGCAGCACTACTCTCTTAGGAGTCGCAGAAGTTTGGGTCCCCCTATAGTTTTGCACAGGCAGGCAACACACATTTTCACAATAACTTGCATCAAGGAGACAGTAACCAGTCCTTGAGCTTGTTTTTTGAAGTTTTATTAGCGGAACTGAACTTGGATAGGGTAAGGGGTGTACGGGATGCCCAATGGAACTGTGAAGCCGTGGGCAACTTCCTGGGACTATATACAAGTTTTTACAGCAGTCTCTTTTTGGAGGGCTAGCCAACATCTCCGGTTATACCACCCCAGACCCCAGATGAATCCTCCTCTCATCCAGCTATCTGAGGGTAATCCCTGAGCAGGATATTCAGTGCCTGCCACGCTAAAGTAAGACAGTCCCGGGTAGTTGCTAACCTGGTTCCCTTTATTTGGCCTAGGGGGTGCAGGTCTACTCACTTAGTCCTTCTCCTGTGTTGCCGGTGGGTTGGTCGCTGCTACCAGGCCTCCTAGGTGGTCCTCTCTCAGGGGGCCAGGGAAGTTCCAAGATTTCCTCCAAAGGTCCTCCTGCCTGAAGGTTAACCCCTCTCCCAATAGGGCTGCCTCCCAGGATCCTGCTCTCCAGCTTCACATCCTCATCTTCCATCAGAACTCTCCTCCAACTTTCCTGCTGCTAAGCAGGATCATTTACTGTTAAAGGCTGCCTGGCCCCTTGCCAAGCCTCCTGTTGGGGATTGGCCAGAATCCTCTAACAGTACAGACTAACCACTCCTCACCTCTGCCCACTGCTTCTAGATCTTTATCCAAAGTTCTAGAGCAGGGGGAAATCCCAGAGAGCTGGTCTGCAGAGCCTCTCAGCTCTGACCAAAATTTGACCTTCTGTCTATTGCACCCAGGCTGCTACTCAGCCTCCAACTAACAATTGAAATAAGAGCTACCCCTAGCTACCTAAGAGGGTACAACATGTATATAAAAATTGGGCAGATCGATCAACTGGGATACATTTAGCCTGCCCATATGTACATGGTTTGAATCTCGGCCAGTTCCTGCTACACAGGTCGTGAGTCGAAACAATCTTTGGCCAACTCAAGACTCTGACTGTCTCCTGCAGCAGGTCCTCTTTCTCTAATCAATCCTGTAGCATTTCCCCAGGCTCTGACCATCTCTTGTAATACAGTATTTATGTCTGCTGTCTCTGACAGCCTTAAGTATGAATGCATATTCTGAATAACATGTGCATCCCCTTAGCAATATCAGGCATTGCAATTTAGGTCCACTATTTCTCTTGAATTGACCAGCACTTGCTTAGATGGTTTCCCCTAGAAAGATGTCTGTCCATTCAGTGTGCCTGAAGACACAACTGTTTTCACTCTTTTAGGTTTTGAGTGGGGAACCCTGGCGACTCTCTTTCTGTTGCTGCTAATGTCTATTTTGGGAGGTTTCCCTTTACTTTCTGTCCAAGAGACACAACAGTCAATCAAAGGAAACCTCTTAAAAGTGAGAGGGTCAACAGGTCTCCCCATTGGAGATTTCATCTCTATTCCTTATCTGCTGGTACCTTATTTGGATTTCCTATCATGTTTATGTCAATGGTCATTAGGACAAAGGGTCACTGAATCACTGTCTACTGTATATTGCAGACCACAATAAAAACTTGACAGATTCTAGCCACCGTATATTCAAAAGTTTAAAAAAATGTTTTGGCACTAAAATCTTTGACCAATGTTGATAGCAGTGTACAGACATTGTAACCTATGTTCTTCTCCATAAGCTGATAGCTTTTTGATGCAAATGACCACATAATATGAGAATATTATAAGACACTTTAGTGATAAAACTGACACAGAACATAGGGACTCAGACCTATTAATCTCTGGCATGCAAAAGCTTTATTTTAATGATAAAACTCCAACTCTTGAAAAGCCCAAATGTATGACACAATCAATTCTCTCTCATGAATCTTCTCACTATAACCATCAGTCTGCACAGCGTGACATCACAGCACTTTGTGTTATTGTTTTCTCGCACTGGAAAGACCAACACACTAAACCAATGTCAGATGTGGGCTCTGTGATTGTGGGGTCAGGCTGGAAAACCCAATGCCTTAATACTCCTCATCATAGGGGTATTTAGGAGATTCCTTCCAACTAAATGAAAAGAGAGGAAGAGACAGATTAATCAATGGTGTCCTCGTCTGCAAAACATGATCAAATTCCCCCCCCCCAAAAAAAAAATAGGATGAACTGCTTTACATTAATATTCAGGTATATGGCATGGCAGCACCACCACCTGAAACTGAAATTTTATTTTGGTGGATGAATTACCTATAGGCTTCTTATAATTCATTATTTAAACTGAGCTCCAGGAATTTTTTTTTATACTTACAATGGGCCAGCTTGGTTACATGTAATCCATGTCAAGACAAAGTCATTCAGAGTCCAAAATGTCAAACGTGTGCCAATCCCTTCCCCACCCCATCCAATTTATTAGGCATGAGTCAGTGCCAGTGCATGCCCAATTGTCGTTAGCAGCTAGGATGCCACTCCCAGCTGCCACCACGCTTGCCTAAGCATCACTGCACAGCTCTGAGTCTGCCATTTGGTTTTCATATGGAACCAGAGCTGTACAGTAATGTTGTGGGAAAGGGGCATTGTGAAATATTTTGCACACCTGGGCACTCCAAGGGTGGGGGGCATATTAAACAGACTTAAAGAGGCATAGTTAAACAGAACCTTCCATATGTTTTATTACACATAAATTATAGACAAAGAGCTAAACCCACATTAAAGAAGTTTTTCATTAAAACTGTTTGAGACTACATAGCAACCAGCAACTGTTGAGGCAATAAACACTTTGGTTATACGTGTATAATCATAATATAACATATAGAGTGCAGGAGTCAGGAGTTTACAATGTACAGAGTGCAATGGTCAGGCATATGTAATGTGCAGTCCAGTGTACAGAGTGCAGGGCTCAGGAATATGGAATGTACACTCCATTGTATAGTGCTCAGTTGATCAGTCTAGCAGCCATTAGTATGTAATATAGAGCAGTAAGGGACATGTGACATGCACTATATTGCCAAGAGCATTGGGACACCTGCCCTACACGCACATGAACTTTATTGGCATCTCATTCTTAGTCCGCAGGGTTCAGTATTAAGTTGGCCCGCCCTTTGCAGCTATAACAGCTTCAACTCTTCTGGGAAGGCTGTCCACAAGGTTTAGGAGTGTGTCTATGGGAAGGTTTGACCATTCTTCCAGAAGCGCATTTGTGAGGTCAGGCACTGATGGCCTGGCTGGCAGACTGCACTCTCATTCATCCCAAAGGTGTTCTATCATGTCTTTATGGACCTTGCTTTGTGCATTGGTGCGCAGTCATGTTGGAACAGGAAGGGGCCATCTCCAAACTGTTCCCACAAAGTTGGGAGCATGAAATTGTTCAAACTCTCTTGGTATGCTGACACCTTAAGAGTTCCCTTCACTGGAAGTAAGGAGCCAAGCACAACCCCTGAAAAACAACCCGACACCAATACTTTTGGCAACATAGTGTATAATACAGCATAAAAAGTATGGCAGCCAGGAGTATATAATGCATACAGTACGCTACAAAATCCTAAATACTGCATTGCATATTCTTGACCACTGATCTCTGTATGTTGTGCTGTCCCTCCCCACCAACTATAAATCTTCTCCAGTAAAAACCTTACCCTCTAAAAAAAAAAGCAACACCCATCATTCACCTCTGCACCCTCTGTCCACAGCTTACCTTTGAACCTCCCATCTGTAGGCCACCTTTGCACCTCCCATTTGTAAGCCATCTCTGCACCTCTCTTTCACAGCTCACATGTGCACCAGTGCACCCCACCATCCAAAGCTCATCTCTGAACCTCCCATCCACAGCTCACCTCTGCACCCCACCATCCACAACTTATCTCTGTACTCCCAATCAAGCTCACCTCTGCACCCCTATCTAAAGCTCACCTCTGCACCCCTGTCCAAAACTCACCTCTAAACCTGTATCCAAAGCTAAGCTGTGCATGCCATCATCCTTAGTTCACCTCTGCATCCCTATCTACAACTAACCTCCACTCCACAGTTGTTCACAATTCACCTCTGCACACCTGTCCACATTTTGCCTCTGCACCTTATCTGCAGCTTACCTCTGCAACAACCCTTCCACAGCTCACCTCTGTACCCCTGGTCATAGCTGACCCACATCCAGAGGCAGGTGACTTCTGCACCCCCTGGGCCACAGCTCACCTCTGCACCCCTCTTCCACAGCTTATCTCTGCAAACTCCCACCCCCACTTTGTGAACAACTAAGCTCTGCAGCCTTCTTCCACAGTTCCTCTGTATCTCTCATCCACATTTCATTTCTGCACCCTCATTTCTGGCCTCTGCAACCCCCCCCCCCCCCCAACCCTCACTTCTGCACAAACCCAATCTCCCCCCCCCCCCCTTCATTGCACTCAGCTTCGCACACAAGCACCTCTCAATAGCTGGATCAGCTCTTGTTTCTCCCTTGGCTGTGGGTTTTTTCCCCACACAGTGTAGCTCTGCCTCTCCCACCTGGTCAGCAGTGACACTGAGATCCAGCATGGCATGGATGTCAGCATCCAGACACCAGGAAAAATATGGGGATGGCGGAGGGTGCAGCTCACCATGAAGCACCAACTTCCTGCCCATGAACAAACTGAGCCTGGGGCAACTTCCCCTCCCGTACCCTCCCTTCCTTGCCCTGGCCTTGCAACTAAAACATGTGTCACATCCGGAGGACTGTTGAGAATTCTGAAATTAACTACAGTAGTCTGTGCTTCATACAGTCAGATTTGTCCTGTCCTGGGTGCGGCAGGAGCGACTTGCTGTTTGTACACTGAACACAGGGAGTCACTGGCTCCCATACCATTTAAAAAACATCTTGTATTTTTTTTCAATGAATACAAGGCATTCTCTTGCTTTTGCATAAAAAAATACAAGATCCTTGCTGAATGGCAGAGGTATGTAGCAAGCATCGGAAACAGGACAGTGCTAACTGTTTTACCATGGATGTGAACCATGTATAATATTATAAAACCAAGCTGGACTAATGTAAGTTTAAAAAATAGATGATTCCTAATAAATGCTGTAGAGTTAGGTCCCCTAACAATCAATTCTATCTTTCAGAGATGATTGATGTGATCTTTGTGCTGGATTCCTGGGTCTACACACCTGCTGTGTCCATCATAAGGAGCTCCAACCATACCTGCACTGACTTCCTAGGACTGCACACCTGCTGTGCCCATTATGGCGGACTCCAACCATCCCTGTTGATTTATATTCATTTTATAATATGTAGAATGTGAACAGTTAAAGTATGGGTGGGTGGGGCCATTCAAAGCTTTCCAATGGACAAGAACAGGGTTGGAAATAATGGCAGGGAAATCTCACTCTTGGACAACATTAAACACTTGATATGTTCATCAAGGCAAAGGTATAGTACACTCTGACCCAACTTTAAGTATTCAGCCTGATCCTGGGGGCCAGATTGCAACTGACTAAGATTCCATGCACTAATGGCTCAGGCTCCTCCCTCTGATGCAATAGAGTTTATTTACGTAAAACATGTCAGAGGGAAGAACCCAAGAGAACTATGCATTGACTCGTAGTCAATAAACATTTATTTAGGATAGTAATCAGGTGCATGGCTTCCAAGTTTCATCAGTAAACAACAGTAGGCACATAAAAACGTACATAAAAGAGCAATTGTTTTGACATCTGAATCAATACATTGGCTTTTACATACAGTATTGGCTATGAATGTTAAAGTTTTACTAAACCCACAACAGTAAAATCAGGCTGTATATGCAGTAAAGCATGCTTGTTATGATAACTGTGGAATCTTCTGCATTGTGTAAAATGCAGTTTGATCCTGTCTTCTCAGATCCTCCCCTTCTTCCAGTGTCCCCCTCTTATCTCCTGATAAGACATATTTTGTGGAGACACTCTGCACATGCTCGGTCTGGTGTATTGCTAGAGAGGGTTTTCTTTTCTTAGGAGAGTGCATGTGATCAGCACAGGGCCAATCAGCACTGTCCAGACAGAGGTCAGGGGTTCTCCATCCTCCTAGAGCAGAAATAAAACTCCTTCTGATAAAAGTTACAAGACTGCTCTAACTGCTGGTGAGAAAAGGTATTTAGCAGTTTATATTTACTAAAATAATTGCACTTCCATGCTGTGTGTACTGTGGGAGACCAGACAGAGTGAATGCAGGGTCCTTTAAGAACAACGCTTTTGCATAATTAATGTTTTAGATTTAGAGATCATTTCAAGTTAAATAGAAGAAAGGTAAATCCTATCCAATAATTCTACAAATTTCACCACATGCAGACAAGGCTCCTACATACCTATCAATGCTTAAGTATCGCATGTTTTTGTTAACGCCATCCACCCTTTGCATGTCCTCATTACTCAGCTGAAAGTCAAAGAGCTGCAAGAAAGCAACAAAACAAGTATAACTACAAAGAAGATATGTTAAGAAGAAACAGTGGACAGATTTACACAGCCCTGTCTGGCAGGACAGGAGACATGATTTTTAAGATTTATAGGTCTTGTCTTTCCCTCTGTCTGTGATTGGACAGTGGAAGGAGAAGACTGATGAGCTCATCTTTCTGTCACTTTGCTCTCTCTCCCTATCATCATGTTCCTTATTAGCACATGAGCACCACAGCACAACTGATTGGCTCTTTGTGCAGCTGTAAAAAGTGTGAGACAATAGCTGGCAGAATTGTGGGGAGTGTGTACATGTCTTCAAGGCAGTTTTGCCAACCATCAGTATTTTTACAGGCAGCTAGTAAAAAAACAGCACTTTTCTCCTGCCAGTAAATGCATGTGACAGAAAAGGTTGCCAGTTAAAAATATGGCTGTGACATTGCGCTCAGAACTGTGCTGAACAGAGGTCTGGCAGAGGCGATGCCTGAGCATGTTATGTGATGCCATGGTGCAAGGGAGCTGAGCTGAGCGGCTGGAGCCTTGTGCGCGGGTCCGCAGGATGGGAGCAAGGCAAGCAGAGAGGGGAACGGTCAGAGGTGTTTGGACTGAAGGGACCACCTGGGGTGGAGAAAGACTGTCACTGTGACTCAGGAGGAGATGTGTCATGTCAATGAGGTCTCATCATCATCTGTGCTGCTGCACACTTCTTTCAGTGTTATTGTGAGAGTCCTGTCCCTGAGCTACTTACTATATTATTATTATTATTATACAGTATTTATAAAGCGCCAATAGTTCGCTCAGCGCTGGATTATATTGAAAATAAAATAAGTAATATGTTTTTTCCCTTAATATCTACCTTACATCACATTGTTAATTGTATATTGTACTTGTTTGCAGCCTGATATTTGCACTTAAAACTGAAATTCTTTAACTTTTGGAAATGCCGGTAAAAACTTGGCTGTGCAAGTAAAATTTGTATGTCGTGTCACTAAAATTTCAATCTGGTAGGTTGGCAACACCGCTCCTAGGTTTTTTATCTATTCTATTCTATGTGAGGGGCTTTGGGTAGTGGTGCACCGAAATTAAAATTCTGGTGCTGAAACCGAAAATTCAAAATGCACTTGGCTGAAAACCGAAACGCTCAGTTCTTAAAAATGAATATATTTTTTTTTTAAAAAAATACACTGATTAAAAAAAAAATACAATGTATACCCCAATTTTTTTTTTTAAATATGAAAGAGGATGTTACAGCGAGTAAATTGATACGCAGCATGTCATGCTTTAAAATTGTGTACACTCGTGGAATGGCCTAAAACTGCAGTACTTTAAAATCTCCATGGCTGATGCTTTAAAAATTTCTACAGGTTAGCAGTGTAAAGCTACAGAGGAGGTCTAGTGTGAGAAATATTGCTGTTGCTCTGACGTTCGTGGCGATACTTCATGTGTGTGGTTTGAACACCATTTACATATGTGGGCATGGCCTATGTATGCGTTCACCACTATGTACGAGCACGGGGGGGACTGGGGCACTTTAAACTTTTATTTAATTAATTTATTTAATGTTCTTGGGATTTTTTGCACTGTCCCCTTAAAAAATTTTTTAATCACTTTTATTCTTATGACAAGAAATGCATGCATCCCTTGTGATAGAAATACTTAGTGACAGGTCCTCTTTATGGAGAGATGTGGGGTTAATAAGACCCCACATCTCTCCTCTACAATGTAAAACGTTGGATAAAAAAAGCATCGATCTAGTGCTTTAAAAATAAATTAAAAATGGCCAGAACGGGAAGTGACATCGTTTCGGTCCTCCAAGGGCATAGAGATGAGTGGCGGCCATTTTTCCTTCACTCATCTCTATGCCCAGTGCTGGGATCGATGGTTTCTCAGGTAAGGCTGAGAATTACCGAGCAGCGGTCAGTGCCGGCAGCGGCAAGGGGCACGGTTTTTTCGGCATCTGTATTGGTGCTTTTTTTTTTCATTTCGGCCAAAATGTTTCAGCCACCAAAATTTCAGTGCATCCCTAGCTTTGGGGTTTACGGCTGATATGGAGAAAACAGATTTTGTTCTCTCAGATTTTAATAGCTTAATAAGACCCTGATAAAACATACTGTACATTCTGGGCTAGGTCCTGGAGCGCAGAGGTTTTGTAGAGCTGTGGACTTCATGTTAAGGTCCACATGACACCAGACCTCATTACCAGTCTTAGCTGCTGCTGGTTGAAAAGGTTGATTGCTAACAGAATACTTAAAAAGGATCAAGCACTGCCAGTTTGTTTCAAGGAAGCCATTAGAAGACATCCTGTTAGTCAGGAAAAGACCTGAGTTTAGTTAGTGGCTCAGGTGAGAAGGTGTTTTGTTTGTTTTATGCTATGGACTCGGTGTACAAAGTCCTCCTGCATTGAATTGTGTTAGTTTTCTTCATTTCTGAAGAAAACCCATGAAAATCCATGAGACAGAGACACCTATGAATAATCCAAGTAGGTTTGCCCTGCATGTTTATGCAAGGCAAACCTACTTGGATTATTCATAGGTGTCTCTGTCTCATGCATGGTTTACTGCTCTCAATACTAGTTGACCCTATCACCCTGACAAAAAGAAGGTCCTATTATTGGCCATAAAGTTGCACAAATATCTCAGACAAGTTCAGGCTTAGTCCCCCTTCTTTGGAGAAAAGAGAATAGATACATCTGCCTAAGCCTTACGGGATCTGGGATCCCACCAATAACATTGCATAGATATTGCATGCACATTGTGAATTTCCAACACCTGCTCCAATTCCTTGTCAAATTTCAAAATATACTGATAGGTTGCTTCTTACAAAATTGGCTTTAGATTGTATATCTTTGGTGGGGACTGCAAGCTACTTTGCAGAGATACCGTAGTTGATGCTGAACTTATGGTTCAGTATGCTCTAAAAAGGGCTGAAAACTTTATATAAAGCCCCTTTTGTATTACTGAACAGGCAAGTTGTTACCTCATGGAGGAGATTCATTACTTACTGTTCCCGTGGCAGCCATATAATCACTACATCTCTTGTACCTGTATACCCCTTACTGACCAAAACAGTTGTTACAGTTCCATTATAGGCCTGCTTATTTACCAATAACATTGTCATTATTTAAAGTGGTTGTAAACTTCAGACATGAAATATGAACAAAGCATTTCCCTCTATAGTATGTACGTATCTCAATTAAGAGGACTAAGTGTCATTTCTGTCTGCTGCTTTGTTCCTCTGTTATCAGTATGAATTATTTCTGACAAGCTTTCCTGATACCAAGAGAAAAATGGTGACAGGGGAGAGACCTCTTGCAGATTGACAACCTCAGCTCTGTTTCTGTGTGCTGTGTAGAGGGGGTGTGTCTCTTCCCTCCAATCAGCTCTCAGAGCTCTCATCAGTGAGCTCTGCAGTGTGTAATTTCAGCTCTTTGCCTCTTTTTTTCTGGACTGTCAGTCAATTTTTTTTTAAATGCAGCACTTTAAAAAGATATAGAGAGGAGAAGACTGCAGATAGACAGGCACAACTTATGTAGGAGTTGTCTAATCTCTGTGTATCACCTGAGGCCAGTCACTTCACTGGGTATATATAAGGGTTTACAACCAGTTTAAGATAACACAGTAATTCATACATTATTTTTTGAGGAGGACAGGCCTAGGCTTTTTTTGCAATGGTTTGCATTTTTTTTAATTTTCTATGTAATCTTTAGGCATAAAAATGTAAAAAATGAAAAAAAATCTATTCTTTAGTTTTCACCATTGTTTTTGCAGACTATATGTTAGCATCATATTACACAGGGACAGCTGCATTTTGATGGCCCCTCTTACTATGTAATAGAAAGCTATTACCAGCTGTCACTTTGACAGCCAGTAATTGCCAGTGCTTTTGGCGGGGGAGTGTTATCAGGGGGAGATGAACTGGATGCATCCCATAAACTTTGTTGATGTGTTTTAGGATGTATCTCTTACTTTGAAAATCCTCAAGTGCTTATTGAGGGTACAGTAATTGGGACGGGAAGACATAGGCAGCAATAACATTATAAGATGTTCACTTCCTCAGCCCACTAAACGTGATTTTGTTTATTTTCCTATATATATATATATATATATATACATTTTTGGGGTTATTTTGTTTTTTGTTTTTGTTTTTTGTTCTTTGCTTCCCTATTGCAAAGTACCCAACTGTGTATCTGTTGGGGAAATATAACCAACTGACACAGAGAATACTACAAACATGACAGAGATTCTAACCCTTCTATGCTTTATCTAAACCAGAACAACCCCTTTTTGCTGGAGCTGAGCTTCCAACTGTCAACACATCTGGACGGTCAATATTTCTGTTTTAATCACCTGGAAGTTTTGTTTGATTCTCTCTGCGGTGAAGCTCTTTGCAAGGACAACAATCCCTCTCTGCAGTAGATAACGCATTGCCACCTGCGCTGCTGACCGTCCAACTTTCTTTGCCACTTCTATGACAACAGGATTTTCCAGCACATAAGGTAAGTTTTTGTCTATCCTTTTACAGAAAAGAAAAGAAGCTTATTTTTTTTTCTATTTTCAATATTAAAAGTAGATTCCAAACCCTAAAGCTGGCCATACACAGCAAGTTATTTTTTGCTTAGCCAAACAAGGTGGATGGAGGGATACTCCTTCCAGAACACTGATTTCTGACATGGAATGGTTTGAGATACCTGATGCTTTAACAAATTCAGTTAGGGTTTACACCTACAACATAAAAAAAAATAATAATATTTTAAAGTAAGTTAAAGAAGGGTCCCATAAAGCACTATGTTCACTTAAGCTATCTTCATAAAAATAACCTAAATGTAAATTCAGAAAAATTACATCTGTGACAGAAAAACATTTCCCATTCCTCCAACAGTTACACAATATGCATGTGAAAAAAAATGTGAAGTAAGTAGTTATTGAGGGCTAAATAATACGGTTATATTAAGGGTTAATTGGGAAACACTTTCATTAACCCATTGGCCTCCAGAGGATTTACCCCCCTTCCTGACCAGGCCATTTTTTGCGATACGGCGCTGCGTTACTTTAACTGACAAATGCACGGTCATGCAACGCTGTACATAAATGAAATATATGTCCTTTTTTTCCCCACAAACAGAGCTTTCTTTCCGTGGTATTTGATCGCCACTGTTTTTTTATTTTTGCGCTATAAACAAAAAAAAAGACCGGAAAATTCTAATTTCCTCATAAATTTAGGCCAAAATGTATTCTACTACATGTCTTTTCTACAAAAAAATCCCAATATGTGTAAATTAATTGGTTTACATGAAAGTTATAGCATCTACAGATGGCAGTATATATACTGGAATTTTTATTTTTTATTTTTTTTATACTAGTAATGGAGGTGATCAGTGACTTATAGTGGGACTGCATTGGGCATTCTGACACTGGGTGGGAACTGACTTACTGCCACTGACATCCCCAGTGACACTAATACAGTGATCAGTGCTAATAAAAAGCACTGACATTGTACTAATGACACTGGGCAGGAAGGGATTAACTTTTGGGATATCAAAGGGTTACATGGTTAGTCTGGCTGAAAAAAGACAAACGTCCATTCAGTTCAACCATTAAACAAAAAAAAAAAAGTTATAATCCTATACCCACAGTTGATCCAGAGGAAGGCAAATAACCAGCAAAGCATGATCCAATTTGCTCCTGATCCCCGAGAGGCAATCTGATATTCCTTGGATCAACTTTACCTATAAATTTTAGTATCCAGTTATATTCTGTGTATCCAAGAAAGAATCCAGGCCTTTTTTAAAGCAATCCACTGAGCTGGTCAGAACCAACTCTTGAGGGAGTCTATTCCACATGTTCACAGCTCTCACAGAGAAGAAACCTTTCCGTGTTTGGAGCTTACATTTCTTTTCCTCCAGATGTAAAGAGTGCCTCGTTGTCCTCTGTGATGACCTCAGGGTGAATAGCTCTACACTGAGTTCACTATATGAACCACTGATGTATTTATACATGTTGATCATATCCCCCCTTAATCTCCTCTTCTCAAGAGAGAATACATTCAGTTCCTCTAATCTTTCCTCATAGCTGAGCTCCTCCATGCCTCTTATCAGTTTGGTTGCCCTTCTCTGTACTTTCTCCAGTTCCCCAATGTTCTTTTTGTGAATTGGTGCCGAAAACTGAAATTACATATTCCAGATGATTGGTTACCTGTGTGCTGTGTGTGTTTTTACTATGTGTACTGTATTTTCTTTTACTAGGGGGGCATGCTGTTTTGTATCTCTCTGATATGCAGAAAGATACAAAACAGTATGTCCATGCTGACAGGGTAGAGACCTGTGTTGTTTATACAAAGGGCTCTCCCCTGTCAGCTTTACCTGGCGATCTTCGAGTTCCGGCTAGGACCTGGTGATTTTATATTTATGTGTGATTTTGCGCAGCCCTGCCGCCCGGTAGCAGTACTTCTACTATAGGGTGGCGGGCAAGTGGGTAAAAACAAAATTAAACTTTTTTTTTCCTTTCAGTGTTCCTGAACTTTGGTTTTTCTGTAAAATTGAAACATAAGTGTTCAGATTTTAGTGGATACTTTTAAGAAAAAGCTATTTTAATCAATCAAAGCTGAATTAGTTGCTTAGATCAGCTATGACTCAAGGAACAGAACCTTTGCTGTCATGCTAGTATAGGTAGCTGCATGAGTGGACTTGGACAGAGGATGAAAGAACTCTGGGGCATATGAGATATTGCTCTAGGTCATTGGTCTCCAAACTGCAGGCCAGGGGCTGGATGCAGCCTTTTGCTTGCTTTTATCTGGCCCTTAGGGCATTCTACATCCTTCTGTCAGCAACAGGGGTGCATAGTTCCTGCCGCTGACACCAACAATAGGGCACTGTTCCTCTCAATGACACCAATGGTGAGTCACTATTCCTCCCGCTCACATCAATGATGGGACACTATTCCTCCTCCTAATACCAAAGAGGGGACACTGTTTACTGCCATCGACATCAAGACATTTTTCTACTCCTGCTGGCCATAGTCTGGCCCCCCTAAAGTTTGCAGGACAGTAAGCTGGTCATATGTTTAAAAAGTTTGGAGACCCCTCGATCTAGGTCCTTAACTAGTTACATTTGCACTTACCAGCCCTCAACTCTGCTGGATCCCAAGACGCTGTACCCAACCAGTACAATGTCTTTAGATTTGCAGAATTCCAGCAGTTTACTCTGATTTAAAAATATGTGGCACTCCACCTGCAGAGAAAAACATTGTACTGGGTTAGGGAGAACTCCATGTTAAAACCATAGAATTGTTTTATTTATTTATTTCAGGTACTTGTATAGCACTGTCAATTCACGCAACATTTTACATATATATTGTACATTCACATCAGTCCCTAACTCTCAAGGGCCTTACAATCTAAAGTCCCTAACTTACATTCATACATATACTAGGGACAATTTAGACGGGATACAATTAACCTACCAGCATGTCTCTGGAGTGTGGGAGGAAACTGGAGTACCTGGAGGAAACCCATGCAGGCACAGGGAGAACATGCAAACTCCAGGCAGGTGGTGCCGTGGCTGGGATTCGAATCAACTGCCAGGCGGAAGTGCTAACCATTTAGCCACTGTGCTGCCCAGTTTTATTATATATCCATTGACACATAACTAGAACTCTACTTAAATTTCACTAAAATGAGATGAAGGCCATTCTCATGGGTAGTCAAGCACCAAGCCTTGCAAGAAGGCAGCAGTAAGCCACTATGACATCTCTTGTACAACTGGAAGCATCAAAAACTGTGGCCAAGGTAACTTTTCGTTAATGCTTTATTTTGAGAATTTTTTTAACTAATTTGTTTGCGGGATGGGGGACTGGAAGTAAAATGTACCTTCCAATTTCATGGAAGGCCTACTTTAGAACTGATGAAGCCACCTAAATGACAAAACATCTTCTGCATTACCGAACAGGTCCAGCTGAATGGAACCAATTACTGCTCGCTATACCCTGACCTAGATAAATGAGATCCTTAACCGACAATGGCATTGGTAAGAACACTGGTACTTCTAGAGCTGATATAAAAACACCTAGTGCATGTTTCCCTTTTTTTCTATACAATAGCTTTGTTCCCATTTAATCACTGTAGTTACCTGGTTACAGACAGGTTTATACTTCAGTCCCGGCGCATTTAGGATCAGCTCCAGTTGTTTGCTGTTAAAGTTAGACACTCCGATTGATCTGACTAGTCCGGCATCTTTACAAGCCTCCATAGCCTGGAAATCACCAGTTACATAATTAGTTTGAAAAAAATAAACACGTTTTCAGATATATATAAAATGTGTACAACCAGTACCTGTAGAACAATACTTCATGTTTTTACATCTCTTGCAGTGGTTTAAAGAGAACCATTTCTATCTGTTTAGGTTAAAGCCTAACTCAGCCAATTGTATCCATCATGCAACAGGGAGACAACACCGATCACAATTGGGAATCAGGGGTAGAGCTGAGTCACCTCACAAAGTAAATGCCTAATTAGAGACCTTCATTGTAGCATCTTCATGTATTATCTTAATGAAAGATGAAGACTTAAAAATATTGAAAATGACTTTTGAATTGACAACAACAATAAAGGATATTTGAGATTTTACTGAGCCCAGAATCAATTACTAAATTTCCCAGCTTACCTTCCAGGTATCCCGGATATCGGTGTTGTGAAAAATTACTTTTCCATTTTCATCTTTGGGAAATAGATTGTCTCCAGGCTGGGAAGAAACAGGGAGAAGTAGAGACAATGTTCACATTCTGGTTTATATTGGAGTATCAGTCATAAGAGATACACCAACTGTTCTAAGTGGGGCATTTAAAAAGCAGTGTTGTGACCATACCATATGCAGCAGCAATCTTATCTTAGCTTAATCACAATACTGAATTTAAAATATGATTAAGGAAAAATTCTGTCTTTTTCAGCCAAGAAATACAAAAATGAAATTACAAACAAAGTTCAACTTTAGAACACTGAAAGTTTAGCATTGCTGGACTTCTCTGGATCCTGTGCAATGCACATCGGTCTTTCCATTACTGAATAAACCTGTCTATTTCAATCAATACAAAAACTCTAGACAAGTAACAAAGTGATTTGAATCATTAAGCTCGGTGTGTAATTAAAGCTGGCCATAGATGGTTCAGATCTCAACAGTCTCCCCAGTCAACACTTTCTGTGTTGATGGGAGAATCGAGCAAATTTCTTTCGGTTGCAGGAAAGAAATTTGCACCATCTATGGCCTGCCTAAAGCTTGAGCTATTAAGCTGTGTAAACAAGAATCAATTTGATTAGCCTAGTGAACATACAGTACAAAAATGAGGCTAAAACCCCAACAGCTGAGAGGTGTTAGTAAATATGAAATGATCATATTCAATATTTCATAATTATCTAACGGCATGAAAAATAATTAGATTTGTTGTTTTATTCTTTTTAATTCTGTAGCCTTGACCAAAGGCAATATTAAGGAATATTAAAGTAAACGATAGGCAAAAATTAGAGTAAGGGAGGGTTATAACACGTCACATTTGTTTGTTTGTTTTAACATTTGTGTCCCATTGTGGAGATGTCCCTTCACCTCCTGTCCCATAGCCAAACAGGAAGTGAGAGGAAATCCCTGCACACAAAGGGAATTTCTTGGGCACTCCAGGTCACCAGAACTAGTGTTCCCATTGGAACATTTCCCCTCTATTACTTTTCTGGGGACAACCCAAAATTTAGGATTTGCTTTTACTTTCACTTTCAATGATAATGGTAAACAGGACAAATAGAGACGGTGAATCTCCCTAATTGGGGCACAGACAGCAAGAAAAACTAACAAAAATTCCAATCCCTCTGCACTCTATCCAAAACTAAGAAAAAGTCTTGACTTTAATTATACTTTAAGAAATACATGTTAAATATTACAGAAAATAAAGTCAGAACAAAGAAAAATGAATTTCTAATTGGTCACTGTGTTTTAAATTGTATCACTGTTATACAAGCCTCTATAGGGATAATGTGTGAATATACCTTAAACTCCACAGGGGTGTGGATTAGGAAAAGATCCATGTAATCTAGTCCCAGATCCTTTAGAGAGCTCTCCAGAGCTGGACGGACCCTTTCTGGAGCCTGATTATTACTCCAAAGCTTGAAATAAACAGTGAAAAAGAAAAAAGAATTTGGTCAGCAAAAGTGATTTGACGTAGTATAAAAGACCTGTAACATATATTGTCCCCAGCAGAATGTCTGTGTAGAAGCAGCAGTCTCTCTGCAGAGGTCTGACACATTCCTGCGAAATCAGAGCTTGAGTTCTCCAGTCAGTGGAAGCATGAGTTCTGTTAAGTGCAGAGTGACAGTATAACATACCTCCCAACTTTTTGAGATGGGAACAAGGGACACCTATTAGCAAAAGTATGTAAGCGTAGGACACCCTCCTTGCCACACACCCCTTAAAGGAGAATTATACAAAAAAAAAGATTGGTTAAACCCGCAAGTGCTTTTTTTTACTACTACTATTCCTTTATATTGGCTTTTGAAGTTTACAAATGCAGCAAAGTAGAAATTGAATGAAAGTATAGCACTGTGAAACACTTAAATAGTGCATTTTATATACAACTATACAAAATCAGACCAAAATGAGTGACAAATGAGGAGGAAGGAGGGACAGAGGGACTTTGTTCCAAATGAGGGACAATCCCTGATTGGGACAGTTGGGAGCTACGATATAGGTCATACACAGCAGGGTTTCTGCTGGACCTCTAAGAAGAAATTACTGCTTTCACACAGAGCAGGAGTCATCCTCTTCATCTTTACTCAGGATGTGGGTGATTTCTAAAGAAAACCAACAGTAAGACTTTACACATAATTTTTTTTTATATACTAAAAATGCATGCAGCTGATTTAACCGCTTGCCTGCCGCCCTATGGTAGAAGTACTGCTACAGGGCGGCAGATCTGTGTGAAATCACCTATATATACATGATTTGCATCTCCGGGTAGGGGACGCATGTGTGCACGCCGCCATTGGTGGCTAGGGATGTCAGTCACCGGGTCCCAACCAGAGATTCCCCGCACCCGGCAATCACGGTGTAAAATTGAGAAGGGAGTGTTTACGCACAGGTCTCTCTCCTGCCAGCAAGGACATGATGCTTTGTATTTCTCTGTAGAGCAGGGAAATACAAAGTAGCATGTCTCTGTAGTAAAACAGCACTCACATTACAAAGTTAACACTTTGAGTGCCCAAAAGTTAACCCCTTCCTGCCCAGTCTCATTAGTACAGTGTCAGTGCTCTTTATTAGCACTGATTAGTGTCACTGGGGATGTCAGTGGCAGTTAGTCAGTTCCCCCCCAGTGTCGGAATGCCCACCGCAGTCCCGCTTTAAGTTGCTGATCGCCGCCATTACTAGTATAAAAAAAACCATTCTGGTATATATACCACCATTTGTAGACACAATAACTTTCACATAAACCAATTAATTTACATGTATTGGGTTTTTTTGTAGCAAAGACATGTAGCAGAATACATTTTGACCCAAATTTATGACGAAATTTGATTTTTTGACTTTTTTTAATTTTTTTTTATTGGATATGCCTTATAGCAAAAAGTCAAACATATATTTTTTTTTTTCAAATGTGTCTTTTTTTTGGTTTAGGCGATCAAATACCACTGAAAGAAAGCTCCATTTGTGGGGAAAAAAAGGACTTAAATTTCATTTATGTACAGCGTTGCATGACCACGCAATTGTCAGTTAAACTAATGCAGCGCTGTATCGCAAAAAATGTCCTGGTCAGGAAGGGGGGTAAATCCTCTGGAGGGCAAGTGCTTAAAGTGAAAGTTCAATTTAGCTTTAAAAATCCAGTTGTGGGTTCCTATGGAAAGATCCATGCAGTCACGCTGTTGTAGTCATATACAGTCAGCCCTGGTTCACATATATGAGAATTGGCCGCATTTTGAACCATATCTGATTCACATGTCATGTGAACAGAACCAGCTTTCTATGGAACCAGTTCTCATGTATGGGCTGGCCATAGTGCAATTTTAAAAAGAGTCAGCTACGATTTTCAGTTCAGTTCAGGTGCGATTTCCAGTATCATACACTTTAAAAATTCACACCTGAACCACTAAACGAAATCACACTGGACCCCTTTTACAAATAGCACTGAAACCACCACCACACATATTTGAACCAAACCTAAAGGCTAGCTGTGGTTCTGCAGTCCCTTTCTTGTTTATTATGTATTCTCTATCCAGCCTGCATCCACTGGTTCTAAGTACTTAGTTTTACTGCAGGCCTATGATGTTTTACATGTATTCGTAATATGGTTTTCAAAATTTAAACTAGAAGATGGAGGACCCTGCAGTTGCTATCAAAAGGTTTCCAAGATTATTTCCATCATAGTGATGCTAGAAGGAGAAAATCGAATAGGTATGTTTTGCTGGATATGCAAAGAACCAGGCAGGAAACCCACCTCAAACATAACACCTAACCAGGGGCGGACTGACCATTTTGGAACTCGTGCACTGCCCGAGGGCCCGGGGTCAGTAGGGGGCCCCGTGAGATGTCCCTGGTAGCTTTCATAGGCTTTTTTGGGTGTGGTTTGAGTGTGGGCAAGGACACAGGGGCCTCATGATCCCCTATTGCCCAGGGGTTGTCAGTCCACCCCTGCACCTAACCCTATTGAAATCTATGGGAGCTGAACCTTGTTATTTTTTTGCTGGCCTTTTACAAGGACACTTTGCAAGCATTTATGAAAAATGGGTATGGGTAGCCAAGCACAGCCATAAAGGACATATACCAATTCATAAAAATACTGTTCAGCAGGAAGAAAGTCTTTTAATTTGGCTTAAAGGGAAACAGAAAAAAATATGCTAATTAGTTAAACAGAGTACTTGGGGGATGTCTTAAAGCTACATGTAAAGTTTTGGAAAAGTGAAATGTAACCCTTTAATGACTGGTTTGTATACAAACAGCAGGTGGATGTCTGTCCTTTACCACATCTAACTGGAGATCCTTGCCAGCTTCTGCTTATAAACAAATCCGCAATAAATCTGTCATTTACTGGTGGTGTTACCACTGGGGCTAAATGATAGATCCCTGGCCAGGAATCCTGGGTGACATCTTCAACCAAGTATAGCCAGGCCGGGATTCTTATTTGTGAAATGAGTTGCATTTATGATGTGAGTAACATCACCAGGTGTCAGGTCATCCGGATTGATGAAGATATGATGACGTGATTAAAATTGGATTTTTTTTTTCAGGAAACTTTTTTTTAATAAAGGAACTTTCCAAGATGTGGGTGTCTTTATATACTCTTTACTGTTTTATAGGTATGAGTAAAATGGGGTACCAATATACACCATTCTCAATTCCCTATGGGGGGGCCAGATATCTGGGGACCAATCAACAGCAATGATATACAGTCAACACTGGAGGGAGTGCATGTGACCAGGAAATGGCTAAAATAATCTAAAGGAGATGTAGTGACCTCCTAGTTAGGCTACTAGGTAGATTTCTTTTTTTTTACTCTTTCAGCAGTGATTGTTTGATCTGGTCTGATCAGGGTTTCATAGACTGGGTGTTTGATTGCTTCCCCCTGTCTCTAGAAGTTTTTAGAGCTTAGAAAGGGAGAGTTCTAATACCTAGCCTAAATATTGATCAAGGCCCAGCCTATCTCTGGTTAGGCGAGCCAAGATGGTGTATGTAAAACAGGGAAAGGACCTGAAAAAAGAGGTAGTTTAGTACAATAGATGCAAGCAGTTTGACTTTATAAAATATTTTATTGAGACAGTATACAATAAAAAATAATTAAACAAAGAATGCCAGATAGCACATGCCAATTTTGCAAAAACCTCCACCCAACACTTAAAATGGCTATAACAACATTGTCAGTGATAATAAAAGACTGGACTTACGGTACCTGTTTTATCACTGACAATGTTATCATTGCCATTTTTGGTGTTGGTTGGAGGTTTTTGCAAAATTGACACGTGCTATCTGGCATTCATTGTTCGATTACTTTTTACTGCATAGTGTTTCAATAAAATATTTTTTAAAGTCAAACTACTTGGATCTACTAGAGTACCTCATTTTTCAGGTCCTTTTCCCTGTTTAGAATATAGTTCTACAGTACTTCTGGTACTAGAGCCACACTGCTTATTAGTGAGTTAGTGGACTGTACAAATAGCCCTTTATTGCTGACGCTTTCTACAGTTATACCATTTTACTTAATTTTGTTATTTGAGTCCAGATAATGGCTGGGAAGCTAATAAATAGTCTGGAGCCCTGGAGAGATTCTTTCCCCAGAAAGGAGACTTCCTAGCCTAATGGAGGGCTGTAGACCCTTAGGCAGCTTAAGGATTTGGTTACTGTTCTGCATGGTTCTAGGAGCTGCAGTGCTGGGATCTAGAAGCAGCCTGGATCTGACTACAAACTTTCTTCAAGGGATCTTGTCTGAAAAAGGATTGTCCCCTCACTGAGTGGTGTCCAAAGGAAGCTGGAAAGAGGCCGCTGCCCTTGGGACTTGTGAGTAAAGACCCTAGAAGTGACCCCTGTGACTGGATAGTGTTTTGAGGATTGAACTGGGTACCAGCAGTTGGAGCATGGTAAACCGATTCCGGAATCATTTACACCATGGTCTTCAGCTGTGAAGGAATAGACTTTTCAGTACATTTACTTTGGGAGAAGATTGTCCTCTAACTACTGTTTGCTAATCATTTTTCAAGGCCCCAATCCATTTCCTGTTAACCACTTGCCTACCGGGCACTTATACCCCCTTCCTGTCCAGGCCAATTTTCAGCTTTCAGCACTGTCGCACTTTGAATAACAATTGCGCGGTCATGCAGCACTATACCCACAGTACATTTTTATTAATTTTTTCACACAAATAGAGGTTTTTTTTATGGTATTTAATCGCCACTGGGTGTTTTATTTTTTGGGCTATACACAAAAAATGAGCAAGAAAAAAAAAGTTTTTCTTTGTTTCTATTATAAAATTTTGCAAACAGGTAATTTTTCTACTTCACTGATGTGTTTTGATGAGGCTGCACTGATGGGCACTGATAGGCAGCAGTGATGACGTGGCATGGAAAGGCAGCACTGATGGGCACTGATAGGTGACACTGATGAGGCGGCACTGATATGCAACAATGATGGGAACTGAAAGGTGGCATTAATGGGCGGCACTGATGGGTGGCATTGACTGGCGGCAATGCTGGGCACTGACTGGTGGCACTGCTGGGCACTGATGGGTGGCACTGCTGGGCAGCACTGATGGGGGGCACTGATGGGCACAGCTGGATGGCACTATTAGGCACTGATGGGCACAGGTGTGTGGCACTGATGGAAACTAATGGGCACTTGTGGGTGGCACTGCTGGGCACTTGTGGGTGGCACTGCTGGGCACAGGTGGGTGTGACTAGTGGGCACAGGTGGGCGGCACTCGTGGCTGGCACTGCTGGGCACTAATCATCAGGGCACTGATGATCAGTGCCCTGATGGTTGGTGCTGATCTATCCTCTGACAATTGCCGGCAGTACTTTCCTCATGCTGTGACAGCGTGAGGAAAGTGCAGCCGATTCCCGGCAACTGCATTTACCAGTGATCTGCTGTGTAATTGGACATGGCTGATCATGTGGTAAAAGGCCGCTGTGATTGGCCTTTTACAAAATCACGTGATCAGCTGTGTCCGCAGGACACAGTGATCGTGGAGATCACTGGGGGCGCACAGGGGGGGCGCGTTCTGGGAGGACGTCATATGACACCTTCTCAGGACTGGACAACCACGCTGTAGCTGTCGTCCGGCTATAGTGCGATTGGCAAGTGGTTAAATGTTCTTCAAGCAATAAAACTTAAAAAGACAACCCCTAGACTGATTACTGGAGCCAGAGTGATTGGATTGTTGCTTGAGTGACTGGTGGCCTCTGCATGGTTTTAGAGAAGAACCAGTTAAATTCAGCAGTCCTTGCGGGGGGTATTGCTACAGAGAACAGCAAGACCAAGATGGGGAAAAAAGGGAGGAAGAAGGGCAAAAACACTGTTTATCACACCTCCCAACTTTTTGAGATGGGAACGAGGGACACTTATTAGCAAAAATATGTGGGCATAGGACAAACCCCCCCCCCCCCCCGGCTCGTCCCCTTAAAGGAGAATTATAAAAAAAAGATGATTAGTTAAATCCACAGGTGCCTTTTTTACCATTACTATTCCTTTACACTGGCTTTTGACAAATTTTCAAGTGCAGCAATTGAGAAATTGGATGAAAGGTTTAGCACTGGGAAAAACCTTTTGAACGATAAATAGTGCATTTTATATATTTTATATAAAACTCTATAGATCAGATCAAAATAAGGGACAATGAGGAGGAAAGAGGAACAAAGGGACTTTTGTTCCAAATCAGGAACAGTCCCTCGAAATCAGGGACAGTTGGGAGCCATGCTGTTTGTGAAAAACAAAATGACAATTTAATGATACACACTGCTTTAGCAAACTTTAGTAATGTCATCCAGTTAGGGTTTAGATCTTAAATAAGCTGATAGCCAGCCTTGTATTCCTAGGGTTAAAATAAAGCCTACAGGCCCAACTAGGCAGTAGCATTTATTTAATCATTATCCGCAATAATCAGGTATGTACAATAGTTGTATTGTATAACTGTGTGTGATTAAAAAGGTGTCCCAAAGTTTAAATATTTTATGTAGTTTACGGATTTCAAATGCTCAAAGGTCGAGTTCACCTTCATAACACTTCCTCCTGTAATCTTACAGTTACATTAGATTCTTCAAATTCTCAGGTTTTTATATTTAATCATTCCCTCTACCTCACAAGTTTACAAATCCTCATTTAAGTATGTATTTGGTCCCACTCAGTTTTCCAAATTCTGTATCTTGTTCTAGCCTAGCAATGAAATGCCTGGCTGCTAGAATCACCCTAAGATTATTTAAATTTGTATGAAAAAAGCCTTAATTTTTTTCAGTATGGTTGGCATCATGCCTCACTGTATACAGTTTTCTCTAAACATTTTTTTTGTGAATATATTGCAGAGTTTCTTACCTGAAGATCCTCCTGTAACAGCACTACCTGTTGAACACTGACAACACTTAGCCAATGCGAAGCAATTAGCAGCATTGTTGTCAGCCTGCCATGTGATGTCTTTCAGTTAGTCTTTTGGCACCAAAAAGGTCTTTTAGGCAGCTCAAAAGCCAATGAAAAGATGACCATGCCAGGATGAAAGCACTGTTGCTGTCTGCAAGGCAGTGGTTTAACAGTGTAAACCTGAAACAGGAATTGTAGTTCCTGCAGGATCTTCAGGTAAAAAACTATGCAATAGTTTTACAAAAAATGTTTTTGCTTTTTAAAGAAAACTGCATACAGTGATGCATGTTGTATGAGTATTTAGGCCCTGTTCACATTAAACCTGGGATAGGCAATCTTTTGAGAGGTGGAGATCTACCTGGACAACATGGAATAGGCCTCAATGCTAGCCTGGCTGTCTGCTCTGAGTTCTGTCCAGTGTAAGTAGTATGTAGGGCATTGTTCAGGAGTCAGTAAAGGTCAGTAGAAGGTAGATCAGTGTACAGAGGTCAGTAATAGGTAGGGCAGTGTACAGAGGTCAGTAGTATGTAGGGCAGTGTACAGAGGTCAGTTGGATGTAGAGCAGTGTACAGAGGTCGGTAGTGTGTAGGGCAGTGTACAGAAGTCAGTAGTATGTAGTGCAGTTTACAGAGGTCAGTAGTATGTAGGGCAGTGTACAGAGGTCAGTAGTGTGTAGGGCAGTGTACAGAGGTCAGTAGTTGGTAGGGTAGTATACAGAGGTCAGTAGTATGTAGGGCAGTGTACAGAGGTCAGTATTGTGTAGGGCAGTGTGCAGAGATCAGTTGGATGTAGAGCAGTGTACAGAGGTCAGTAGTGTGTAGGGCAGTGTACAGAGGTCAGTAGTGTGTAGGGCAGTGTACAGAGGTCAGTAGTATGTAGAGCAGTGTACAGAGGTCAGTTGGATGTAGAGCAGTGTACAGAGGTCGGTAGTGTGTAGGGCAGTGTACAGAGGTCAGTAGTATGTAGGGCAGTGTACAGAGGTCAGTATTTTGTAGGGCAGTGTACAGAGGTCAGTAGTATGTAGGGCAGTGTACAGAGGTCAGTAGTATGTAGGGCAGTGTACAGAGGTCAGTAGTATGTAGGGCAGTGTACAGAGGTCAGTAGTATGTAGGGCAGTGTACAGAGGTCAGTTGGATGTAGAGCAGTGTACAGAGGTCGGTAGTGTGTAGGGCAGTGTACAGATGTCAGTAGTATGTAGTGCAGTTTACAGAGGTCAGTAGTATGTAGGGCAGTGTACAGAGGTCAGTAGTGTGTAGGGCAGTGTACAGAGGTCAGTAGTATGTAGGGCAGTGTACAGAGGTCAGTAGTATGTAGGGCAGTGTACAGAGGTCAGTTGGATGTAGAGCAGTGTACAGAGGTCGGTAGTGTGTAGGGCAGTGTACAGACGTCAGTAGTATGTAGTGCAGTTTACAGAGGTCAGTAGTATGTAGGGCAGTGTACTGAGGTCAGTAGTGTGTAGGGCAGTGTACAGAGGTCAGTAGTTGGTAGGGCAGTGTACAGAGGTCAGTAGTGTGTAGGGCAGTGTACAGAGGTCAGTAGTGTGTAGGGCAGTTTACAGAGGTCAGTAGTATGTAGGGCAGTGTACAGAGGTCGGTAGTGTGTAGGGCAGTGTACAGAGGTCAGTAGTATGTAGGGCAGTGTACAGAGGTTGGTAGTGTGTAGGGCAGTGTACAGAGGTCAGTAGTGTGTAGGGCAGTGTACAGAGGTAAGTAGTATGTAGGGCAGTGTACAGAGGTCGGTAGTATGTAGGGCAGTGTACAGAGGTCGGTAGTGTGTAGGGCAGTGTACAGAGGTCGGTAGTGTGTAGGGCAGTGTACAGATGTCGGTAGCATGTAGGGCAGGGTACAGACGTTGGTAGTGTATAGGGCAGTGTACAGAGGTCAGTAGGATGTAGGGCAGTGTACAGAGGTCGGTAGTGTGTAGGTCAGGGTACAGAGGTCAGCAGTAGGTAGGGCAATGTACAGAGCTCAGTAGTATGCAAGGCAGTGTACAGAGGTCCGTAGTAGGTAGGGCAATGTACAGAGGTCCATAGTAGGTAGGGAAATGTACAGAGGTCAGTAGTAGGTAAGGCAGTGTACAGAGGTCCATAGACGGTAAGGCACTGTACAGAGTTCAGCAGTAGGCAGGGCAATGTACAGAGCTCAGTAGTAGGTAAGGCAGTGTACAGAGGTCCGTAGTAGATAAGGCAGTGTACAGAGGTCAGTAGTATGTAGGGCAGTGTACAGAGGTCAGTAGGATGTAGAGCAGTGTACAGAGGTCCATAGAAGGTAAAGCAGTGTACAGAGGTCAGCAGTAGGCAGGGCAGTGTACAGAGGTCAGTAGTATGTAGGGCAGTGTACAGAGGTCAGTAGGATGTAGAGCAGTGTACAGAGGTCCATAGAAGGTAAAGCAGTGTACAGAGGTCAGCAGTAGGCAGGGCAGTGTACAGAGGTCAGTAGTAGGTAAGGCAGTGTACAGAGGTCAGCAGTAGGCAGGGCAGTGTACAGAGGTCAGTAGTAGGTAAGGCAGTGTACAGAGGTCAGTAGTTGGTAGGGCAATGTACAGAGGTCAGTAGTAGGTAGGATGCAGAACAGTACAGTTAAGCTGCTATGGCAGATCTACGTGTTCTAGTGTGTTGATCCCAATTGGCCCTCCTCTCTCCTCCATCCCACATGATGTCATCCACAGGTGCCTAGGATGCACATAGGCACCTGTGCATCCTAGGAGTGCCGGTGAGGATCAGCACAGTACACTCCAAGGATGAGCTCTGTGCATTCAGACAAAAGCCTGAACCTGCCCGAGCTATCCCGCCTGAAAGCTGCCATAGGCGACAGAGGCATTTCCTTCTCCTCAGCCACACATAAGCAAAGGACATGTTATGGGGCAGGGAATGCTATTGGCTTTGACAGCTTCCCAGGAGCTCACTGCGTTCCTGCACAGCTCTGCCAATTGAGGGTCGGCAAGAACAAGATCACTTCCTACCCATCACCTGACAGCGATCAACCAATAGACCCTGATCAACAGGTTGCCAACCTCTGCATTAAGTGATTTGGAGTCTTAATTGCACCCCAAACGCTGCAAAATTTTTCCCCGATTGTCACTCAACAGAATCACAAGGCAATCTCAGCAAAATGCATGTTTAAAAATCACACCAAGTTTGTTGCCCAAACAGGAGCAGGAGCTTCTTTTTGGTTGCAAACACACATAGGGCAGCCCATTGAAGTGAATGAACTGCCCTATGTGCAACATGTGAAAAAATGCGTAAATTGCACTTTTAGGATCTCAAGCAGGAATACTCAATCCTGCAACACAATATCAGAACAGGACCCTACGGTTTACATACATTCTTGTTTACATACACACAAGCGCCAAAGAGTATACAAATACACACAAACAAAAATAAACAGTGCATTTCACATAAACCCCAGAAAGGGAAAACTACACGTGAGGTTTGATTTATGCAGGACTTTAATTTTAGCACACCTGTGTTTTTTATGTAGGAAAATTAACATATTCTAATCATTTATTTCTGGAAAGTTTTTTCTATTGTTGTTTCTTTACATTTAATTGTAGAATACAAGTTTAGGCTGTTCAAAATGGTGCCTGAAAGTGAAGCTTTGGGTTTAAAAAAATACAATTTTTTTAGAAAAGTCTAGTTACCTTTCCAGTGTAGAAAATGTCCTCTCTCTTCACTGTTCCATCAGCAATCTTTGCATTGATAGCCCGGCCAACTTCCACTTCATTGCCGTACAAGAAAGCGCAGTCAATATGACGATAGCCAACATCGATGGCCACCTTTGTAGCTTCCCCTGCCTGCTCTTTCGTGTACTGGAAAAAGAAAACCAGACAAAAAAGCAAAAAGGATGGTAAATTGTGAAGAGATTGTTTTTCTTTTAAAGCAGAATATGTCATAATGCCCCCAGAAGCTCTTAGGCCCCATTCACATTTCACAAATAAGGTTTTTTGCACGTTTTTCATGCGACAGCATAGGACAACCTATTCATTTGAATGGGCTGCCCTATGCACAGAAGATCCAGAAAAGAAGCTCCTGCACCTTTTTCAAAGCAGAGCTTGGCACATGTTTTACTATGCATTTCAGCTTGTTTGTCATGCATTTAGCCACTTGCAAAAATGCTCATTTTCTGGCCACATAATTAATTGGCACAATAAATGGCACTGCCAACACGAATGCAGCAAAGCTAGAGTCTTTGCAGGCACAAATATCACATGTGAGGCCTCCCATTTTCAATGCACATTACCGCAGACTATGTTAAGGCATGTCAGTTTGGGTGGTGCATTGTTACACAAGCCATGCTTTGTGGTGCGCTGCATGAAAAATAAGGGGTCACATATGTGTTTTTGACCACTGAGGTGTGTTGGCACCCCATCCCAAAAGTTTTCAGTTTAAATCAACTAAATAATGGCAGGGCATAGACTTTTATACTTAGGATGTGGCTGCTTTTTAAATAAGATGAACTGTGAGACTTCATAAATCTTTTGTTTTGTGTACCTGAAATGTATTAAAACAGATTTCCACCCTTCCCCAATGAGATTTCTTTACCAACCCCTGCGTACCTGGTTTTGTGTTTAGCTAATTTCAGATACTTACCCAAGTAGTGAATTCAGCACTGTCCAACTGAGATCCTCTACTCTACTGGCAGCGCTCAGTTCTACACCACCATGTTTTGCTGTGACGTCATCGAGAGGCTGACAGCTGTTCCAGGTTCAGCTGGGACACCTCTTGATGACACCCCTTCCATCTTTACTGAAAGGAAGGCTTTGCCTCCTAGGATATTTGATATGCATATCCCAGGAGGCAAAGGGAGGATCCTGTACATCATATGCCTAGGCAAATGATGTGCAAGGGGGGCAGAGCTGGACAATTTCTTTAAATAGAAGGGTAGATTAAAAAAAAAAAGACTTTTTCCATGCACAAAACTGGAGGAGGGGTGGAGAGGAGGGATCATGCTGCCGAGGGCGAAGATCCATTTTAGGCTCATGCACATAGGACATTTATGTAACTCTCCTAGAAGCCAGCATTGTTTTTGCAGTAAAAATGCCCACGTTTGTAAAAGTATCTAAAACTTTTACAGACATCAAGCTATTGGGCATTAAGTAATTGCATTGACCAGAATAAACAATTTATTCTGATCATTGAAATGAATTAATGCTCAAGCACTAGCGTTTAGGCGAGTTTAGCAGCTTTTAGTAGTTTCAAGTGTTTTTTTTCCACCCAAATTCTGTTACTCCTGGGCACACTGGCAGTGGGGGGGGTTTTCCTGTCTCTAAAAGCCTCTAAAAGCTCCTGCCACTAAACGCTGCTAAAAGTCTGTGTGTATAGACACATAGGCTAACATTGAGGGGCATTTAGAGGCAGGAAAAAAAACATGAGACACCCTTAGGCATCATGCACACAGGATGTTTATTTAACTCTCCTAGAAGCCAACAGCATTTTTGCAGTAAAAACGCCTGACGCTTGTAAAAGTGTTTAAAGTTTTTAGGAGCTTTTACAGGTGTCAAGCTCCTGGACGGTAATTAATTTCATTGGCCAGAATAAATAATTTTTCATGGTCATTGAAATTAATACATGTTCAAACACTAACATTTAGGCATGTTTAGCAGGTTTTAGAAGCATCTAGCAGCTTTCAGTAGCTTCAGGCGTTTTTTTCTGCCCAAACTCTGCTGCTACTGGACACACTGGCAGTGTTTTTTTTTTTCCTGCCTCTAAAAGCCTCTAAATGCTCCTGCCACTAAACGCTGCTAAAAGCCTATGTGTGCATGGACAGATAGGCTAACATGGAGGGGCGTTTAGAGGAAGGAAAGAAAAATGGCAGATGCCCCTAGAAGCAGCTGTAAACATGTCCTGCGTGCATGAGGCACTAAGCTGGTTGAAGCCAGTTGAGCTTTAATGTAAAATACATTAGTGTTCAAAATAAAAGAAGTGCACTTAGCAATAAATTGTACTTTGCACACTTATCCAGGTACAAAGACACACTGACAATGTATATGATGCTCTACATCAGCCTTTCTCAACAAGGGTGCCCAGGCACCCTGGGGTGCCTTCAGGCTTCTTCAGGGGTGCCTTGGCAAAATGCCCAAAAATTGTATACAAGCCAACGGGTGGATCAATCCTGCCTTTTAGTACACAAAGACACAAGTTTTCATTGTACACTTTTATGACCTTCTACCTGCCAGCATCCTAACAACCAATGACATCATAAGTTGATAAGGAGGACATTGGGTGCATGCACATCATCCTTGTTTGGCCCTCCCCTGCCCCTCTCTGTCAGCATTGGGGTCACATTAGCAAACTGAAGGAGAGAAAATGGGAGAGACACACTGGAATACCAGTCGGTACCCATGTGCAAAGGTGTAGTTTGCTTTGGAAGAATAAATCACCTCTAACGTTGTACATACTCTATGTGTGTAGAATAGTTTTTTACATTTTAGATTGGGGTGCCTTGAGATTATCTATAATTGACTGAAAAAAGGTTGAGAAACACTGCTCTACATCACCAAGCAAACAATATAAATAATGGTTTTGGAACACTGATTGGTCAGAGATTCACCAGTTTAACATCAGAAAACTCACTGGAGCGCTACAAAAATACCTAAGAAGATTCCCTATATGTACATCATAAGTACCATCTGAACCTAAAATCATCAATACCATAAAGTGATAAAAAATATATAATAAGTCTATTGGTGAGAAACTAAAATACATAAATATCTCATATATAAACTAACCATTGATACCTCATAATTAATCTGTGATGGAAAATAACAAATTATAAATTCATAATAAATCCTCAAATATCAGTGATATAAAATCAATAATCATAATAATTAGAGATGAGCGAATCGAACATGACGAAGTGGAATTCGTTTCGAAGATTAGGAAAAATTTGATTCGCGCCTAATCCGAAAATTAGCAAACTTCGGATGCACGAATCGAATTTTCCCAAAAATGGCGGCGACATGTGTGGCGATGGAGCGGGGATCTCTGGGAAGGCGCGCAGACAAGGCGCGCTGACCCATAATGCATTCATTCATGACATGTGATCGCATTAGCCAATCAGCAGCCAGCCAGCCAGCACTGTGTAATGGTGGAGCTATAAATCGCGGCCATCTTAGAATTCTCCATTAGCCTCCGGTCATTCAAGAGAGACAGACCTGTCTGTATTAGGGACAGAGTTAGGGCCACAGAGACTTTAGGGCCACAGAATCGTTACTCAGGGACACAGAATCGTTACTCAGGGACACAGAATTGTTACTCAGGGAAACAGAATTGTTACTCAGGGACACAGAATCGTTACTCAGGGACAGACACAGAATCGTTACTCAGGGACACAGAATCGTTACTGAGGGACACAGAATTGTTACTGAGGGACACAGAATCGTTACTGAGGGACACAGAATCGTTACTCAGAGACACAGAATTGTTACTGAGGGACACAGAATCGTTACTGAGGGACACAGAATTGTTACTGAGGGACACAGAATTGTTACTCAGGGACACAGAATCGTTACTGAGGGACACAGAATTGTTACTGAGGGACACAGAATCGTTACTGAGGGACACAGAATCGTTACTCAGGGACACAGAATCGTTACTGAGGGACACAGAATCGTTACTCAGGGACACAGAATCGTTACTGAGGGACACAGAATCGTTACTCAGGGACACAGAATCGTTACTCAGGGACACAGAATCGTTACTCAGGGACACAGAATCGTTACTCAGGGACACAGAATCGTTACTCAGGGACACAGAATTGTTACTCAGGGACACAGAATCGTTACTCAGGGACACAGAATCGTTACTCAGGGACACAGAATCGTTACTCAGGGACACAGAATTGTTACTCAGGGACACAGAATCGTTACTCAGGGACACAGAATCGTTACTCAGGGACACAGAATTGTTACTGAGGGACACAGAATCGTTACTCAGGGACACAGAATTGTTACTCAGGGACACAGAATTGTTACTCAGGGACACAGAATCGTTACTGAGGGACACAGAATTGTTACTCAGGGACACAGAATTGTTACTCAGGGACACAGAATTATTACTCAGGGACACAGAATCGTTAGTGAGGGACACAGAATCGTTACTGAGGGACACAGAATCGTTACTGAGGGACACAGAATTGTTACTCAGGGACACAGAATCGTTACTCAGGGACACAGAATCGTTACTCAGGGACACAGAATCGTTACTTTCTGATTCACAACCACTATTGTACGTTCAAAGAGTTAAATCCTGTTTTATGTTTGGGGTGCTTATTGAATTAAAGAGTATGTCAGACAACACGCAGAGGAGTGGCAGAGGAGGCAATGTTTCAGGAGCGAGCAGACGTGGCAGCAGAGGAAGGGGTCGAGGCAGCACTAGTCGCAGCCAGAGGCCAGTGCTCCCGGTGTCATCCAGCGGTCGTGTCTCCACCGACAACCCTGCCGTCATCGATTGGTTGACTCGGTCGTCTTCCTCTTCCCAGGTCACCTCTGACACCTACAGCCAATGGTCGGTGGGTACGTCAGACACAACTGATAGTTGGCATGGCCCGGGAGCAAGCCCACTGAAATCACGTGTCCTCTACCTGCCCCTGTCCTTTGGTGTTCCCTCACCAAGCGAAGTATCGCATGCTGTGGGCTCAGCCCCACTGTACAGTGAGGAAGAGCTAACAGAGGGCGGTCAGGAACGGGGGGAGACATCCGCCTCTTCAGCAGCCAGGCGAAGAAGTACTGGCGAGGAGAGTGGCTCGGTAGCCGGTCTAGAGACAGGTCTGTCTCCTGACCCAAACGCAGCCGAGGGGGCTAGTAGTGACGCGGAGACCCTAATTGATGATGATGAGGCTGATCGCACTTGGCAGCCTCGTCGTTATCAGGCTATTGCTTCCGCATCATCAGGAGAAGAGGGTGCCAGCTTGCCAGCGAGCAAAACAGTCGGTGGGTTGCCCAGGAGGCAGCAGGGTCGCAGCAGTGTCAGTGGAGCCAAACGGCCACGGAGTAGAGCACCAGCTCCACTGCAGCCTACCACCACGGCCAGTAGTGGTGCCGGTGTGCACGGAGGAAGTAGCAGTCAGCCAGTGAGGAGTAGCGGGGGCAAAGTTTCCTACTCGGCGGTGTGGCAATTTTTCGCCAAGCCGCCCGAGGAAGTAAACGTAGCCGTATGTCGACTATGTGGCCAGAAAGTCAAGCGTGGCCAGGGGGCCATGTTGGGACTACAGCGTTGTGTCAGCATATGCAGCGTCGCCATTCGGTGGCCTGGGAAAACCGTGATAAAGATACGGCGGTTCTGCCTGCCCCAGCCCCCGCTCCGTTACTTGCTCCGTCACCCGACGTCAGTCGCCCTCTATCAGCCAGTCAAGGCTCCAACACCTCTGCTGAGGGGAGTTGTCGCTCGTTGGCATCTTCCGCTCGTTCAGATACTCTTTCTCCTGCTACTCCTCTTCACGGATTCCGTCAGCAGTCTTTCTTGGAATCCGTTTCCAAGAGACAACAGTTTGCGAGCACGCACCCGACGGTGCAGAAGCTGAACGTCCTCCTGTCCAAGTTGCTGGTGCTGCAGTCCCTCCCTTTCCAAGTGGTGGACTCAGCACCTTTCCGAGAAATGATGGCTTGTGCCGAGCCGCGGTGGAGAGTGCCAAGCCGGCATTTCTTCGCCAAAAAGGCAGTGCCAGCCCTGCATTCACATGTAGAAGAGATGGTGGGCCAGTCTTTGAGCATGTCGGTCTCTGCCAAAGTGCACGGCAGCGCCGACGTGTGGAGCTGTAACTACGGTCAGGGACAGTACATGTCATTTACGGCCCACTGGGTGAACGTGGTGCCAGCACAGCCACACCAGCAACTTGGACAGGTCACGCCGCTTTTGCCTCCACGTTTGCACGTCCTTGGTCCAGCAAAGATGTCCGCCTCTACCACCTCTTCTTCCGCCGTGTCCTCAGCCGCCACCCCCGTGCCAAGTCCCATTACCCGACCGGCATATCACATGTGCAGGGCACAACGGTGTCACGCTGTGCTGCACCTGGCATGCCTTGGCGAACGTAGTCACACAGGGGAGGAACTTCTGAGTGTAATGAACAGAGAAATCGACAGATGGCTGTCTCCGCGCAAACTGAAAATCGGAACCATGTTGACCGACAACGGAAAGAACATGGTGTCTGCTCTGCGTCAAGGAAGGTTGTGCCATGCGCCATGCATGGCTCACGTGTTCAATCTGGTTGTCAAGCGGTTCCTAAAATCCACCATCCCACTGCAAGACATCCTTAAAATGTCACGTAAACTTTGCATGCATTTCAGCCATTCCTACACTGCAAAGCACACCCTCCTTGAGCTGCAGCGGCAGAACGGAATTCCACAGCATCGCCTGATCTGCGACGTTGCAACAAGGTGGAATTCAACCCTACATATGTTAGACCACCTTTACGAACAGCGAAAGGCCATCACCGATTTCCTGATGTTACAAGCGGATAAAGGTACTCCCCTGTGTAACTTAGATGTCAGCCATTGGCAGCTCATGCGTGACACCTGCCGCTTGCTCAGGCCCTTTGAGGAGGCCACGCTATTCGTGAGTCGGCAGGACTATGGGATGAACGACGTCATTCCTCTGTTGCACGTCCTGGAACAAACGCTGTTAACAATGGCTGGTCAGGGTGCGGTAGACGTGGCGCACAGATCTCAACGCCACATGACCCCTGTGGGGGCAGGGCAGGAAGAAGAGGAGGAGGTAGAGGAGGACATTGGTGCTCAGGAATTATTGAGTGAAATGGGTGGTTTTTCCACTCAGCGGACAGGAGTGGAGGAGCAGGAGCATCTGGTAGAGGAGGAGGAGGAGACAGAGGACCCAGACGCACCGTGGCAGTATGCTGTGGAGATGGAGGCAGGGAGTCCCTCGCATTCCTTGGCACAAATGGCCCATAGCATGCTCGATTGCTTGCGTAGCGACAGCCGAATAATAACCATCAGACAGAGGGATGACTTTTGGCTGTCCACCTTGTTGGACCCTCGCTACCTTTCAAAAATGGTGGCCTTTTTCACACCTGCTGAGAGGGAGGCCAAAATAAAGTACTATAAAAACCACCTATGTAGTCAGTTGGTCTCTGCCTTTCTGCGCCAACGTCCATCCTCAGACACTGTGGGCCCTGTGCGCTCGCGTTCCGCTGCCATGGCAGCAGGGGAGGGGTGGGGTGGTAGGAGCAGTGGCAGCTCCACCAGCAGCGGCTGCCTCAGTCTGCAGTCGATGATGAGTAGCTTTCTTCACCAGCGCAGTGAGGAAACTACTAACCAGCCGCAGCAGCAGCAGCATCAGGTGGACCTGGAGCAGGACCTCAAACAACAGGCTTGGGCCTACTTGGACAGCACCCTGCCAACCGAGGTAGACAATCCCCTTGACTACTGGGCAACGAAACTTGACCTTTGGCCCCAACTAGCTGAATTTGCCCTTGAAAGGCTGTCATGCCCGGCCAGTAGCGTGGCATCGGAGCGCGTGTTTAGTGCGGCAGGAGGTATTGTAACTCCGCGGAGGACACGACTGTCCACCCAAAGTGTGGAGAGACTCACGTTTGTGAAAATGAATCAGGCGTGGATTAGTCTGGATTTCAAACCACCAGTTCCTGACACAACTGACTAAATCCGCCATGAATCATGCCCCAAACATGTTATTATTTTTAACATAGGCCTCTGTATGGCCTTCAATTTAAGCTGCTTACGCTTCGCCACTCTGCCATGGGCCCCTGTACCGCCTCCTCTTGCTGCTGCCAGGTCCAGAGTGTGTCATGGGTCCCTGTACGGCCTCCCATTGCTACTGCCAGGTCCAGAGTGTGTCATGGGTCCCTGTACGGCCTCCCATTGCTGCTGACTTCATCGCCAGACTCTGCCATGTGCCACTTTCAGGTCTCCTTACACTGTTGGTGGGTTCCATTTTGTGATAGGGTGCTGTATGGCCTTCCATTGCTGCTGCCTCCACCGCCACCCTGCGCCATGTGCCTCTGTCGTCTGCTCACGCTGCTGACGGCTTCCGCTTTTTAACCGAGGCCTGTGTTTGGCTTCCGAATACTGCTGCATCCACCGCGACCCTGCGCCATGTGTCTCTGTTGTCTGCTCACGCTGCTGACGGCTTCCGCTTTTTAACCTAGGCCTGTGTATGGCTTCAGAATAATGCTGCCTACACCGCCACCCTGTGCCATGTGCCTCTGTTGTCTGCTCACGCTGCTGCCAGGTCCATACTGATTCATGGCCCCCTGTACCGGCTCCTCATGAACGTGGTTCAGCGGGTTTGCATCACTTAACAGCAAATCGTTGACAAACGCTGGGACGTTCAGTGTTGTGCGCATTAAGCCAGACACCAAAGGGCAGCACAGACCTATTATTACTCGCTCAAGCATGGCTGAACAAAACCAGTCTCTACCACAAATTGGACCCAGACCTGCCCAGGGTCTCGTAAGTAGATTGCACGGAGGAGTAGAGTTCGTTATTGGAATTAACTGTGAGGGACTTTTAAACCTAGGCCTGTGTATGGCCTTCAATTGAAGCTGCTTCTGCTCCGCCACTCTGCCATTGGACTCTTGATAGTCGACGACAATTCTGTGTCCCTGAGTAACAATTCTGTGTCCCTGAGTAACAATTCTGTGTCCCTCAGTAACGATTCTGTGTCCCTCAGTAACGATTCTGTGTCCCTGAGTAACAATTCTGTGTCCCTGAGTAACAATTCTGTGTCCCTGAGTAACGATTCTGTGTCCCTGAGTAACAATTCTGTGTCCCTGAGTAACGATTCTGTGTCCCTGAGTAACGATTCTGTGTCCCTGATTAACAATTCTGTGTCTGTCCCTGAGTAACAATTCTGTGTCCCTGAGTAACGATTCTGTGTCCCTGAGTAACGATTCTGTGTCCCTGAGTAACGATTCTGTGGCCCTAAAGTCTCTGTGGCCCTAACTCTGTCCCTAATACAGACAGGTCTGTCTCTCTTGAATGACCGGAGGCTAATGGAGAATTCTAAGATGGCCGCGATTTATAGCTCCACCATTACACAGTGCTGGCTGGCTGGCTGCTGATTGGCTAATGCGATCACATGTCATGAATGAATGCATTATGGGTCAGCGCACCTTGTCTGCGCGCCTTCCCAGAGATCCCCGCTCCGTCGCCACACATGTCGCCGCCATTTTTGGGAAAATTCGATTCGTGTATCCGAAGTTTGCTAATTTTCGGATTCGGCGCGAATCGAATTTTTCCTAATCTTCGAAACGAATTCCACTTCGTCATGTTCGATTCGCTCATCTCTAATGTTTATAATAGGTCTATATATGGCTTTTCATTAATGGCAATGGACATCGTTATAGTCCCTTGCCGATTCATTGTATCCTCTCCCCTTAGATGAATATACAGACAATCAGTCTGTTTCTGTATGGGATGGCGCCCGTAATCCCCGCGCATGCGCAGTTCGTTCTGCGCTATTCCAAAATGGCCGTGGTCTACTGCGCATGTGCCGTTTCGTCTAGAAATACGAACGGCGCACGGCGCGGCATGTTTGGCGACCCCCCTCTGAGGACGTGCAGGAGCACGATACGCGTCAGGAGGAGCCACACCACGCCGTGACGTCACGCCGCCGGAGCATCGTGGAGCTCCGGCGGCCATTATAACATACCAGCTGGTCAGTCCTCCTACAGACAACTGTCTGCAACGTTTTTTTATACTTTTAATGTGAAGTACCTCTTTATTTAATAAAAAGTTAACCTACTACACTATGGGAGTATCCTTGTTGTCCCCTGGGGGAGTACTTTAGCCCACAGGTCCAACGCTGATACGGATCACCACATACCACCTAGCCCATCGGGAGTGACAGCACCCACTAGGACCACACAAGCATTTCTAAGGGAGAAGGACAACTCATCTGGGTTCCAACAAAAGGAAGACCCCCTACTACTTAAGATCAGGATTTATACATACAAGGCGCATTTAATATGCGCGTCCGGAGAGTGCGCATTTCATTTCCACCTTTACCCGGACAACGAAGTCACCTTTGAATATTTTATTTCCTTCATCCTGAATTATTTATATTTATGGGACTGCTCCTTATAATTATTCTATTTGGTTTATGATACTGGATTTTTATCTATTTAATTTATTGGCTACGAGCGCTGCACTTGCTATATACATAGTATTTATAAAGCGCCAATAGTTCGCTCAGCGCTGTACATTACAGAGGGGGACAGAACATGTGACAGAACAATACCAATACAATGCAAAGCATGAGGGGATCGAGGGCCCTGCTCTTTCGAGCTTACAATCTAGGAGGACTATTATGGGATGTACTGTTTGTGTATTGGTGTGGGGGTTGGTCAATGTCCTTTGCCACATGGTTGCATCCCATTGTTCTGTGTCTGGTTGGATGGGGAGGGGTGATGAGGTGTTTCCTGCCTATACTGTAGCCCTTCCCACTGAGAGGGTGGGCTGATGATGTATTTCCTGTTCCTGGTTGTGTTTCCCCGCCCTCTGTATAAAACATGTTGTTTGTGTAAAATAAAAGTTGTTGGCTTCCTGTTTTAGTAAGAGCTGGGTATTGTCTATTTTCCTGAGGGATTTGAAGGGTGTGCTCGTGGATGGTGTTCGGGCAGGGGAAGTTGTGCTATAACGGAAAAACTCAGTGCGGTCTGGGTTCCGGTTCCGTTACATTGGTACTAAAAACTAAGTGCACTCCTGTGACTGATAAGAGAAGTATGGCCAAAATAGCTTTGTCATACTTGTCATTTAGTGGTGCCTTTGTGCATTTTTAAAAGAGCAGTATATTTTTGTGCATTGCAATAAAATGTGCAATTTAGTACCCATTGCCACAACAAAACTAGTGTGAACAACACCTTGTTTCCTGTAATGTTTCATACATTCCTTAGCAACTGCCCTGCAGATGTATGTTCACTAATGATTAACCTCTGAAACTACACCACTGTGCTGATATGTATTTGAATTCTGTCAAAGGTCTTGGTCTCTGAAAAACACTTTTCAGACAGCGATTAAACTGGAGCTGTCAGACATTTAGAACATGATACTGCCACTTTTGGAATTCGTTTTTTTTTTTCTGCTGAATGGGTATTTAGAATGGGAATACCAAGCCAAATGCTTGTCTGGCAGTTGCAGGGGGGTCCCACACTCTTGAATGGGTTGTATTTGGTGCAACACAAGGTATAATTTTCACCACACTGCAGCAGTGGGTACTAGCATGGCTGGTAGCCTTGTCAACTTGCAGCTGGGAGGTCAGGGGTGGTAAAACTACAGTTAGACATGTGTACACTGAAAATTATCATTTTGTTTTGGATGTATTCGTTCATTGAAGAACATTCGTTATGTTGAACCAATTCGTTTTCGGAATTCGTTTTGTATCATTCATTTCATATATTTGTTGGTATGGGTGGATTTGAAAAATGTGCTTTTTCAGGAAAATTGCATATATTCAATATATATATTATCCAACCCACCAAGAGAAATGGCATGAGCTGATTGGACAATATCGACTGGCGTCATGTGGATCCATATCAACTAAAGATCCATTTGTTATCTGACCCTAGGTTCACATCTGTGCGAGTGGTGTCGCTGCGGATTCGCATGAAAATCCATGCAGCCGCACAACCCGCACAAAGAAATGCGGACCCGCGGGCAGGTGCCATTAATTCTAATGGCACGCCGCCCGCACTGGAAAACGTAACTGTACTGGGAATCGAGGTTCCCATGCGGGCTGCGTTTTCCAAAGAAGTGCAGGGACTTCTTCCCTGCATGTCACGGACACGGGAGTCCATTCAAATGAATGGGCTCTCATGCCCGCGCAAAACGCGGCCCACACGGCCGCATATATGTGAACCGGAGATGAATCCAAATTATCAAACACATTTGTAAATTGAATTTATTTCCCTGTGGGCCCAAACTGCTATCACATCATGTGACAACACCCCAATTAAACAAATGCATTTGTTAATTTCCTTATAATTTTTTTCTTTCGGATTCATGGGCATTCATTACTGTGCCCATTTGGAGATTCATATACCTCTGAATCTCTAAAAAAGACATTTTCGCCCAAAATCAAATCATAATAAAATGAAACACATGTCTAACTCCGGTTCAAATGCCTCTTTTTCCAACCCACTAAGTGTAAACTTAGCCTTACTGTTATGTTTTATTTTTAATAACTTTGGTTTAATAAAAAAAGAAATCTAAGTATGCATCTTACCTGTTCTGGGGCATAGGTACCGAACCCGATCACCGGCATCTTGTGGCCATCGTTCAGGACCACATAGGAGTCTGGTTTGAGGGCCATTGTCTGTGTCCACTTCTTATTTTGCAGGTTGCACACTGACTGCCTTGCTACTTATGTTAGTGACTTTATTCTATCTCTAACCACTCCTCCTGGTCAGTCTGTAACCTGCACATGCTACAGAGTGTTTAACCACTTGTTGGCAAACGCCTCATTTGCAGCACATCAATTTCAGCTTGTTCATAATAAGATGACTGCCAGCACAGGGTTAAGCATTCACATTTTCTTTGTGGTCTAGCCTTAACATAGTGCAGATAAAGAGAACGTGGTAGCAGCCAATCACAAACAATGTAGCAATAGCACCTGTGACATCCAGAGGGGACATTTTTTTCTGCAGTGTCACAATGACTCTAGCTATATCAAATTTACAGTGGAATTACAATGCAACCTGTAAAGTTACATCATGCTTTGTTTCTGACCTTTTCATCTGTTTTTCTTTGCCTAGTAAGGGGGTTCCGTATGTGCGTTTTTCAACTGTCCATTTACGGATGAAAAAAGGGACACCCATGTGTTTCTACATCCGTTAATGTCCGCATCCATTAACATCCATTTTTTTAATTGAGGAAAACCCTATTTTTCTTCCGTAAAAGAAGAACGGATGTAAACAGACATACGGTCCATTTTTGCATTGGTAAAGGATGTAAAAAACGGATGTAAACTGATGAAAAACAGATGAAAGACGGATGTGAACTGATGAAAAACAGATGAAAGACGGATGTGAACTGATGAAAAACAGATGAAAGACGGATGTGAACTGATGAAAAACAGATGAAAGACAGATGTGAACTGATGAAAAACAGATGAAAGACGGATGTGAACTGATGAAAAACATGAAAGACGGATGTGAACTGATGAAAAACAGATGAAAGACGGATGTAAACTGATGAAAAACAGATGAAAGACAGATGTGAACTGATGAAAAAAGATGAAAGACGGATAAGAACTGATGAAAAACAGATGAAAGACGGATGTGAACTGATGAAAAACAAATGAAAGACGGATGTAAACTGATGAAAAACAGATAAAAAATGGATGTAAACTGATGAAAAACAGATTAAAAACGGATGTGAACTGATCTGCTTTTTCCTTGAAAAAACATTACTGAACTGATTACTGAAAAACAGAATGCCCGTGTGAAAGGACCCTTAGGTCCAAACATTTTCAAATTTTAAATTAAAGTTTATCTAAACCCAAGAAAAAAATATATTGTAACATACCAAAGGTCCTATTAGAAATGATTTTCAGATAAACACTGCAATAATATTCAAATTACCCACTCATTGAAAAAACATAATAGATTCCCATTATGGCCTCATGCACACTAGTTTGAGAATTTGGCAGAAAAAAATGCCTCTAATGTTAAAATATGAATAAATGTTTATACGCGTGTGGCATTTAAGCGTAAATGCATTCTACTGACCAGAATTCTAATTTGTTCTGTCCATTGGAATGCATTTACATGCACATGCCAGCGTTTATGCACATTTAGGGCTCGTTCATACTTGGCTGTTTTACCAACGCTTGGCAAACGCCCCTATAGCGTTTGGCAAGCGTTGGTCCGGCGTTTGCGGAGCGTTTTTTAACACTCGGCAAACACTCCGCAAACGCCGCATGCGCGGTTTAGCGACGGTTGCTAGGCATTTGCCAAGCGTTAAAAACACCCCACAAACGCCTATAATGCAGTTTGAATGGTGTTACCGCTCCACAAACGCCCCGCAACCGCGTTGCAACCGCACCGCAAGCGCCAGCCGGGCGTTTGCAGGGCGGCACCATGGACTAGAATAGGGGGCTTCAACACCTCCTGACTCGACCAGAGGTGTCCGTTTTGCCGCGATGCAACGCGATGCAAACGCTCCCGTTAGAACAGCACCATGTGCTGCAATGTGCAGAATTGGCAGAGGCGTTTGGGAAGTGGTAAAAACGCTTCCCAAATGCCTCTCTGCCGCCAGCACACAACGCTAGTGTGAACGTAGCCTAAGGGTTCATGTACACTGCAGCTGATAAACTCACTTTTAGGAGCTTTTCTGCATTCTTTTCAGCAGCCCCTGAACTCTCCCTAATGTTGTCCTATGTGTCCATGTACACATCGTTGTTTACAGTCATTTACAGGCAGTTGAGCTTACAGTCATTTTTTTGAATGCAGAAAACTTGCGTTCAGCAGTAGATTTTATCAGCGTTTCAAACGCCAATGAATACATTACCCCTATGCTTACCCCCTATGAATACGTGTGGTTACCCCCTATGCTTACCCCCTATGAATACGTGCGGTTGCACAAAACGCATCAGTGAGGAGCTACAGTGCAGTGACGTCACGCCGCCGCCGCCACCACGTGGGTCCCAGCGGCCATCTTGGATTATCTGGTCAGTAACTGTTTTTTACTCTCATGCTTGAATAAATCAGTATTTTCAAGCAGTATTACGCTATTGGGCCTCCTTTTCTTTCTGGGGCTCTTTGTGAGCATCCCATCACCCACAGAGTCACATTTAAGAGCCATGCCTAATTACTGAATGAGCTGAGCATGGGGACAGACCAGACCACACTACAGAGGGAATCCTGGATTTAAACCTTAAGAGGGGTTATCTCTTACATGCGCATCTGGTGAGTGCGCAGTCTTTTATCAGCTTGGATATCACCATTTTCTGAATTCAAAATAGAGATCTTTATGATCTTCTCAGCACTCAACCCACTGGGATTTTGTGGACTGGGCACTCACAATTGTTACTAATTAGTCACGACTCAGTGACAGGATTACATATGTGTGAACTTTACCTTTTGCACTTTATTGTGTTTTGCACCTTAAGTGTGTGATTTACAGTTTTATAATAATATATACACACTGAGACACTTGTTTCTAAGTAATTTAAGCACTTTATTTATTTATTTATGTTTTATACATTATTTATGATCTCCCAGCGCTGCACCCTTTGCTTATGTATATAGTGTAGTATTTATCAAAAGTAACCAGGGTGATGCCTGGCTGTGCAAAGGGGGACCCAAAATCCAGCAGCGCCTTAGGGGTAGTGCTACAAATGGAACCCCATTCATAACAGGTTGTTTACATTGTTATCCTGTGATTGCTATGACCAATCATAGCGATCACATGATAACGTGTTACCGATTACTGGTTAAAGTGATCAGCACGAAGCCCTCCAGCAGCGTACTGTCACTGCTGACAGAGCATTCATTTTCACCTGGTCTTCCTTCCAGATTTGCAGACTTCGACTATATGTACATTACCACATCTTTTCTTGATGGTCTTCTTTGGGGGAAAATTGGGAGCTGAGGGAGCAGAGGACTTCCACCTTCTCAGTGTTAGATCTGCAGAGGTTACATATCAGAGCAAAGAGCACTTTGATGAATGTACACACAATTTATGGAGTATTTTCACACAGTTTATTTTAAAGTTTTTTTCATCCCCTTTTTAAATTTTTTTTTCATGTATAATTGTTAGGATACTGCTGTACAATGGTGTAACCTTTACTCCAGTACTGGAATATATATTGTAAGTGCCTAAGGTAATACATTAAAAAAAATGTGTTTAGGGATAGTGTTTCCTTTAATGTGTACACATCCTCTATTTCTCATTAAAACAACAAAATTAATATCACAAAATAACCAGATGATGTAATGTGTGTCAAATCCACAATGATACACAGAAAATTCACAATAATGGTGGAGACCGTTGTATGTACCATATCTTGAAAAGAGATGTGTCACCATTATGTGGCTAAAGCCTATCTTACACAAATACAAATGTCTAGGACTTTTGACATGAATAGGAATGGGTGTTTAATATTTAACATTCCAATATTCTACAGACCTGAACATCATGCTCAAAGGTCAAACTTTACATACTAATGGCCTCATGGTCATTAATAGGCCTGACCCATCCAAAACCAATCTGATATTTATAGGTCTGAACATGCAGCAATTAGAAAGGGTCCTAGTGTTCTGATTTTTTTTAATTTGTGAATTATTTATCAAAATTATGGAGGATGAAAATGGAGTGGGACACTTCAAATTGTCAAGGTAAAGGGTATAGAACCTGAAACTATCACATGTAATCCTAATGCTGATGTTTCCAAGTATCAGGCTAACTGAACCCCTCAGCACGGGGATCCTGGATTCAAGGTTCATTGGGTATTGGGTTTAAGGAACACTGAGTGTGGATTCTGCCTCTGTGACAGTATGGATTTTCTCTAGATGTCATAGTTTTCACAAATAATTAAGATTAAAGTGTATGTAACGCCTAACCATGAATTTTCCATGTTTTCTCCCTCTTGGACTGGTAAATATACTATTGACGGTGTTTTGTTAATGGTGGATTTGATTCAGTCAAAAGGTAAGGGAAGTTAATAGTTTAGTGTATGAAGCTTGTGCATCACACCATTAACTAGTTTGGTACTTGCATAAACTTTCATGCGCATGTGTCTTAAAAAGTTGCTCTTAAGGGGGTACGCAGTTCTATATTAGAATTTCTATGCAACACCCACCTAGATAGCTAGGGGGAGCTAGATGAATATTGTTTAGTTAGAGACTGATTAGCAGCATGGAGAAATAGTCAGAAGGTGTTAAATTTCAGTCAGGGTTGAGAGGCTCTGCAGATCAACTCTCTGGAACTTCCCCCTGATCTGGAGACTTTCAGAAGTCTAGAATTGTCAGGGCAGGAGCTGTGGAACGGACAGGCAGGCCTAACGGCAGGGTCACGCACCGACTGACGACAACCACCACCCGCAGACCGGAGTCCCTCAGGGCGTGGAGTCTAAGTCCCAGGCTGCCCTTCACCAGGGCCCCTGATGGTGGGGATGGACTTGACACAGCCAGGGACCAGGTCACAGCCCCCGAGACACCCTAGCTGCGGTAATGGCCGCCGCCAATGGCGTGTAGCTGGTAGGAACCAGATAAGACAATAGCGTAGTCGGGCAGGCCGGGCCGATAACAACAGGACAGACAGTACAGAACGGTAGACAAGAATAACAGGTCACAAGCCGGGTTCAGCAACGGGAGGTCAGATAAATGGATAACGCAGAGAATAGTCTAGTCAAAAGCCGAGTCAGTTTCCAGGAGAGCCACGAGAGTAGAAACAGAGCTTGTTGCAACACGAACATACAAGACATGAATGCAAAGAGCACGTGCGGACAACAGGCTTATATCTGATCAACCACACCCCTCTGGGGGATGGACCCCAGAGGCCTGAAGGCATAAAAGACTCCCACCATGCTCTGCAGAAACCCAAGATGGATGCCAGCACATGGAGCAGCATAACCTCTGGGAAAAGGTAGGACCTTGACAAGAATTCAGTGGGTGGACGTGAGGAGTGGTTGGTCTGCACTTTCAAGGGATCCTGACCAATCCCCAGGCAGGAGGCTTGGCATGGGGTCAGGACAGTCCTTAAGAATGACTGAGCCTGTTCAGCAGCAGGAGAGTTCGGGTCAAAATGGACTGAGCAGGATGGAGTATGGAGCCTGGGAGGCTGTCCAGGAGAGGGGCCTACCTACAGGCAGAGGAGCTGAAAGGGAGGATCTCTCAACCTCACCGTCCACTGGGAGAGGACAGCCTGGGAAACAGGGAAGGAGCCAACCTAGTGTAGCACCCAGCCCATTGTAGCACCCAGCCCGGTGTTGCGCCCTCTAGTGTGCTACTAGAATAGTGCAGTTAATTATAGGTAAAATCATTGTGGTAATCATCACTCATGGAAAAAGTGTGAGTCTGTGATTGAGGTCATGTTATTGCAGGTCAGCTGGATGATGGGTTGTGGCTCTATCACCTCTTCCTGACTTTGGAGGACCATGGAACCTTCCAGAAGTCGGTAAGCAGGAAGGGGTGGAGACCTAATCCCCATGTTCATGGGAGTCCGGCCAATCCCAGGTTTGGAGGCCCTGGTGAAGTGGTGGACTGGCCCAGGCACAAAATGGAGTTGGGTTTAAGATGGAGTGCTGAGGAGACTGTTGGTGCCTGGGAGGTGTCCCCCAGGTCTGTGAGGGGCCAGTCTCCAGGCTGGGCTTGGGCTGGACAAAGAACTGGAAAAACTTAAATACTCCTGTGCTTGGAGAGTAGGCTTAAAAAACTATAAGTGGACTGCAGTCAGATCTTGGCCTTCATGGGATGCACTCACCTTGCTGCCCTCACAAGACTGGGGGAGTCTAGAGGCACTGCAATAATAAACAAACAGAGGGCGCACTGACCTAGTGTATTATCCTTTAAAATGGCTTTAATGAATAAAAAGGTAAGTATTATACTCACAAAATGGATAAAAGTATATGTTTATCTCATGAAAACAGCACAAAACAATCCGCACTAGGCCAGTGCGCCCTCTGTTTGTTTATTATTGCAGTGGGCTCGGGCTGGCTCAGGAGGATACATTCAGCAGTGAGACATGAGTGGGGTCAAGACCTGGAGCAGCAGGGAGAAAGAGGATAGAATCACTCTCTGGGATCTGCAAGGGGAAAGACTGCCACACGTAGCAGGCTTTCTAAGTTCAGCACTGGGCTCAGTCCTTTATCCTTGTTTCAGAAGATCTTCCGAGAAGCCAGGAGGGCTGGTAGTGTTTGTAGGCTGTGGCGCTGGGAGCAGCTCTATAGGGTCATGTGGCCACTGTGATTGGCTGTTAGAGAGGTCACATGATCGGAAAGCTTCCAATTGCAAGCAGCGATCGGGAGCTTTCCATTACCCACTGTAAACTATGCTTGATTTCGCAAGGTGCATGCTCTCGGGCACCTTTGTTGACATTTTAGTACGCATATATGTAGTCTCTCACTGTTAAGGCCCACCCACCGAGAGGCTGCCTATATGCGTATTGTCAGCCTGAAGGTGTTGGTATATTCTCCACCTAAAAAGGCTGACAAAACACATAGCTAAAAAAAAGGTGTCCCTGATATTTTTGGGAAAGGTTGGCAACTATGCAGGAAGGGATCCTGCTGTAGAACACGTGAAAGGGCCCCCCAATGGGTGTAAAGGGTCCTGGATCAGTGGGAAGGGCCGCAAAATGGGGTCAGTGGGGCCTTTCATGGTTTTTTGCACTGGGGCCCTGAAGGTTCCAGGACCACTGAAGGGGTCCTGCTGCAGAATATGTGAAAGGCCCTGCAATGGGTGTAAAGGGTCCTGGAATCAGTGGGAAGAGCCCCAGGACGGGGTCAGTAGGGCCTTTCATGGTTTTTTGCACCAGGACCCTGAAGGTTCTAGTTAGACCTCTGCATCCAAAGACACACACAGTGCAGATCGACCTCGCCTGCTGCTCACTCCTTACTGTATTTGACTGAAAGCAGCAGGGGACAAGGTCTTCCACTTTCATCAGAGCCTCCAGTGAATACAAGATGAGGAGTTGCAGCAGAAGGGCACAAAGCTTTGTCAAGAATGGATGCAGGTAAGTGTTTTGGGGGGCTGGGGGCGAGCTGTAAAAATACACACCAAAGGTGCTTTCAGAGAGAAGCTTATGAGCATAATTTACACACTTTTATGTGCAAATGTATGTAAATGCACATAAACACGCGCGTATGAGCATAAATGTATTTCAGTGGCTGGAGTAAATTACTATCCTGGCCAGTAGAATGCATGTACACTCAAAATTATATACGCATAAATGTATGTACAAATTATGGCAGAAAAAAATCCAGCATATTTGGAGCATAAATTTGTATGTCCTTGTACATGAGGCCTCATACAGAAGCCATTAGTTGTAATTTAAATTTTGGTGAGAGAAACACTATGCACTATAATTTGTGATGACTGGCTGTTGTATATAGGAAAAGGAGTAATGCAGGCCATAGATGGGTCAAAAATCGGCCAATTTTTCAGCCGAAAAAAAAATAGGCCAATTTTCACACCGTTAATGGGTTAATTAGTTGGCCATTTTTTGGGGTTTTGGCACATTTTTTTTATCGGTGAAGTTGGAAAAAAATGCCAATCGGCCAATTTTCCCGGCAATGATGGCCAAATTGGCTGATCTTTTTACCAATAAAAAATCTGTGCATGAGCCGTGGCCTGCAAGAAGCAGAAAAAGAAGCAGAAAAAGAAGAAGAAAAAGAAGAAGAAAAAGAAGAAAACAAAGAAGAAAAAGAAGAATTCCAGTCCGCTATTATATTTGACATGAAAAAGTATTACAGTTGCAACAATGTATCTATTTGTATCCAAATAAAAACATCTGTATCCGAAATGGATATAAATAGATACAATGTTGCAACTGCAATACTTTTTCATGTCAAATATAATAGCAGAGCTCTCTGCAGGGACAGAAGTAATTAAATGCTGGCCGTAGACAGGACGGAAATCGGACGATTTTTTGTTACCGTTGGTGGTAACGTCGGCCTATTGAACAACCGATTTTTCCTTTTTTTAAAAAAAAAAACTGCCGGTTTTCGACCTGTCTATGGCCTGCATAAGAGAAGGATGAAGGGGTAAATAAAGTTAGAAATTAAATAGGAAAGAAATAATATTTTTTAGTACAATTTTTATAAGTATAATATAAGGCAAGAAAGAGGGGTATAGAAACAGATCTTATTCTGGACTGGATTCATAATGGTGACAACAGAGGACCATGTCTGCACAATGTGTGTCAGCGTAGTTGCTCGTAGTCACTGCATCAGGGGAGTATGGGACAAAGTAATAACGCAGGAGCATAATTAGGACACATATTTCACCCCATAACCGGAAGTGCCTAAACAAGGACCTTAAGGCTGCATTCACACCTGAGTGTAGAGATTTACTGCTGTTTTTATTTGACAGTTTTTGATCATTTTTAGAAGTGTATTACAAGCGTTTTATAAGCACTTTACAACTTGTGTTTTTTGAGGGGGGATTTTGAGGGGGTGTTAGGAGGGAGAATTTTGCAAAGGGAGGGATTTGTGCTAGAAGCAGGGATGTGGAGGGGGGGGGGGGGATTGTGCAATGAGCAAGGATTTGGGGAGATGGGGGTGATAGGAGGGGGAATTTTGGAGGGGGGGTTGTGGTAGAAGCAGAGATTTGGGGGGGGGGGGTTGCTAGAAGCAGGGATTTGGGGGGGGGGGAATGTGTGCTAGGAGGAAGTATTTGGAGGATGGGAATTTGTGATAGGGGGTTTTTGCAGAGTGGGGGTTTGTGCTAGCAGGGGGGATTTGAGGGGGAGACGATTTACAGACCACTGAATTCAGCCTCACAAACTACATCTTAACGCTTGTTCACACTGGGCACAGTGTAGAAATGCATGCAAATTCACGCATTTTCTTGCACCACACACATCTAAAAAATGCTCGTGTGTTAGCACCCACTAAAACTCATAGTGCTGCAGTGCAATGCATTTTGGTGCGGTACAATTTTAAAAATCATGCCAGCACCTTTTCTCTTTGTTTCACATACAAATAACAGTCCACTAAAAACGTGACGCAAAAAATCTGCATGCTCCGACGCACCTCTTAATGTGAATGAGCCCTCAGACTGGTGTGCCCCAAGATTGTGCACTATTCTAAAGGGTGCCTTGACTGAAAAAGGTTGAGAAACATTATGACAGAGAAATGTTTCCATGCAAATAACTATCCAATGTACTAATTTACAAATGTTTCTGTCAGATCACTACCATTAGCTTTACTAAGGTTTGGTGCTAGTTATTCTTAATTTCTAAAACTGGTCATAGAAAACAGGAAAAGGCTACAAATACTGGTTCATTCTCTATATGGTTACATCAAAGCATACAGTCTGATTAGCAGTCCATCCAGGATTTATTTTAATAATCATCATGAAAAGGGTATTTTCGATGGTCCTCCCACCTAAAAGAACAAAACAAAATTATACTATTAGCAAGTTTTTTCTTCTATTCTTGTTTTCATATATTTATTTAATAAGTATATAATGTACAGTATGTAAAACCCTAACTGGGATTTTTTTTGGTCTTTTAAATATGCCATGAATGCTTTTTGATATATCTGTTTGCTAAGGGCAAAAAACACCTACCGGGAATCGTATGACCGATAACTTCTCTGCCACTGCTTACTATTATCAGTTACATTTTCTTCAGTTCTCCTTGTGTAAAACAAACCTCCCCCACCCACCCCTTTGTTTTAGAGGGGAAGGTGATCTGCAGTCCTGTCCTAGGGTGACAATGCTGATCATCCATATAAAAAGTATGAGTGAGAGTTGTCACTTTGGAAGGAGAGGTGTTACTGTCAAGATCACAAGATGAAAATAAAAGGGAAAAAGGCCTTGAAAAAAGAAAACACATCTAAGGACTTGTAGGCTGTAATATTTTCCAGTTTTGTATTTATGTTTAGATACAATTAAAAAAAAACACCTATACTTTCAATTTTGTTGGCTGTCATTGCTTACTTCCTCTTGGAAACACTAATTGCCTGGCTATCATTGCTTACTTCCTCTTGGAAACACTAATTGCCTGGCTATCATTGCTTACTTCCTCTTGGAAACACTATTTGCCTGGCTATCTTGGGCATTAGAAATTTTGAGTCATTCATCCAGGACAAGCAAATCAGAATGCCTACAGTTCAAATTTCAAGTCAATGATATAAAAAGTATTAAAGTCAGAGGACTGACATGTCAGCCAAGCAGCTAGCATTTTCAGGAAAAGGTTAGACATGGCAGCCTAAAGTACAGGTTTCCTTTAACCCCTAAGGGTAAAACAAATCTTAAAGCCTAAGTAAACTTTTACAACTTTGACATGTGTTAGTAAAACCGTACATATCATCACAACTACTTTGTGCATCCAGGTGAATTATACCTTGTTTTTTTCAGGACAGATTGGGCTTTCATTTGGTGGTAAACAATAATGTATATCCCTTGTTTTTTCTTTTTTATTATCCAAGGGAAACTGGCCCAAATAGTAAAAAAAAATGTTTTTTTTTTAAATTTAGCTATGTTTTTCTTGTTACTACCATAACCTACCACCAAAGAACAACCCAAAATAAATTTTCCAGCAGCGATACCATATATGTGTATGTTATTTGTTGTTTGTACTCGTAGTACAGCCCAGAAATAATAGTGCACATTTTCTTTTACTAACTGACATGACGCTGACCTTGACACAAACACTAACCCTGGCACTGAACTAGATCAAACCTTGATCTAGGTGTTTCTTTGTTTTTTATATCTATTTTTTTTTCTTTTTTTTTTCTTTTTTTTTTTACAGTTGTTTTTTTTCTCACTCTCTGCAAGGAGTGAGAGATACAATGTATCTGTTTCCTCCATTCAGAGAGAAAAAAAAACAAGGAGGGGAGGCGGGCTTCACAGTAACTGATCACTGTGATAGCCAATAAGAGGCTATAACAGAGATCATATGACCCAGAATCGGGAGTCCCAAGTCCCGATCATTTGAACGGGACCCGGGGCTCTCAGTGACACCCCAGTCTTTGTGCTGGGAGTGCGCTGTGTGGCACAAAGACAGGTATGCAGATATGTGGCCCCATGGAAAAAAGCCCAGTTCTGTAAGGCTGCATATTTGTGTTACGTCAGTGTCAAGGGGTTAAAAAACTTTATATAACCTTAGGTCTATGAACTGACTATATATCAAACACATGTAGCACTAGCACCTTAGAAGTCGTTGAGTTTTGGGTTCCCCTATAGTCCTACACAGCCAGGCAACACACCTTTTCTTCAACTCTTGCACACTGAAGACAGTGAACAGTCCTTGAGCTTGTTTTTTTTGTGATTTTATTAAGCGGTATTGAACTTGGATGGGGTTGAGGAGTATATGGGATGGCCAAGGATTTGTGAACGTAAGGACATATTTCTTTAGCAACTCTGTACAAGTCCATAGACAAATAGTCTTTCCTTGAAGAGCTCTCTAGCCCTTCTGGTGTACCTCCTCAGATCCCAGATGAGTCCTCCTGTTCACCCAGCTGTCTGAGGGAATCCCAGAGGAAGGGGACCCAGAAACTGCCACTGTAGTAGAGCAGCCCTAGACGACGAGCTAGTTGGGTTTGCCACCTGACTGCCCTCTCCCTTTATCTGGCCCAGGGGGTTTAGGAAAACTCGCTCAGTCCTTTCCGGTCAGCATGTGGGTTGGTGGCTGCCTTCAGGCCTTATGGTAGGTTGGCTCTTTCCCTGCTTCCCAGGTCCTCTTTCAGCGGATGGTTGAGGCTGGGAGATCCTTTTTCCCAAATCCTGTCTGCAGATGGCCTGGGCCCCCTCCCAGGCTCCACACTCCAGCCTTCTCACATCATCTTCCACCGGTCACTGACCACTTTCTGGTCAGGCTCTTCCATTCCTAAAGCCCATTCCAAGCCTCCAGATTGGGGATTGGTCAGAGTCCCCTGAGTATGCAGATCAGCCCCTCCTCACCCCACCCACTGCCTTCTAGAAACTTCTCAAGCTTATAGACCTGGGGGAGGTATCAGGGAACTGACCTACAGAGCCCTCAGCCCTAAACTAAAGTTGCCTGGCTGACTCATCCCAGGCTGACTCATACCAGGCTGCTATCCAGCCTCTAACTAAAACAACTAGCTAGCTCCCCCTGGCTAGGTTTTGAAAACCTGCATTAACACATTGACTTAGTGGTAGCACATCTGCCTTGAAGTACTGGGCTCATTATGTCTAAGATTACAAGCCACCAAATTACTCATGTCTAAGATTGGGATTGCTAAATTACTAATTACAATTCTACCCATAGACAAAGCATGACTATTACTAAATATGGGAGTTTTGGATGGTTCAGCAATGATCTCATTACTATGGGAAACCAATCATGATGCTTAGGAAGGAAAATCAACTAGACAGAATAGAAGACCTTCCCTAATTAGTATGACTCCTCCCACTAATAATCTGACACCAGTTCTCGCGTCTTGCTTCACCCACAATGACAGTGTTACACCTACCAAGCATGTAGTTGTTTCCCCATGCTTTTTCATGCTGGAGGTGACTGGATTATGCCTGCATGACTGAGTGTCCTCTTAGGACTATAGCCAGCCTAAAGCTGGCCATAGATGGATGGAAATTCAGCTAATTCAGCAGGGACCAGCCTAATTTCAATCCACCTATGGTTATTCTTGCTATAGAAGTTGATGCACTGATCTGCTTAGACATTCACAACAAGCATCTCAGATGCAAAGAAAAGTCCAGGTACAAGAGCCCTAAGGGTGACTGCAGAAAGACTTATTTTAGAGCAAGCATTTATCCAGCACCAACCATTTAAGAAGTGCTTTACATACTGTACATTGGCACCTGTCTCTGCGCATTCAAGTTCCCTATCACATGTATACACACACACCTACTTGGGCCAATTTAGACAGGAGCCAATTAACCTATCAGCATGTCTTTATACTGTTGGAGAAAACCATAGTAGCCAGAGGAAACCCCCACAAGCACAAGGGGAACCTGCAAACTCCATGCAGATAGCATGCTGCCTGGGATTCAAACAGAGGAGCCCCGATGTTGCTATGCAGAAGAACTAACAACTAAGGCCAGGAGTTGTCCAAATGCCTTTCCCTAAGAACATGATGTAGGAAGACATCTTAGACGATGTAGGACCTCTCTATGTGTCATACAACTCAGTAAGCAGACAGAAGTGAAAGGTTCCAGTTGAAAAACTCTTTGTGTGCTTTGGCCAAATAGAGGCTTTCATTATCAGCACCTATGGTAGCTCTAAGGCTGCATTCGCACTTGAGCATTTTGTAGCTTGAATCTCCAAACTCCAAAAACGCTCAAACTTAAAAACTCAGTTGTTCCCTATGGTGCCTGTTCATGTTATCAGGTGTGAACAGGCACCATAAAGAACAATTGATTTTTTCATTCTGAGCTTTTATGGAGCTTCAAGCTATAAAACACTCAAGTGTGAATGCAGCCTAAACAGATGAACCCTCTCCCCAACATCATATTTGGCCGTCAAATCCAGAGTAGGCCTTATGAACCTCTAAAATATAAAGGTTGACTGGTTCTCACCAAATAAAAAATGACAGTGATATCAGTGGAGTTATACTCACATAGACATTTTATCATAACGCACATTTTTATTCAGGGCTTTAAGGGAATTCATTTCCTCCTCCCCCAGTTCAAAGTCAAATACCTGCAGATGAAAGAAATTGTTATACATGTGTGGTCGTTTATGTTGCTCTTTCTACTGAATAAGGGTGGTTCAACCAGTTCTTGTGAACACAAAGTTTGTTCTTGAAAGTATGTAAACCCTGACAATGAACTTCGGCTATTTATCCCCTCCCGGGTCTGTTACAGAGCTGATGTGTGTGTGTGTTCTATAGTCCTGCCTTAGGGTGACAACACTTCTTCGCTATAGATACAGTGCAATGATCACCAGGTGAAAAATGAAAAGATAAAACTATTGCAGCCATCATATCTAAGGACTTGTAAGTTGCAATATATCGGAAGCTGTTTTGTTTTTCAGCGAGTGAATATTTTTAATATTATTTTAATGTTTCATTGAAAATCATTTTCACATCCTATCTTGTCCTCATTTTTGTTACTGTATTGAATGTAGAGATTTGTAGATTTGACTCTATTGCGTCTCCTGTCAGTTTGTTGGAGGTTTTTTTTTGCCATCTGTGTCTCATTGGAGAGATTTCCCTTAAAGCGGAACTAAGCTCTCTCGATCAACATTAACTATTTTAAACTTTATGCTGCTAGTATTGGTATATAAATAGGAAGACATATTATATTTTCATGTTGTAACTTTATTTTATTTGTCTTCAGTTGTTTCCTGGTTTCTGGCCTAGGCCAAAACGATGTCATGCATCCCAAGAGTCTTCATGGACATTTTTTTTTCATATGGAGGAAGGGCTTTCTCACCTGAGCACACCCTCCTGCCTACATGCCTGAGCTAAGGGCAGATGGATTCCTGGACGTAAATGCTACATAAATCATCTGCCCTTACTCAAGATGGCCACAGCTAGAAAACCCATCCTCCCCTCCTGAAGACTCCTAGGATGTATGACATAATTTGCCTAGGCATGGAAACCAGGAAGTAACTAAGGAAATGTAAAAAAAAAAGTTTAAAACAAGTAAATAAAATATACTTTCCTATCTATTTACTAACACTAGCAGCACTGTTAATTCAGCAAAAATTTTGCAATTGCATTAGATAACAAAGTAATACATACAGCATACAGTATTGTTTTCTAGGGGCAAACAATGCTTACTTTTGGTGATATTGGGGTGAATTTACTAAAGGAATATAGAGCGGGGTAAAGCCCTGCTGATTTCCACCATCCAATCATGTGCAAGCAAAAATGCTTTTTCACATTTTCTTTCCACATGATTGGATATACTTTACAAAGTGAAGCTTCACAACATTTACTAACGAAAACCAAATGTACTTGCAAAGTATACAGCCTAATCCACCATATTGTCTTATTATTTTATATTTTCCAATCCAAAGACAAAACAAAAAAAAAACCCAACATACTGTTCACTTTTTTCTAATTTTTTCTGAAAGTTGCGCCGACTTACAGTGCGACTTTGCCAGGCAACTTGAGTACTACTTTGAAGCGACATTGAAGCAACTTTCAGGGAATGCCTGGGTAATCTTCCTGTAATGTCGGATCCAAATCACATCAATATAGATGAGGATCGGACTTGGAGGTGACTTCCATTAAAGTCTATGGGCACAAGTCAGGTAGAAGTCGCCTTGAAGTAGTACAGGAACCTTTCTAAAGTCGGAGCGACTTCAGTAGTGCTAATTAGGACCGCTCTCCTTGACTAACATGGGATTTCCCATGTCATCATAGTGGCATGTCTCACAAGTCAGAACCCAAGTTGTGGAAGTGTGAACCGAGCCTTACCCCCCAGTCACATCAAGCCCGACTTTGAAGTCGTGGGACTTACAGTGAAGTCGCACAATTTCAAAGTTGGGGGCAGGGGCGGACTGATCATTTGGAAACTCGGGCACTGCCCAAGGGCCTGGGGTCAGTAGGGGGCCCCATGAGATGCCCTTGGTACCTTTTTCATAGACTTTTTTGAGTTTGGGCAAGGACACAGGGGCCCCATGATCCCCTGTTGCCCAGAGGCACCATGAGTTGTCAGTCCGCCCCTGGTTGGGGAACATACCGATTTCAGGTGTGATTTGCAAGACATCTGACACAGATGTCTATGCAAATCACACCAAAAGTAGAGATCGGCGTGGCTCCGACCAAGTTCGAACCACACCGATACGACCGCTGTAATTGCGGACAATAGGGTGCAACTTGGCATGCGATTTGCAAGTCATATGGCATGCAAATCGCATCCCAAGTCGCACCCAGTGCGAGCAGGGTCTTAGGTCTGCAAATGAATAAGAAAGAGTAGATACAAAAGTAAAAATGTTTTGAGTAATGTAACATGAGTAATGTTTATAAACAATGTGTCAGATGGTCTTCTATTTCAACAGCAGCAGCAGCTCCTTCAGCCATTGTGCTTACACAGCTGTCATTTTGACAAATGAAGGAGCAGCAGAGGAGCAGGACAGGGAGTACTACACATAATCTGTATACTTTGTTTAATTTTTTTTTTTTGGGGGGGGGCGCTTAAGTAGCATGCATAACCTAGATTGTAAGCTCGAAAGAGCAGGGCCCTCGATCCCCTCATGTTTTGCATTGTATTGTTATTGTTCTGTCACATGTTCTGTCCCCCTCTGTAATGTACAGCGCTGAGCGAACTATTGGCGCTTTATAAATACTGTATAATAATAATAACAACTGGTTACAAAGCCAGTGACAGCCTATCAATTTCTTTCATGATAGGTGAACTTTAAAGGTCACCTCTGAAAACTGTTTCCTTTCACAGCTCCTGCTCAGTGCTGCAGACAATCACTACCCAGCAGCTTGAAGCATTGGCAGTCCTGGAGAAGAGCACAGTTCTGCAGCATTATGCACAGTGACGAGACTGACCAAAAAAACGGCAGCGCTTCTAGGAGCCATGTAATGGCAGATTCCAATGCTGGAAGAGACACTTACATAGGGCAGGCATCTGCAAACCTCGCAGGTCCCTTTTAAATAATAAAATTTGAGTCTTAGATTTGGTTCCTTAACCACTTGCCCTCCAGAGGATTTACCCCCATTCCTGCCCAGGCCATTTTTTGCGATACGGCGCTGCGTTACTTTTACTGACAATTGCGCGGTCATGCAACACTGCACCCACATGAAATTTACGTCCTTTTTTCGGTGGTATTTGATCACCTGTGCATTTTTTATTTTTGCGCTATAAACAAAAAAATACCAACAATTTTGAAAAAAAAAACAATATTTTTGACTTTTTGCTATTGAACATATCCAATAAAAATATTTAAAAAAAAACAATTTCATCATAAATTTAGACCAAAATGTATTCTGCTATATGTCTTTGCTAAAAAAAAAATCCCAATATGTGTAAATTAATTGGTTTACCTGAAAGTTATAGCATTTACAAATTTTATATACTGGAATTTAAAAAAAATAGTTTTACTAGTAATGGGACTGTGGGACTGCGGTGGGCATTCTGACACTGGGAGAAACTGACTTGGTGTCACTGACATCCCCAGTGACACCAATACAGTGATCAGTGCAAATAAAAAGCACTGACACTGTACTAATGGCACTGGGCAGGAAGGGATTAACATGTGGGGAGATCAATGGGTTAACTGTGTGGACTGTGTGTTTCACTGTAAGCACACTGCTTTGCATGGCTCTGCAGAGCCATACAAATCAGTGTGCAGGAGGTGGCAGGGGAGAGAGATCTGTGTTGTTTATACACAGGTCTCTCCCCTGTCGGTGATACTTGGTGATTGCCGGGTGCAGGCGGGAAATCACTGGCCGGGACCTGGTGATTGACAGCCGAGGTCGCGAATGGCAGAGTGAGTAGGGCGTGCGCTCGCTACTCAGAACTGCAGAGTCCCGTATATATACTGTGCATGATGTTGCACAATATTTTTGCTATAGGGCAGCGCGGAAGCGGTTAAAGTGTATGTAAAGCCTAAACTTAAGACTGTAGAAGGGTTAGAATCTGTCAGTTTTTTCTTTGGTATCTGTGTCCTCACTGGAAAGGACCCCCACTGGCTTGGAGAGCATTGTCTGTGGCAAGGACGGACTGACAACTCATGGGGGGTAAATCCTCTGGAGGGCAAGTGGTTAATGTTTATACGGCTGGGTGCACCATCCAGCCCAGGGGCAGACTGACAACTCATGGGGCCACTGGGCAATAGGGGATCAAGAGGCCCCTGTGTCCTTGCCCAAACTCAAAAAAGCCTATGAAAAAGGTACCAGGGGCATCTCATGAGGCCCCCTACTGACCCCGGGCCCTCAGACAGTGCCCGAGTTTCCAAATGGTCGGTCCGCCCCTGGTCTGTGGTACAGAAAGTGATATAAAATCCAAAACGTTTGCTTTTTCACAGGAATAGATAAGGAGAAATCTTCAAATGGGGAAACAAAGAGATCTTCTTTTACTTCTTGCTATGTCTTGCTATGTTCCCTCTGCGGGGAATGCTTTCTGGACAGAGAAGGGACCCTTCCTTTTTTGAATGGACAGAGTCAGTGAACGGTACCAATCGCTCACTGTGTTCATTCGTAACTGAAGCATAGTAAACTATGCATGAAAGTAAAAAACCTTCTGTGTGCTGTTCCCCCCAAAGCTCCCCTAAAACTCACCTGAGCCCCCTTCCATCCAGTGATGTGCATGGGAGCCTCAGCTGTCCTGTGTTTCTCTCTCTCCTCATTGGCTGAGATACAGCAGCTGGAGCCATTGGCTCCAACTGCTGTCAATCACAGTTAGTGAGCCAATGAGGAGAGAGCGGGGGGTGGGGCCGAGCTGCAGCTCTATGTCTTATAAACACATAGAGCGGGGCTCAGGAATGAGTGCACACCAGTGCCCCCATAGCAAGTGGCTTGCTATTAGGGGCACTGGTCAAAGGGGAGGAGCGAGGAGAGTCAGTGGGTGACCCAAGAAGAAGAGGTTTGGGGCTGCACTGTGCAAAACCATTGCACAGAGCAGGTAAGTATAACATGTTTGTTATTTGAAAAAAAATAAACCATTAATATCACTTTAAACTTCAGCTCTAACCATTCCCTATATTATCCAAAACTTATAAAAAGGTTTGGCACAGTTTGTACCTGCAGGTTCTCTTTGATTCTATGTTCAGTGAAACTTTTTGCAAGAACGACAATCCCTCTCTGCAGCAGATATCGAAGCGCCACCTGAGCCGGAGTCCGGCCAAGCTTCTTTGCTATGCCATTCAGGACTGGGTCCTCAAGGAGTACAGGGCAATCTACACCAATCCTACAGAAAAGCAAACAGACAAAGCTCATTCCAAATATCTAAACAACCTCGCCACCAAAAACATCAGGCAGGGATAGAATTAGAATGTTACACCATTGCAACACATATCATTGTAATTCTCCAATTGGTCTGACAGACAGCTGTATCGGACATGCAGGAACAACTTCAACTACTTCTTCATGGAGATAAAGGGAAGGAAGCCCAGAGTGTTTTGTTTTTATTTTAACAGACTTTACAGAATAATTGGAAGATGAGTATGGCATGCCCTGTGTTATGCTGTGCTCTAGAAACCATGGCTTCACCCATTTCATTACTGCGGCATGGCGAAAATGCCAAACTGACAAGACAACTAATAATAAATAATAATGAAGCAAAAAATGGTCATATGATCTGTCAGTATGCTAGTTGTTTGAAGTCTCACAAGATTTCAGAGGCAGCAAGAGCAGCCTGGGCTTTAAGCAGAACTCTGGGCTCACAAGCCTTTAATTAAATATAATACTTAATAGCCACTGAGGACATGATTACAGTTTGTGCTCACCAAATTCCTTTACAAAGCCAGATATTATCTTGTAAAAGTAGCAGTGATGACATCATCATAGTGCTGTACATAGCCTGTGAAGAGAGCAGAGCTGTGGGAGGGACCCAGCAGACCCCACCCACTATAGGCTACTTGCAGGAAGGGGCAGTGACAAGACCAGTCACCCTGCCTGCACAAGGAGAAGGAGTGGCAGTGACCGGTCTTTATTACAGGAAGCTCCTGCACAGGGGCAAAGTTTTAAACTGGATTACCCCACAGATTTGGAAGAAATTCACAAAGCACACCAATATTCAAGTAAGAATAAACATGCCTCTTGTGTTGGATTTCAGCTTAAAGAAGCAAGCTCTTTCTATTCAGACTGTGCATGTAAATACAGTTGAGATCAAAATAGTTTTTCAACTTCCTATAGAAACTTTTCTATTTACCCCAATGCCTGGTCCCGGCTGGAGCCCAAGACACTGTAGGCAACTAGCACAATGCTCTTGTCCTTGCAGAACTTCAGCAGTTTCTCTTGCTTCAGGTACACATGGCATTCTACCTGTACAGACAAGAAACACATTAAATAGAATTTTATGATCAATCTCAGTTTATTAAAGCTTTTCAGAAACTGTAGAAAAAAGTCAAACTGGCACATAAACAATACAATGGTAGGGAATAGAACAAAAAGGGACTAAGGGTGGGTGTGGGAAGAGGGGGGAGAAGAAGGGTAGACAATAACACATGAGGCAATAATAAACAATAACAGACTGCACTCAGTATCTCCAATTACAGACTGTGACGGGTTACTTTGGGTGGGGGGCCCATGGAACACAGCTCACTTTGGAGAGGTGGAAGACCCCTGTCTCAGCTCCCCATATCCCTATTATGTGTAAGTAACCCTGTGCCTGTTAGGGGTACAGGGTGATCTGTCCTAATATTGGGTTTGGGGTTTGTTGATTGTTTAATGCCATGTGGTTGCATCCCATTGTTCTATTGTTTGTCTTGCTAGGGAGCAAACTATTATTGAATGTATGTGTTTATGTGTATTAGCTTAGTGGGGGGTTGTCTCCCAAAGCCCTTCCTCCTGTAGGGACTGTCTGTTGGTGTGAAGTTTGAATACCTGTGTGTCTCTTGTTGCTAAGTGTAGATTGCCCCACCCTGTGTCATTATGCAGGGAGGGGGGATTTGTCCCCTGAGTGTATAAAAAGCCAGTTCGAGTTTCAAATAAAGAGTTCCATGTTCAGACAGACTGGTGTCATCTAGTCTTGGTTAGTCGGCTGTGGGGTCTGTGGTCGGTGTACGGACAGGGTAGCGGTATTATAACGGAAGTACCAAACGCAGACTGGGTCGGTTCCGTTACACAGACCCAAGAGTAAAGTGCAAATAGTTTTGTTGTACAAACAATATCAAGCCCCCGAAGGGCACAGATTATAAAGACTAAAAGAACCACAATAAAAAAGCACAAACCCTAAGGGACAATGCACCATACAGAACAATTGAGATCAGCCTGAAAAAAAGGAAAGGAGCCATGGAACCCACCACAGCAATCCACACACCTCCCCTTCCAGAAAACAATCGCCCAGAAAAACAAAAATAGGAGGGGGAAAAAGGAAAAAAAAAGAGGGGGGGGAGAGAGAAGGGGAGAGAAGAATAGCGGAGAAGGGAAAAAAAAGGGGGAAAAAGGAAAGAAGGAAGAAAAGGAAAAAAAAGATAAATAGATCCGCCTGAGAAAAAGCACCCAGTGAGACAACAAACCAACATGAACCAGAAAGAGAGAAAAAGGACAATTCCTGCTCAAGTAGTCATGAGGGTGCGGAGTACGGAGGACTCCCTATACATATGCCAGGAGTGCCAAGTCCGACGACAGCGTTCCACAGTGCCCAATTCCTGAGCCAATAGCGACTCCATAGGGTTTATTTACTAAAGCTGGAGAGTCCAAAATCAGACTCCCTTCTGCATAGAAACCAATCAGCTTCCAGGTTTCAGTGCCAAAGCTTCATTGAACAAGCTGAGGTTAGAAGCTGATTGGTTTCTATGCAGAAGGGAGTCTGATTTTGGACTCTCCAGCTTTAGTAAATAAACCCCCATATGTCTAATGTGATCCATCTCCTCAACCCACTCCAAAAGAGTCGGAATACAGCTAGTTCTCCAATGGCGAGGTATAGCCAGCCTGGCAGCTGTCAAGCAATGGCGAAGAAGGCCCGTTTGATAGATTTGAAGGAGCCAGGCAAGATAGAAAGCAGAACAATTTGGGGCGTATTGGAGACCGTCTGGTCTGTAACCTCCAAGTAGACTCGCAAAATACAATCCCAAAACGCATAAATAGGGGGACATTAGTACCAGACATGAAAAAGGGAGCCAGGGGCAGCCCGACAGCGCCAACAGAGATCAGAGGTGGAGGGGTAAATCCTATGAAGGAAGGTGGGGCATCAGTACCACCAAGTGAGCAATTTGAAATTGGTTTCCTGAGCCCTACTGGTCAGAGACAAACAGTAGGTAAGGGTAAAGGATTTCAACCAGTCCTCATCCGATATCTGAATGGCAAGGGCCCCAGCCCACCTGGAGGTGTACAGCGGAAGATCCGGATGAACCGTGGCCAGCTTAAATACAATTTTATATATAATCAGGGATACCAAGCCTGGGCTTGCTGGTTCACATATCTGTAGTTGCAAAGACTACCATTAAGTCATATCATTTGTAACATTTTTTAATATTCTAGCAGCTTAACTTAGATGGTGTTAATAGGATCAATCCACCCACAAGTGATATAGAATATAATTATAACCCTGTGCTGCTCTGATCCCCTCAAATGAAATATAAGTTTGGGAAAAGCTGCTCTCCCCAACACCTACACATTTCTGTTGTAGGTGGATGGATGAGTCAGTTCCTGGCTTTTTACAGGTTTTTTTATACTGCTAGAGTGAGATCTCCCTGACCTGTGTTTGTCCTGGGAATCTTAGGTAGACATGTGCAAAACAAAAATATTTGGTTAGTTTCAAAATCTAACAAATTTTGTGTAGTTGGATTCTGTAAATTTGTTCAATTAATTTTCGAGATTCGTTTCGGTAATTTGTATTCGAATTCAATTCAAAAACAATTCGACCAAATTCGAAAAGGCGATCGTGTTTCGAAGTTGGTTCAACCAAATTCGAAATTGATTCAACAAAATTCGGAAAAAGGTCAGTCAAAATCGAAAAGATTTCAACCGAATTAGAAAAATAAAGGAGAGCGGAGGACCAGTCCCCTTTTGGGTGGAGCTCCGCTTTAAATTTGTTTTTGAATGTTTGTTAGATTTTGTTTTCGTATTTGTTTTTGATTTTGTTTTCGAATATAGGTGGATGGATGAGTAAGTTCCTGGCTCTTTACAGGTTTTTTTATACTGCTAGAGTGAGATCTCCCTGACCTGTGTTTGTCCTGGGAATCTTAGGTAGACATGTGCAAAACAAAAAAATTTGTTTAGTTTCAAAATCTAACAAATTTTGTGTAGTTGAATTCTGTAAATTTGTTCAGTTAATTTTTGAGATTCGTTTCGGTAATTCGTATTCAAATTAAATTCAAAAACATTTCAACCAAATTCGAAAAGGCGATCGTGTTTCGAAATTGGTTCAACCAAATTCAAAATTGATTCAACAAAATTCGAAAAAAGGTCAGTTGAAATCAAAAAGATTTCAACCGAATTAGAAAAATAACGGAGAGCAGAGGACCAGTCCCCTTTTGGGTGGGGCTCCGCTTTAAATTTGTTTTTGAATGTTTGTTCGATTTTGTTTTCGTATTTGTTTTCGATTTTGTTTTCCAATTTGAATTTGTTTTCTAATCAAATTTCGGCCGAATTTCGTTTTGTTATTCATTCACGGATTCATTCAAATTCGTTATTTTTGTAATTCATTATTCGGATACATCTGAATCTCTGAATAATGAAAAAATTGGTCCGAAATGCGATTTGGAATGAAACGAACAGCACATGTCTAGTCTTGGGTGTTCCTGTCCAACTGCAGGGATGGCGAGAACCATTATTAATGGGCACAGCAGATGTGCAGACCTAGGAACACAGCACAGGGATGGTGAGAGAGCCCCATAATCAGCACAGCAGACATACAGACTCCAGAACACAATGCTGGGATTTCATTGACCCCTGGCTCACATCTGTGCGGATCCACACAAAAATCCATGCTGCTGCACCACCCGCAGAGAGGAATGCAGACCTGCGGGCTGGTGCCATTAATTCTAATGGCACGCCTCCCACACTGGAAATTGCAACCGTACTGGGAACCGAGGTTCCCCTGCAGACTGCGTTTTCCCGAAGAAGTGCAGGGACTTCTTCCCTGCGTGTCCCGGGGCATGGGAGTCCATTCAAATAGCTCTGGTGCCCATGCAAAACGCGGCCTGCAGGAACGCGGAGATGTGGACCTAGCCTTATAGAGTCCCTTATAGAGTCCCTGAGGAATAGGAGAGACTCTCAGATGGTTTAACTCTCCAGCATCTATTAAGGTATATCAGTATTAGAACCATTTAAGAGAAAATAAAAAATGTATAATATGAAAATGTAAATGATATACTGATATATAACTTTCTAAAATTTTGTGCACAGAAGTCCCTATATACTGTTTATCTGGAGGCCAACGAGAACACATGTGAACAGAATGGTGGCAGAAAGATCTCACTATCAGAGTTCCCATGAAAATCAGTAAATAAAGAAATAGATGTAAACTCAGTCACACAAATCTCATATAAACTTTAACATGTTGTAATTTTAAAATGTTTTTCTTTTTTTAATTTGCAGTTTTTAAAAAAAAATAATCACTAGTGATACTGCTACGATGATTCCTACATTTCCTGTTATAGGGTGACAACTGATTCAGAGTTGTGCTCCTGCACTATCACCCTTGCACATGCACACATGGTGAAGACTATATGCAGCTGTGCCAATATACATTGTGCAGGAATGGACAACCATTATCAGCATCAGGGAATCAATCCAGAATAGAGATGAGCTTGGGCATCCTCTTAACTTATCTCTATCCGAACTCCAAATTCACGCTCTTTTTTACTCCATTGAGCTGAAAGCCGGGTCATTCCCACCCTACAGTTCACCTCTTTGTTTATAGTAGGGCAGGGCAGGCAGCTCATTGGAGTAAGACTTGGTTCACATATATGCATTTTGCATTTGATGCTTTCTCCAGTGCTTTTTAGCAGTTTGTTTTGCGTTTTTCTACACGCGTTTTTGACGCTTTTTGACCGTATTTTGTGTTTTGTTCAGCTTTTTTTTTGTTAAAGTGGATTTATTTTGTTGTCGGGCAGAATAAAAATGCAAAAGGCAGCAAAAATGCATTTCAGCAGCTTTTCTATTGAACACTATTGTAGAAAAAATGCTGATTTTTGCTTTTAAAAAAGTTCCAAAAACGCAGCAGCTCAAAAAAGCATAGATGTGGACATGTCCCATAGGGAACCATATTAAATGGACTGTAGTGCATTTCTGAAAAAAGCACTAAAATGCATTGACGTGACCAGAGCCTAAAAAAAGAGTGCAGATTCAGATTTTGTGTAGAGATGAGTTCAGAGGATGCCCTGGCTCATCTGTAGTCCAGAACAATGATGTGCAGCTGATGCTTGAGCAAGTGCATGTAGAAAGGAAGTGATTGAAAAGGGCCACAGGAGATCAGCAGCATTGATCTCCAGTATTTTATGTAAAAGAAATGATGATTGCTCATGATACACAGTGTTTAATCAATCTAAACAGCTCCAGTTTGGGTTCTACACCCACATTAATTCTGATGTTAAAAATACCTTGAGAATGCATTACCTGATTTACATCCACTTTAATAATAATCTTAATACAGCTTTGAAAATTGCATTACCTGATTGCAGACGGGCTTATATTTCAATCCTGATTTATTCAAAATCTGTTCCAGCTGCTGGCGATTGAAGTTGGACACTCCAATAGATTTGACCAGACCTGCATCTATACAACGCTCCATAGCCTGAAAATGATTTGTAGGAAATTAAAATACCTGCTTGTACGGTGATCCCCAGCAGCCCTTACCCCCATATTCTCTTCCTATTTTAACTACAAATTTCCAGATATAGACAGAAGGCAGAAAAATAATTAAGAAACGTTTACAGCTGTTTATATATTTTGAGGCTTGATGCTGTCCCATTTACTCTAGGCACGGCTCACAGGTGCCTTAGGGCTCATGTGCACTGCAGCTGATAAACTCACGTTCAGGAGCTTTTCTGCATTATTTTCAGCAGCCCCTGAACTCTCCCTAATGTTTTCCTATGTATCCATGTACACATCGTCTTTCACAGTCGTTTACAGGCACTTTAGTTTACAGTTGTCTTTTTGAACACACCAAACTTGCATTCAGGAGTAGATTTTATCAGCGTTTCAAACGCCAAAAACTTGCAAACGCGTGTAACTGCATTTATAAGCGTTTTTAACTGTTCCATATCCAAATGCTGTCCAGAGCCTTTTTTCATCATCAGAAATGCATACAAAGCGTTTTCCATGTATTCAAATGGACCCGGTACACCAGCGCAGTCAGTTCCAAGTTTTGTGAAGGACAAAATGGTAGAACGTGCCGCATTATGATCATGATGGGATCCATAGTGAATACAACCAGAAAAGACGGGTCATCTCAACACATACTGCTCTCTCTGCTTCTGCTCTCTCTATTCCATTCAAAATGTCTAAAATAGTTAATTTTTTACTATTTTTCAGTGCATTCTGGGCATTTGGGAAGGTCTCCTGAGGTTATCTTAAAAAGCGATTCTAAGCGCAAACGCGCATAAACACGGTATGCAAATGCAGCTAAACAGACTTTTTTTGACCTACGTTTTCCAGCAGTCAGTTTCCATCCTTCAGAAGAGTTCCCGTGTACATGAGCCCTTATGATAAATACAGTGCTGTTATTTTATTACATTCTAATTGAGCCACATGTTTACTTTAGGCATATCATTATCACCTCCCAAGTGTCTTGGATGTCTGTGTCGTCATAGAGGTATTTCCCATCTTTATCCACTGGAATCAAATCATCACTGGGCTTGGAAAAAAAACATTATAGTAAATCAGTGAGCAAAAGAATAAAATAAAAAGATTCTCTAACACTGTATGTTTTGGGAGCAAACTAGATGCCTGTCATCTTTTAAACATCAACAGATAGGCATTATTTAATATTGAAGTCTGATCTGCTTATATTTTGCCTTTTCTGTACCCCCACCCCACCACATCAACATGCTAATGACATTTTTAAAAGAGATGTATGGCTTAAAAGAAAAACAAAAAAAACAATCATATTAACCTAGATGACTGCAGCACCAATCCCAGCTGCAGCTGTCCTTCACTGCTTCTAAGATTGAGAACTGAGTGGTCAAACACTGCTGATCACACAGTTCTCAGTCTTCAGCCTGCAGAGAGCCCATGACTGTCAGTTACTGGAGTGCCAGGCTGTGGAGGGAGTGAGAATGGCTGGCTCAGGCTCTCAGCGGCTCATTGAGAGGCTAAGCCAGCTACTGGTCCAGGCATCTGGGTGGATCCCGACTTTAAAGTCAGGATTTTTCCTGAGCCTGGAGTGGCTGAGTGACGTCAGCCAACAGCGGGCTTTAGCTCTCTGTCTGCTGTTTGTTCTGCATGAACTGGCAATACTTCTCCTTTAACCTCCCTGGCGGTGTTCCCGAGTGTAGCTCGGGGTTAACTATCAGTACCAAAAGCGGTAACCCCGAGCTACACTCAGGATTACCCTGCAGCGTTGCTCTGGGATTCCCTCTTGCACTTACCTTGTCCTGCGTTCCCGCGATGTCCCCCCTGCAACGTCCCCGGCCATCTCCTCCGGCCGATGCCGGCATCCGTCTTCCGGGTTCCGATACCCTGCGAGCGCCTGGACATGCGGGGGACAGAACCGGCGGGAAATTTTACAATTTTAAAAGTGACATTCACTAAAGTCACTAAAATCACATAGTAAAACATTACTGTATCAAACCATTTCACATACATTTTGTCCCTACTGCTTTGTCCTGTGCCCTGCCTGCATTTTTACCGTCCTTTCTGCCTGGAAACTGAGAAACGTCCATGGCGTCCAAAAAGCATCCCTTTAGGTCAAAAGCGGTTTTAGACCAGCTAGAGAACAGCGATAGTAAATCAGAACTACTTGCAGAATTGAGTGATAATGATTCATGGGGGAAATTCGTCATCAGACACTGAAAACGATTTTGCAACTTTGCTCAGTGATGTGCTCAGTGATATATTTCAAATTTCAGTGTTTTTTGTTTGATTATATTATTGAATTACATTTATTATTATATTATTATTTTTTATGATTATTTATAAATTATATATTTATGATTTCATGTTTCAAATTTTATCATACCTGGGATGTTTACTAGACTCTTGTTTCGGACAGATTTCAGTGAGTTATTCCTAAAAATTCCAGCCCTACAATAAAAAAACTGCATATTTCCATGCAAAAAATGTACCGCTTTGAGCACAGAAATATTGACATAATCAGACGGCTAGGGACGTTAAATAACACCTTTGCATTTTCATTATATATCTGTTTTCAGAATCAGGGAGTAAGTAATGTCATTACTGGGTCTCTGTGCTTTTCAATGCAATGCAGGCAAATCATGGCTAGCAGGAAGGGTTGAATGTACATAGCTTCCTGAAAACATCACAGCACCCTGCCTTGGTACTGCTCTTGAAAGCCCTCAGCTATGATGTAAGGTTTGGCTCTTAGGAGGCAAATTCCCAAAATGTCCTGATGGGAGGATGTCAGTCATGAGGAGTGAGTGTTCCTAGGCAGGCTGTATCTGCATGCAGACCACCCTAGGTAATGCCCAAGCGTGATGCTGAGCCTCCATGTTTGAAAGAACTGAAATGCAAGGAATAAAAGTGACAGGCCAGGAACAGTAAGGCTAGGGAGGAAGGAGCTAGGTGATGCTGAAGGTCCTTCAGCCAGAAAATGAGGCAGGTTTTGTGTGACTGGCTGCAGCTTCTAATACACATTGTGAGAAGCCCGCAGTGTACAGTGAAATGAGAATAAGCAATTTCATTACAGAAGAACCTGTACAACTGTTCAAGATTAAAGGGAAGACTGGAGATCAGCTTTAAACTAACACTGTCCCATCCCTGGAAATCTGCTTACCTGAAATTCTATAGGCATGTGAATGAGGAAGAGATCCAGGTAATCTATTTGAAGAGCTCTTAGGGATTTCTGCAGACCATTCCGAACCAAATCAGGTCTGTGGAAAGTGCTCCAGAGCTGAAAACAACAAAAAAAACATTTTTTTCAGATACTTCCACCAAGCTAGAGAGTTCAGAATAGGCCTGATCATCACAAATTATGTTTAAAGTAGGAGCAATGCTTGTGAATAACCCCTTGTGATTCATTCTGGGGAACCAAATAAGGGTTCTTTCACATGGGGCGGACCCAATTAGCGGATCCGCTTGCTCAGTGGGGGGATCTCTCCGCTGATCCCCACTGAGAAAGCAGACAACAGCTCTGTGTCTGCTTTGCTGCTGCATAGCAAACACAGAGCTGCTCGCTCTCCTCAATGGGTGGTCAGATGAAAACGGACCGCCTGTCCATTTTTAACTGACCCAATCCCATGGATGGAAGGGGAATTGGATCACCATCCGTCCCTTTTTGGTGATTCGGATTGGATCAGATGTCGGCCGGTGTAATCGGACACATGTCCATTTACACCTGCCGCTCCATACAGGAGAATGGAGGTTCCAATTGGGAAAACAGGCAGGCAGATCCGATCTGAACGTTCATGTGAAAGAGCCCTAAAAAAAAGCTTTGACATTTAGCAGCAGCAAGATTTGGCCAATGAAATATACTGATTTTTTTTCACCCAGTGCTGAAATGACATGTAAAGGCACTATCCTCTATTGTGATCATAATTGTGCTTTTAACGTGACTTTACACAGCTAACCTTACCAGCGTTATCAAAACGCCTGTGTGCATGGAGCCTAAAAGAATTAGTGTGACACCTTTTGCTGCAATATGTTCTGGTTAACCCTATGGATGCAGTTAAATTGGTGACTACACCACACGGAACTTTACTGAGACAACAAAATGCTTTAATGGTTTATTCAACAGACCAGCAGGGAGAAAATGAGGGATATTCGTTGTTAGGGTTTACATACACTTTAAGTGATGTGTATTTTTTGGTGATGATAACTGTATCAATATAAATGTATGCAAATATTTATATTTTTTATTAATTCCTTACAGTTCATACAATGTGTGACAGACCTACCTTTAGACTAAATATTTTTGCAATAAAAGGTGTCCCTCTTTCTTACTTCAGAAAGAAACTACTGCATAATTCTGCTACAACCAAAAAGTACCAACCTTCCCAGTTAAGAACAAGTCTTCTCTCCTTATGGTTCCATCTGTGATCTTATTATGGATGGCCCGGCCAACTTCAACCTCATTGCCGTACAGGTATGCCCCATCAATATGGCGGTACCCGGCTGTGATGGCCAGCTTTGTGGCCTCTTCCGCCATGCTCCTGGGGTACTGAGAAAAGCCAATTTGATTTTTAGATAAAAAATACCTTTACTTATTCTTAGAAAATTATGTTTAATACATTAATTCGTTAACACAGTAAGCTCTATTCACAAACCATTAATTAATCAATAAATGTTATATAGCACCTTCCTAGACAGGTGCTAGGAGTACACCACCCCCCACTGACTTCTCCATCACATCCAACAATGCCACCATCAGGCCCGCCCCGCAGGCCAGAGTACTTGGTGTCATTCTTGACTCCAATCTATCCTTCCAGCCCCAAGTCCAATCACTAACAAACTCATGCAGACTCCACCTCCGCAACATCGCCAAAATACAGACGTTCCTAACCCCAGAAACCACTAAGCAGCTCATCCACTCCCTCATCATATCGCGACTCGATTACTGCAACTCCCTCCTCACTAGCCTACCTCGCCGCTGGCTATCCCCGCTTCAGTCGATCCTGAATACGGCTGCCAGACTCACCTTTCCAAACGCTCCGTTTCCGCCACCCCCCTCTGCCAATCCCTCCACTGGCTTCCAATTGCCCAACAGATCAAATTCAAAATCCTAACACTGATGTACAAAGCTGTCCATCTTACTGCCCCAACCTACATCACCGACCTAATATCCAAGTACCAACCTACACGCACTCTACGCTCCTCACAAGACCTCCTTCTCTTGAATTCCCTAGTCTCCTCCTCCCATGCCCACCTCCAGGACTTCTCCAGGGCGTCACCCATACTCTGGAACTCCCTACCCCAATCCATCAGACTATCACCTACTCTCCTCTCCTTTAGGCGCACCCTGAAAACCCACCTCTTCAGGGAAGTTTACCCCATCCCCTGCTAATTTCTGACCTCCTCCACTCTTCCTACCACTCCATCCCCCACAGCTATTTCCTCCTGTACCACTATCCCCTCCCTCCTAGATTGTAAGCTCCAAGGAGCAGGGCCCTCGAACCCCTTGTGTATCGCAATGTATTGTTATTGTACTGTTGCATGTTCTGTCTCCCATTGTAATGTACAGCACTGAGCGAACTGTTGGCGCTTTATAAATACTGTATAATAATAATAATACATATAAATACTTCTCTGGCTTACTTTATCCTTTAAAGATGTATTTTTGTTGTTAGGTAAATTTAGTTCTAGCTCACTGTAATCAATGCAGCTGCATTTGATTGGATAGATCTGCTCTGTGTCTCACAGGCTGCAAGTTAGATTGCTCTCTCTCTCTCTCGCTCTCCCTCTCTCCCTCTCTCTCCCTTCTTTCAGAACCCTCTGGGGTGGAGAGTAAAGTAACTAGGCAGCATGAATATTTATACTGTCCCAGACAATCTATGTGAACCATGCACAGGTGAATGCTGGGCAATGGGTATAAATAGTCTGAAATCTGGGGCAAAATTTTATTATCCTTGAAGAGAAGTCCAGCCTGAGGGTTTGCTGCCCTCTGGGCACCCTTGCCATATGCTTGCTGTTCATGGAGCCTCAGCTGGGCTAGCTGAGAAGCTTGGATGCTAAAGGTTGCTGGGAGCTGACTGAGAGGCTGTCATCTGAGGATCTGGTTTGAGGTCACTGGTAGAGGTGCCTGGAAGGTTTTGGCCGGAAGCAACCATCACCTAAGGACATTTGTGAGTACAGACTGGTGTGAAAGATTTTAGAGACTGTGGGCTGCTGCCACCCCTCTGGTGCTAGAGAGTCAGCTGTGCATATAAAGGAGATGCCAGCTGGTGTCCTGAAGAGCTCAGTCCATCTAGTTCTTTGTGAAGAGCCTGAGCTCAAGTTGCTTAACCACTTCAAGTCCGGACACTTTCACTCCCTTCCTATCCAGGCCAATTTTCAGCTTTTAGCGCTGTCACACTTTGAATGACAATTGCGCAGTCATGCAACACTGTACCCATATGAATTTTTTAGCATTTTTTTGAGACAGATCAAACTTTATTTTGGTGGTATTTATTCACCACTGGGTTTTTTTTGCTATATAAATGAGAAGTCCAAAAATGTTGAAAAAAAAGTGTTTTTCTTATAAAATTTTGCAAATAAATAATATTTCTTCATACATCTTGGCCAAAATGTATTCAGCTATCATTTTAGTAAAAAAAAAATCCAAATTAGTTTATAACCAAAAATTATAATTGTTCAACTTTTTTTTACTATTTTATTTTTTTTATATTATTATTTATGTTTTTGGAGTTTTAACATACTGTCACCCTAGCACTACAGTGTCACCATAGTGATACTGTACTACTTGTGAGGGGTGATGACGATTTTTTTTTTTTTTACACTGATTGATTTTATACCCATAAATGCTTTAAAAGCAATCATTTCTCCTTCTCTCTGGCTGCATTCTTGCAGCCATTGAGAAATACTGTGAGAGCTGTGATTGGTCACAGCTTCTCACATGCTACAAGGCTACTGTGAATAGCCTTGTACCATGTGACCTCTGTGATCATTCACAGATTTCACACGTAGTAAGCAATGATGTCAAAAGTGACATCTTGCTTACTACTATTCATGTGATCGCTGATTGGCCAATCAGTGATCACATGATCGGGACCTCACACAGAGGTCCCGTACAGTGATCGGTGTGCATCAGGACCTGGACACAGCGGGCACCAGATCGCAGTGCTGCGTGCTCCCAGAGAGTGCGCACAGGCTGAAAATGTGGGCGCTGTTTATGAATGGCAACCTGCTCCTGCACTGCTCCCTTCCGGCTGTTTATGTATATGGGCCGGACGGGAAGTGGTTAAAGAAGGAAGCTTTTGTGGCTTTAGCTTCTATTACAAAGCCAAATCCACTACCTGCTTTTACAATGACTTTGCTTACCGTTCTACAGAAGGAAGTTTAGTGTCCTCAGCTTGTACATAGTTCTTTTTGGAGTATCCCAGCCGTCTGCATTTGCTTTAGGCTGAACAAACTGTGGAATATGGTTCACTTCTATGCGGCCATGTGGGCCGCATTTTGCATGGGCACGAGAGCCCATTCATTTGAATGGACTCCCGTGCCAGTGGCACAAAGGGAAGAAGTTCCTGCACTTCTTTGGAAAACGCAGCCCGCACGGGAACCTCGGTTTCCAGTACTGTTGCGTTTTCCAGTGCGGGCGGTGTACCATTAGAACTAATGGCACCTGCTCGCGGGTCCGCAATTCTCTGTGTGGGTGGTACAGCTGCACGGATCTACGTGCGGATCCACAGTGGCACCACCCACACATATGTGAACCTAGGGTAAATGCATTGAGTTGCTGCCATGTGATTTGCTGATTAGCAGCTTGTTTTACCAAGCAAATGAAGAGGTGTATCTAATAAAGTGGCCAGTGAGTGTATAGAAGTAAAGAATTCCATGAATGTTGTGCTGGAAGTGATACAAAAACAGACAATGTATGTTCTTTGTATGAATATCCATTTCATCAGGACATACAGAGGTTTATATATTTCAGCTTGTGCCTAGGCATATTGTATACTACAATCTTAAAGTGTACCTACGATCAAAATGTAAAGTCATATATTTTATTCCACAATTAATTTCAATTATTTCTAGCCTACTTCTATTAAAATAAAAGATCTTGAACTTTGTAAACTTACTTTGTGAAGATCCGCACACATTTACTTTCTTGAATTCTGTGACACATATTTTTCTATGCCCTGTAAGTAGGCACTGCTGTGTCACACATTTCACAGAGCCTGCCTTCTAAACTACAGAGGTGCTGAGAAGAGGCAGAGTAAATACAGAAATCACAGTTTGCGGGCAGCATAGTACCATGGGACATGTGTGTAGCTATAAGTAAACAGCCAAAGAGAAGCTGCAAAGCATGCAGGGAATCCAGGATGTTGTGGAAAGAGATGGCCAGCAGACAGGCAGCACTCACAATATGAAAGGAGACTTTTCAAGTGAGTTTATATTAGATTGTCAAATATAACTATTTTGCATCATTATTACATTGCTGCTGTTATAAAATGAAAGTGCATGCTGTGACCATAGATCTCCTTTTAATAAAATTCTGTGTATTCTGCTGTATGTCGCCCATGGCAAGAAGGCTTTGAGGACTGCGAGGGACAAGGTCAGGGGCACTGGCCACCAAGCACTGCATAAGAAGGTAGTGAGATGTATATCATCTTCACTGCTTACAAAGTTTCAATGTGTTGGAGAGCCCCTAATCTAAAATGGTTTTGGGAACCATCTGTATTCTTATATACTATAAACCACTAGGGGGCACTCCAGTGTTTCACATACATATGCCAGTTCTCCAATAGATTGCTAGGAGTGTCTAATGGTAGATAAGCTTAGGACCCATGCACCCTGGGTGTTATGCCCTAGTGCGCAAAACTGGGATTTAGCTGATGGTGGAGATCACAGGTGCATTGTCTAGCCCTGTTGCCAGCATCCTGTCAAATTTTATAAGAGGCTGACAGCTGCTGCAGCAGTATGGGGCTGGATCAGGGGCGGATTGACCATTTGGAAACTCAGGCACTGCCCGAGGGCCTGGGGTCAGTAGGGGGCCCCATGAGATGCCCCTGTTACCTTTTTCATAGGCTTTTTTGTGTGTGGGCAAGGACACAGGGGCCCCATGATTCCGTATTGCCCAGTGGCCCCATGAGTTGTCAGTCTGCCCCTGGGCTGGATGGTGCACCCAGCCGTATAAACATTAACCACTTGCCCTCCAGAGGATTTACCCCCCCTTCCTGACAGGCCATTTTTTTGCGATACAGCTCTGCATTACTTTAACTGACAATTTTGCGGTCATGCAATGCTGCACATAAATGAAATGTATGTCCTTTTTCCCATAAAAAGAGCTTTCTTTCAGTGGTATATGATCACCTCTGCGGGTTTTTTTTTCTGCGCTATAAACAAAAAAAGACCGACAATTTTGAAAAAAAAAACATTATTTTTTACTTTTTGCTATAAAACATATCCAATAAAAAAATTTTTAAAAATCAAATTTGGTCATAAATGTAAGCCTAAATGTATTCTGCAACATGTCTTTGCTAAAGGTTGGGGCGGTTGCCTTTTTTTTGTTGTAGTTGGCTAAATTGGACGCAGGAATGCACTGGTATAGCTGGGCGTCATGTGCGTCCCTGTACCTTTAAGGAGGGATGGGCTCCTCCAGGCACACCTGCCCTTAACCCATCCATTTATACATGTGCTCCTACTGGACATTTTAGTTAGATCCACAGTATACAGAGGACCCTTGACATGGGAATATGGCTTACGCATGTATTTGCAAATGTGTACAAACAAAACCCTATGTTTTTAACACATACTGTTAGGCAGGGCCAAATTGGTTGTTTCACAAGCTGGCTAGTAAGTGTTGCTGGGAAATCTTTTGTTTGTAAGACAGATTTACCCTCGCTTTCTGTTGGGACAACAGCGGTGTCAGATCCCAAACTTAAAGCACACTGCCCTTAATGTGTGACAGTGGTGTTCTCAGCCTCCCCCCACAGAGTTTCCAGCTCACAGGACCACAATCTAAGTGTCAGCAGACTGGTAGTCTGCAGTCAGGTAACTATGCTGTTAACCCCTACATACAGAAGTCATGGCCACCACTTGTTTAGCGGAAATTACTTGTTTACCATTCACAATAATCAACAATAAATGTGAAATAAACCCCTCACATTGGCGCTGTATGTTATAAATAGAGATGAGCGAAGTATTCAAAAATTCGATTCGACTGATTCGGCGAATTCGTGGAAAAATTTTGATTAGAGTCGAATATATTCGCTGCGAATTTAACTTATAAAAGGGTGTTTCTAGGCTTCAGAGAGACTTTATATTAGTGCAGAACACTGTACCTTTAATTTAAATGCCCTTGGAGTCTGCTGGGGAAGAGAAATAATACTGTCAGTCAGTATGACATGCAGATGAGTGCCGTCGATCTTAGAATCACCGCACACTTCACTCATTTGGACAGTCACGGGGCCAAAACCAGAGTGTGGAGCCACAGTGTGGCGGTGGAGGCAGCAGCAATGGGAGGCCATACAGCACCCTATGACAAAAATGGAAACCACCAGCAGTGTGTGAGGAGACCTGAAAGTGGCACATGGCAGAGTGTGGCGATGGAGACAGCAGCAATGGGAGGCTGTACAGGGACCCATGAGAGACTCTGGACCTGGCAGCAGCATGAGGAGGCGGTACAGGGGCCCATGGCAGATTAGGGGCCTTGCAGCAGCTATAGGAGACCCGTAATCTGCCAGCACCCTATGTCAAAAAATTCAACACACCAGCAGTGTGAGGAGACCTGAAAGTGGCACATGGCATGAGACACTGTGGACCTGGCAGCAGCATGAGGAGGCGGTACAGGGGCCCATGGCAGATTAGGGGCCTGGCAGCAGCTATGGAAAGCCCGTAATCTGCCAGCACCCTATGTCACAAAATTGAACACACCAGCAGTGTGAGGAGACCTGAAAGTGGCACATGGCATGAGACACTGTGGACCTGGCAGCAGCATGAGGAGGCGGTACAGGGGCCCATGGCAGATTAGGGGCCTGGCAGCAGCTATAGGAGGCCCGTAATCTGCCAGCACCCTATGACAAAAAATGGAACACACCAGCAGTGTGAGGAGACCTGAAAGTGGCATATGGCAGAGTGTGGCAATGGAGACAGCAGCAATAGGAGGACGTACAGGGACCCATGACAGACTCTGGACTTGGCAGCAGCATGAGGAGGCGGTATAGGGGCCCATGGCAGATTAGGGGCCTGGCAGCAGCTATGGGAGGCCCGTAATCTGCCAGCACCCTATGTCAAAAAATTGAAAACACCAGCAGTGTGAGGAGACCTGAAAGTGGCACATGGCATGAGACACTGTGGACCTGGCAGCAGCATGAGGAGGCGGTATAGGGGCCCATGGCAGATTAGGGGCCTGGCAGCAGCTATGGGAGGCCCGTAATCTGCCAGCACCCTATGTCAAAAAATTGAACACACCAGCAGTGTGAGGAGACCTGAAAGTGGCACATGGCATGAGACACTGTGGACCTGGCAGCAGCATGAGGAGGCGGTACAGGGGCCCATGGCAGATTAGGGGCCTGGCAGCAGCTATAGGAGGCCCGTAATCTGCCAGCACCCTATGTCAAAAAATTGAACACACCAGCAGTGTGAGGAGACCTGAAAGTGGCACATGGCATGAGACACTGTGGACCTGGCAGCAGCATGAGGAGGCGGTACAGGGGCCCATGGCAGATTAGGGGCCTGGCAGCAGCTATAGGAGGCCCGTAATCTGCCAGCACCCTATGACAAAAAATGGAACACACCAGCAGTGTGAGGAGACCTGAAAGTGGCACATGGCAGAGTGTGGCGATGGAGACAGCAGCAATGGGAGGCCGCACAGGGACCCATGAGACACTCTGGACCTGGCAGCAGCATGAGGAGGTGGTATAGGGGCCCTTGGCAGATTAGGGGCCTGGCAGCAGCTATGGGAGGCCCGTAATCTGCCAGCACCCTATGTCAAAAAATTGAACACACCAGCAGTGTGTGAGGAGACCTGAAAGTGGCACATGGCAGAGTGTGGCGATGGAGACAGCAGCAATGGGAGGCCGTACAGGGACCCATGAGAGACTCTGGACCTGGCAGCAGCATGAGGAGGCGGTACAGGGGCCCATGGCAGATTAGGGGCCTTGCAGCAGCTATAGGAGACCCGTAATCTGCCAGCACCCTATGTCAAAAAATTCAACACACCAGCAGTGTGAGGAGACCTGAAAGTGGCACATGGCATGAGACACTGTGGACCTGGCAGCAGCATGAGGAGGCGGTACAGGGGCCCATGGCAGATTAGGGGCCTGGCAGCAGCTATGGAAGGCCCGTAATCTGCCAGCACCCTATGTCACAAAATTGAACACACCAGCAGTGTGAGGAGACCTGAAAGTGGCACATGGCATGAGACACTGTGGACCTGGCAGCAGCATGAGGAGGCGGTACAGGGGCCCATGGCAGATTAGGGGCCTGGCAGCAGCTATAGGAGGCCCGTAATCTGCCAGCACCCTATGACAAAAAATGGAACACACCAGCAGTGTGAGGAGACCTGAAAGTGGCATATGGCAGAGTGTGGCGATGGAGACAGCAGCAATAGGAGGACGTACAGGGACCCATGACAGACTCTGGACTTGGCAGCAGCATGAGGAGGCGGTATAGGGGCCCATGGCAGATTAGGGGCCTGGCAGCAGCTATGGGAGGCCCGTAATCTGCCAGCACCCTATGTCAAAAAATTGAAAACACCAGCAGTGTGAGGAGACCTGAAAGTGGCACATGGCATGAGACACTGTGGACCTGGCAGCAGCATGAGGAGGCGGTACAGGGGCCCATGGCAGATTAGGGGCCTGGCAGCAGCTATGGGAGGCCCGTAATCTGCCAGCACCCTATGTCAAAAAATTGAACACACCAGCAGCGTGAGGAGACCTGAAAGTGGCACATGGCATGAGACACTGTGGACCTGGCAGCAGCATGAGGAGGCGGTACAGGGGCCCATGGCAGATTAGGGGCCCGGCAGCAGCAATAGGAGGCCCGTAATCTGCCAGCACCCTATGTCAAAAAATTGAACACACCAGCAGTGTGAGGAGACCTTAAAGTGGCACATGGCATGAGACACTGTGGACCTGGCAGCAGCATGAGGAGGCGGTACAGGGGCCCATGGCAGATTAGGGGCCTGGCAGCAGCTATAGGAGGCCCGTAATCTGCCAGCACCCTATGACAAAAAATGGAACACACCAGCAATGTGAGGAGACCTGAAAGTGGCACATGGCAGAGTGTGGCGATGGAGACAGCAGCAATGGGAGGCCGTACAGGGACCCATGACAGACTCTGGACTTGGCAGCAGCATGAGGAGGCGGTATAGGGGCCCATGGCAGATTAGGGGCCTGGCAGCAGCTATGGGAGGCCCGTAATCTGCCAGCACCCTATGTCAAAAAATTTAACACACCAGCAGTGTGAGGAGACCTGAAAGTGGCACATGGCATGAGACACTGTGGACCTGGCAGCAGCATGAGGAGGCGGTACAGGGGCCCATGGCAGATTAGGGGCCTGGCAGCAGCTATGGGAGGCCCATAATCTGCCAGCACCCTATGTCAAAAAATTCAACACACCAGCAGTGTGAGGAGACCTGAAAGTGGCACATGGCATGAGACACTGTGGACCTGGCAGCAGCATGAGGAGGCGGTACAGGGGCCCATGGCAGATTAGGGGCCTGGCAGCAGCTATAGGAGGCCCGTAATCTGCCAGCACCCTATGTCAAAAAATTGAACACACCAGCAGTGTGAGGAGACCTGAAAGTGGCACATGGCATGAGACACTGTGGACCTGGCAGCAGCATGAGGAGGCGGTACAGGGGCCCATGTCAGATTAGGGGCCTGGCAGCAGCTATAGGAGGCCCGTAATCTGCCAGCACCCTATGACAAAAAATGGAACACACCAGCAGTGTGAGGAGAACTGAAAGTGGCACATGGCAGAGTGTGGCGATGGAGACAGCAGCAATGGGAGGCCGTACAGGGACCCATGAGACACTCTGGACCTGGCAGCAGCATGAGGAGGCGGTATAGGGGCCCTTGGCAGATTAGGGGCCTGGCAGCAGCTATGGGAGGCCCGTAATCTGCCAGCACCCTATGTCAAAAAATTGAACACACCAGCAGTGTGTGAGGAGACCTGAAAGTGGCACATGGCAGAGTGTGGCGATGGAGACAGCAGCAATGGGAGGCCGTACAGGGACCCATGAGAGACTCTGGACCTGGCAGCAGCATGAGGAGGCGGTATAGGGGCCCATGGCAGATTAGGGGCCTGGCAGCAGCTATAGGAGACCCGTAATCTGCCAGCACCCTATGTCAAAAAATTCAACACACCAGCAGTGTGAGGAGACCTGAAAGTGGCACATGGCATGAGACACTGTGGACCTGGCAGCAGCATGAGGAGGCGGTACAGGGGCCCATGTCAGATTAGGGGCCTGGCAGCAGCTATGGGAGGCCCGTAATCTGCCAGCACCCTATGTCAAAAAATTGAACACACCAGCAGTGTGAGGAGACCTGAAAGTGGCACATGGCATGAGACACTGTGGACCTGGCAACAGCATGAGGAGGCGGTACAGGGGCCCATGGCAGATTAGGGGCCTGGCAGCAGCAATAGGAGGCCCGTAATCTGCCAGCACCCTATGTCAAAAAATTGAACACACCAGCAGTGTGAGGAGACCTGAAAGTGGCACATGGCATGAGACACTGTGGACCTGGCAGCAGCATGAGGAGGCGGTACAGGGGCCCATGGCAGATTAGGGGCCTGGCAGCAGCTATAGGAGGCCCGTAATCTGCCAGCACCCTATGACAAAAAAATGAACACACCAGCAGTGTGAGGAGACCTGAAAGTGGCACATGGCAGAGTGTGGCGATGGAGACAGCAGCAATGGGAGGACGTACAGGGACCCATGACAGACTCTGGACTTGGCAGCAGCATGAGGAGGCGGTATAGGGGCCCATGGCAGATTAGGGGCCTGGCAGCAGCTATGGGAGGCCCGTAATCTGCCAGCACCCTATGTCAAAAAATTGAAAACACCAGCAGTGTGAGGAGACCTGAAAGTGGCACATGGCATGAGACACTGTGGACCTGGCAGCAGCATGAGGAGGCGGTACAGGGGCCCATGGCAGATTAGGGGCCTGGCAGCAGCTATGGGAGGCCCGTAATCTGCCAGCACCCTATGTCAAAAAATTGAACACACCAGCAGTGTGAGGAGACCTGAAAGTGGCACATGGCATGAGACACTGTGGACCTGGCAGCAGCATGAGGAGGTGGTACAGGGGCCCATGGCAGATTAGGGGCCTGGCAGCAGCTATAGGAGGCCCATAATATGCCAGCACCCTATGTCAAAAAATTGAACACACCAGCAGTGTGAGGAGACCTGAAAGTGGCACATGGCATGAGACACTGTGGACCTGGCAGCAGCAGGAGGAGGCGGTACAGGGGCCCATGGCAGATTAGGGGCCTGGCAGCAGCTATAGGAGGCCCGTAATCTGCCAGCACCCTATGACAAAAAATGGAACACACCAGCAGTTAGAGGAGACCTGAAAGTGGCACATGGCAGAGTGTGGCGATGGAGACAGCAGCAATGGGAGGCTGTACAGGGACCCATGAGACACTCTGGACCTGGCAGCAGCATGAGGAGGCGGTATAGGGGCCCTTGGCAGATTAGGGGCCTGGCAGCAGCTATGGGAGGCCCGTAATCTGCCAGCACCCTATGTCAAAAAATTGAACACACCAGCAGTGTGTGAGGAGACCTGAAAGTGGCACATGGCAGAGTGTGGCGATGGAGACAGCAGCAATGGGAGGCCGTACAGGGACCCATGAGAGACTCTGGACCTGGCAGCAGCATGAGGAGGCGGTATAGGGGCCCATGGCAGATTAGGGGCCTGGCAGCAGCTATAGGAGGCCCGTAATCTGCCAGCACCCTATGTCAAAAAATTCAACACACCAGCAGTGTGAGGAGACCTGAAAGTGGCACATGGCATGAGACACTGTGAACCTGGCAGCAGCATGAGGAGGCGGTACAGGGGCCCATGGCAGATTAGGGGCCTGGCAGCAGCAATAGGAGGCCCGTAATCTGCCAGCACCCTATGTCAAAAAATTGAACACACCAGCAGTGTGAGGAGACCTTAAAGTGGCACATGGCATGAGACACTGTGGACCTGGCAGCAGCATGAGGAGGCGGTACAGGGGCCCATGGCAGATTAGGGGCCTGGCAGCAGCTATAGGAGGCCCGTAATCTGCCAGCACCCTATGACAAAAAATGGAACACACCAGCAATGTGAGGAGACCTGAAAGTGGCACATGGCAGAGTGTGGCGATGGAGACAGCAGCAATGGGAGGCCGTACAGGGACCCATGACAGACTCTGGACTTGGCAGCAGCATGAGGAGGCGGTATAGGGGCCCATGGCAGATTAGGGGCCTGGCAGCAGCTATGGGAGGCCCGTAATCTGCCAGCACCCTATGTCAAAAAATTGAACACACCAGCAGTGTGAGGAGACCTGAAAGTGGCACATGGCATGAGACACTGTGGACCTGGTAGCAGCATGAGGAGGCGGTACAGGGGCCCATGGCAGATTAGGGGCCTGGCAGCAGCTATGGGAGGCCCGTAATCTGCCAGCACCCTATGACAAAAAATTGAACACACCAGCAGTGTGTGAGGAGACCAGAAAGTGGCACATGGCATGAGACACTGTGGACCTGGCAGCAGCATGAGGAGGCGGTACAGGGGCCCATGGCAGATTAGGGGCTTGGCAGCAGCTATAGGAGGCCCGTAATCTGCCAGCACCCTATGACAAAAAAATGGAACACACCAGCAGTGTGAGGAGACCTGAAAGTGGCACATGGCAGAGTGTGGCGATGGAGACAGCAGCAATGGGAGGCCGTACAGGGACCCATGACAAACTCTGGACTTGGCAGCAGCATGAGGAGGCGGTATAGGGACCCATGGCAGATTAGGGGCCTGGCAGCAGCTATGGGAGGCCCGTAATCTGCCAGCACCCTATGTCAAAAAATTGAACACACCAGCAGTGTGAGGAGACCTGAAAGTGGCACATGGCATGAGACACTGTGGACCTGGCAGCAGCATGAGAAGGCGGTACAGGGGCCCATGGCAGATTAGGGGCCTGGCAGCAGCTATGGGAGGCCCGTAATCTGCCAGCACCCTATGTCAAAAAATTGAACACACCAGCAGTGTGAGGAGACCTGAAAGTGGCACATGGCATGAGACACTGTGGACCTGGCAGCAGCATGAGGAGGCGGTACAGGGGCCCATGGCAGATTAGGGGCCTGGCAGCAGCTATGGGAGGCCCATAATCTGCCAGCACCCTATGTCAAAAAATTGAACACACCAGCAGTGTGAGGAGACCTGAAAGTGGCACATGGCATGAGACACTGTGGACCTGGCAGCAGCATGAGGAGGCGGTACAGGGGCCCATGGCAGATTAGGGGCCTGGCAGCAGCTATAGGAGGCCCGTAATCTGCCAGCACCCTATGACAAAAAATGGAACACACCAGCAATGTGAGGAGACCTGAAAGTGGCACATGGCAAAGTGTGGCGATGGAGACAGCAGCAATGGGAGGCCGTACAGGGACCCATGAAAGACTCTGGACTTGGCAGCAGCATGAGGAGGCGGTATAGGGGCCCATGGCAGATTAGGGGCCTGGCAGCAGCTATGGGAGGCCCATAATCTGCCAGCACCCTATGTCAAAAAATTGAACACACCAGCAGTGTGAGGAGACCTGAAAGTGGCACATGGCATGAGACACTGTGGACCTGGCAGCAGCATGAGGAGGTGGTACAGGGGCCCATGGCAGATTAGGGGCCTGGCAGCAGCTATAGGAGGCCCGTAATCTGCCAGCACCCTATGTCAAAAAATTGAACACACCAGCAGTGTAAGGAGACCTGAAAGTGGCACATGGCAGAGTGTGGCGATGGAGACAGCAGCAATGGGAGGCCGTACAGGGACCCATGAGAGACTCTGGACCTGGCAGCAGCATGAGGAGGCGGTATATAGGGGCCCATGGCAGATTAGGGGCCTGGCAGCAGCTATGGGAGGCCCGTAATCTGCCAGCACCCTATGACAAAAAATGGAACACACCAGCAGTGTGAGGAGACCTGAAAGTGGCACATGGCAGAGTGTGGCGATGGAGACAGCAGCAATGGGAGGCCGTACAGGGACCCATGAGACACTCTGGGCCTGGCAGCAGCATGAGGAGGCGCTATAGGGGCCCATGGCAGATTAGGGGCCTGGCAGCAGCTATGGGAGGCCCGTAATCTGCCAGCACCCTATGTCAAAAAATGGAACACACCAGCAGTGTGTGAGGAGACCTGAAAGTGGCACATGGCAGAGTGTGGCGATGGAGACAGCAGCAATGGGAAGCCGTACAGGGACCCATGAGAGACTCTGGACTTCGCAGCAGCATGAGGAGGCGGTATAGGGGCCCATGGCAGATTAGGGGCCTGGCAGCAGCTATGGGAGGCCCTTAATCTGCCAGCACCCTATGACAAAAAATGGAACACACCAGCAGTGTGAGGAGTCCTGAAAGTGGCACATTGCAGAGTGTGGCGATGGAGACAGCAGCAATGGGAGGCCGTACAGGGACCCATGAGACACTCTGGACCTGGCAGCAGCATGAGGAGGCGCTATAGGGGCCCATGGCAGATTAGGGGCCTGGCAGCAGCTATGGGAGGCCCGTAATCTGCCAGCACCCTATGTCAAAAAATGGAACACACCAGCAGTGTGTGAGGAGACCTGAAAGTGGCACATGGCAGAGTGTGGCGATGGGGACAGCAGCAATGGGAGGCCGTACAGGGACCCATGAGAGACTCTGGACTTTGCAGCAGCATGAGGAGGCGGTATAGGGGCCCATGGCAGATTAGGGGCCTGGCAGCAGCTATGGGAGGCCCGTAATCTGCCAGCACCCTATGTCAAAAAAATTGAACACACCAGCAGTGTGTGAGGAGACCTGAAAGTGGCACATGGCAGAGTGTGGCGATGGAGACAGCAGCAATGGGAGGCCGTACAGGGACCCATGAGAGACTCTGGACTTCGCAGCAGCATGAGGAGGCGGTATAGGGGCCCATGGCAGATTAGGGGCCTGGCAGCAGCTATGGGAGGCCAGTAATCTGCCAGCACCCTATGACAAAAAATGGAACACACCAGCAGTGTGAGGAGACCTGAAAGTGGCACATGGCAGAGTGTGGCGATGGAGACAGCAGCAATGGGAGGCCGTACAGGGACCCATGAGACACTCTGGACCTGGCAGCAGCATGAGGAGGCGCTATAGGGGCCCATGGCAGATTAGGGGCCTGGCAGCAGCTATGGGAGGCCCGTAATCTGCCAGCACCCTATGACAAAAAATGGAACACACCAGCAGTGTGTGAGGAGACCTGAAAGTGGCACATGGCAGAGTGTGGCGATGGAGACAGCAGCAATGGGAGGCCGTACAGGGACCCATGAGACATTCTGGACCTGGCAGCAGCATGAGGAGGCGGTATAGGGGCCCATGGCAGATTAGGGGCCTGGCAGCAGCTATGGGAGGCCCGTAATCTGCCTGCACCCTATGACAAAAAATGGAACACACCAGCAGTGTGAGGAGACCTGAAAGTGGCACATGGCAGAGTGTGGCGATGGAGACAGCAGCAATGGGAGGCCGTACAGGGACCCATGAGACACTCTGGACCTGGCAGCAGCATGAAGAGGCGCTATAGGGGCCCATGGCAGATTAGGGGCCTGGCAGCAGCTATGGGAGGCCCGTAATCTGCCAGCACCCTATGTCAAAAAATGGAACACACCAGCAGTGTGTGAGGAGACCTGAAAGTGGCACATGGCAGAGTGTGACGATGGAGACAGCAGCAATGGGAGGCCGTACAGGGACCCATGAGAGACTCTGGACTTCGCAGCAGCATGTGGAGGCGGTATAGGGGCCCATGGCAGATTAGGGGCCTGGCAGCAGCTATGGGAGGCCCGTAATCTTCCAGCACCCTATGTCAAAAAAATTGAACACACCAGCAGTGTGTGAGGAGACTTGAAAGTGGCACATGGCAGAGTGTGGCGATGAAGACAGCAGCAATGGGAGGCCGTACAGGGACCCATGAGAGACTCTGGACTTCGCAGCAGCATGAGGAGGCGGTATAGGGGCCCATGGCAGATTAGGGGCCTGGCAGCAGCTATGGGAGGCCCGTAATCTGCCAGCACCCTATGACAAAAAATGGAACACACCAGCAGTGTGAGGAGACCTGAAAGTGGCACATGGCATGAGACACTGTGGACCTGGCAGCAGCATGAGGAGGCGGTACAGGGGCCCATGGCAGATTAGGGGCCTGGCAGCAGCTATGGGAGGCCCGTAATCTGCCAGCACCCTATGACAAAAAATGGAACACACCAGCAGTGTGTGAGGAGACCTGAAAGTGGCACATGGCAGAGTGTGGCGATGGAGACAACCCACCGACTGTTTTGCTCGCTGCCAAGCTGGCACCCTCTTCTCCTGATGATGCGGAAGCAATAGCCTGATGACGACGAGGCTGCCAAGTGCGATCAGCCTCATCATCATCAATTAGGGTCTCCGCCTCACTACTAGCCCCCTCGGCTGCGTGTGGGTCAGGAGACAGACCTGTCTCTAGACCGGCTACCGAGCCACTCTCCTCGCCACTACTTCTTCGCCTGGCTGCTGAAGAGGCGGATGTCTCCCCCCGTTCCTGACCGCCCTCTGTTAGCTCTTCCTCACTGTACTGGATGACACCGGGAGCACTGGCCTCTGGCTGCGAATAGTGCTGCCTCGACCCCTTCCTCTGCTGCCACGTCTGCTCGCTCCTAAAACATTGCCTCCTCTGCCACTCCTCTGCATGTTGTCTGACATACTCTTTAATTCAATGATTCTGTGTCCCTGAGTAACAATTCTGTGTCTGTCCCTGAGTAACAATTCTGTGTCCCTGAGTAACGTTTCTGTGGCCCTAAGTAACAGTTCTGTGGCCCTCAGTAACAATTCTGTGTCCCTCAGTAACAATTCTGTGTCTGTCCCTGAGTAACAATTCTGTGTCCCTCAGTAACAATTCTGTGTCCCTCAGTAACAATTCTGTGTCCCTCAGTAAAAATTCTGTGTCCCTCAGTAACAATTCTGTGTCCCTCAGTAACAATTCTGTGTCCCTGAGTAACAATTCTGTGTCTGTCCCTGAGTAAGAATTCTGTGTCTGTCCCTGAGTAACAATTCTGTGTCCCTAAGTAACGTTTCTGTTGCCCTAAGTAACGTTTCTGTGGCCCTAAGTAACGATTCTGTGGCCCTCAGTAACAATTCTGTGTCCCTCAGTAACAATTCTGTGTCCCTGAGTAACAATTCTGTGTCTGTCCCTGAGTAAGAATTCTGTGTCTGTCCCTGATTAACGATTCTGTGTCCCTGAGTAACGTTTCTGTGGCCCTAAGTAACAGTTCTGTGTCCCTCAGTAACAATTCTGTGTCCCTCAGTAACAATTCTGTGTCTGTCCCTGAGTAACAATTCTGTGTCTGTCCCTGAGTAACAATTCTGTGTCCCTGAGTAACGTTTCTGTGGCCCTAAGTAACAGTTCTGTGGCCCTCAGTAACAATTCTGTGTCCCTCAGTAACAATTCTGTGTCTGTCCCTGAGTAACAATTCTGTGTCCCTCAGTAACAATTCTGTGTCCCTCAGTAACAATTCTGTGTCCCTCAGTAACAATTCTGTGTCCCTGAGTAACAATTCTGTGTCCCTGAGTAACAATTCTGTGTCTGTCCCTGAGTAACAATTCTGTGTCCCTAAGTAACGTTTCTGTTGCCCTAAGTAACGTTTCTGTGGCCCTAAGTAACGTTTCTGTGGCCCTAAGTAACGATTCTGTGGCCCTCAGTAACAATTCTGTGTCCCTCAGTAACAATTCTGTGTCCCTGAGTAACAATTCTGTGTCCCTGAGTAACAATTCTGTGTCTGTCCCTGAGTAACAATTCTGTGTCTGTCCCTGATTAACAATTCTGTGTCCCTGAGTAACGTTTCTGTGGCCCTAAGTAACAGTTCTGTGGCCCTCAGTAACAATTCTGTGTCCCTCAGTAACAATTCTGTGTCCCTCAGTAACAATTCTGTGTCCCTGAGTAACAATTCTGTGTCCCTCAGTAACAATTCTGGGTCCCTCTGTAACAATTCTGTGTCCCTCAGTAACAATTCTGTGTCCCTGAGTAAGAATTCTGTGTCCCTGAGTAACAATTCTGTGGCCCTAAGTAACGTTTCTGTGGCCCTAAGTAACGATTCTGTGGCCCTAAGTAACGTTTCTGTGGCCCTAAGTAACGGTTCTGTGTCCCTCAGTAACAATTCTGTATCCCTCAGTAACAATTCTGTGTCTGTCCCTAAGTAAAGTTTCTGTGGCCCTAAGTAAAGTTTCTGTGGCCCTAAGTAACGTTTCTGTGTCCCTAAGTAACGATTCTGTGGCCCTAAGTAACGATTCTGTGGCCCTAAATAACGTTTCTGTAGCCCTAAGTAACGTTTCTGTAGCCCTAAGTAACGTTTCTGTGGCCCTAAGTAACGGTTCTGTGGCCCTCAGTAACAATTCTGTGGCCCTCAGTAACAATTCTGTGTCTGTCCCTAAGTAACAATTCTGTGGCCCTAAGTAACGTTTCTGTGGCCCTAAGTAACGTTTCTGTGGCCCTAAGTAACGATTCTGTGGCCCTAAGTAACGTTTCTGTGGCCCTAAGTAATGTTTCTGTGGCCCTCAGTAACAAATCTGTGTCCCTCAGTAACAATTCTGTGTCTGTCCCTAAGTAACGTTTCTGTGGCCCTAAGTAACGGTTCTGTGGCCCTCAGTAACAATTCTGTGTCCCTCAATAACAATTCTGTGTCTGTCCCTAAGTAACAATTCTGTGGCCCTAAGTAACGTTTCTGTGGCCCTAAGTAACGATTCTGTGGCCCTAAGTAACGTTTCTGTGGCCCTAAGTAACGTTTCTGTGGCCCTCAGTAACAATTCTGTGTCCCTCAATAACAATTCTGTGTTTGTCCCTAAGTAACAATTCTGTGGCCCTAAGTAACGTTTCTGTGGCCCTAAGTAACGATTCTGTTGCCCTCAGTAACAAATCTGTGTCCCTCAGTAACAATTCTGTGTCTGTCCCTAAGTAACAATTCTGTGGCCCTAAGTAACGTTTCTGTGGCCCTAAGTAACGATTCTGTGGCCCTCAGTAACAATTCTGTATCCCTCAGTAACAATTCTGTCTGTCCCTGAGTAACAATTCTGTGTCCCTAAGTAACGTTTCTGTGGCCCTAAGTAACGTTTCTGTGGCCCTAAGTAACCATTCTGTGGCCCTAAGTAACGTTTCTGTGGCCCTAAGTAACGTTTCTGTGTCCCTTAGTAACAATTCTGTGTCCCTCAATAACAATTCTTTGTCTGTCCCTAAGTAACAATTCTGTGGCCCTAACTAACGTTTCTGTGGCCCTAAGTAATGTTTCTGTGGCCCTCAGTAACAATTCTGTGGCCCTAAGTAACGTTTCTGTGGCCCTCAGTAACAATTCTGTGGCCCTCAATAACAATTCTGTGTCTGTCCCTAAGTAACAATTCTGTGGCCCTAAGTAACGTTTCTGTGGCCCTAAGTAACGATTCTGTGGCCCTAAGTAACATTTCTGTGGCCCTAAGTAACGTTTCTGTGGCCCTCAATAACAATTCTGTGTCCCTCAATAACAATTCTGTGTCTGTCCCTAAGTAACAATTCTGTGGCCCTAAGTAGCGATTCTGTGGCCCTCAGTAACAAATCTGTGTCCCTCAGTAACAATTCTGTGTCTGTCCCTAAGTAACAATTCTGTGGCCCTAAGTAACGTTTCTGTGGCCCTAAGTAACGGTTCTGTGGCCCTCAGTAACAATTCTGTGTCCCTCAATAACAATTCTCTGTCTGTCCCTAAGTAACAATTCTGTGGCCCTAAGTAACGTTTCTGTGGCCCTAAGTAACGATTCTGTGGCCCTCAGTAACAAATCTGTGTCCCTCACTAACAATTCTGTGTCTGTCCCTAAGTAACAATTCTGTGGCCCTAAGTAACGATTCTGTGGCCCTCAGTAAAAATTCTGTGTCTGTCCCTAAGTAACAATTCTGTGGCCCTAAGTAACGTTTCTGTGGCCCTAAGTAACAATTCTGTGGCCCTCAGTAACAAATCTGTGTCCCTCAGTAACAATTCTGTGTCTGTCCCTAAGTAACAATTCTGTGGCCCTAAGTAACGATTCTGTGGCCCTCAGTAACAAATCTGTGTCCCTCAGTAACAATTCTGTGTCTGTCCCTAAGTAACAATTCTGTGACCCTAAGTAACGTTTCTGTGGCCCTAAGTAACGATTCTGTGGCCCTCAGTAACAATTCTGTATCCCTCAGTAACAATTCTGTCTGTCCCTGAGTAACAATTCTGTGTCCCTAAGTAACGTTTCTGTGGCCCTAACTAACGATTCTGTGGCCCTAAGTAAACGTTTCTGTGGCCCTATGTAACGTTTCTATGGCCCTAAGTAACGATTCTGTGGCCCTAACTAACGTTTCTGTGTCCCTAACTCTCTCCCTGCATACAGCCAGGTCTGCCTCTGTTGAATGACTGGAGGCAAATGGAGAATTCTAAAATGGCCGCCATTTATAGCTCGACCATTACACTGTGCTGGCTGGCTGGCTGCTGATTGGCTAATGCGATCACATGTCATGAATGAATGCATTATGGGTCAGCGCGCCTTGTCTGCGCGCCTTCCCAGACATCCCCGCTCCGTCGCCGCACATGTCGCCGCCATTTTAGGAAAAATTTCGATTCGCGCATCCGAAGTCTGCTTATTTTCGGATTCGACGCGAATCGAAATTTTCCTAATATTCGAAACGAATTCCACTTCGCCTTCTTCGATTCGCTCATCTCTAGTTATAAACATTCAAATAATGTGCAAAAACTAAATGAATTGTGAAATTTAAAAAAATGAATGAATGCACATCCGCTATAATTAAATAACATACTCCAGTGCATAGCACTTAAAAATTATCAACACAATCACAAATGACTGCTGCCACCTTATATACAAATCAAATAGACACTAAGGTGTCCGTTTATGAACCAGTGGTAATAGATCGCTGCTCAGTTCTCCGGCATTCTCGGAGAACACAGTTGTATTGTGAATGCCGTTTATGAAGCAGTTCTCCGAACAAAGGGAGAATGGTCTCTAAACGCTGGAAAACAGCTGATTTTACTATAATCTCGCGAGATTACAGTAAAAGGTCAGTTTACTAAGCAGAGGTAAATTATCACTGTTTAGTTTTCGGTTCCTCCAATTCTCCAGCTGAACATGTTCTCCGCTGATCTCCTGAGTGTCATAAACTGTGAATGACCAGAGAATAGCTGCGATCCTCTGAATCGCAGCTATTCTCTGTGTCATAAACAGATACCTAAGGTGTCCGTTTATGAACCAGCGGAAAATGATCGCTGCTCAGTTCTCCGGCATTCTCGGAGAACACAGTTCTCCTGTGAATGCCGTTTATGAAGCGGTGTAGATCAGTTCCCGAACGAAGGGAGAGCGGTCCACAAACACTGGAAAACGAAGAGCTGAACATGTTCTCCGCTGATCTCCTGAGTGTCATAAACTGTGAATGACCAGACAGTAGCTGCGATCCTCTGAATCGCAGCTATTCTCTGTGTCATAAACGGACACCTAAATGTGAAATAAACCCCTCACAGTGGCTCTGTAGGTTATAAACATTCAAATCATCATAGAAAAAATAATCTCCAATGGTACAGCAACCAATGCATAAAACTTTGTTCTAAAATAGAATGCCACTCACATAATAAAATATATAAAAACACTCATCAAATGCATCTAGGGATAGACGTCAGGTAAAGTAGCATAGTAATGGCTCTCACCACCGCCGGACCACTTGAATTGTGTTACCATGGGACTTCTGATTCCGGTCCTGATGTCACATGCCGCACAGCCACATACCGACGCGTTTCAGCACTTCCGACTTCGTCACAGGGGATGGCTGTGCAGCATGGTGACTGCTCATATACATAGTCTTGCTCATCACAATTGGGTGTTCATTACCGCAAGATGAATAACTAGTGGTGAGAGCCATTACTATGTTACCATACTTGACGTCTATCCATAGATGCATATGATGAGCGGTTTTATACAGTATATTTTATTATATGAGTGACATTCTATTTTAGAATAAAGTTTTTTGCATTGGTTACTGTAGGATTGGATATTATGTTTATTTTTTCTATGATGATGATATCTAGTGGAGTGGAGTAAGGAGTTCTGTGATGATCAAACACCTCAAAGACCTTAGGTGGCGTCTCAAAGCGATTCATGCCAACCATGACAATGAAGACATATAGGTCTGGCGAGTGAAGTCCGTATTAAAGTGACAGGTGCTCCACTGTGCTCAAACTGGTGCCCCACATGGATTTGCACTCACCATCATCCCATGACTACCTATCTCTAGAACGGACACTTGCGTTTTGTTGGGACAAGCCCAGTAACAGCGTTGGGTTGGTGACTGATGTTCCTTCACAAGTACTCCACAGCGTTGCTAATGGTAACCGATATATCTTCACAGGGGCTAGATGGTACTGCTAATGGTAACCAGTG